>NC_141698.1:937007325-937607325 GCF_964263255.1 Lissotriton vulgaris | reverse complement strand
CGATAATATAGCCATTTCCATGCTACAGTAGTCCATAAAGCAGTTCTACCAACAGCGAAAAATGTACGTTTTCCATAGCTAACCAATCACTGGCTATCCAAAGTCTTATGATTACAATCGCTATGAAAACTACATTTATTTATTGTGGTAGGACCTTAGTTGAATAACCCAATATGATTTTTTTGCTGGCCATAACCAACACCACGAGTACTCCTAACCACTCCCCTGGACTGACCATTTTTTAGTCCCTTTTGAAGAAATTAACACTGTAAACAAGCCTACCCCCCTTTTGAGTGGCAACAATAGCTACCCACATCACAGATGGAAAAAAAAATTCACAACCCATCTTTAACGAGATGCTAAGCCTAGGTGGGATGCCGGGAGGCACAGATAGTGAAAGCGCCAATCAAAACTTAGAAACCCGAATCCTTGACGCCTTGAATAGGGTAGCCCCTCTATCCACGGCCAAAAAAGGAAACAGAGCCAGGAGAACGGCACCTTGGTACAATACAGATCTGCAGTCGGTCAGATCAGAGTGTAAAAAGCTAGAAAGACTCTGGCGCAAGGATAAGAATGATCAAACTAAGCTTCAATACAAAACAGCACAGAGAAGCTATCAAAAACAGGTCAGAGCTGCTAAAGCAACCTTCTACGGAAAAAGAATTAGTGAGGCAGACTGCTCATCTAGGGAACTCTTTAAAATCTATAAAGAAATCTCAGTCGTCTCGCTTTCCAATTCTCCGGAAACTGATTCCGTCATGGAATGTAACAAGGTGGCAGCATATTTTGCCAACAAGGTCAAGAAAATTTACAGCTCTTTCTCCACTCATCCTGCGGCTGGAGATACCTTCACAGAAATGAAGGAACCGGCGATGGCAATTTCAAAACCGAAGCTAGAATGCTTCACTGTCCCGCCAAGTAAAGAACTTGCTACCATATGCTCTAGCATAAAATCGGGCTCTCCTCTTGACCCCGCTCCTCCTAGGGTTCTGGCCGCAAGTATAGCCACTTTAGAACCGTACATCCGCCATGTCCTTACTACATCCTTCGACTCCCAGACCCTGCCAAGAAAATGGAAAAAGGCAATTGTACTACCTATTAGAAAAAAACCTACTGTAAGCCATAATGTCCTGGAGAACTTATGACCTATCTCTCTGCTACCCTATACCGCCAAAATTGCTGAGAAAATTGCAAATGTGCAACTGATGGCATTTGCGGAGCAGAATAATCTCCTACACCCCTCCCAATCGGGTTTCCGAAAAGGCTTCTCTACTGAGACGGCCTTATTAAGAGCCACCGAAACTCTCCGTCAAGGAGCTGATGCCGGACTAACCATGGCACTGGTCATGTTAGATCTGAGCGCAGCGTTCGACACTGTAGCACATATCACCTTGCTACAGTGTCTGAACAGAGGAGGTGTGACTAATAGAGCACTCGGTTGGCTTAAATCGTTTCTAACAGGCAGAAGCTTTCAGGTTCAACAGGGCTCATTTCAGTCTGAAGAGTGGGTACTGGAACAGGGAGTGCCACAGGGCTCTGCTCTAAGTCCTACCCTTTTTAACTTATATATGGCACCCCTGGCTGAGCTGGTTCAATCGTTCGGCATAGAGATTGTATCCTACACCGACGATACACAGCTCTTACTCACCCTCACCCAAACACCGGCTGCTGAGGCAAATAATTTCAGAGCCTGTATGCAAGCACTGGCCACTTGGATGGATATGCACTGCCTTAAATTGAACGGATCCAAGACGGAAGTCTTGGTGGTTGGTGGCGATCAACGACATTGGACATGTGACTGGTGGCCAAACTGTTTAGGCGACATGCCAACACCATGTACTGAAGCCAAAAACTTAGGGATATGGATGGATCCCACACTCTCCTATGAGACACACATCAACCGTCTAGTCGGCAAGTGCTTTGGAGTCCTTAAAACTCTCAACAAAACCCTAGATCTCCTTCCTTTAGAAGCCAGGAGCACTATGACCCAGGCACTAATTACATCACGCCTTGATTATGGTAATGTCCTGTTCCTGGGAGCTTCTAGTAAAAGCATAGGACGACTGCAGGTACTGCAAAATGCTGCAGCCCGCCTAGTGCTTAGACTCCCACGAAGGGCTAACTATAAAGCCACCCTGGATGCCCTCCACTGGCTCCCAGTGAAAAAAAGAATAAAATACAAAGCACTCCTCATATGTCATCAGATCATCTGGCATAAAGCCCCCGGATATCTGGCAGGTCTGGTTACCAGATACGAACCACGCAGATCACTAAGATCTAGCGGTACGCGCACGCTTGTGACCCACCGCTACAGGAGAGAAAAAATGTGAGGCAGGTCCTTCAGAGTGACGGCTGCCACAGCATGGAATAAACTTCCCATCCATCTCCGCCTGGAGCCTTCAGAAACTACTTTCCGACGAAAACTTAAAACTTATCTGTTCTCCTTATAGTTTACTTTTGCCCTCTTGCCTCGCACTGTTTCTTCCCCCCCCCTTAATGAGTCTTTTCCTCTCTCTTTTTAGCGCGGGGACACGCCGAGATGGCGTACTCTTATCCATGCGCTCTATAAATGTCTTTATTATTTTATTATTATTTTATTTAGTCCAAGTTAGTGCAAGTGGACTAGGTGTGCTCCCTCTTTGCTACATTGAGAACCCCTTGAGACTAGTCTGCTGCATAAATGATGACTACCTTTGTATACAGTATATATGATTATATTTTTATGATTAAATTGTCTGAGTTAACCAAACAAATGATCTAGAGAAAAACCATTCCTCACTACAACTAGCTTCTTCCCCTGGACGAATATAGCATGTTACTGCGCATGCTATCAGACCGCGTTCCTTTACAACGCGATACCTTTACAACCCAAGTCATTAGATCGACTTGCTGTAGGGGATGCATTGGACTTAGGAATAGTAGAATTTACTATTCCAACTCCAGCCTGCGCAACAGTAGTGAAGGTGTTGGAATAGTAAATTATACTATTCCTTATGTTAGCGCGCCCCCTACAGCAAGTCGATCTAATGACTTGCGTTGTAAAGGCATAGGGTTCTAACAATGCGGTCATTGTAAAGAACGCATTGTAAAGGAACTGCGATTTGATGACTGCATTGTAAACGGTGTCTGCCATAGAGGACAGCTTGAGAGCAGGTCAGTTGTAGGGATAGACTCAATGTTAATATCTCCTAAAGGAATTCTGCTAAGAAATCATGAATTTGAAGATTCATAAAAAAAATCCCCTATTCACACTGATGATCAGATTCTGACGTTCTTAAAATGAATGGGGTTGATTGATCCTATGTAGCTTATCTAATGATTGCATTTGAGTTTGTCATCAGAGAAAAGGGCCAGCATCCATAAATATTGGGGTTAAAGTGGTATCATCCCGTATAGTGTATAGCTAGTGAACTTTGGAATTTGGAAATATGTATGCAATTGTTTTCAAATCTGAGTGAACATCTCTTAAGTTTTAAACCTGATTTTCATATAGAAAAAAGATTACATATAATTTAGGGGTCAGACCTAACACTCAGTCAAGGTAATAGATACCCATGACCAGTTAAATTCTATTGCTCAAATCGGACATAGAGTAATGTCTAAGGTCAGGAAGACCCTGATGCCGAGCAGGAGTTTTAGGAAACTCATATGTCTATGGGGCTTTTTAAATTTCCATATAAGGTTGCACAAATCAGATTCAAATCACTGAAAAAAATATTGCTTGAACTTAGAACGTGTAGAAATAGAAAGGAACGGAGCGTAGAATAATAACACGAACATGACCCTTTATTCCACCATATGTGACTTTCAGCTACAAGGGTATAAATCACACTAATATCAATTGTGTTGTAAATATCTGTAAATCTCTCTGCACCATAAAAGCGACCCCATTTTAATAAAGTCTGACCTTGTTATGCAAAGGTCACTCACGTTTTCTATACTTTCCATGCTCTAATTGTATTGTCTTTACAATGTCTTACTCATGACCCATTTGCATAGGTGAAGGTCCCAAGTTGATGTTTTCTCACCCAATTAGTTTCAGGATGTATGACTTTCTAATTTCCTCTTCGGTTACCAGGCTCGTAATGTATGTTTTATCAAATATGTCCACCGTTTTTCTTATTGAAAGAAGGTTCAATAAGTCGCTGTGACCTATTTTCTGAGCAACCTCCTTTCGATTTATTTTACCATGTACATTATTCGTAGAAAATGTTCTACTCTTCAATTGGAAATCCCTTAAAAGACATGTCTCTGCTGGGGCATAATAACTTTTTAAAAAACATACACTGCAAAGATGATTTGGGAAACATGTATGTGGGTCGTTAAGTATACATTTGAAGACAAATATAAGTGTATTTCAGTAAAAACACAAATGGTGCCTGGTGGCTGCTTAGACATGTCTTTTTATGGAAAAATGTATATCTCATCTTAGCCCTCACAAATGGACTTGTTTGCAAAAGCTCATTGTTTGATAATGAACCCGTTTTTCGTCATATAATTGTAGCACGGTAGGAAAGTGAATAAACAGATGCTGACGTATGCTTCAATATCGATCAGATTACGTCAAGCGCAGAGCAAAATGTCCTGCCTTTTGGAATGCAATATTTTATATATGTACTTGTGCATATGTGGAAAGCGCTTTGCTTTGTACGCCAGCTGCCTGGCCTCTTTGTGTCTGACCCCCTGAACAAGCTGCTTGTAATCGTATTGCCCTTTCCATGTTACATGATGGCTGGGCTCTCTGACAGGAAGAAAGAAAAGAAAGCGATTGGAAGCTCGCCAGCATTAGCCAGCAGCAATCATCCCTGGAGGGGAGCGAGCTAAGAGGGAGCGTTGTCCTCGAGAGCTTGCTGTGCTCTCTTTTGTGCACACAATGCCTCTTGAGACCAGCCTGCACTCTACTGGCATTTTTTAAATAGAACCACTTCTTGGATTTTTCTACTGGTTCTCCCAAAATTAAAGGATCAGCAGAGTGTTGGCATCTTGTGAAAATGACTACGTTTCCATTCTTGCGAAATAAAGTTTATTATTACAATTTGCTAAACTATTAGACCCAGCATTGGTATTTGAAAGGTGAAATAAATTAAATGGCAATTAATAAAAATACACATTTACAGCTGCTGCATTTAAGCTGCAAATGTTAAAGAATGTTTATGCACATGCGTACAAAATGCAATATGCACTTACTGGTAACAGGACACTTTTTTTGCAGTCAATAATTTTGACTCTTCTTGAAGAATGCATATTAAGCTTTCCAGACAATAAGTTTGAGACGCTTTAATTTTTGGACATATTTTCCTGAAAACACATTTATGATAGAAAAAGATTTGTAGGGAAATCAAAACTCATTGCTCCTTTGGAGTTATTTGGGATGCAAGGAAACAAGGATCCCTTGACCTTTTTTCAAATTCAACATCAGTTAAAGCTTATTTAAATCTGTGCAGTTTTGTGGTATGGTAAAATTCTGTGGAATTTTAGTTGTGAAATTCCCCTAAATTGAAGTCTCCTAAGACTATCAACTGCCAAACTCGAAATGTGATTGTCTGGAGGGCTCCAAAAAAGTTCCAAAGCTCTGGAAATGTAGACTCATGACCCGAGACAAGGGTTTGTTGCATACTGGATAAAAGAATGAGCAACAATCGTATATTTAGTACCACGTTAACATGCTTTGGCTCCTTATTGTTGAAGGTCATGGTCTATAGATGGTGGGCGTGGCATTTAGGGCCCATATGGTAAACATTGTTTGTTCTCATGTGCAAAGATATCAACCAAGAACCACAGAGAGGCAGAGCACTAGCAACACACCTTTAAAATGGAAATACATGCACATACGTGGCTAGTGCAACTAAACATCCACTACAGGCCACGGTGCACCTTTGGCACAGAGGTGAATTCAAAATGGCCACCACTTACTGTTTATCGCATAATTCTATAAGTGCAAATTAGCCAACTCATTTGGTAGCAATGATCTGCTTTAGAGGCAATCCACAGAGAAAAGGACTTAAAAAAATATAAAATTTGGGGACTAATGTACATAAATGAAAAATATTTGTAATTTGGGAAAATTAATAACTCACATGATACGAATTGCTTTTGGTTATGTACTAAGAAGGCTTGAATTGCAATAAATAATTGTCACAATTCACATTAACAATTTGTAATTTTCTGAATTGGTGATATTCGCAAATTGTGAAACTCTCCAGCAGTTGGTTATAGATAAGAAAACCAGGAAGTGAGACGGATATACTGTTTCTGAAGTGAAGAGAGCAGCAGACCCCTTGATTTGGAGAGTTCCAATATTAACTTTTTGAAAAACTGAAAATGGTCAGCCTGGGTTCCCATAAAGAAGCCTCATGAAAGCACAAAGGAAATTTCAGCAATGATGAATTTAAGATCCTTGAAGAATGTGTGGAATTCTTCATTCAGTGTCCAAGAAGGCGCAAAACAAATCACATGGTCCAGGGTACTTGACTACATAAATTCAGTGGCTGTCATTGAGAGGACCACCGAGGAATGCCGATAAAGCTGGTGAGTCTGTGGTCAAGAACCAAAGACAAGCTAGCAGCTAGAAGGAGTGATGCAAGCTGCACAAGAGGAAGTAGTAGCACTGAACCGCCAACCTATATCAATAGTGGTATCCATTGGTGGTGTCAGTTCTATTGCTAATTCAGCAACAGTCGTCATATCCTTAGGTAAAACCTAAAGTTTTCTTCTTTACCATCAAATTATATTTATATATATTGAAATTAGTAAAACATTTTTATAGATTTATGCATACAGTTTTTTAAAATTTAATGTGTGTCTCTAAAATTCAGTGTAAGAATTAGTTAATTCAATGAGTATATACATACAAATTGCATTATTGGAGTTGTATTTCCATTAATGGACAACATATAAAAATATTCAATTAAAAATACTAAGATTAAGTAATTTTTCAATTGAATTGTTGATATCTTTAAAACAATTAGAAAATAAGTAAAAACCTTAAACCTAAAGACTTTTTTTTTAAATGGGAACATTGAACTATATAAAAACTAACTTTAACTTTATTACATGTAAAAAAAAATAAACAATTAAAAACCCATGAGTACTCTTTGTTTACGCAGAACCATCTACACAAAGTGTGACAAGAGACTTATCATGATAGAGAAGAGCAATCCACCACTCCACAAGCACACAAAGGTGTAGATACCAATGTAGAGTGTGAAAGTGATACAATCATGGATATTGAGGGAGCAGATGAATGTAGTTCAACCAGCACCTTCAGCTGTGACTAATGAACATCGTACAATCTCAACTGCTAATGTGAGAGTGAGTAGATCCCGCTCAGTTTATCCCCCATTAACACATTCCACACATCCCAGAAGCAACAGATACTGAGGATGCTTCTTCTTTAGCACAGACCTTCAGAAAGATGCAAAATGCAGTGCTTACTGTACACAAAAAAAGCAATATGTAAACTATCCAATCAGACGGGTGGTTTGAAATAAACTGTACACAATGGATTTGAAAGCATAACCTCTGGTATGATTGAGAGTTTAAATTCTGTTGATTCATTTCGTAGAGGATTAGCAGAGAAAGGAAAGGGGCAAAGGGAATAACATCATTATACAGAGCCTTGCCTTCAGACCTTTGGCCGCTCTGTATAATGTTTAGCAGCAAGCATATCCATTTATGTGCAGTGCTCTTTAAATTTCCATACTGTGTTGATATGCCAAAATGAAAACATTCCAAGGACTCTGGTCCATGTAGCCAGTGCTTTGTAAGTACTCAAAACAACTACACTTGGTCTTATGCCTGCCTTGTCAATACCCAAGAGTGAAGAAGGCTGACGTGTGAGTAGTGTTTCTTTACAAGAGGGAGGTAGAGCTTTACACAGTGGGAGCAGAAGTGAGGAAGGGCAAGGCACTTCAAGACAGGGGCATATGACCAGCACAATGGGTGCTTGACAGAAAAAAAAATTGGGGGGAGGTAAACAAAATGTTCCTGTTTTTAGAATGTTATATTACACACATTTTTCATTTATAAATCTTGGAAAAACAATTTTTTATATAGGGATAGCTGCAGTACAGTTCGTGTGAAGGAAAAGAAGGATGTGCTTGAAAATTTGAATTTCGCTTTATTTGTGGTGCCTAATCATCAAATCAAAAATTCGAATTAAGAAATAAGTGGTCATCATTTGTGATCTACATGCTCTTCCCTCAGCAGAAGGTACATTGTCCAGTCCATATTCTGGATGACTTGATTGTGGCTCCTCATCATCCTCTGAATTATTGTCCATTGTTTCCTCTGGCATTCTACTATCATTTCAGAACAAGTCTCTGGAAGTAATCTAATGCTCTGCTACTTTTGTGGAAGCAAAATATATTCTTTTTAAAATTCCCTAAGTCCTTTCAATAACTCCTCAAGTATGTTTGTGTGCTGCATTGTAGTGATGTTCATTCAGTGTTATTTTAACTTTGATTATTTAAATATTACATTTCAAATGTAAAATTAATGTATTAATGTTGCAACATTTTATTAGCTTATTCAACATTTAAAATAAATGTATAAAATTAATATTAAACCTAAATAAATCTCAATAAAAAAAATGTTTACAACATTTTTTTTAACTTTTCACTATACTTTCCTATATGGAGATCACCGTCCCTATTGCAGAGGTATCCGCCAAGTGTGCTGAACAATAAATACAGTCACAGAGTAACTACTAGTGTAACTTCTCTATTGTATTTAACTTTTTTACTGACTCCACCCCCTATTTCAGGAGATGGGGACATGTAAGGCTACACTTTTGAGTAACTTTATAGTCATAAATTGTGAGCATCAACCTTAGTAAAGTTACTCAAAAGTGTAAAAGTAAATCTGCTTGTAGTAATTCTGTGTGTGAAAATGTACCGCTATGAATAGGCTCCATAATCTCATAAAAAAGTAACATGACACAGAAATGCAGATAATTGGATTTGAGAATGTAAAGTTATGGTGAAAACTAAAACCCTTTCATAGAACACAATGCAAAATTAAAATCAATGTTGGTCTATAATATGTGGGATACTGAACCATGGGGATCTTTTGAGCAAAGATTTTAACTTTGGAGTTTGAACAATTTCAATTGGAGAAAGATTTCCACCAGAGCACACCTGAAGGATGTGCCCACACGTCTCCAAAAGGCTCAGACTTTGATTTAAAAACTCCAAGCCATTCAAGATAGGTTACAAAACGTGGTACTTGATGCTCAGTCACTGGCCGCTGGAGCTTTCCCAAGTTAGGGGGCAAGCCTATCTTCTTTTTTTTTTTTTAGTTTAAGATGCTTTTTTGAGATTGTAAAACAATGTAAAACATTATTACAAAATCGAGAAGAGCAGGAAGCGTAATAACGTAGATAATGGACAAAAAAAACCATGTCATATAATATCCTTATGAAATATAGCTGTACAAAGTGGAAAATGCATTTTTAGAACAAGCAAGCCTATCTTCTGATGGTGGTCATTTTTTACACAATACAATGTTCATTGCATGTTTCTTGCAGCAGTGCTACCTTGCAGAAAGAGCTTAGTTCTTAAAGACTGGAGCAACTGATTTCAATTCAGTATCTTCTAATTGTAGGAAGCTGTGCATGAATCAGTCCAAATGTCCAGAAGACATTTCAGTACCCTCCATTCAATTAATCAACCAGGACCTTCTGTACCTGTAAATCATGAGGGAATTACCATAGGAATAAGCATGCTTCTCTGATAAAACTCTGACTCACTCCACCCTGAAGGATCACAGGAGAGTGGGACTATCATTTGTGGAGCAAGTCTTCAGGGTTCACAGTGAAGGTACTAGCATTCACCCAGTATTTCTCTGCAGGCAGATGCAGGAACCAACTACAGCAGGTAGGGATTATTATGGCTTCCTTTCCAAAGCAGGTTATGACAAAATGTAGAGTCTGTAAGGATTTTGCTGTGTGCGCTAGGTTGTGAAATTAAAAATAAAAAGATGATGGTTAAAATATATGAATCAATTCACTAGTAATTACTCTGGGCCTCAGTCTAGTTCTTCATTTTGTTGGCCATTGTACCGCGACAATCATATGCAAATCAGCCATGACCACATCCAAAAATGTAAAGTATAGTCTACACTGCTACACACGATCCTTTTGCATGGAAACACAAGCACTTCAAGATATGTTTTTGCCGTACTGTGCATCGTTAGTGAATAGCAGCTTGTGTCAGATGAAAAGATGGGCTAAATGTCATGCAAAAATTGTGCACAAGAACACACCTCACATACAAAAGTCAAGCGAAATATCCTCAGAATTTTTCTCGGCTACAGCAGACAGCAGCCTAAGAGTTAGATTGAGAAATGTTGCTCTCAAATCAAATTGTTGCATGTGAAAATTATGTAAAACAGCACATCCCCAAAATATTTTGACAAATTTATTTAATGCAAAATCCTTGTGACAACAATTTCACCCCAGCCTAGTCCTGTGCCACATTAAGTACCTGGGCATGGTTAGCATACTCAGGACGTCTCACTTGAGAACCAAAAGTCCACTGGATTTCGCTCTCGGCCATATCCCAGGCCATATTTCATCCTTACCCTTACTGTGAAAATATAGAGACCCAACCATGCACAAATCAATCTTGTCTCATTTCCAAAGGGTGCAGTCTGAACTGCAAAGCTAAGTCCTGCGTGGAAAAACAAACAACCTAGACAGGTTTGGGCATTATTGAGTGCACCTAGGAGGTGATACTTACCTTTTCAAAAGCACTTCTCTTTAAATTATTAAAACTTCAACATTGTCTATGCCCCAGAAAAGAGAACATTCACTATTAAGGACAGCGAATGCTGCAAGGGCACAAGGCATAGGGCTGTACTGCCCCAATATCAAATCGTTCCCTTCTGTGTAACTAAGCACAGGATGTGACTTCCTCAGCCCTACAGTATCTAAAAGCCTCACCTTTTCCATTGGAAAGTAGATCAAGAGTTTATACCTCGTGTTCCACCTCTGCCTCCAGGAAGACCAATGCCAGCTAAATACTTGGGAATGTGATTGGGGACTACAATGCTCTCACAATGACCTCACTCACCAAACACCCCAGAATCTCACACCCTTCTCTTTCTAGAACAGGTAGATTCACAGATTTGCCCCAAGGGAGAGGAAATTCCACTAGGTACCAGAGGATTATTGTTGAAGTGGTTTATAGAAGGCATATGCCAGAGAACCAACCAAGCAGAGGGCCTACTACCTCAAACCCACAAAGTCTAACAGTTTTCTGTCCAGTGGGATTGCAGATCAGGGGTTTTCCCATTTATATGCCCTGCTGGGGAAGTGGAAAGCCCACGAGACACTGGGACTAGTGAATGGGAGGAAACGGCCCGTGGCATAAGCCCTGACCCCAGTAAACCTTTAGGGGCAAACAACTTTTCTCCTCTATTGGTAGCACACATAAGGTGGAGTATAACCTCTGAGTGTATCATTCATGGGAATGGAAAGCCTACTAAGCAGTAGGGAATTTTGGATTTTCATTTTACAAAAAGGCCTAATGTCAAGGACAGGGCCGAGCATTTCTAATTATCTGGCAGTATTTTCATTCGCTTGGGAGGGCAGGTTATGGGTTTTCTCCCATGATCTGCTGTCCCAGGCAAGGGGAAAGGCCACTAGAACCCAGGCTAAGTGATTCGGGGAGAAGTCACCCAAGCATATGGCCTGCCGTCCCAGTACACCACAGGTGCAAATAGCTTTCCCCCTCTATGGACAGTTTGCCCCCTATCCATACTGGGCCATCACCAAGGACTTAGAGTTGGCTTGCAGACCAGCCTGGCACAGTCTCTACTCCCTCAACTTCCCAGACAATATCTTATGGTGGGAAAATTGATGCCTCACCAAGGTTAAGGAAGTCACTGTAGGCTTTGAAATGTTTTTGGCACCATGGTGACCCAAAAAAAGAGATGAATTGGTAGCACCCCAGTCATGGACCCACCAATAGAATCAGAGACAGTATCAGAGGAGCATGGCTTATTCAGTGAGATTCGGGGTACATAAATCTCAAATGTCACAGCTAAAAAAGCAGTGGGATGCAGGGTGGAGGGGTGAGATGACCAAGGTTCGGGATGAACTGTTTACATGAGGAACAGGTCAGCACTGAATTGCATTTGGTGAGCCTCTGGGTAGAGTGGGGGAAAAACAATAGTTTGGAATGCTACCTGAGTGATTGTTACTGGTTAGACTATTCTCAAGCATTCATCCCTTCACCTTTTGGGTGTTTGATTGGCAGTAGACTGCCTGCGAACTTTCCAAACCTACTATGGCCAAAAACTGTAAATTCCAAAAAGTAGTACATTTGTACCCATTCAAGGAGTGCTTCTATTGGAAAATATTTATCACTCTTTTGGTAAACCAGTCACTGTATATGTTTAAATATCCACTCCGAACAAATTAACAAGTTAAACGCTCTTAGTGAAATGATAATGACACAAAAATAACACAGACATAGCAGACTGATTTAAGGACTCCTGACTAAACTACTAAGCAAAGAATGGATTTGAGGGTGCTGCATGCCAACACCACCTTGAAGTTATGCCCCTGCCCATACCACCTGGGCTTCAAAATGGTCTGTGGGAACTCATGACTGTGGTTACACACAACAAAACTTCCTCAAATCCCTGCCCTGGCATAACTTTTTTATAACTTTTTTTTAAGTATTTCACTACATCCACTCTTCTTTGTCTCTGAAATCAGAAGCCTGGATGTTAGAGTTGTCAAATGGTGCCTGTAGGCAGGACCCCAAGTTTCCAGTACTCGTTTTTAACAAATCATTTTATCAAGTGGCTGAGAACCTCATTTACTTAACCTGGGTCGCAAACAGAGGTGGACATGCCAGCAAATGAAGAGGGCAAGCCTAGCCTGGACAATTCAAGGGTCTGCCTTGGCTCTAAGAGTCCGTGCATGATTCATGAAATATTTGGCTTGTATATCGTGCAATGTAACAATATGATACTGTCTCTTCAAAAGTCAAAAACGTGTATTTTTATAACATGAAGAGGAGTTTCACCTTAGTATGTCAGATTATATCACTGCATAGGCAAACATTTATTAAAAATTATAGGTTTTAAACATGAACTTAGAAAAATTAATGGCTCGCCCACCAGCGACAATGCCATTAGTTAAATAAGTGGCAAGTCAGTAGTCTGTAAACCCTAAATGTGGCCCACATTCCTATTATAGCTGGAGCAACATTATTGTCTAATAAATCAAACCTAAGAAGTGCTTGCAAAGTGCCAATCATCAACTCAAGTCTTTAAAACTGCTCTCAAAAGTGATTATAAAGAAAATGAAGTCTGTGAGATAAAATGTTTGCCTAGGTTCTCACAGTTTGAACAAGCAGGGATGCTAGTAGCGAGTCAAGGTTATATGGGTAAACATTTTGAAATTCATTCACCCTGTGTACATTTTTTATAACTCTCTCTCTCTCTGTCTCTCCTGTATTACATCAAAGGTCGCCGTTTTGTGTTTTCTTGACCGCACACAGTGAGAAAAATCGACATATACATTGCAACCTCAACTCAGGGCCTCCAGACCCAATTACCAAGCCACAAATCTATTTATTTGGGGCTGCAACACCACAATCACCCCCACCCCAATGTTACAGCCATGTGTGTCAGTTGTTGCTCAGGAAGTGTGCCAGGATGATAAAGGCAAATGCATTTCTGACAGGATTCTCCTGCCTGTCTCTGTGCTCAGGGTTCCACAACTGGTGTTCCTCTTTTTGTGCAGAGGGAACATAACATGTGTTTGCATCTTCCCAAAGTAATGCAAATATGGGGGGCTTGATCCAATCTACCACCTATGCTAATGTAAAGGTATCTATGTCTGTTGGAATGGGGTGGGGTGAGGGCCTGTACTGGGGTGTCTGCTGCCTAGTGAAGGATTTCTTGTCGGAGCTTACAACTTTGGGCCCTATTACGATGTTGGCAGTCCTGACCGACTAATTAGGATGTGACCAAACACTTTTCCGTTGCACTCCTATACTTTACAATGGGAGCAATCATTCCCCCCAGATTGCCTTCTCCCATTGTAAAAATGCTAGGTGCAGTTCATCACGGCATCCAGTGGCAGGCACATCAAGGTGCCGGCCACAAGATTCAGGGATCAGCAGGGGGCACCATAGTTGCCCGCTCGGCCTACAACAGGATGCCACGCACCAAAGGGGGCCCTGCTGGGGGCCCCCAAAGTCGAGTTCCGACAGCCTTTCTGTGTCGGGAGTGCCAGAAAAGAAAGGCTTTCTCCACCCGACATCATATTCTCTCTGGCGCAATGAGCCGCCCTGGGAATACTGAAAGTATTTCAACTGGTGGACTACCTCTCTGAGCATTCCTTTCCAACTGACTCCATCAGAATGGGCCAGTCAGAAAGGAATCCGACTGGCCGATTACAATGCAGTCGGAGACGTCTCCTACCGCATCGTAATCGGCCCCTCTGTTGTGATTCTGAAGCAAGTATGCTTTCCATTGGAACTAAGTACTTTAAGCAGGTGGCGAAGCCCCATACCTTCGGGCCGGACACCTCACCACCACAAACATTTTATCCTTTACTCAGAGTTGGCATATCAATGCATTACCCTCCACTTGGACTACCACAAAAGATCATGAAAGTGGAGGGGAGTAGACAGAAGGAGAAGCAAGGTACAAAATGGCAGACAATTCCTTTAAAAAGTGCATTTCATTTGAAACGATATTTGTTTCAGGAATGTTATAAGGTGGCTTCCTCCGAACAAGATTCCTACAAATTAAAAAGCAGGGACCATCAACCTGAAGAGCGCACCCTTGGTGCAGCGCCTCGCTCATTTGAGAGAAGCTTGCAACTCTGCTGACTGTGCTGTATTTCTCGAACCTATATGTGTCTTTTGTGAGGACTTAGCACTGCTGTTGTCCCTGCTGTGTGCACGTGTGCATCTGTGTGTATGGGACGAGGGGTAGAATGTTTTGCTGCTAGTCAGGCAGTACCTTTTCTAAGTGTAAGAGAAACATGTCCTGCTGCGGCCGTGGTATAACTCAGGCACAAGGAAAGCTTGCACTCTTAATGGTTGTACTGTATCGGTGTGTGTTATTAATGGCTCAAAATAACTTTCCACTGTAAAATAATAATACACGTATCGGCATGGCAATTCTTGTTTTTGTTAATATTTTTTCAGATTTAGTAAATTGTCGAGGTCAATAAATCACTGTGCTGGACCAACATTTTGTGCTTGCTTAAATGTCCAAATCACACAACAAGGTAAAATGTTAAGTGTTAATGTGTATCAGCACCACAACATCATTCCGTTAATATGTTTCTATTTGTACTTTTCACTATTTATGTATCCAGTGGATGGCATGATGTTTAAAGTAAATAATGACTTACAGAAAAGAGAGAGTTAAAGAGCTATCATGAATTATACTTTTTGACAAATTCACAGCCCATAATCTCCCCACCACAGTTTATGATAAAGGGTTAATCAACGTTTGTAATCCAAAGGGGGGGCGAACATTTGTAATAACTGTACGCTAACACCTACATGTTTCCCAACACCCAAAAAGCACAGTTTATATAAATTGTCAGGTTATTTCTTATACACAACATAACATACTTTCAATACAATGATAAATGTGATAGAAGGCCGCCTTAGTAGTTTAAGAACTAGAAATACTGGAAGTTATCTTAACTTACTAAATTTTAATATCACTAGAACAGATAAATATGCGATTTGTGTACGAGAAACAAATTATGTTTTAACTCAAAAGATCCTTCATGGCGAAATGAGTATCTTTAAGTCCCCACGGCAACATCTGTGATAATCAGTGTTGAAAGAGATGCTTAACCTCCAGGGCTGCCCGAGTCCGAAATGATGAAAGCATTACTCGGATGTGAACATACAGATCTTGACTCTGCCAAAGCCTGCAGCTGAGGGGGGTGCTTTCACAGAGGCTTGAAGAGTTCTGTGCTGCAGGTGTGTCTCACATCTTGCACATATGATATGTTTCCACTTTTCTATTTTTTCACATTATTTTCACATTTCCTGTCCCTGTGAGTCGTCCGTGCAAAAGGCTGCTCGCATGTTTGGGTTTGCAAAAATCGGGTTGTGACTTAAACTTGTGCATACATTGAATGATTGTGACACCATAAGAAACGTATATAATATGTAAAGGAAAACATGGTGGGGAAGTGAAGTTTGTGATAGAAATGCCACATAGTGTATTTTTATAAGTTTAGTTTTTTCTTAAACTTGTAAATTGAAGAGCATCCTGGGTTTCGGTGTGCCCCTGGCCTATAGTGTAGAGCCTGGAATATAATCGCCTACATGGCTGTGAATGTTCTGGGAAAAAAGCAAACCCTAAAAATCGTGACTCTCGAAATAAACAAAATGGAAACAATTGCAATATAAATAGTAATTCAAAGCAAGCATCAAATGCCATAATGATCTTATATCTGAGGAAACAGCCATACATTACAAACTCATGTAGTTTATGCATATACCTGTTACCATTCTTTACACTTCCTTTAGCCCCATGTGTACAATACTTCTGTCACAGTTTGAATGTGCATATTACTCCCAAAAGAAGGCAATTTATGCGTTTTGTTCTATGTGTATATGTGTGTGGTATACATTTGATAACAGTAATCACTGCTAGCGTTAGAAAAATAAATAACATTCACACCTTTTTTCGTTCCATATCCTTTTCAATAGAATTAAATTAAATTTCCACAGATAACATGAGTGGGCTATTTTATAATTACACCTGTGTATTTGGAAGAAATCAGGGAATTTCAAACTCCACCAAGAAATATGTAGTACCTAGAATTTGCCCTGGGACCTCAGTTAAATTTACCGTTTCCGCAGCTGGAGACTGGCATCACATGGATGGGACATCTGGCTGCAGGGATTTTCGTTTCCTTGCTGTCACCTGACTAGCAGAAAGGAACCACATTTTCTTCCGCTTGGCCACGTCATCTCAGTTAGGTGCTCCTGCGAGTCCTACTGGTGCACTTCCAGCATCTGGGAAATAAACTGGAGTGTGGTGTAACGGGGTAGCATTGTAGCTGCAAGCCGGTAAGGTATGGCTGGAAAGTTCAGCCTACTACACTGGGACCCTGTCTTTCAGGTTTAAAAATAAATAATTAAACCACACCACCCATCCACACCTAGGAAAGCTGGTGAGCTTTTTTTGAATAAAAATGACCAAGTTGCCAGAAGTCTTGTTTCGCACAAATGCATAGCTCTACATGTCAATTTTCCAGCACCTATCCTGTGAGGCTTGCACAGATTGGCGCCCTACAATGTCGTTTCTGCACTGTTTATGCCTCGGCCACTTTAGTTATAAATTCGATCCTAATTAGTATGTAATTTAGATACAAAGATCAATGCAGAAACTAACAACTCAGAAGTTGAAGAAATGCCCTCAAAGTTACAGCTCACTTGATTGATGTTCACTTGTTTTTATTCTACATCCTTGGGTACTCATCTGACAAAGCCCACTTGTACATATCCGTGGGGAAATTTAAACATGCCTTCTTTATACATAGTTTCTGTCTAGTAATGACACACACTTCTGCCTCAGTGAAATAGCTTTGTGAATTACAAAAGAAATTCACCTGCGTAATGTAGTACTTTTTTCAGGTGCATAATTCATTCACACAGATAAAGCTTTGTAAATCAGGACTCCAGTGTACATGCAAACCACCTATAGAAGTGAAAAGAAAATTTAAATGGGTCATCGAAGGATATGAAAAACACGATCAGTCATGACATTCACTGTTAAAT
Organism: Lissotriton vulgaris; assembly: GCF_964263255.1. Taxonomy (NCBI): domain Eukaryota; kingdom Metazoa; phylum Chordata; class Amphibia; order Caudata; family Salamandridae; genus Lissotriton; species Lissotriton vulgaris. The sequence continues at coordinate 937,589,542 of NC_141698.1, read as the reverse complement.
CTGCTAATTGTGTGGCCATAGCACGGCCTGGACTCCAGGAGCGGCCCTTGCATGTAAGAGCGGTGGGGCCAAGTTGGGAGGAATTCAGCAGACGACCAAAAGGGAGAATTAAATAAATAATTATGTTTTCCTCATTGTCCTCTGTCGAAATCCCCACCCCCACCCGGCCCCACCGCTCTTACTTGCACCGGCCGCTGCTGGACTCCATGCTTCCCACTGCACTTGCATTGGTTGCGATGATTCTGTTCACGTCATTGAAAATGGTAAGTGAAAACAGAATGCTGACCAGGCCTGAGAGCAGGGGACATTGAAAGTACATTTATATATATATATATCAGGAATACTGCAGCATTCCTTGAGTTTTGGTATGCACACCTTAAACAGGGAAGACATAATCGGCTGTTTTATGTCAGAAAAGCTAAGAAAATGCCACAATGCACTTATACCCTTCACAAGAAGGGGAAGTGAGTCAGTACAAAGAGGCATCCGGCTGAAAAACTCTCAGATGACTCGAGTGCAGCTTATTAATGGGAGAGATGTCATTTCAAGTCTTCTCGTGTGGCTCCCCACCTTGGTAATGGCATGCCCCCTCACTCCCCTTATGAGCTCTGAATGGTTCCCCTCTGTGAGGCTTGAAGCCAGTGGCCTCCTCTGTGCAGAAGGCAAGCCTGGGCAGGACTGACCGCCAGCAGCAGCAGCTGTCACATGCTGGCAAATCTTCTCTCGCGCCACAAAAGAGTGGACAGGAAAACATCCTTCTGTTGTAGAGAATACTAGATGCCTTGATTGAGCTCTGACCACCTTTAATGAGCTCCACGAGAGGAAATGACCCTCCAATCAGTAGTGAGAGTCAATTAGGTTATTTAAAAATGCTGGTCCACATCTGAAATCAGAGGTACCAACTTCCCTGCGCTGAGCAGGTGACCCAGTGGTACTTACTGGCACTCACACAGGGCGCTACTTCATTAGTTTGACCTTCCGCAACCAATTAACATTTATGTTAAGCTCCTTTACCTCTGTCTTATTTAAACTACAGATAAGACTGCAGACTGTTTGTATTTCTACAAGTTAAATGTTCTTTTATTTTCTATAATAAAATCGATATTCTTCTGCATTGTTTTGATTATTTATCTAACTTCAGAAGACGTTTCAGCATTTTAAAAGTATCTTGATGCATCGGACAGCTTCCAGAGCATTGCATAGAAAGGTATCGATAGACAGATAGTCTCCAATGCACTAATGCAAAGTGTTTAAATAAATTGCCGAATTTAGCTTCATTGACCTGGGTGAAAGATTAAATGCTACCAATGAACCAAAAGGTCTTATGAGCGAAAGTTTGCAGTGGTGCAAGGAACAGGGCACATCAACATGTACAATTTTCGCTTGTGTGGACAAACTTTGCTCTAATCCATAGTGCTGATAATTATTTGCGGAAGGGCTGAAATAAAGGAAACAGGCTTTGAAAGAAATCTTGATCCATAAAAGCCAAAACTAAATTCTGCACTATTTTTACTGCAAGTGTAATAAAAAAAGGAAGAACACTTTTTGCATTGGCTTTGCGTCATTCCATATTAACCAAGCATTGTATGAGCCAATAGATCTTGGTTTGCTAATGCTTGTTTACCCGCTCTACTGACTTTGTCAATGTGTGTACAATTTCATCCCAGGCACTGGTAAAGCCAACATCAGTGTCTTTACTTCCAAGATGGCCATCACAATGTGTCTAGAAGCAACATTGTAGCCATCCCAGAAGTATATAAAGTTACATTCCGATATGGTTATCTCATATCATCTAAATATAATGTAATGACCACTGTGGAAATCTATTGGCTTGGCCAATGCTTGCACACAATTAAAAAGACGTTTTTAAAAATAGCAAATTGTTCTAATGTAGTTGGATAGCTTCAGCCAGGCCGAGCCTGAATTGACATACTTGCATTCCATGGTGACATTTATGGGTTCTATGATTTGAATAAGGTAAAAAAAAAAAAAGTTCAGTTGCTAGATGTGCCTGGCATGACTACGGTTTGGGGTGTTTATCTCTGGAGTAATAAACTACTTTCAAGATCTTCCTGGGTGAGAAACTGCCCTTCACTACTGCATATTTCAGGACACTTGCTCCTTAATGGCTTTACAAATTAAGTCATTAGGAGCTCGATGTAGGTAAATCAGATTTACCGATTCATAAATACCGAATTTTACCGAATCGGTATTTATGAATCGGTAAATCAAATGTTGGTAAAACAAATCGGTATTTTTTACCGATTCGGTAAAAATCGGACTTTCGGTATTTACCGAATCGGAATTTACCGAATCGGTATTTCCCATTCATTCCAATGGGCCAAAAGGCCCATAGGAATCAATGGGAAATACCGAATCGGTAAATACCGAATCGGAAAGCAAGCAAAAGTGAAACTTAAGAAAACAGCCAATCAGGTGCTACCACCCTCCCAATCCCTACCGAGAAGTGGCTACACAGGCAGCTGCAACTAATTAGAAGCTTCTGGAGAGGCAGTTGGAGCAGAGAGACTGGGAGCAGCAGCAGAAAGAGTTTGTGCAGTTTTAAACCTGTGAAATGGCAACCAGCAAAGACACAGAGCAGCCAGAGAGGAAGAGAAAGGTTAAATTCAGCAGCATGGAGCTAAAAGTCCTTGTGGAGGAGGTGGTGAAGGTGCACCACAAACTCTTTGTCAGGCATTCCCTCACTGTGGCTGAATCAGCCAAACGGAAGATATGGCAGGAAATATTGCACATAGTAAATGCTGTGGGAGTGACCACCAGAGACACGGAGGACTTGAAAAAAAGGTTCTATGACCTGAGGAGCCTCACAAAAAAGAAATTGGCAGACCACCACAAACAGGCTTTGAAAACTGGTGGAGGAAAGAACACAGCAGCCCCCCTCACTGACCTGGAGGAGATGGTGGCCTCAACCTTGGAGCCAGAAAGCGTCTGCGGACTGGGAGAAGTGGACAGCTCAGCCAAAGCTGCAAGCAGAAAAGGTAAGATGCATGCACAGCAATCCCCCTCACACCCTCATCCTTCCCTCACCCCTTGAAGCTAAGTGACCCCAGTCCAGGTGTGCCTGCACTATACAGTAGCAATGCATCATGGGACATGTAGTCAGTTAATGAAAGGCCATGTCATGCAGCACAGCAACCACCAAGTCAGGCAAATTATAGCAGATATAATGATGGGCAGGCAACATGTACATTGTGCAAATTAAAAAGATGTAATTGTAGTGGCTGTGAGACATTTGCGCTCAGCTGATATACGCTCATATGTCCACATGTCACACATCCAGAAGGCAGTCACAGGAGACTGAAGGCATGGCACCTGAGAGGGATGAAAGTCAAGAGCCAGGTCCCAGTGCATCACAGGACACAGGTGTACCGAGTAGGCAGCCACCTTCCCAAACCCTGAACCAACTCAAGACTTGCAGACATCCCCACGACGTTCACAGTTCCCTCTGTTAATGTCTTCACCAGACATGCCAGCATCACTGGATGTAGAAACACCTGCAGCACAACCAGGCAGGAGGCATGTTGTTTCACCACTGACAGAAATGGACACATCTGCCGGTGTAATGGAGGTGGAAGACACACACACCTTGCCTGGAGATGAAATCTCTGCCACACTGCAGTCCAGTGCCGAGGTTGACCGTAGTACCACTAGACGCCGCAGAGTCCAACAAAGGAGTGTAGGTGCACGTGGGGAGGGGTCCAGTGTGTTCCAAGGCCTGGAGGGGAGCATGGTGAGGATCCAGAGGATGCAGGGGAAGGCCATCATGTCCTGTCAATGCCAAATGCGCAACCTGAATTGCAATATGGAAGAGATAGGGAAGGGCATCAGGGAACTGGTGGAAGTGAACAAGAACATGGCTACAGGGATACATGAAATGACACAATCGGTGCAGCTACTGTGCTCCAAACTGGACACAGAAATTGCATCAAGGCACAGGGAAAAGCAGTGTGCACAGCAAAACAACAAAGCTATTCACCCCCTGGCTACAGCCACATCCCTGCTATGCAGGCGCAGCATTAACAGTCAGGAGTGTCTGACACAAAACAGCAATGAGGTGACAAGGGGCATAGCCAGGATAACCGGTGCTCTTGAAGCACTAATAAATACACAAACAGCACAAACTGCTGCTATTGATGTGCCAGAGAGTGAAGGGAGCACAAGTAGGAGCAGCATGGCAAGCTCCCATGGTGTAGAGACAAGGGGGAGCAGCAGGCGACAAGGTGAGGCCACAGAGCAAACGCCCGGCGAACACAGTGAGCCACATACATCTGGCGCTACTAAGCGTGGATGCAAATGAACAGTTTATATAATGGGCAAGTGAGCCAGGACATACAATTTTGAAAGTTCAGAGTTTGTGTTGCACATTTGTGCCTTAGATACCTGCGTAGTGACTACATTAAACTATGTTGGGTGCATACTCCACCTGTCTGTGTCTCTTTACTTACTTAGAAAAAGTTGTGTGTGACCTCTTCCCGTCTGTGTCTGCCATCTGTTGGTGTGGCATGCCCAGCTGTGTGTGGGTCAGGCAGAGCTTGGTGATCATCATGATCCTCGAAATCTGATAATTCCACTTATGTGCCCTTCTTAACTGCAAGGTTGTGCAACATGGCACAGGCAGCAAGGATTTTGCAGCAGGTGATGGGGGTATACTGCCGGGCACCTCCAGTCTTATGCAGGCACCTGAACCTGCTCTTCCATATACCAAAGGTACGCTCCACAATATTTCTTGTGCTCTTGTGGGCCCTGTTATATCTCCTTTGTCTGGGTGTTGAGGGGTTGAGGTAGGGGGTGAGGATGAAGGAGCGGAGGGCACATGCACTGTCCCCTAAAAGGAAATGGGAGTACATTACTCACATGCATACATGTACTTTTTTATGCAATAGGTGTTAATGTGGGCGCACACTGTGTCTTACCTAGCAGGTATCCTTCACCAAATTCCCCTGCTGTCAGCCGTGTATAGATACCGCTGTTTTGGAATATGTAGGAGTCGTGGGTACTCCCAGGAAATTTTGCCACAAGGTCAGTGATGGCGCACTTGGCATTGCAGATCACCTGCACATTGATGGCGTGGGTGGACTTTCGATTCCTATATATGTATTCAGTGGCAGCAGGGGGACATATGGGAATGTGGGTGCCATCAATGCACCCAATGACATTGGGGAAATGCGCCATCAGATAAAAGTCAGTTTTTGTTTGTAGCAGTTCAGCATGGGTTTCAGGGAAAGTTATATAGTGGTCCATCCTCTGTACCATGGCGTCAAGGAATTTGTGGAAAAAGCGTGACAGGCTGCTATGGGTCACCCCACCTACCGCAGCAACAACACTCTGGAAACTCCCTGACGCAAGCAGGTGTAGGCTGCACAGCACCTGCACGTGGGGTGGAATGGCGTGCGCCCTTGGGGTAGTGTGCTCCAACAGTGGGTGGAGGTCCCTGATGAGCTCCAAGATGGTGTCTGGGTGCAACCTGTACCTCTGGAGTATCTCTGGCTCTGTGAGCATGAACAAGGTGACCCTCTGTCTGTAGACCTGCTCCTGCCTCAGCCATTCCCTCTCTCCTTCCTCCTGTAGCCGTAGCCACCTCGCAATGACATAGAAGGCTGTCATTTTGAAAATAATATTGCATTTTGCGTCCTTTTTTATAGGCTGAACCTGGTTACCACCTGATTCCAATCCATGGTAAATACAGACTCTTAAATACCGAATTTCAAGCAAATTCGGTATTTCAGGGCCTACCTACATCTCAATTTTCAATTTTACCACTTCTTATTTACCGATTCGGTATATTTACCGATCCGGTATATTTACCGATTCAGTATATTTACAGATTCGGTAAATTTACCGATTCGCAAACTGTTGCGATTCGGTAAAATTACCGATTTGGTTAATTTACCGGTTCGGTATGTTTACCGATTCAGTAACTTTACCGAATCGGTAAATTTACCGAATCGGATGATTTTCAGTCCCCTACATCCCAAATGCCTAATACCGCTCGGTAACGGCCGAAATTCTGTATTTTCGGCCGTTACCGACCGGTATTTGGCTTCCTACATCTGGCCCCTAGAGCACTTATTTCTGATAACGGTTACCCTTCTAGTGGACTGGCTGGATCAAATCATATTTAGTGTACAAAATCACTAATACTGAATCTCTTTTCTTGGAATTACAAAATATATCATTCAACATATATAACAGGGTGTTAACACTTCAATAGAGTCTCCCTTTTTAGTGCGATAAAATACCCTTCTTGATCAACAAAAGGGCTGCTTGAAGGTAGCCCTTGATGCTGGAAACTTTGGAACTCACAAATTCAAGAAATTCATAGGGAAAAAGATGAAACCTGGGGCATTAGTAATTTAGAAACACCCTCTCTCAAGCTAACAAACATTTTGGCTTTCTAACTTGCCTTTTTATTCTTGGGACATAACTTTGGGGGCTGTAATAATTCAATCATCTCAGGCATTCCACTGTGGCCTACTTTCAACAATGAAAGACGGTAGCAGTTAATTGATTATATTATGTTGCAAGTAAATGGTTCACATAAGATGATCTAACCTTTCAAGGATCCCGGTCGTCCTGTCCAACAATCGCACAAGGGTCAGAGGCAATGAAGTTTTAAAATAAGACTCTCATATTGGAGTTGATCCCACTAAGGGGCTTATTACGATGTCGGTCGGAGTTGCCTCTGAGCGACACCATCTCTGTCTTGGGACCGAATGACCTCCAGTCTGCAGTTCCCACCTTCTGATTACAATGTGACCAAATTCTGTATGGTCGCATACTCCCATTTCTCTATGGGAGTTTGTGTTATGGCCGTAAACCGTCCATAATACAGGCTCCCATAGAGAAATGGGTGTGTGTGTATAAAACCCTGTACCCTGTGGCAGGCACCCCATGGTGTCTGCCACACAGTGCATGGATTTAGAGGGGTCCACCCTAGGTACCCCCTCGGCCACTAACGGTATGCCGCGGAGGTAAAGGAGGACCTGCTCTGGAGAATTCGCGAACCCACCATTGCCCGAGATATCCAAACCTTTTCTTTTTCAAATTTCTCAGGAACTACTGAACGGATTTACACCATTTAACAAAAAGGACTCTTTCTGAACCAAGGACTAACTTACTGCCAAATTTAATGTAATTCCATTCAGCAGTTCGGACTGTAGCTTTGTCTAAAGTTTCCTTTGGAAAATAACATGGGAAAAACGTGTTTATATATATTCCACCACTAGAATTCACCTTTCTCTTTGTTAGTGTCAGACCGCCGAAACAAAGAAAAACAGACTGCAGCTCTAATTTACCCACTTGGGCGTAATTATGTAATGGGCATTCTGGTAAAATCTAAATAGAAATGGTTAAAGACAAACGGTCAAAAAGTATAGACACATTTATTCAATTATAATAAACTAAATGTTTACCAGGATTATTGACTAAAGAGATACATGAATCACACTGTTTGTAAATGGTATAACAGCTTTAGACCACAATAACATTTCTACAATGTGACTGAAACATGGTAATAGGAAGTAGTAAGCAATCTGACATTAAGGAAATATAATTTAAATCTACTTTATGTACATGATAGAAGACTGGAATAAAACCAAAATGTAAATACTGCTGAAATGTAAATCCGCAGTAAGGTCAACTGGGAAGTCCATTTTCTATGTTCACCATACACAGTAAATCACATGGTGTTTATAAGGATCAGGGATCAGGAATTAAATAGACCTGACCCCTGACCAAGGAGCCGGGAGCTCCAAAATGTGTTGTGAATTTTTGCTGTACTCGTTTGAATAAACAGGCTCAGTGCAAATTAGTGTGTTTTACTTAGTTTCGGTGGTCTGACACGACCAAAGAGGAAAGTGAATCACAGTGGTTAGATTAAAAGGAGTTCGCTTCCCCACTATAAATAATCATTGAAAAATCTACAGGTTTCAGGGGCATTATAGTTAGTTGGACATTTCACTCGTACAAAACAAGAGAAATTCAGCCGTTATAGTTATTTAAGCTAACTATAACTTGCGCTCTCGCAATGCACTGCTGATTACATCACATATTACATCATTCATAATATGGTCAGTGACATCACTGAGGGCATCACTGATGACATCATCCATGTGATAATCTGATGCACCTCCTCACACCCTAATATAACAATTGATAAACACACTCTAAAATACAGACAACCATTTCAGAAACCATAGACACACCAATAGCAGTTACTGCATACCCACTCACTGATGCCTAGGTCTTCACACACATCCACTCATCCACCCAAACAGTCACTCATACATGCAGTCACTCACCAATACAGCAGTATAATTTGCACTCAATGCTCATTTCTAACTATAACGTCCCTGAAACCTGTGTTTTTTCAGTGAATTTCTAAAGTTTTTCAAATACTAATTTCTAACTATAACGTCCCTGAAACCTATGGATGGTTCAGTGAATTTCAAAGGTTTTTTAAATGCTAATTCCTAACTATGCCTACAGAGGTAGGACATGTGTAGAAAGAGGAAGACGGCACAGAAAGAAGCAAGGGAAATGAAGAAAGAGGCAACAGAAGTCCAGAAAGATGAAGAAAAGTGCAGAAAGAAGCAAGAAATATGCAGAAAGAACCAACAGAGGCGCAGAAAGAGGCCTTGTTGCAAAGTCATCCTGTGCCACCAATTTTTTGCTAGCTGGTACTGGTGGTTCCTGACTCTTACTAACCAGGCCCGGAGCCAGTGCTATGCTGAAAGACACTTAGAATACATTGAAAACACCTACATACATTAGGGTACACTATGGGTTGGGGTAGAGGAGAGCCCAATTCTTTGGCAAAGCTTTGTCTCTGGCTTCCTCTTGATGCAGACTCCTTTCTGGAATGCTTAGCCAGTATCAAATCCGGTTCTCGCGTGACCCGCTACCCATAAATATTTTACGCCAACTCCTCCCTAAATCATAAGAAATCATCAGGTAACTTCTCAATCTATCATTAAGAGAGGCTTGGATTCCTCTGGAGTGGAAACACGCCATGATTATTACCCTACTGAAGAAGGCCGGTGCTGACCCTTCTAATTTATCAAACTTCAGGTCTATTTCTCTGCTTCCAGTCTTCTCGAAGATTCTTGAGAAACATGTAAATAACCAGCTGACACACTTTGTGGAGAGTTTTGGTATCTTGCACCCCTCTCAGTCAGGGTTCAGGGCCAACTTCTCCACTGAGACTACTCTCCTTGGAGTGACGGAAAGGTTGCGTCAAGGTCTGGACCGAGGGGAGACAATGGCACTCATTCTGCTTGATTTGAGTGCCGCTTTCGATACTGTTTCTCATTCCATCTTGCTTGCCTCCCTCCGGTCCCTAGGTATCGAAGGCCTTGCTCTATCTTGGCTTACCTCCTTCCTTAGTGATCGCACCTTCCAGGTTTTTTCCTCAAAGGCTGTTTCCAAAATTTGTTCATCTGCAAATAGAGTTCCTCAAGGGTCCATTTTGAGTCCTTTACTCTTTAACATCTATGTTAGACCCCTAGTTACCATCGTGGAAGACGCTAGTCTTTCACTGTTCTCATATGCAGATGATACCCAAATCATCTTTTCTCTTTCTTCCGCCAAAGATGGAAACATGTCAACTTAGTAAGGTCTCCCAATGGATGCAGGCTAATTTCCTGAAGTTAAATGGAGACAAGACTGAGGTTTTAATACTGGGAAAACATAGGGAGCTATGGGGCCCCAAACACTGGCCTCAGGAAATGGGCCCTGTTCCTCTGCCTGTCACGCAGGTTCGTAACCTGGGCTTCATAATCAACGAAAACCTCTCCATGCGGCCGCAGGTGGTGAGTGGCCGCGACATGTTGCCATCCTGAATGGCTTCGCAAGATCATTTGGATGCTACCTGCCACCTCCCAAAGAACTGTAGTCCAGGCTTTGATCACCTCTCGCCTGGACTATGGCAATGTTCTTTATTTGGGTGCATGTCAGGAGGTTTAAAAAAAGCCTCAAGTTGTGCAGAATTCCGCGGCTCGCATCCTCTGCCATGTATCGTAAAATGCCTCCATTTCTCAGTCTCTCCTTGACTTACAATGGCTCAGGATCACCACTAGAATTAAGTTTAAAGCTCTCTGTTATATTTTAAAAATAAAACAAGGCTCTGCGCCATCATATCTTCAAGAACTTGTTCATCCTTACGTCCCAGCTCGTACTCTCCGTTCTTCCACTCACAGTGACTTTGTGATCCCTCGATTCAAACTAGTGAGAATGGGTGGTCGTTCCTTCTCCCATTTAGGTCCAAAGATGTGGAACTCGCTACCTTTTTTCCTGAAAAATGCCTCTCCTTACACTAGCTTCCGGAACCTTAAGACATGGCTTTTCACACAGTAAACTCAGTTTGTCTCTCTGTTCCCTCTTTTAGGCTGTCCCTTGGCGCCGGGAAACCCTATTTGGGTAGCTGCACTCATTATAAATTGAATTAAATAAATAAATAAATGTGGGTACCCCTGTGATTGGCATGACGTCCCCTGAAAGGCCCTAGTACATAATAGGACAGGGGGATTAAAACTACCTCTAACTCAGAGGTGCAGAAGGAGCAAGAGAGGTCCAAGAAAAAAGAAAGAGAAGTACAGAAAGAGGCAAGAAAATTGCAGAAAGAGGCAATAGAGGTACATAAAGAGGCAACAGAGGTGCATAAAGATGCAAGAGTAGTATAGAAAGAAGCAAGAGAAGTGCAGAAAGAGGCAAGAGAATTGCAGAAAGAGGCAAGAGAATTGCAGAAAGAGGCAAATGAGGTGCAGAAAGAACCAACAGAGGTGCAAAAGAAGGCAAGAGGGGTGCAGAAAGAGGTTGGAGAGGTGCACAAAGAAAGAGGCACGAGAATTGCTGAAAGAAGCAATAGAGGTGTACAAAGAAGGAAGAGAATTGCAGAAAGAAGTAACAGAGGTGCTGAAAGAGGCGCAAAGGGTGCAGAAAGAGCAGGAGAAGTACAGAAAGAGGCAACAGAGGTACAGAAAGAGGCAAGAGAGGTGCAGAAACAGGTAGGAGAGATGCAGAAAGAGGAAACAGGGGTGCAGGTAGAGGCAAGAGGGGTGCATAAAGAGAAAAGAGGGGTGCAGAAAGAGGCGACAGAGGTGCTGAAAGAGGCACATGGGGTGCAGAAAGGGGCGAGAGATCTGTAGAAAAAAGCAATAGAGGTGCCGAAGCAGGCAATTGAGGTGAAGAAAGAAGCAATAGAATTACAGAAAGAGGCAATAGACGTGCAGAAAGAAGCAGCAGAGGTCAGAAAGAGGCACAAGGGGTACAGAAAGAGGCAAGAAAATCACAGCAAGAGGCAAGAGATATACAGAAAGAGGCAGGAGTGGTACAGAAACGGACAAGAAAGGTACAGAAAGAAGAAACAGGGGCAGAAAGAGGCAAGAGAGGTACAGAAAGAGAAAAGAGGGATACGGAAAGAAATGAAATGAAATTAAATGAAAATGTGTTTTATAAAGCGCAAACAGCTGCCCAGAGGCGTCCAAGCGCTAAAGCTAACAATGTATAGACAACTGGGCAAGTGACAGAAACAGGAAGAAACAAATCGATTTATTGAACAAAAAAGTTTTCAGGTGCTTCCTAAAAGAGGTAAGATCTGAATTGGACCTGAGAAATAGGGGTAGACCGTTCCAAAGCCTGGCCACATTCAGGGAAAAGGAACGACCTTCTGCTCTGGACCGTTTAACTCTTGGCACTACAGCACAGAAAGCATTGGTAGACCGTAGCTGTCAGCTGGGGAGGTAAGGGGTGATTAAAGGACAACTAATTGCTGGGCCAGTGTCCCAGAATGCCTGATGAGCAACACAGAGAGATTTAAAACTAATCCTATCCCTTACAGGGAGCCAGTGCAGTTTTGTTAATCCAGGTCTAACAGAGGTCCTGCGAGGGATTTGAAGCAGGGTCCGAGCCGCACTATTTTGGATCACCTGTAGCTTCCTCAATGTGAAGTCTGGAGCTCCAAGATAGAGTGCATTTCCGAAGTCTAATCTGGAGAGAATCAGTCCTTGAACAACAATTTGTTTGGCCTCAAATGGTAGCAAGGGAAGGATCTTTCTCAGCATTCTAATGAGGCCAAAACAAGTGGCAGATAGCACGACAGCTTGATGGTCAAACGTCAAGGACTTGTCCAACCAGACACCCAAGCTCTTAATAGCATCTTTAGGGACTGGAGGGGGACCCAGACAAACTGGCCAGATCTGGTCGACCGCAGATGGAGCCGAACGACCCAACAGCATGACCTCTGTCTTGTCCCCATTAAGTTTGAGACAAGACAGGGTCATCCAGCTGCTGACTTTGCTCAGGCAGCCCACCAGATCCACCGTGCCCACAGGGTCTTCAGCCTGCGTCAAAGAGACCACCAGCTGGGTATCGTCCGCATAGGTCACGATCTTAATACCATGTGGACGGACGATTCCAGCCAGCGGCCTCAAGTATAAATTAAACAGCGTCGGGCTGAGTGAGGAACCCTGCGGAACTCCACAGTTCAAGGGCCTGCTGGTAGAGATAGTGGTTCCCTCAAAGACCTGAACATTTCTATCGGTTAAGAATGAACCAATTCACTCCAGCACTCCTCCTTTAATCCCAATGTCCTGGAGGCGCTGCAATAAGATTTTATGGTTTACAGTATCAAAAGCGGCACTTAGATCGAGGAGGATGACTGCCACTGATCCTCCCCGATCCAAGATGCCTCTTGTTTCCTCCAGGACCGCCAGTAAGGCAGACTCCTTCCCATGCTTGGGGCGGAAGCCGGTTTGCGAGGGATCCAGCAGGCTGTTCTTCTCCAAAAAGCTAGTCAAGAGGCTGTTAATATATTTTTCCAGTAACTTGCTGGCCCAAGGAAGCAGGGAAATTGGACGATAGTTACTGAAGTTGTTAATATCCATATTAGGCTTCTTAACAAGTGCTCTTACCCTAGCCTCTTTCCACGCCGATGGACCTGTGTTGGTGGAGATTGAGGCATTAAGTACCTTCAGTAAGACCGGGAGGATGGTGTGACTAACAGTCTTTAATAAGCTCGGAGGGGCGGGATCGCTAGGAGAGCCTGATTTAACCTGGGCCGTTAATGTGGCTAGTAAGTCCAGGTGCAACAAAGGGAAATTCTCCAACACAGGTGACACATTGTCAATTGTGTCGTGTTTGGAGTACGCAGGAGTGGCGACTGGGATATCCGAATGAATAGTTGGAAAAGAGGAGTAAATAAGATTGACTTTGTTATAAAAAAAGTCCACCATCTTATTGCAACAAATTTGTAAATTGTCACTAGTTATAGCGGGCTGGGGGAGGACAGTGAGACTTTTTACAATCCTGTAGATTTCCTTGGAATTAGATCTAGCTTCAGTAATCTTTTGCGTATAATATCGAGATTGAGCTTTCTTGATCTCCAGCTTGTAGTCCCTGATGGAATTTCTATATAGAGTTTTATCTAGATCTGTATAGCCCAGTCGCCATTTTCTCTCTAAACTTTTGCACTTACGTGTAGTTTCCTTAAGCTCTTCAGTGTACCAAGGGGCGGAGATCCTAGATCTTTTGGCTCGAGTTGTCTTCATTGGTAGAGTAGTGTCCAACGATCAAATTATCCAATTGTTAAAAGTATCATTGGCTACCGTGGGATCTGTACTGATGGGTGGTATTGTACCTTGTAGTTCATCGGTACATTTATCTGTTGGCAATTTAGACCAATTTTGTGCGTCCCGTAACCCTGTCATAAGGGCAGGAGGTTTAAAAATATGCCAGGTTAACGGGACTAGTCGATGGTCAGTCCACGGGAGCACAATAGAGGGCTATGTCACCAGGTTCGGGCAGTTGCTAAACACAGGGTCCAATAAATGCCCTTTCACATGTGTAGGTGAGAGGACAAGTTGGGTTAGCTGTAATGTGGACAAGGCCGCGATTAGTTCTTGGGCAGCATGGTCACCAGTATCCTCAAAATGCCTGTTTAAATCGCCCAGCAGCGTAAAATTAGCAGAGGTAGCGGCAAAATCTGCAACTGCTGAGGGCACGGAGTCTATGAACTGTCTAACCGAACCAGGAGGGCGGTAGACCAATACTCCGGAAAAGTTTATATTTGGTGACAGTTCCAGACTAAACGACATGCTTTCACAGTCCAGGACAGAAGTGGGAGCGCATCGCAGGTGTAGCTATCTTTAAACACTATTGCTAAACCGCCGCCTTTCCCAGATGTACGGTCTGCCCTAGCTATTTGATAGCCCTGTGGCAATGCTTGAATGAGATCAGGCTCAGACGACGAGGTTAGCCATGTCTCAGTAAAGAAAACAGCATCCGGATTATGCTCATCAAACAGTAAGGATACTTCTGTTTGGTGCTTGGGTAGAGACCTGCAATTTACAAGGAACATCCTAAAAGAGTGCCGGGGTTCAATAGTCATGGTGCCTTTAAGATAAGAATGGCAATGTTGACAATAAGAGGGCAGATTCAAAGGGGCGTACAGATGGTCACATTTTTCTTTTACCGGAGGTCTCAGGCTAAGCAGCTCACTGAAATTATATCTTCTAAAAGGGCAGTGGAAATGGGCAGGGGTTGTGGCCCCTGGCCCCGTCCGGTCGCGGACGGGCGCAGACGGGCTTGCCTTTGGCGCGCCGCCGGCGCGCCCGCCCGCTGCACGGACGGGATGACAACATCCCTTTATTCAGTTGAGAGGCGGGTGGGAGGCGTCCAACAGCTCGAGCGCCAACCCTGATTCCCCCTAATATGGCCTCCTAGAGCCCTGCCTCGCACAGCGTCAGCGCTGACTCTGCTGCGCTGGGGGCAGGATCGAGTGCAGGAGAAGTCACCGGTCTGGTGAGTCTAAAAACGTTAATAAATGTAATGACCGAGGCAAGAGATCTTCAGAAAAAAGCAACAGAGTTGCTGAAAGAGGGAAGTGAGGTTCAGAAAGAGGCAAGAGATCTGTAGAAAATAAGCAACAGAGGTGGTGAAAGAGGCAAAGGATGCGCAGAAAGTAGCAAGAGAGATGCAGAAAAAAGCAACAAAGGTGCTGAAGGAGGTAAGTCAGCTGCAGAAATAAGCAAGAGAGGTGCAGAAAAAGGCAATAGACGTGCAGAAAGAAGCATCAGAGGTGTACAAAGAGGCAGGAGAGGTGCTGAAAGAGGAAAGAGAAGTGCAAAAAGAAGCAAAAGAGGTGCTCAAAGAGGCAAGAGGGATGCAGAAAGAGGCAAGAGCAGTGCAGAAAGAACCAAGAGAAGTGCAGAAAGAAGCAACAGAGGTACAGAAGGAGGCACAAGGAGTGCAGAAAGAAGGAAGAGAAGTGCAGAAAGAAGCAACAGGGGTGCTGAAAGAGGCACAAAGGGTGCAGGAAGTCATAAGAAGTGCAGAAAGAAGCAACATACGTACAAAAAGAGGCAAGAGTGGTGCAGAAAGAGGGAAAAGAGGTGTAGAAAGAGGCAAGAGAGTTGCACAAAGAGGGAAGACAGATGCAGAAAGAGGTAAGAGGGGCGCAGAAAGAGGCAAGAGAACTGTAGAAATAGGCAAGAGAATTGCTGAAAGAAGCAACAGAGTTGAAGAAAGAAGCAAGGAAAATGCAGAAAGAGGCAAGTTGGATGCAGAAACAGGCAAGAAAGGTACAGAAAGAGGGAAGACGAGTGCAGAAAGAGACGAGAGGATTGCAGAAAGAAGCAAGACAGGTGCAGAGAGAAGTATGCAAAGTGCAGAATGAAGCAACAGGAGTGCAGACAGAGGCAAGAGAAGTATAGAAAGAAGCAAACGAGGTGCAGAAGAGCAATAGAACTGCAGAAAAAGGCAAGAAAAGTACAGAAACAGGCAAAAGAGGTACATAAAGAGACAACGGGGGGAAGAAAGAAGCAAGACAGGTGCAGAAAGAAGCATGGAAAGTGCAGAATGAAGCAACAGGGGTGCAGAAAGAGGCAACATGAGTGTAGAAAGAAGCAAGTGAGATGCAGAAAGAGCCAAGAGAGATGTAAAAAGAGGCAAAAAGAGGCAAGAGGGGTGCAGAAACAGGCAAGAGAAGTGCAGAAACAGGCTTAAAGAAAAAACAGAGGTGTAGAAAGAAGCAAGAAAAGTACAGAAAGGGACAAGTGAGATGCAGAAACAGGGAAAAAAGGTACAGAAAGAGGTCAGACGAGTGCAGAAAAAGACAACAGGGGTGCCGAAAGAAGCAAGACAGGTGCAGAAAGAAGCATGGAGAGTGCAGAATGAAGCAACAGGGTTGCAGAAAGAGGCAAGAGAAGTGCAGAAAGAAGCAACAGAGGTGCAGAAGGAGGCAAGATAACTGTAGAAAGAGGCAAGGGAGTTGCGGAAACTGGCAAAAGAGTTACAGAAAGAGACAAAATAGGTGCAGACAGAGACAAGAGAGGTGCAAAAACAGGTAAAAGGGGTGCAGAAATTTGCAAGAGAGGTACAGAAAGAAGCAAGAGCAGTTCAAAAGAACCAACAGAGGTTGCAACAAGAGGTAAGCGGTGTGCAGAAGGAGGCAAGAGAACTTCAGAAAGAGGCAAGAGAGTTACAGAAACAGACACAAGAGGTACAGAAAGAGGAAACAGGTGGGCAGACTGAGGCAAGAGAGGTGCAGAAAGAGGGATGAGGGGTGCAGAAAAAGGCAAGAGTGATACAGAAATTTGGAACAGAGGTGCAGGAAGAAGCCAGAACAGTGCAGAAAGAACCAACAGAGGTACAGAAAGAGGCAAGAGGGGTACAGAAAGATGCAAGTGAAGTGCAGAACAAAGCAAAAGAGGTGCCGAAAGAAGCAACAGAGGTGGGAAAAGAAGCAAGAGGGGTGCAGAAAGGGGTAGGAGAGGTACACAAAGAGGCAAGAGGGGTACAGAAAGAGGCAGGAAGGCTGCAGAAAGAGTTAGAGAATAGCAGAAAGAAGCAACAGAGGTGCTGAAAGAGGCATGAAGAGGGCAGAAAGAGACACAACAGGTAAATAAAGAAGGAACCGAGGTACAGAAAGAGGTAAGAGTGGTGCAGAAAGAGGGAAAAGAGGTATAGAAAGAGGCAAGAGAGTTGCACAACGAGGGAAGAGGGGTACAGAAACAGGCAAAAGGGGTGCAGAAAGAAGCAAGTGAGGTGCACAAAAAGGCAAGAGAGTTATAGAAAGAGGCAATAGAGGTGCAGAATGAGGCATGTGAGGTGCAGAAAGAAGCAAGATAAGTGCAGAAATAAGCAACAGAAGTGCAGAATGAGGGAAGAGGGGTGGGGAGAGGGGCAAGAGTGGTGCAGAAAGAAGCAAGACCGGTACAGAAAGAAACAAAAGAAGTGCAGAAAGAAGGTGGAGAAAGAGGCAAAAAGGGTGCAGAAAGACATAAGAGGGGTACAGAAAGAAGCAAATGAGGTGCAGAAAGAGGCAAGAGATGTGCAGAAAGAGGGAAGAGGGGTCATAAAATACAAGAGATTTGCATAAAGAGGCAAGCAAAGTGCAGAGGAAGAAAGAAACATGCAGAAAGAAGCAACAGAAATGCAGAAAGAAGCAAGAGAGGTGCAGAGGGAAGCAAAAGTGGCTTACACACCATTTGTAGCAATTTAACACCCGTATTTAGCAAGTAATAGGTGACCATTCTTGGTTTGCAAAGGGCCTTCTACCAACCTGTAATACTTGTTGCTGCATTTTTGGTACAGTTTGAGCTGTTTGAGCTAGAAACAAGGCTTTTTTAGTACATATCTGAAGATTAGGGAGAAGATGATGAATTATGTAGCTAATGCAGAAAATGTATAATTGTGAGAAAGTCAGTGCAGCCAAACCGACACATAATTCCAGTGGCCCTGCTCATACCTCTGTTAGGTCCACAACTGCTCCTCAGTGATTCCTTTTGTTTGTCTCACTGAGTTTATAGTTGAGCTTCAATGGAAACTAGGAAGACTAAACCTGAGGTTACCACTCCACAACACATAATCCCACTCTACATGATTCCTATACACTAAATACCACATACTTTCTATCCACATAATTTCACTGCACAACATACCACATAATTCCACTACACACAACGCACATCCACTCCAAAAAACATTAGTAAAAAACCTTTGCTTTTACAGCGCCAATGGCCCTAATTCTTGCAAAAGCTAAACCTATTACATTACAAACACTTATTTAACTAGTAGTCGCGTTTGCAGAGTGTTGGAGAAAGGTTGCTGGGCCTCCGACCAACGCTCAGGAATTCTACTGCATAGGACTTACAGGAGGTACCAGAAGGGCTTCTTGGCTCCCCAAATCCTTCAGGAGTAAATTGTACTTCATCCCCATCCCCTATTCTGCCAGGAGGCGCATTTGCAGAGTGGTGTAGAAAGGGGGGCATGGCCTCTGAAGACTTCTTAGCAATCCCACTGTGTGGGACTTACTGGAGGTAACAAGATGGGTAGTTGGCCCCCAAGGACATCCTTGGGGGCCAACTACCCCTCCTATTACCTCTGGTAAGTCCCACACAGCAGGATTGCTGCTATGTTCTCATAGCAGACCATGCCCCCTTTGCCCACCACTCTCCAATTCGCTTCCTGGCACGCTCTAGGATGGGGATTGAAGTCCCTTTCGCTGCTGGGGGTCCTTTAGGGGCCAACTAACTTATCTCTTACCTCCAATATGCCCCAAACAATGGGATTGCTGAGAGGTGGACCAAGTCCACACCCCCTTTCCCCATCACTCTGCAAATGCACTTCCTGCCATGTTCTAAGTTGGGGTATTAAGTCCCCTTCATTCCTGAGGGTCCCTGGGGCCCAACTAGCCCACCAGGTACCACTAGTAAGCACAACACACCTGCATTGCTGAGAGTGGTCCGAGGCCATGCCCCCTTTTTACACCATTCTGCAAACATGGCTCTTGGTGCACTGCTGCTCAATGGATGAAGTCCACTTGTGTCCTGAAGACTTAATCGCCCCACCAGCAATGCGCCAAGAGGCGAATTTCGGCCCCGGGGACCCCAACCCCTGGCGTATGGCTTCCTCTTTTAAATGTATTTATTGGGAAGGGGGGCTGCCCTTCCCAAGGCCACTATTGGCCCCGGGGACCCCATGCCCCGGGTCGGCCTGCCCTTTTTTTTCAATTTTTCTTTAATTGCAGGGCAGGGGGGCCGCATGCACCCCTCCCGTGCCACTTCTGGCCCCAGGGACCCATTTCCCGGGGCCTGGCCTCACTGTTGGGAACTGTGTGGGGAGCCCCAATGCCCCAAGGTCCCGCTGGATCCCTCCTCCTGTGGTAGCCGGCATTGCTTTTGCACAAGGAGAGCTGCTGACATGTAACTCCCCTTGTGCAAGAGCAATATGCTTTGGTTTTTGAAAGTGAAGGCAGGTTTGTTATGACAGGGCGAAAGCCGTGCTCCCGCTCTGACATAGCAAGCAGCAATGTCCCGGAGGTGGCACCCCGGGACATTGCAGGAGCTGGCCCTGCGGGGTGCTGGTCCCCAGGGCCATCAAGGGCACCTGGAGGGGGGCCACGCAGCCCCCCTCCCAAGTGTCTAAAGCCCCGGGGAGGTGGTGGTCCCTGGTGGAGTGTCGGGGGGCAGGAGCCCCCCCACACTTTAAATTTTTTCATTAAGCCCTGGGGAGGTGACAAAATACGGGGGTGGGGGGGCTGTGAGGCCCCCCTCTTATAAATATACAGTGCCCTGGGGAGGTGGTGGTCCCCGGGGCAGTGTGGGGAGGAGCCCTCTGCAAATTTATCAAAGAAAGCCCCCAGGAGGTGGTGGCCCCCGGGAGGTGGTGGCCTCCAGGGCTGCAGAGGGCCAAGTGCCCGGGTATATTATTAAAGAAAGCCCCGGGGAGGTGGTGGACCCTGGGGCTGTGTGGGTCCCGCATACATTATAAGTATTGCCCCCAGGACCTGGCCCACCCGGGGCCTTAAGGATAACGAAGCGTGAAAGCCCCACTTCATTTTTTACAATTTTCTCTGCAGTAATCGCAAATTCTGCCATTTTCTTTTTTTACTAAATGCTTTTTGTGAACCTGGGGTTCCCTGTGGGACCGCCTGAGCAGGCCTAGGGGGTCAGGGTGTTTCTACCCTGCCCCCTTTTCTTGTTTTTTAATCCTTTTTCACCTTTTTTCTTGTGACTCGGTTTTACTGAATCCCTGGATTGGAGTGTTGCCAGCCAATCAGAGTGAAGCTTGTGCCCTGGAGGAGTTGGTGCTCAGATACCGAAGGTTTTTTTTAAAAATTTCTCAGGAACTATTGAATGGATTTACACCATTTAAAAAAAGGTTGCTTTCTGAACCAAGGGCTACCTTTTTGCCAAATTTGGTGTAATTCCATTCAGCAGTTCGGGCTGTAACCTGTTTCAAAATTCCTATGAAAATTAACAACGAGAAAACGCTTTTTTATAACTCCTTTTTTTCTCGGCCCCCGCTTGACGAATCACCCCATTCCAATATTATGTGGGTGATCCGAGCACAATTGGTTGTGTTCTGCTTCTCTGTGTTCATTTGGAAATAATTCTATTTTAAAAGGAAGGCCCTATTGTGGCCTTTGTTTAACTCAAATCTGTGTTCTACACTGTGCACTGCCCAATATTGGGGACAGTACTCTCAAATCTGGATATTCCTCTAAACCTTTTAAATATCGTCACTCACATCCATGACAATAATTATGCAGATGTGAGTTGGATACCAAAAGGTGAGTGAGGGCATCCATACATATCAACTGTGGAGTTCATCAAGATTGTGTTCCGGCACCAACCTTCTTCAACATCTTTATATATGGGGTAATTGATTACCTAGTGGGTCTCAGAATGATGCTCGTTCTTAGCTGTGGAGAAGATCTGCCAATTTCCGAGGCTGTGATGGGTTTCCAAACTCCTTTAAATCGAGACAGCTTACAATTAATGTTGAAAAAACGTAATGGTTTTTAATACCCTGAAATATTTTAAGCAAACTACTCATCTTGATAACACTATATTGAAAAGGGTTCATCAACTTCATTACCTGGGTATATAGCTGGATGAAAATTGGATATGGGTAAAGCAGAAATCGCTAGGCTTAAGTCATGCTGGGTTTACTCAAAAATTTGGCTCACCTGCTATTTCTTCTGTACTGGAGTCCCAAAAAGACCAGATTCAGCCTACAGTTTTGTTATGGCTCTAAACATTTGGGGATTTAGAAAACTTCAAAGGTGTGAAGAATCACTTCCTCAAAAATATTTTGAGGTTACCAATGAGTTCCTTAGCTTTTGACTTGGATATTCGAAACATCAGACCCATGCCAAAGCTAAGACCTATAGAGCATTGGCTCACACTTTGGTCAGAGACATTTCTGAAGCTGTATAGAAATGTGCATAATCAGAGTCTGACTACTCAAAGCTCAAAACCTCCCAAGGCTTCCTATATATGCACAACATTCGAGAAATTGGGGTGAACATATTTTTGGAAATCTACTGATTTCATATCTTCTACCTCTAATTGTTTAACCATAAAATCTACTAGTATTCAATTGAACATAGATGAGTCATGAAATCAACTCCAGGCAGCCTTAAGGAAGAGTTTTTGATTCACAAAAGCCTCACCCACTTTGAAAATAATTTAAATTCAAATAGAACTCCATATGCCAAAATGCGGTATGTGAAGGTTAGATTCAGCATTTTATCTCTGGCATAATTTACAACTAAGCAGGTCTAAAACCATGTGCCTTTATATTATTGTCCTCATTGTTGTTAAGTGTGTTTTCTGATATATCACTTCAAGACAAAAAGGCTTATCCAGGTCCACTGGAATTTTGCGATTGTGTGGCCATGGCAATTTTGATATAATTACAGATTTGTCGCATTTACCATACAATCCATCATTTGCCATATAATCTGCAGATCTTCCCCCCAAAAAGAATATGCTGTTCATAGCTCAACTGTTCAAAGGTGACTAAAATACTGCGACATGCATTGCTGCACGGTGCAAGCTCTTTGCAAAGCTGTATTGATCACCTTTGTGTTGCTGATTGCTATATTTGGGTGTTTATTGATACTACTGAGGTGCAGCCAATGGCCAGACAGTGTTATCAAGTTTAAAAATTATTTCGTGCCACAAAATTTACTCAAACCTGCTGCATAATTTGACCCTCTCCTGCTGCATAATTCCAGTGACCCTAGGCTTAACCGAGTATTTCATAACTTGCCAATAGGGAGTCATGTAGTCGTGCTTCATGTAGTTAAATGTAACACTTCTGCCCTCTTGGTATTCTCTATATCCCATTATTTCTACTTTGTTTGGATGATTTGTATCCTGAGAATTTGTATTAACTGCTGGTATTTTATTATTGCTCTGATGTTTTTATCTATTTTTTGGCTGAAAGTCTTTTTAAAGTAATTGTTTTATATTTATTGCTAGGTTTTATGGGTAATTTTGCAGATGCAAACATTGATTGATTGAAATAAAACACATTAAACAGAACACTAGTGTATTGCTTGCTCCCCAGGCTTATTCCTTTTGAAATACAAGGGTCACTTCCAACTTTGGAGGTCCTTGGAAAAACAAAGAGTATGTTCTACCTTTCAACATCTGCCAAACAAATAACAAGCAGCTGAGCGGATTCACCCCTTTGTGTTTGAAGCCCAAACCAAAATACCCTCTCCCCCTGATAGGTTCTGGGCTTTGAGTTCAGTATTGAAGCTCAAATAAAAGTAGATATAGCTATCAATTTACTTGTCTGGACGTCCACTTTAAAAATAACAGATAGGATGGGCATTTTCTTGAGCAGTTATTCCCCCATGTTTGTCATCTCTCATGTTGGGGCTGTTTCTACAGGAAGGATGGTGCACTATCAATCAGGTTGATCATGTAACAGAGAGGGAGGCCAGTCTCACATATTGGATCCCACACGCTGTTGTGTCAGGTTGGCATTTTTTGTTATTTGATTTTATTGAGCGCAGATTTTGTTTAAAGGCACTAGAGTGTTTTGCAAGAGAGCAGGAGGTATTTTCTGGCTAACAAACATCAAAGCAAGCTATTAGTACCAGGAAAGTAAAGGAACAAACAGTTCTTACAAGCAAAAACATTGCAGGATGGAAAGTATTTTGCTAAGAATCATAATAAATTATCAGCAGATAATCCAGAGAGCAGAGAGAACAAACATTTTGTAACAGGAAAAATAGATCATAGGAAAAGCAAGCAACATTCCCCACTTTAACCTAAGTGTCTTGAGATCCTCTGGAAATGTAGCAGATAAAAGGTTGTGCGAAAGGCTGGTGGTGGGAAGTTCCAAAGCATTGGCTCTCTACCATAGAATGCCTGTCTCATGCAGTGTTCTTGCCTGACAGAGATCCAAGCAGGAGGGACTCAGCATTCGGCGTTGAGTTCCAGAGGCTTTCAGTTTTTCAACCAGGTAGAAGAGTATGAAATGATGAATGACTTTATGAGTAATGCATGCAATCTCAAATTGTGCTCTTGCATTTATAGGGGAGCTATTGCAGTGTCCAAAGAATAGGAGCGATATGGTTGCATTTCTTGTGGCATTTCTCAAAGGGGACAGCTGCATAGAGCACTGCTCTTAGAAGAGCTAGATTACCGTTAGGGGGTCCAAAAAGGAGCCAGTTATCATAATCCAGCCTGGAAAGACCACAAATTTCAAGTGCTGTACAGGATTGAACTGTCTGAAACCCTAGAGCAGTCTTAACTGGTCACTTTTGATTATGACTGGGATTTGCCTCTGGAGGTCTACACGGTTGGCAAGGTTAAAGCCCAGTGATTTGCCATTTTCCACAATGGGCTGATTCCATCTCAGGGTAGAGAAAGATTTCAGCCACTCTCGGATAATAATGTTGACTTTTTGGGTGAGATTAGTAAAGTAAAGTTTTAAGTGGTGGTTGGTCATTCATTTATTAACCTTGTCGAGAGTAGAGGAGAGAAGACCTATGTATTTTGGGAATTATATCTTAAGGTTGATCTGGGTGTCATCTGCAGGCTCATGATATCAAATTCCAGATGTTCTCAAAATCTAACCAAGAGGTTTAAGATATAAGTTAAACAAAACTAGAATGAGTATCGAGCCCTGTGGAATCCCTTGTTTTAGGTTAGATTTGCCCAAAACAAAGCTCCTTAGTTTAACAATTTGTAAATTGTTAGACTAAAAGGAGTCAAACTATTTAGAAGTTTCCTATTGATGCTCATCCGTTTCTTCAGGGTGTTAAACAGAGCGTGGTGTTTGACTGTATCACACAAGTAGACAGGTATTCCCCGAGTTCAGGAGGCAGATACAGAGTCATCCATAATTTGCAGAAGTGCTATTTCTATACTATAACCCAGTCTGAAACAAAAATGGATACCATCAAGGTAGTGTTATTGGAATAGATGTAGATAGATAGCTGTTATGCTGTAGAACTTTCTAACACCTTCCCTAGGAAGAGAAATGTTTAAATGTGCCAAAAATTATTTAAGTCATTGGTGTCAGCTTTGGGCTTTTTTAGGATGGGGAAGACCTGGCAGATTTTCAGACTTATAGGGAAAACACGTAGTTTCAGTTAAGAGTTCACCACTGAGGTCTTCTATGGTAACAGCATTTTGCCCATTTTCTTGTTCAGTGAGCTAGGCAGTACATCAGAAAGGTGATGGGAAGGTTTGACCAGAGATTGTGTCAATGTGCAACCATGTCTACTTGGGTTCACAGGTTAGTGTGCAGTCATCTGGGATATTGAATTTGGTGAAAGTGAATGCTCTGTCGACTTTATTTTCTGTGCAATAGTGATTGCATAGTCTTCACATTTTGATGCTGGTGTGGAGATTGCTGGGGAGGAGTGGGAGTCAATTGTTCGATGGTATAGAAAAGTAGCTTTGAATGCATTTTTGCAGCATCAAGCATGGATTTAATGTGGTTAGATTTACCTTTGAAAATGTTCAATTTGTAGTTTCTTCTGGTAGCCATCAGAATAGTACGATTCAAAGGCGAAGGTGTTTGTCTCTAGATTTTCTCATGATGCCTAAAATCATATCTTTTGGTAAATAGGTTTTTGCCAGGGGGGTTCATATGTAACATTCATTCTTAGATAAGAGGTCTAGCAAGCACCAATGTCAAGAGAGAGGCATTGAAAAGAACAAAGGGAAATGTTTCAGTTCGAAGGTATTTGCAGCCATGTGTACTTGTATGTATTACTGCTACTCTACCACCTTGTCTCATTTCATGGCCCCAGCAGAGAATGGAATATTGTGGAGGGAGAAGAAGATCTAGGGCATTGTTCGAAGTATCATTCAGTCAGGTTTCTCTGTGGACCAGGACATCAAGGTTGAGGTCCACAATTATGTCTGAAAAGTCCATGCAGTGTTTAAACTGTGGACTGACAATTATGAGGCGTGCATTGCATAGTTGAGTGAGTGGTCTTGGAGACAAGACAGGACATCTAGGCTTAAACATCTATTTGAACCCTGTGGAGTGAGCAGACTACAATTGGATCCTGGGTGTGCAAGCGTGTTGGTGATGCATAAAGAAGGGAAAAATAAGCATAAAGGGAGCCTCAGACGCAATGACTCGGAGCAGCTGTGAACACATGATGAATAATCACCCCATTTTCACTCCCAAACGCAGCAGCCCCAGGTCCAGTGGGCATATTTAGTTATTTACTCTTTTTGAATAGTAGGAAACACAGAACCATGAGTTGGTTAACAATGTGTGCGATTATTTTCAGAAAGAGGCGTCTTCTTCTGAGAGCTGTGTAAGCCGATTTGCACGATAATTCCTCACCCAAGCTTTGATGTGGGCATTTGAGCAATATGCCTGTAACATGACAAATGCTACACTTGGGGCTGTCTTTCTCAATGCAACGCCCATGCTTTGTATGACAGACAACGTCATGCCTGAAAAATGCAAAGGAGGGAAGATGTAATGTACTTGTTCAGGAATGTGTGTGAGAAAGAACAGTCAACACGACCAATCAACGGTACTAAAAACCAATAGATAGTTAAAGTTTTTGGGTCTGTAAGCGAGACCCAAAACCAAAAAAAAACAAGGAAATGTATTTACAACTATTTTTAACCAGTCAAATGAATTCGCCCTGATTTTTCACCAATGTATAATGGGTCTTCTTGTTGAGTGGATTTTTGATGGTTCCTAATGCCATGCTGGCCGAGTTCAAGCAGAAGAAATAAACCACATATAGAGCACTTTAAACAGCTTGTAAAGCTTGTTTGAACTTCCATAGAATATGAGATTACCAAAAATGAAAGTGAAGCAAATTATATTGTCAGTCAATTGGTAATATTTGGAACTACACTCCCCACAAAAATCCTACCGTAAAAAATGATTTACTCTCATCATACAAATACATTTTGGAAATATATGATCGAAGTTTAAAACTAATTGATAATACAATTGTCAGTTCAGTATTCGATTTTAGTAAAGCCACTGCACTCAATTGAAATATTTAAAGGTAAAGAATTACTACAAATGGAACAATTTAGAATGCTATCTATATTTTCATTTCAATATAACAAAATGTGCACAACTGTTATGTCATCTGTAGACCATCACTAGCACAGAGAGAGACCAGAGGCCAGACTATCACAAACCAGGAGCAAATCTAGCCCACATTTTCTGTGGCTCTATAATGTGGTCTTAGAAACAAGAAGCAAGTTATTCTTACATCTTGATCGACGCAAAACAATCACCTGCTACTCATATTCGTTGCCTCTTTCCTATTCTTCGTCGCCATGGCTAGTGGTATTCAGAATCAGAAGGACATGGGAGCCATATCTGAATACCTGTGAGTAAAGACACAACTAATCTCAATACTATCAGTGTATTTCCACTCAGCAATGATATCTGTTCCACACCTGAATTCTTAATGCGCTCCTCTTGCTATAGGCTGCTGTGTTGCTTATGATGAGATGGTTGAAATATATTTGATTTATAATGAAAATAAGTCCATAGGCCTGGCGGTGACTGGCAGCTGTTTGGCATTGCCAATGTTTGTTTTGGTTTGTCATGGCTAAACTTTATTAATATGGGAGCTGTCAGGCCCATGACAAAAAAAAGATATGCACAAAAGCAAAAATTACACTTTCGTTTAAAAAAGAAAACTCTGCCACGGTTATTCCTGCCACTGAAGGATACTTCAGTAGAATACCATCACTCACAGTGAAATTAAGCAGTGGCTGAAGTGGGCTGTCCACTTGCCCCTCCGTGGATGCTGTAGTGGCCGAAACAAAACTTGAATGACACAACAACCGGCCAAGTACAATCAAATGGACTTGGCTATCACCAACCCCAAGCACACAAAAAAAATGGCTAGCAATAGTACACACAAACCTATTCGTACTTAAACTGCTTTTATCGCAATTGGTTTTATTAGTCTAGATACAACTGCAGAGATGTTTTAACTTGTTATGTTATGTTATCTCATTTATACAGGGCAATGGTTACTCCAACCGGAGTGTCCCCGCGATGATATTCAGCACTTCAACAGTGAACTACGCTACTACTTCCAAATATTTTTTTGAGTTTTGCTGTTACCCATTTTCTGAGCCAATAATTGACATCAAATAAATGAGCTTCATTGATTGTATCAGAATTTAGCTAGAGGATACTCATACCTACAGCAGGCAAAGTGATTTTGCATAAGCAGAACATTTTAATTAGCATTTCATTATGGTGTTGCTGGCCAGGTTGTTGCCATCTTCATATCCACAATGGCTACTAAATCGAAGATTTCTCAACTACTATAACTTTTCCAAATGCATATTTCTTCTTTAACTTCTGCCAAGGTTACCAGACAAAACAAATACAATTCCATATGAAAAAACCTTTCATCAGCAAAGTATTTGTGACTTTTAGGGCCTGTTTGCAGAGAAGCAACTGAGTTATGCTTAATACTTCTGTAGTTCCAATTGCCTATACTGGTGAACAGTATTATACAATATGGATACATTGCTGTGTTAAACTCTTTTGCAATGGCATTATGAATGGCTCCCATATCTTTGGTTGAAGGTGACTAAATGCTTCAGTCTAATTTCAAGAATATTCACAATTTTCAAACTCCAGCCCAATTCAGACAGAGTTGTAGCTCAAATCGAGGTACTGCTGGGATAATTCAGAGTGGCATAGTGTTCTTGCTACTACAATTACTGGGTACTAGGATACCAGATCCGATTTTACGAGTAGTGAAAACACAGCCAATAAAAGGCACGGGAGCACATGGGCAGAGCCAGAGACTAGAGGGTCAGGCGGAATCCCATCTGATCCCCTCGCAGAGTGCCGGGTAAGCAATATAACACTCTCCGAGCAGCCCTGGAGCCTTCCCTGTCCCAGACACCCTACCCATACCAAAGCTCCCACACAACGTCCCACTGAGGACCCCCTTATATTTACCACCTGCTTAAATCAGGTGTTATATGTGAGAATAAAATTCACTGGAATAGGAGAAATACTGTGGAAGTGGACCCAGTAATTACAGGTCCAACTCATTATTCCCTATTGCAGGTACTTTAAATTTATGATATTCCTAATTAGGGGTGGATGTAGCTGCCATAATCAGTATCTTGTCCCAGTATGTATATCCTTCCCCAAGTTTGAGGAATTTAGTAATGAGGGTCTACGTATTGCTGCTGCTGCTGAGCGGCTTCCGTTTAAGAACATGATCCAAGAGGTTACATGACACCAAATACCAGTATAGGATATAACTGGGAGTCCTAATTTTAAAAAAAGGACAGATGTATCTGTACTGACTAGTGTGGTCAAAGGATACCTATTTCTTTATGGTCATGTATCCGGAAATCCACCAGTTGTAGTCAAGACCTCTGGCGGCAGAGCAACCCATGGGAATGCAGCCACCCACAGAAGTGATGAACAGCATTAGAGGCATGGATAGGTCTTACAGGAACAATGCACAAGATTGCTCCATCATCCCTAGCACTGAGTAATATTTTTTGATGTTCACCAAGGTTTGTGTGTCTTGGTTTGGGGAGACGCTTGAGCTCTTGTCATACAACACACTGTTTACTTGGTTGTGGACAGCAAGCTTTCTTTCTTTTTAAATTTGCAAAGCAATTAGATGAAGAGATGATACAACAGTTTAACTGTGTTTCCGACTCTTCGGAAGGCTTTTTCAGTAGCTGATTTCTTACTTTATTTTTTGAGTTTGACAGGGACCTCTCCATGGTACAGGGATGAATTATTGTGCTGTACTTTGACGTAGATAATTGAGTAATGCCAGAGCTTAACCTCCTTGAAGTTAAACATTAAGAATTAACTTATTTTTAAAAAATATTAAAATGGAACTTATAATAAAAAAGGTAACATTTTTATAACTAATACAAAAATGCATAACTGTTAATAACATTTACTAAATATTAATTAAATATTAAAATGCTAGTGAGTGTTTTAATTTAATTAAAAAGAATATTTATAAATTACATGTATATATTTTTATTATTTAAGTATTTATTAAATACTTAATTTGATGAGTTAATGTGCTGTACCATTTTGTATTAGTTCTAGGGTCATAATTATTATTTTAAATTAATTTATTTTTTTATTTTATTGAAATGGTTTTTTTTATTAAATAACATTAATTTTTTTCCCAATGATTTACCATAGAGAGTGCTCTGCCCTGCTGGTGGAGATATCCTTCTACATGCGAAAAGTGACAAGTAGTAACTTTACTTTTGTAAATTTAGACTTGTCTCTACCTCCTGATTTTAAAGGGTAGAGATAGGTAAGTCTACACTTAGATGCTTTTTTACTCTCCGAAATTCTGAAAAGTGAAAAAGTGTGCACTTCACATACGTGCAGGAGTAGATTTTATGGTTAAAAAATGGGCACATGTTAATTTACCTTAGTGACTAGGGCTCACTCATTATTACTTCGCATCTCCTTACCAATATACCATGCAATGTAGTGCTGGGCCGATGGAGTGAATTCAATATTTTGACCTGCAATATACTCCATGTGATATAGAAGGGGAGTACCTTTTTGGCTGATTATAATACATGGTTGTAGCTGCTGTTTTGTCCTCAGCAGGCATTGGGTTTGATCATTCATTTGTGCCTTTCTACTACTCTAGTTTCCACTTTGTTAGGTCTGGCCTTTATAGATAGCCTTAGCTGTTTTGCCTAACTATTGCTTTTTCAAAAGTATCATACAAATATACATAAAGAGAAGGGCTGTTGTTCACCACACCGTATCCATTGGTCTGTTAAATTGTCATTCACATTTTGCTTCTGTCCACCAGAGTAGACAGCATGGAACAATGTGTCAGTCCACTTTACCCATTGGCTCCTTGCACTTTGAAGGACTGCACAAAGTGTGTGCTCATTGTTCACATCCGAAGAAAAACATTTAGTTTCTCTACAGTGACAAAGCTGGTCCAAAGTGAGCTTTTAAGATTTTCTTTTTTTATGTTAACGTTAAATAATGGCAAATTGTTCTGCCTGCAATGCTGGTGCGTGTTATATGGCAATTTATTTCATGTCTTCTTTCTAAAGTTGTAGTTACAAAGAGTACAAGAGACATTAATTTAATAAAATAAATGGTACTTCTAAAGTGCGTTTTTATTTCAGTAAACATCACTTGTAAAACAGCCACTTCAGTTAATGCTTTTCAAATTTAAACTTTTGATTGCAAGCATATGGAGGTCACATATAGGTGGCAGCATGTTTTTTTTTCAAGGCATATGCTTGCAATAAAAAAAAGTAGCCATTGCACCAGCATGCCAAGGACAGACCCATTGGTCGTGCCAATGCTTGCTTATTTTGGGGTTGTGTTGCTTCAGCGAGAGCCCAATTAGGATTATAATCAATTAGGGTGAGTAACCAAAGGAAGTGACATTAGTGGGGAATGCCTAGATGAAGGTTCAGGGTCAATACTGGAGCAGTTCTTGAACTATGTTGTGTCTTTCCTAGACTTAGTTTGATTATGACCGCAATTGCACAAGAGCTCCTTTGAAAACTATATGATATTGTAGTGAAAACCCTTCCCCATTTATGTTACACGTTTGGGGAATTTTCTGCTTGTGCATATGAGGTGAATCATGCTTAAATGGGTGAAAAGGTATATTTTCACAAAATGTTTACAAAGCGTTGATGTCCTCTGCTGGCACAGAAAAATGTAAATTATGAGAAGCACTTATATTTAAAAATTATTTCTTCGTAAGTGCCTGCTTTCTGGTATACTTTATTTCAAAATGGCTGTTGCACTCAATCACCAATCAAATACTGTCTCTGATTTTCCTTTTGCTGCAGACTTTTGACTACAAATATTCTTATTACAAGTTGACACATTCTGATTTATTTTTACGTTCAAACATTTACAAATTGGAATATTTAGAACCCAGTTATGATGTGACAATACAAATATCGTTGAATACCAATTCTAATATCAAGATGATTGCCAATATCAATGGCATACATTGGTGCACAGATTACAGTTTTGTATATTGCTAATTTGTTGTGTGGTGAGCCCTCTGGTTATAGGGGAGGACGTAATTTACAATTTCAGCATCCAAACTATCCCATAACTAAATTCGGCTATTGCTAGCTAATTAACAGGAAATGGGGTATAACACTGTGACTCTGTATTTCCGGCTCCAACAGTGCCTGTAGATCACTATTCCAGGTTCAGTTAAGTGTGATATTCCATTTACCCCTTTCCCTTAGTCAGGTGGTAAATAGAAGTGGGGGTTCATTGTGGGCCAGAGTAAACTGGGAGGGGTGTTCCATGCTCCTCCCTTTGAATGGCAGATGTCAAGGGAGGGCCGGACTCTGCTGACGTCTACCGCCCCTGCCCATGTTTTTACTAGGTGTAGTGTAGATACACATCCGGCCAAACCAGGCTGGTATTTAAACACCTGACAATACCAGACTCAGCAACAATGCACCCAGGAGCCACTCGTCCAGGGAACCCGAACACCGCAGAGTCGCCCAGAGCTGAGTTGTATCTACATAATCGTCCTTAATGAGAGCCACAGAAAACAACTGGACAAACTGACTGTGACTGAATTTTTAAAAATATACACACACACACACACAGCAGTGGCAAAGTGTGGGGATACCTACACAATAGTCAGTAGGTATTTATGGCCGTTAGGTGTGCTTGGGTTTTCAAAAGGCTGCACCTCTTGAGAAGCAAGATGATAGCAAAGGGGCAAGTGTTAGAAAGGCATGGTGGTGCCCTGCCAACGTTCCCGTTCGAGAACCTTCCACCCGCCCTGGCCTTAAGGCAGATTTATCGGTTTACAATTCTATTTGATGTCGCAACATAGAAGAATGGCTGGGATGGAATCGGTGTAATGAAGGCATTGCCCCTGGACAATGCTATGGGTAATCTCCTGAAACTGCCGGCTTAGTACCAGTTCCTCAGGATGGCTAAAATTTCGAAGAGCAAGTTGGACTCACTTAAAAACAGGCTACGTTTCATCCACAAAATAAAAAGCGTTGGTGCTTTTATTCGATCTCCCACTGCGTCGACGATGCTACTGACAAATATTTTTCAAACATAAACCTAGAATTGCAGCCTTAATAGGTCCTATTTGTCATTATAGTACAGGCTTAATTGCGAATTGACGGGTCACGATCTTATCGAGTACGCACAGTGCAGCCTTTTATGTAGTCTGTATTTAGTATGTTTATTTGTACGTTTTCTCAAGAGTCCTTTAAAAAGGACACTAAAGCATATTAAGATTGTATCACTGTTTTTTATGTTCTGATACCTTTTTAGGTTAGACTTACTAACGCTTGTGCCATTCATGGCTAATATGTTATGTTATATAATTTATATAGCGCATGAATCATCCCGCTAAGGGTATCTCGGCGCGAACCAGAACGTAAGCCAGGCAAGAGAATGCTGCATCAAAAGAGCACTGTCTTCAGTAATGTCTAAATTAGAGATGATTGGTGCACATGCATATGCAAATATTGTATATCAAGTGCATGATGGTAGTTGAGCTGTGGTATGAGTAAGGTTTCACTCTGTGTTTGGCTGGCTGACACATGTACATAAGTATATTGCCAACGATGCGAGTAAGCTCATATGCTAATTAAATATCTGTTATTTTCGCTTGTGGCCTTGTGGCTGGTAGACATTAAGTGCAGTTCGTAAAGGAAGCACTTTGAGACAAGTATATTTTATGATGGCTGTGTGATATATATGCCAGTGTCCGTTGATGGGAGCATCCTGCTTTGAATGCAGGCTCTATTACAAACCTTGAACCATTCCAATAATTAATTGCATGGCAGAAATAAAATAAACACATGCATGTAGTAGAGGACACCATATAAAAAAATTATATAGTTAGCATTTGCTTTTTTCTGTTGTGATGCCAAATGTTAAAAGCAATAACAGGGTAAGCAGTGGCAGCTGCTGGTGACCGGAAGTGGTGAGCCAGCAGCGGGTGGGAGTAGCAGGGTTAAAACCTAAAAATCAGTAACCTGTGTATGTACGCCACCTCTCCTCCATCCTCTTCTGTTCCTGCCCCAGGCAGTAAACAGGCTCCCAGACTCCTCTAAGTCAATCACGATCCTGCTGTCATGCTGCATCGTGATTTGGTCTGTGCGGCCTGGTTTGCTGCTCAGACAGTGTCTGGGAGCCAGGGACTGTTCTCCACCCGGCTGTGAAACACAGTGGGGTCGAGAAATGCTAAGTGCGCATGACGGTTTGGCCATCCTAAGACGGCTGGACAGACTGTCACGTGCACTTATGGTGCCCACCACTCCTCCTCCCTGCTGGCTGCTGCTGTCCTTCAGGATAGCACAGCCCTGCCCCACCCTGGCTCTGCACTAAAAAATAAAATGATAAGAGCATGGTGTTACTATAATTCTCTTTTTTTGCACTGCTTAGAGAGCAGTGGGGCGGAGCTCCTCCGCCTTAACCGAGGAACTGCTGCGGAGGGCGAGTAATGATGAGGCATGAAACAGTAACTGAGGAAAGGTAAGGAAAAAAGTGTTATTATTTGCCCAATACTTGCGGTGTCAAAGTGTTTTTTATCTGGCAGAAGGGACGAGGCAAGCAACAATGGGGAGGGGCAGGAGAGAGATGACAACACATGAGTGGTGGAGGCTGAACGGTGCAAAATGCAACAACACATCAACAATGAATTTTGCAACAAAATAAAGCAAAATACATTGTTGCATTACATTCCTGGGCTGGCATCATTACTTTATGTTAAGCAAAACTTAAACGTCAAAAATGTGGCTGGCTAAAATGCAAACATTAAAACTAGTTTTCAAGCCCAATGAATCTTTCGTTTAATTCCTTTATTTGATCGCCGGGCAGGTTAACGCCCTCTGATACAATCAAAATAATACTTTTTTTTAAAAAACACATTGTACTTCAAACTAATATTTAACCAATTCCTGGTGTATGTACACCACAGTGCTTTAAGTGGGCAAGCACTGTCCAGTACTGAGTACCTGCACTTCTTTAATTTGAAAGGGATAGTACTGTACTTCTCATCACTGATGCAATACATTTAAGGGGAAAGAACGAGCACTTCTCAGGGCAAAACAGGTACTCTTCATAGTGAGTACCTACAATTCTACATTTCCATTTATAGCACTGCACTGCCATGTATAAATCATGGTCACTATAGTCCTGCAGATGCTGCATCTATCAGACAATAATGTGCTGTCATACATACCACAACCAATGCACACTTTGAGTCCAGATTTTACAAAGCTCATCTATCCTTCTACACACACGTCAGCGATCCACTGTAATGGTTACGCCACTAAACACCATGATGAGGCTAGCCAAAAGTGAAAGCACACAATCCACATCCACCCTCGCCCCAGAAACCACTAACCAGCCTGTTTGCCGAAGGGTCACTTGCACTGCGGCAGCAGCTACTTTGCAAGCCGGATATTGAGATACTACTAGCCATGTCCATGCCCCATCCTAGGGCTCAATTACTGTAGCTTCCACTACAAGAGGTGGCTGGGAGACAGGACAAGCAACACAATGTGGGAGGGGGAATAGGCCAAGCAACAGAATGTGGGAGGGGATGCATGGGGTCGGCCAACCAACACAATGCACTAGGGGTCAGGCTGAAAGTGGGAAGCAACATAACGTGAGGGGGCAGGAAGGACAGGCCAAGCAACAATGATGGGTGGGGAGTCAGCGGTGGGAGAGAGATAGCCTGACTACACATGAACTCTTATGAAGTGCTTCAACTAAAATAAAATAATATTTCAAGCAAGAAAATGAGAAGCAGAAAGACACACAGTGGGCAAGGAAGCAGTAATTAGGCCATTTTCCAGGGGAGGGACAAACACAAACAGTAAGTGAAGCAGAAAAGGACCAAAGAGAAGCAAAGAAATGAGAGCGATGATGAAGCCAACCAATGATAAGCAATGAGTAGATTCTAAGCCCCTATACGTAAACAAAAGGTCTTGCAAGCCAGAGCACATTCACTTTCTCAGGGGAACCTCAAAAGGGTTTCCTTACTGTCTCAGAAAATCACCCAGAACAATAAGGCACTGGTCAGGAGCCAGCTGTCATAAGCATTTTGATTGTCACCAAAACTCCAGGTCGGCATTTACAACAGTTAGATTGCTTTTTCCTATGTACTAATCCCATTTTTAAATTCTTTAAAGAAAATTCCGAATGGATACTGATTCAGTAGCTAGAAAAATTACTATTCCCACTCGAGTGAGTGCAACAATAGGAACAGTGTTGGATAGCGGAAGGTTAAAAATTACTATTCCCACTCCATTAAGTCTAACAGTAGGGAAGGTGTTGGATAGTGGAGGGGTAAAAATGACTATTTCCACTCCAGTGAGTGCAACAATAGAGAAAGTGTTGGATAGGAGATAACACATAACACTACACAATTCACAACTCACATCTACATTTTTTAAAAACAATTACTTACATAATTAACATAATTAATTACCAATTAAAGAAATATTATTAATTAAAAAACAAATTAAAAGTCATCAAAATTATTGACCTTTCCACTTTTTACCCCTATAATCCCCACAACCCACAGCTACAATTAAACTGTAAAAAATTAATTACACAATTTAAACTTATTTTCAATTAAAAAACGACTGGTATTTAAAACTAATTATGAAGTAAGTAAAATGAATGTACTCGCCACCCTTTACCCCTATAAAAGTAAAACACATGAAAAAAAATAAACAATCAACCTTGTTAAATATCAATCAATTAATTAATATTAATGATCAACTAATTATTAATTAAATTAACACAAATTACTTCCCACCCTTTACCCCTATAAACCCCACAACCCACGCCTAAAATTAATTACACAATTTCCATATTTAGTTGTCAATTAATTATTTACTATTAACAATTAATTATTAATTAATTAAACAAAAATACTTCCCACTCTTGACCCCTAAAACCCCACAAGCTGACAACCTGCACGTAAAACTAATTACACAATTTCCATATTTAATTTTCAATTAATTAATCAATATTAATTAACAACTAATTATTAATTAATTAAATGTAAATTACATACCACCTTTTACCACTATAAACCCACATCTGGCCCCTAAAATTAATTACATAATTCCCATAATTAATTTTCAATAAAATAATGAATATCAATTAACAAATAATTATTAATTTATCAAAAATAAATTACTTCCCACCCTTTACCTCTATAAACCCCACAAACTGCACCAAAAATTAGTTACACAATTTCCATATTTAATTTTCAATTATTACATTATTATTAATCAACAACTTATTAAATAATTACAAATAAATTACTTCCCACCCTTTACCCCTATAAACCCCACAACCCCCACCTAAAATATTACACAATTACCATAATTAATTACTGATTAATTAATTAATATTAATTAACAACCAACTAATCATTAATTGATAATAATACATTACTTCCCACAATTAACACTATAAAATCTCAATTAAATAAATATTAATAAATAAAAAATAATCAGTAATGTATTATAATTAAAGTCCTTCCCACCCTATTCCCCTATAAACCCACAACCTGCTATGGAACTCAAATACGCAAGATGTAATTAAAATAGAATTGGTAACTAATAAAAATGTAACACATATATTAAAAAAACAGAAACAATTATACTAAAAAAATACATAACATACATTTAAAATATATACTAAAATACATAACTACAAAATCGATATTTTAAACAACTACATTTTTGCAAACGATATTAATGACATATATTTTTTTATTAGATATTACTTATCTTCAAATCGATATTCTTGACAACGATATTCTTGCACTCGATATTTCCACTCCACGGTATTTCCAACTTGATATTCATGTAGTTCAAATTGTTTGGCCTCGATATTATCGTGTGAGAGGCTACTGAAAGATCAGACATTTACATGTAGCGCAAGTACACAAACCTTAAACATGGTATATCATTCAAATAAAAAACAGAAAAAATATAATTCACATGAAAAAAACAATAAAGGTCTCATATGAACTTGCTTGTTCAAGTCGAGCACTGTTCATACCCCCAAATGCACTTAATGCTATCTGAGGCTGGAGGTTGCTGAAGATGTACTCAAAGTGGAAGGCTGTGGGTGGGCTGGTCATTGCATGCACCTGTAAATAACAATGGCAAGCCAAGTTAATACAAAATGTATTGTGTAGTTACTTAGAACCATAACAATATATAAAACATTTAAAAGGCATGCCATACAAATGAATCGATGGGTTCTTGCAATACCCTCTAGTGTGACTGTCATATTGTGCCAAAAGATAAAACTCATAGTGTACGGTTGGCCTTGGTTAAGAAAAGGGAAATTTGGCTATCTAAGGCCTTTTGTAAATAAAACAGAAAAAAGTAGAAATTGCTTAAATCTGCCACGAATTGAATTATGTACATGGCAATTATTAAAACTCAATTACAAAAGGATCAGACTTTACAATGCGTAATGTCTGTAATGCAGGAACTAAGAGTTATGAATCTGCGGTCATCTCTGTGATTTGTTGTGTATTTATAAGTAGGTCCTGCACTACTTTAAAACATGTGCCTATTCTTGCCAGTCCAAGGGGAACCAGGGTACTAAAAATCCAGTTCCTTGCGTTGTTACATGTTCTTATACCATGAAGTAAAAGGAGTGGCTTTAATAGTATTCGCTGAGAGTTGAGGAACATTGGGCAGCAGCAAAGTAAGTGTATAAAAGTTTCAGATTTGTAGCCGCATAGTCTGCACTTGACAATCTTGAAGAGCAGTGGGCAGTTTGGGATGTAGTCTTTGATTTGTAATGCCAACATCATAACTGCCAAAATTTGGGTTAGGCAAGCTCTCCCGATTGTGCAATTAAGATAAGATTGCGCCTGAAGGCCATCTTTGCTGTTGGTGTTGTGTGATGCTGCCAGGGCCCTTTGCGGCTGTGTGGACTTGATATTTTCCATGTCAGCGCTCTTTAAAGGGCCATATGTATCAACACCTTTTCCCATAGACACAGAATGGGTAAAACCCTTTGATACATCTGGCCCTTTGAGAGGATTTTTATGTTTTTTCAATATACTTTTTACTGCAATGTGCGCAAGTGGTGCAGTGTTTAGAACGATCAAGTCTATAAATGTGTCCTGTGGCACATTTTCACCACATTTGAGTGGTACACACAGTGCATGGTGACCTGCTCTGCACTGAGTGTGCCATGCAATATACTAAACCAGGTGCAAAGCGGAAATATTTACCCCATATTTAGGATTTTAAGTGTTCAACATAATGCATGACCACATGCTTTATCGTGAGAGGACTAGACATATATTTCAAACCTGGCTAACATTCAAATGCTTTATATGCAGGCTGTACCTTATTTCAGAAAAGACAGCAAGCCTCATAATCACACTCTGGAGATGTTAACACAACGAAATACAGCGGCTAAGATAGCAATGCACTTCAACGTTTCCCTGTGCACTGTTCATTACCTCACCCATGACACTGAATGCGACATCATCAATTAAATCTTATTTCACATCTATCTGCGCACGAATAAAATGTTATTATGTTGGAATAAAAGATACTAGCACAATCAAGGGTGGATGTTGTAAGAAGACTAGTGCTGTCTTTTGTCTGTTTTTATGGTGTTTTTGTCAGCTGGATTGTTAATGAAAAAACATTTAAACAAGTTTACAAATGCAAACTGTCAAATGTATATTGATTCCCATGAAGTGTTAATTTTTTCATATCATTTTCTAGTCAATACATTTTTAGGTCTCACTTGAGATCGCACACGCACTGTAGCTTACGAGACATTCTTTCTTTTAACTCACAGTGGGATTAGAGTTTACCATTGGTTGGTTTAATCATCATTCTCATTTACTTACTTCTCATTTGCCTGTGCATGCAGGCTTCACTTCCTCTGGAGCATGGGCAAAGTATTAGTGTCCTTCTGCTTGCATTATGCAACATTTTTGTTTTTGTTGAAGCAGTTCATAAGAGGTAACGTGTTCACACGCTTTCTCCCTCATCTGCTTCACCTACACCCACTCTGTCTCCACCTCCTTGGCCAGTGTGCTTTTGGCCCCCACTTCAACTCTCGCCCATGAGTTAGTGTGTTCTCTCCACCCCACAATGCTCTCTCACCGGTGTGCTTCTGTTCTCCATTGGGTCGCACATTGCCCACTCTAGCCCATCTGCTTCTATAGACACCCCTCAGCCTCCATGTTGCTCTTGTTTGTCCGTGCATGCTTCTTTGCCCCCCTGAATCTTCTCCATGATGCTCTACCCAATCCACTTTGCAGCTCTTGTTGCCCTCCTTTATCCACTACTGAACCACACCAACATTGAAATACATGCTCATGTTGCAATCTCTCTCCCATGTGCTTCTGTGCCCCCATGACCGATGTTGTATTCATTCATCCGTGCATGCTTCTATGCCCCTGCCCTCCTTCATGTTGGTACCCTCACTACTCATTGCTTCCAGACCCCATAAAAAAAAAATTGCAATAACGTGGCTACTTGTCTGCATCATTCTGTAGATGAGCATGTGTGCGGCGGCATCAACGTGCTAATTTGTTTATTACTTTAAAAAAATCTTTGCTGCTGTACAGCATGAAGAAAACACGTTGGCAGAACAAACAAATCTCTAATGCGAGACTGTTGCCTTTGCTAATGCTTGTTTATGTTGTCATCCAATCAGAGCCAATCCGACATATTATTTTGACTACAATTCATCCTTACCCAATAGGATGACTTGCAAAAGCTCAGGGCTGAATTCATGGAGCTATTTTAGTTTATACATTTGGCTCACACACATGATTAGCCTTTTTACGAGTGCAAACCCACCTTTGAGAATCAGAAGATGTGGTTTAAACGTGTTACAAATGTTTGTGTCGATAATTTACACCCAAGGGCTGAAAGTGATCGTTCCACGACCGAAATAATCTAAATTGTTGTGCACATCCACAAATATACATGTTCGAGTATTCACAAACTCCTCTCCAACCTCTTCCAACCGTTTCCAAATCCTGATAAATTCATGAGCAAATCGGTGGGATGCAAAAGGGACTGTGAAGAACCGGGTTTTAGAACCCAGCGGCGCCAGGGGCACGCCCAATGTCTTTGGGTTCACCTGTCTTAGAATACAGAGACACGGGATTCTTCTCGGTGACGTAAAAGTTCAAATTTATTGGCTGCAACCAGGAACAGAAATCTACGAAGTACGAGACGGGTAGGTTCGCTAGAGACTGCTCAATTTTCATATTGCGAGACATGGTCTTTTATGCTAAAAATCACATTCCTGACAAACACCCATTATTTACGAACTGTCCAATCATAGGTGACATTGCAAAAGGTATCGCATGATGACAAACCCACTTCTCAGTTGTCCAGCCCACCATCAATTACACGGGAAAGCCCA
Organism: Lissotriton vulgaris; assembly: GCF_964263255.1. Classification (NCBI taxonomy): domain Eukaryota; kingdom Metazoa; phylum Chordata; class Amphibia; order Caudata; family Salamandridae; genus Lissotriton; species Lissotriton vulgaris. The sequence continues at coordinate 937,548,817 of NC_141698.1, read as the reverse complement.
AAATTCTTGCTCGGACAGGCAGGACAAACCCATAATAAAAGACCACAACCCAAACCATAAACAGGCCATAAAAGAAGGAACAGAAACAGATGTGAAGCAAGATAGAGGGGTGTGTGTGTGTACCATAAACTCAACAATGTCCTGCTCTTTGATCTCTATCTCGACCAGCTACCGGACAAGGAACTGGCTCAGCAAGCTTAGCTTCAGGCAACAGGGTCAGTTCGCTCAGGTCATCTAAAAGTCAGCTAAAGGTGTACGTGTCCCAAAGACTCGTTCGGCCATAGTCATCGGCCTATGTGAGGGCAACCACAAAATGGCTGCCGTACACAAAATGGAACCCTAAGGTTCAGAACGAAATCCCTAAATACGTAGTGAATCCATTGATCGAACATGACGAAAACACTCGTACTTGCCGCACTCGTCATTTACGGTTCGCTACTACCAAAATCGCAACGATACCGTGACCTTTATGAAACAGGTTCAGAATTCACAGAATCTCAACTGAAACACCCCCAAAATTGGTGAAGATGAAGCGGTATAGGTTTTGCTATGGAAAAATATACACCTGTGTATTTCCTCATATGGAAATATAACAGGTGAACGTTTGGAAATTGTTGTGAATTCCAGGAAGCAATAAATATGCACCAAGGCTAGGTCATAATTAAGAATTTAGAATTGGACCCAGTTTGACAAGCGCAGCGCACAGTAGAGACCCCGCATCGCACAGTAGAGACCCAGGCTTATAAGCATCTTTAACAACCTGTATGATTCTTTCAGGGTTGTTATAATGCTAACGCATGGGTACTCACAAATATTTTCCCAGGGCTGAAAAAGTTTGGTCTTTGGAGTGACTGAGGGGGGCACTGATGCCAGCGGGAAGAGGTGAGGGGCATAAAGTGGGTGTAGGAGAAGTGTAGCATGTACACCTAGGAAAATGATACTCAAAGTGATCCCGGGGCTGCATGCGGCCCTCCTGACCTTTACCTGCGGCCCCATGGCCAAAAACAGCACTGGGCTGCTGTTTACTCAACTCAGCACTAACATTTAAAAATATATATATATAGCGCAAGCACTTATTTAAAGGTTAATTGCAGTTAATGAAAGGAAGTAGGGTAGCAGTGTAAAAATATGATAGTCTTTTGAAAATTCTAAAAGTGTATTTTTTTAACCTGTAGAATCATTTCACCTAAGTAAATCAGATAATAGCAGTGCATTCAAAATCATTTTTTTAAGTGATAGTTTTCAAACATGAATTAAAAACATTCATGCTCCCCCACCCCCACGCTGACTGACAACAATGCCATTAGTGATTAAATCCAAACACAGGAGAAGGTTTATACAGTGCATCATGTATTTCGAGGTCCTCTTATTTGTGATAATGAAGAAAAAGGAGGGACATTCAAATAAAACAATTGCAAAGAATCATCACCCAATTTGGTCAAGTGGGGAAGCCGGGATTTAGCCCAGGTTTTCTGTTTCCACATTATGCAATTCACTAAACTAGTGCAAGAATCAGGCACAAAAACTCAACAACACAATCACTTAAAATCGAGTTCCCAGTTTGCAGATGTACACAAAAAGGCAACTTGCGCGAATTATTTTTGTCTTGCTTCGTTTTGGCATCTAAATACTTACATTCACGGTTTGGTGCTAAATATTGGTGGTGTAAGCAAGTGCAAAGCATGAAAGAACTGCCTGACCTAAACTCTAAAGCGGCGCAAGTACCAAAAAGGCGCAAATACAATCTGCTTGCCCTTCCCCACCCCTCTCCTTTAGATTCCAAACTGCAGTAAAGGTAGAGGGCAGTTGGCACGGGTAACATGATCAACATAAGGTTGAAAAAGGTGAAAGGGTGAAGAAGAGGTGAGTGACAAGAGTATGAAAGAGTCTGAGATGGGAAGGAGGGTGATACAGACAGGGAGATGAGCTAGAAAAACGATGAACACAGAGTGGTGTGGGAGAACTGCAAAGACAAAGGGTGGGGGAAAGGGAAGCAGGGGAAAGTGAGCAGGAGTTATCGCCTAGCTCCCAAAGAAAGCGATTTTAACACACTTGAATGACTAAGCTAGTGATAATCCTTCCAACACTGCCGCCATCTGAGTGTACTGACAGGTGGTGAACAAAGACGTTAAGGAGAAGAACAAAAACAGGCTGGCTTTTCTTGGAAAGTGTAATAAAATACAAACCCATCTGTGTGCAGTGGCAGTGAGATGCACTGTTTGTGTTTGTTTTTTTACCTTGGGTACAGCTGCTGGACCCGACGAGGGGGCAGCATTTGAAGTGCGTGAAAAATACACCGCACAGTCCTGGCTATTTCATGTTAACAACACGCAGGAAGTGACACAATGGAAATAAAACGAGCACAACTGATTATGCCTTGCCCAGCTTTACACATGATTAAACACTCTTATACTGACTTCAGTAGAATTGTCTACACATAAATTAATGTCAAAATCAGACATTCCCCGCAGAGTGAACATTTTCACATAATTCGGAATGTTGATTACTTTTTGATTTGCAGTCAATGCTCGAAGACTTTGTTTCTGTGCATACAGCGTGCAGGTGGGCATGAATCCATTCATTTTTACAAACTGTTAACATAAATAGGAATTATTTTTAATAGAACATCTGCTGGAACCATTTTGCATCGTCATCTGCCAATAACGAACATTTTCTGTTAAACAGCTTTATGGTACTGATTTTTATCAACAAGTTTTAAAAACCACAATTAAAAAAGCCCCAATATAGGTACATGCAGCTTTATGCTCAGTTGCTGCTGCATGCCCCCTCTGAGTTGCCTTACCAGCTTACTGCAACCAGTCCTAATACTTGGTGGAATGATAGTGATTGGAGCATCGATCTGAGCTCCACTGGATTACCAAGGTATCACAGGAGCACCATCTGAAATCTACAACAGCGGTAGGATATCTTTAGCAGTCTAATGCATAAACCGTACACCTGCTTATTTAACAACAGGTGTAACACTCTGCATGCATGCAATTGGCGTAAATGTGCAATAGCACATTTACCTTTCGATCTTGTTAACCTGTTGGGAAATGTTAACTTTGTAGAAACCCCTCTCCCTACAGTCGCAACACATATGATGGTGCTCTCACTCCATTCCCTGCTGCAGATATTTACTCTTGTCTTTCACTGCGGTGAAAACGTGTGCGGATTCAGGATGTTACACTACCTGTCAGAGTGACACCAATGCACCCATTTTTTTTAAGTCTGTGGCTGTTTACTTACTTTTTTTTAGTAGGCCCACCCAGAAATACCTTTGAAACCTACATTTGGAAATGTGGAAATTCTATCATAATGTGTGAACTTTGCCTGCTTAAAGTTCTCCCGGCTCCATAACTCAAGAGAAGGTGGTCTCCTAAGTTAATATCACGTGTGCAGAATGCTTTGGGAGCGAGGCCCACATGAGCTAAGATTTGGTTGTCTGAAGTATGCAATGCATAAGTTACACTACACGTGTACTTTCACAAACACACTATTGTATACATTTTGTATCATGTTGTAATGTGTTCTGTGAATGTGCTGCATTAGCCTAGAATTGCACCGTACATAAAGGTCTTAACACTATGGCCTTTCATAGGAGTTGCCTGAAACAGTATAAAGGGGGATCATGAAACCCTCACTTTAAGAACTGGAGCAAAGGTGGGTGCGACTGGGTAGTCCTATGTAACATAGAACACTTACATCGCTGTTTATGCTTCTTTGACTTTAATCAGGGACACTGGCTGAAAAATACCATTGGTAGAGGATAGCACAAAAAACCTGTGGATATGGGAACAAATGAAACAAGAGAGCACAAACGGCGGGCGGCCATGGGATCGTGAGAAGGAGAGCTAGGAGGATGGGTGTAAGGTTGGATGGATGGATGGGTGGGTGGGTGGATGGATGGATGGATGGGTGAGTGGATCGATGGATAGATGGGTGGGTGGATGGATGGATAGATGGGTGGATGGATGGATGGATGGATGGGTGGGTGGGTGGATGGATTCTGGGTGGGTGGATGGATGGATGGATGGACAGTGATAGGATGAAGGGCAGAAGTTTTGATGGGTGATGGATAGCTAGTTGGATGGATAGATAGATACAGGGAACATTACATGGATGGAGAGATTGAAGAATCAATGGAACGAAGGATGAATGGATGACGAGAAAGATGGATGTGAGAAAAAAGATAGTATAAAAAAAGGATAACTACTTGGATGGTTATCATATTTAAATAGTGCAACCCTATGAATTCAAACAGGAATTTTCTTATTCATTTATCTAATACTAAAGTTCATAGAAATGTGATTTTCTCAAAATCATACAGTCTCTCCTAGTTAATAGAAAGTGTGATTTTACTCCACCTTAGACAGAACCTCATAGACTCATTCATTAGTTGTAAAAAAATGAAACATGAGTAAGTGAGGAAATAAGAGACAAATGGATTAAAAGCATAGAGAAATATTTAAAAATCACAAACATTGATATACAAGTCAGTATAAGACACACTTCACCACCGCCTGCGCCGAGAGACCCACAGACTGAGTGAACGTATGGTGGCTGGCAACACTTTGCAGCAGGTATGCTGTGGGCGCACTCTGTAAAATAACGATTGCAGGACCATCATTGGTAGCGCTTTTGCACGCAACCTGATTGACGGGCCTGAGCGAAACCCAAACTTGAAGGTACACTTTGGGGCCAATTCCGATTCGGGAAAAACTGCTCCGAATAGCCATTCGGAGCGTTTTTCCCATACGGATCGTACCCTGCAATGTCCCCCGTGCGTACGAAGAAGTACGATTCATACCAGGAGCCGTACTCCGTACGAGTTGTACAGAGACCGTACGACTCTAATCTCCGTACGATTCTCCCTCGGAACCCGTTGTACGTGACATCTGTACGGTTCCCGGCTGGTTTTTACGACAAGTACGATACGTGCCGGGTGCGCACCGTACGACCCTTTTTCTACGGGAGCTGAAAACAGCTGTAAAAGCAGAGTTTGTGCCAAAACAGGTATGGAATGGCCCCTCCGGGTACGGTGCGTACCCCCCATGATCGCAGGGGTACAGTGCATACACCCCATGATCGTAGGGGTACGGTTCGTACATCCCATGATAATAGGTGTATGAACCGTACCCCTACGATCATGGGGTGTACAAACCGTACCCCATGATCGTAGGTGTACGAACCGTACCCCTATGATCGATCATGGGGTGTACAGACCGTACGGTGTGTATGTGTTTGTGTGCTTTTCCTTACGACTCGCCGTTACCTGACTAGGACCGTACGAATCGCGTCCTCATACCCCTGTCCAGATCATACTCGTCGGGTCGTACGTCATGTGTACGAGTCGTACGGCATGTGTACGAGTCGTACGGTTCACCGTTTCAGCCTTGCAATACGTACGGATCGCGACGATTCGGACGGATTCACGGAATACGGATCGTACTACGCGACTCGGATGGACGGGTACGATTCCTACGGAGAGGGCTCCGGATACAAATCGTACGGGCGTTTTTTTTCCAGAATCGGAATCGACCCCTTTATGTATCATCTCAGGTGGTGCGTGCATTGCGGCACACTGGCCAATCAAGCCCAGTCATGCTGCGCAAGTGAGCCTCCTGTCCCCATTCGCTCAGGGCTGGAAGCCAATGATGATAAAATGTCCGGCACAGTGACTTCTGAGGCGCCGCCCCAGTTAAAAACAAATGCGCACAACGAGCCAAACACTGTACGTCTGTAGCGGCGACAATTGGCAGCACTGCAGCAGTTTCAAGCAGGTCAGGTGTGACAGTGAGCTTGCACGTCTTCGAAGGGGCCGCCCGCGCGGCACTCGTGGCCCGTTGCGGCGGCCTTTATAGTTTATTTTGGGACACTGACACTACTGTGACTGACAATAGTATCAGTGAGTGTCCCCAAATACATTATAAAGGCCGCCGCAACGGGCCACCAGTGCCGCGCCCGCAGCCGAGCCGCCCTCAAAATAGTGCCACCTGGGGCGGTCCTCCCCCCTTGCCCCTCCTAGATACGCCGATGAGTCCAGCCCGAACTGCCAGGCCAGGTCCTCCCTGGACTGGAAACAAGCATCCTAGGACCAGTTTCGGGGCTTCACCCCTCTTCAGCCAGGATAGCTTGATTCCAGTGACATGGAGAGCATGGGACCCACGTCTGGGCATTCTTGTCCCACTCATGGGGACAAATGCAAAATGAAAAATTGATGGACAGAATGCAGAACAATGTCATACATTCACCCCAGGACAGATATCTGGACCTAAATCCATCGTTTTTTTGCTCACTATGCCATTCCAGTTTAGACCCAGATATACGACATCTTCATTAAAATATATACATGCCGCGACTCAAATGATGAAGGTCAAAATCAAAAGATACAAATGATACAAATGAAACAATACTTGCCCTAGCATGAACACCAGAAATGTTTGGTATACAATGGACAGGAAAGTATACCAAATGTACTATTACTGAGTACACTCAGAAATGAATGAATACCAGGGCCTGCTTGATCCATTGCTGGTGGGCTCTTCTCCTGATACTACTCTAATATTTGTGCCGTCTGTGATTTTGCAACCTTCGATTGTCTCCCTCATGTAATACTGTTGGCCATGAGCTAATGTTGAGTGTATAACAACAGGGGCTTGGCAGCATATTTTCTTACTGTAATTAAGATAGTCTTGGTCAATGTAGTGCAGAAGGTAATTAATTCAAATGGGGCAGGATACAACTATGAATAATTTGCAGGATACTATCGCCCTATCAGAGTCGGTATTCCTTCCACTCCCAGCTTTGGCCACTGTCCGACAACATCAGCAGTGCACACAGAACCTTCATGCCCAGCACATTTTTATTCGTCTTCATGCATTCACCAAGACATGGCATAGAAAGCACATTAGAATGTGACACAACTCCTTTCTTAAGGAAGGAATACAGGAGACAATCTTACCTATTTTCTTGCAGAAGATGCAGCACGATTTTAAAAATCACAATGCACGTCACATTCATTGATTGAAGAGACAAAAACCTGAAAGTGCACTTTGCACACGTTAGAGACAGTGACATATGAAACTGAGACAAGTGTAGTAGATGCACTGTAAAAGCATGCTTTAAAACATGAGATGAAGAAAACACACATATAAATTAATCCTAATACGTTTAATTGAATTGCACTAATAAGAGTCCTTTTGTTTTTTTTCATTTATTAATATTAACTGATGCAATTAAAATGGCCTATTGTTTTTATGGTTTCTGTCAGTGTGCAGCACTTAGTAAAGTCGGTGCAAAAACGTGAATAAATAAAGCATAAGCTTGAAACTTTACATAATAAAAGTAGACATTCAAAAGTTTATGAAAAGTAGAAAATAAGTTTGAGGTGTGAATTTAGAAAAATATACACATATGAATGTTGAGAAAAATTGTGGTGGTAGGGTATTTCCAACTTTAGATATTTTCATTTAATAATGTTTGGTGAAAGTTATATATATTCTTTGTATTTGAATTTATTTAATTACATTATATTTGATGTTGGTTTAGAGCTCATTTCATTTAATCTTACAATGGGAATTTAAGGGCTCTTTCCAAAATGCTTTTTCTCTAGTGCTGACCCTTCCCTCGATTTAATGAAATGGTTCATTTTCCACTAGTGAAATGTGGCTTATTTGTCCTGTACATGTATTAATGCTGACATTCCTGGATGTTTCTTCAATGTTCACTGTGAAACATTCCTGTGGGAACAGAGTTTCAGCTATTGATATAGATGATTACTTTGTATATTTTTATACTGATACTAGTTCTATGTGGACTTCCAATCTTTCGTTTCTCATGACTAGCATGGTAAACCATCTCACTGTTGCAAGTGACCTAGGTGACATTATGTGAATCTACACATATAATGATGGTGGTGTGATGCACATCACTGGAAATTGCTAGAGACTTTATTACAATAAGGAACCCCAAAGGAGGGGCAATGTCATACTTTCATTTTTCCCCATGCAAGAGGATGCTATGCTGACTGATTTTTGATGAACGTTTCTTTTATTTCTGGACTGCCTTGCTGATGCTACAGTCAGTAGCTGATGGACTTAATCTTTTTTGGCAAACCAATTCAATTTTGAATTCCTTTTATTTCTTTGTTTATTCTAAAGGACTCGCCCCTTAATGGAATTTAAATTTGAACCGTTATCCCCCATCTTGGTAGCACTTGAGTTGTTAGACAACAAACTATCCCTTCACCTTAATGGTGGTAAGACTCTGTAACTCTGTAACTGATTCCGATTATATCTGAAAAAGCCTGCTCAAATGTTTGGCGCTGTAATAAAAGCTGTGATATTCTTAACTGAACTTCTCAAGAAATTGCAATGAACTTTGCATCTTTAATACAATAACCTAATTAATCTAATCTCTGTCTGAGTCCATTATTGGGTCCTGTTGATTCTTACATTTAAACGTGTGTTTACTAATGATTTAAATGTGTTTTAGGGAGAATCAGTGAGCTCTAACAGAACATCAAGTGTTACTACTTCTGTTTTGCTTTGCGGTTACAGAGCTTTTGGTCTGCATAATCCTAACTCGACGTAACTTCTTCAGGAGGATGTGTCTTCCTGTTGCTATTCTTTATTTCTACAGCATGGATTTAAGCGTGGTGTATCTAAATCTGATCTTGAATTTGTGAGTTGGCTGTCAATTAATGGTCCTCATTAGACAGCTAACATTCTGTTGGTTATCCTAATTTCCACCCCTTCTATCGGTAGAGAAAGATGTGTCTGAGGATCATTGTCTCTGTGGTAAATAGAAATACTACAGATTATCTAATCGTAAAGGGCCCAGTATGGTTAAAGTAGTGAGAAGAGTAAGCGTAATAAGAAAACCTTTACCAGACACAGTGTCATGTCATTTGTTATGTTATGTAGAATAGGAAGTGGTCTGAAAAATGTTAGAACCAAGTGTTAAGATAGGACCAACAAGGTAAAAAGTCCGATGGGTGAAACAGACAACTTTAAACAAAAATGATTTTCTTTACTGGAAGCACGCGTAGCTTCCAGTAAAAGAGAAAACGTAAACATGTAGGTAAAGAATTGTGGAAATAGCACAATTCTGAATGCACTCCGAACAGAAAATTACATTTTTAAGAGAACTGAATTATAAGCCAATGAAATAATCTAATCTTTAAGTAATAATTGCCTGATACACTACTATGTGATAATCTTGAGGTAGAAAAGGACAGTTATTTGTTATCACTTTTAGATAGAAAACGCAAGATTTTAAGCGACCTTGCTGACTTGTGCACTATAGGCAATGGCAATATTGCAGCCAATGCCGCAATTTTATATCTAAAGACAGCGGGGTGGGACCTAGCTCTGACTGCCAGCAACTGTCTGACAAATCTTCACTGAGAGTCATGCAAAATGAGAGCCTCCATTTCATCAGTACAAAGCACTGTTATTCATCCAAAGGTCATCCAAACAAATGATCAATTGTGTGTGATTTATGTCTTAATTGTTTATGCTAGCTGTAGAACTTGATGTACTTTACCACTGCTAACCAGTGGTACAGTGCGTCTGCTACCCCTTCAACGCGATGAAATTGGTATACTCCTAATTGGCACATTCACCTTACCTATAAGTAGTATATGGTACATACTGTAGTTAGAGTCTGTAAACTGAAGGTCACTAGTTGACAGCAGCAACCATTGTACCACCCACTACAGTGCAACCATGACTGTAGGCCTATCACTGTAGACTAGCTGTTGCAATTTTAAATTGCAAACTTGACTTGTCAAAATTTGACAGGGCTAATCCTTCATCTTAACTATACATCATCCCTAAGTAGGCCTTACTGCAGGGTGCATGGTATTTGAAGGTAGGATATGTAAAAGTTTAATGTTAAGCATATCCTTACAGTGAAAAAATCCCAAATGCATTCTGGTATCCATGTTCTCATGTGCCATCTGGTGTTTCAACCCGTTGTGCTCAAGCCTGGTCTCCCTGTTATTTTATAGACTGGGGATTACTTTGACTAGGATGGGTGAACGCTGGACTTCTCATCTGTGATGGTCTCAAGACTGCATACTCCACCATGAGTACCTCAAGGAGGTTGCTGAGCAGGGCACAATATCGGGTTGTGTACATGAAGCCTCTTAGAACTTAGTTTTCCTGCAGTTCCCTATGACTTTGTTCTGCTGGGACTACATGTTTCCACATTTTTGGTGAGCTGATATTGTGGCGGTTATCTCAGGCAAGGCACAGCTATGAAGAGGGCCCTGCCAGACATCTATACGCGTTATTCTGATAGATTTGACAAGAGCAGCATCAAATCCAGAGTGGCTCCTGATTTGGCATTATGAGACAGCCTTGTGGAGAAACAAGTGGTCATACAGAGAGACGGGCCCAGTCTCCAGGTAGAAGAGCGATGTCACTCTTCTCTGTTTTTGAAACTTGTAGTGAAAGTTTACTCCAGAGTACCAGGACTCTTATAAGGTATGATTGCCGGATGTGAGTGACAAAGACTTTAACCTTATTTCAGCGTCACAATCCCTGCATTTGTTTCTTTGTGGTTTACGATGTTCCTTGACGGTATTCACCTAATGAATGAATAGACATTTGTTTGAGATTGGCATCTAACTTATTTGGAAGTGTCGAGGTACAGAACATTTGACTCAACCTGAACACTGAAATTAACATGTAGCCCTATATGTGTTTCCAGGAAAGGTCAGAATTATAGTATTTTCAGTTATTATATTTTAGCTCACATCTAAAGCCTGCAATTCAGTGATAAAGGGGTCATCTTTTTTTTAATGGCATTTTGTATTTTTTATCAAGCACTTCCTAATCCTCAAACATTATGGGCAGAGAAGTGGTCTTGCAGAAAGAAAGAAAACTGCAACTTTTCTTTCAGGTCATGGTATATAATTAGTGATGAACATCTAGTAAGAGAATGTCATTTAACATCTGGGTGCTTATTAACAGAACCTCTTTAATTTTGCAGATCTTCCCTGCTGTTCCCTCCTCAATACCCTTTCCCTCACTCGGCCACATCAAGCTTCTGTGCCAAAGCAGCAAGCAGAAATTGTCCTTCCAGGAGATGTACCCTTTAAGCTTTGCACGAACCCTGAGGAAGGAAGACATTGACAAAAGCTTGTTTCACTATTGAAAGGCTGGTTGATTCATAGGAAAACTCTGGGTTACATGATGTTATATATAATGCTAATTTTGTTGAGGAAACAGCAACAAATATAATTCAAAGAATCTTTTTAATAGTTACTCAAAATACCCTTTAATGGTAAAATCTAGTTTTTTATAACTATTAAGAAAGAGGCACTTTTAGACAGTCACCTTTTCCCTCCCTAAAGGCTATAGAGGTCCCTTTGCACAAGTTCCAACTGCCACCTGGCAGCTGAATAGCCTTGCTTGATGAATTGGTCCCAGAGCAGGACAAAGGCCTAGGGTGTGAGGAGGTGTTTCTGGTCCTCAAGCAGAATGACCATTTTGACTGTGTGCTGGAACGGATTAGCTTTAAAGAAGTCTACCCTGTCAAAGGTAAATGTTAGCTGACACCTGGGCCGGGCCATTCTTTGTTCCCCATTTACTTGAGGACCAATCCCAGTGGGAGAGAAGCTGCCCCCAAAACTGGTTTAGAGTAGCCATAGAGTAGAGTTTGCTCATTCTTGAATGGGATCACAAAGGGGGCTGTGTTTTTTTGCTGTGGGGCACAATGGCCGTGCTGCCAAAGTGGGAAGGGTTACCCCGCAGAATATTTATCCAATTGGTTAGTAAGGGGCCAGAAGGCCCACCTACCCACAGGGTGGTGCCAGGAATAAATGTGGCACCCACAGTACCCTCTTATGAACACTGCTGGACCTGTGGAAGATCAGAGGAGGACTGAACCTATTTTCTGAGACCTGAAAAGAGCACTAAAGGACTGGACCTGCTATCTCTCTTGTACCCAGAAAAAAGAAGCACACTCCAAGGGCCATAAGGGTGACTGTCCATTCAAGCTACAGGGAGATAACAAACTACAAGAGGCCTTACCTGCAACTGTCCAGCTGACTAGTGGCACTGGACCTGGACTTGATCCGACTGTTGGCCTGTGATTAACATTTTGTTAGTCCATAAGTGCCTCCCGTAAGGCTCTTGGAAGCTTTAGAAAAGTACCTCTGTGGTGGATTTAGACTTAAAAGACTAAAGTCAGAAGGTAAAATCTTTGACCAGGATGAACCTGGTTGTTGTATCCAGCCCACGCTCCATAGTGATCAGTGTCAAATTACGCGTAGGTCCCAGTCTACCATGACCATTGACTACCATTGCTTGTTTATGCTTCATGGTACTATTCCTGCTAAACTCTAAACATTCTCTGGTTCCCTTATTGGAATTTTGTCATGTGGATGGAATTATGTTTATTACAGTTTACTCTATTTGCTTTTGGATTGTTATTGCTTTACACTTTGGCTTTTTTACTGCTTTAGTGCTGCATAAGTACTTTACACATTGCCCTAAATTAAGCCTGTCAGTTCTGTGTCATAACTATCAGAAGGCTGAGCTCAAGTTCATGTAGTGACTATGATGGTTCTCCCTGACATGTGTTGTGCTTATTACTAGTCACCGCCATCAAGTAAATATGTTGTTATATGTGGTCCTGTGTATGCTGCATATCTCTCTATGAAGCAAAAACTAATGGTTTTGTGATTGAAAGTTTATATTGGGAATATAACACATGACAGGTATTTTTATAATTATTAGCATAGAAAGAAAGTAACGTAAAGGGGCATTAATTATTGGACTCGTGAAACTTCCTAACCCCACACATGCTTTATGTATGCCATGTGTACATTATGCATGTGTGTGGAAGGTTAGGAAATTCGATATGTCACAAGAAGCCTGAATATTTGCATGGATTACTAAGAGAATAATAACTGGGAATCATTATTAATGCTAATCTCGGAAAGCGATGATCCAATATTTTAAAAAATATTTGTGTGCCAGTCCCCAAGATTGTATTGTATTGTATTGTATGTGTACTTATATAGCACGGTCCTGTCACCCCAAGGGCATCCTGGCGCTTGAAATCAACGTTAACACCACATACGCTGCTCAGACAACCCTGGGGAAAAGATGGGTTTACAGGGCTTTTTTAAACGGGAAGAAGTCCCTTTGGCTTCTTAGGGACAGTGGCAGGGCGTTCCAGAGCTTAGCCGCTGCGACACTGAACAAACGGCCACCCATCCTCACTCTCTGGAATCTCGGTACCACAAGCAGCTGAGCCGAAGAAGAGCGTAAGGACCGCGAAGAGGAGTACCAAACAAACATATTCTACAATGGAACCGGGCCTTGTCCATGCACCGCCCTAAACACTAAACATGCAGCCTTGTAACGGACGCGTAGGTGCACAGGCAGCCAGTGTAGATCCCGTAGGGCTGCTGCTGAAGAGCTATGATTAGGGCGGGAAAGAGCCAGTTTGGCGGCCAAGTTCTGCACCTGTTGCAACTTCCCCAGCAGTGTTTTTGGAGCCTCCAGAAGTAGCGCATTACTATAGTCGAGCCGACTCAAGATGGTACCGCGCACTACTTCAGGCCTGGCCTGCTCGGGGAGAAGGGGCAGAATTTTACGCAACATGCGTAGCAGCATCATGCACGTGGATGTGGTCTTGTTCACATACATATCCAACTGCAAGTTGGGGCCGAAATTCACCCCCAGGTTGCGTGCCGACTCAGCAGCTGACACAATCTCGGGGAAGGTCGGGCCAGAAGTTCTCCGGGAGTTCACGAGGAATCCGGTCCGTGGAGCAATACAACACCTCGGTCTTTGTACTATTAAACTGCAAGGAGTTGGACCGGAGCCAATCCGCTGTGGCAGACATGCATAGGTGGAAAGCCTCCAGCGGGACCGCGTTCTTCCCTTCCAGATGATAGCCCTCAGCCTGAAAATCCAATTCCAATTCATATGTGGTTTTCTCACTTTACATCTGTCTCTTCCAATCCTTGTGATACACTGAAAATGGCTTGATTCTGAATGTAACTTGCCCTCCCTCATTAGATTATTAGTATGTTAAATTGACAAGCCAATTCAATATACAAAAATATTAACATTTAGGACACCAGCTCTTTACCCTAACAAATTATATCTTTTCTTGTGAGAGACCACCTAATTCAAATTGCTCTCAATCTATAAGAATCGATCCTCAAACTGAGCCAGGGAACTATCGCCCCATCAGCCTAATCAAGTCCTCCTAGAAACTGTACATGCAGATGTCTCATAACTGATGGTCGAATGCATAAGCAGCACCTCTTTTGCCATTTCAAACTAGTTTTCAGCATGGCATTAATACAACTGACCATGCGTTCTGAGAAACTAGTTTGCAGGATAAATATGTCAGGTCAAGAAAACCAACTGTATGTGGCACTTGTTGAGATGGAAACAGCTGACGGTAGTGTCCACTGTTTTAGACTGTGAGAGGTTCTAGAGAAAGTGGAGATGTCTTAATATTTGCTGATAGCTCTGTAAACACTCTATGATGCACCTATGCATGAAATACATGGGCCCTTTAGTCAGACTACCGATGACTTTTTGTCACTATTGGAGCTCACTAAATGTGTGCTTTGTGCACATTTACTTTTTTCTTTAAATTAATGGGCTGACATTGTACCTAAGTATAGGGACACAAGATAGTCCCAAATTGGCTGGTAAAATAATTACATTTGTATTTGCAGATGATGCAGTCCTTTTCTCCAAATCACTAATGAGCTTAAATAATTCGCTCGGGGAGTGAGGAGTGCTGGCTTTTAAAAAACATGACCCTACTATGAACAAGCCAAAAACAAAAGTTATGATCTATCATTCAAACACATCTTTCAAGTGTCACATTTGTTTAGATAAGGTATCCTCTTTTGCAAACATGGGCGATGGGAATCACATGTCAAAAAAGGTCACATACATAGACTGACTGAATTAGCAGTATTAAAAGATTTTCAATGAACTTTCACGGTACAGCAGATTGTGTAGCATATAGAGTTTACTACCCCAAGACCATTCCATATGGCTCTAAGATAATGGGTTACACCTAACCTGGTTTTATTGAAAAAAATTGATTGATCGAATACTCTCCTAGTATGCCCCTCTAGTACCCCTCTAGCACATCTATTGACCTAGCTTAGATGTTGTCTCCCTAGCCCATTTTCAAGTTATGTTATGTTATGTTATCAGGAGTTTTATTGAGAGCTCAGCTACTCAGGCAGAGTGTCCCGGCTCTAACAGACCAAACACAGCACATCCCCAACGGTGGAGGAGAAATTAGAGACAGAACAGCCACGTTTTAAGCTCTTTCCTGAAAGATGCTAAATTCTCGCTCTTTCTCAGAGCGAGTGGCAGAGCATTCCAGGCCCGCGGCGCCAGATATTTAAAGGACTGGCCCCCGGTCCGCGCACGCCTGATTGCCGGGACCGTGGCAAGTGACAAGGCAGCCGATCGTAAGGCTCTGGATGGATGGTGAAAGACAACTCTCTTCCTCAAATAGAGAGCCCCAACACCATGGAGGGCTTTAAACACAGTGGTGAGGGCCTTGAACCTTATGCGTTTCCGGATTTGCAGCCAGTGAAGGGACTTCAAAAGACTGGTGGCATGAGAACTGCAGCCGAGGCCGAAAATTGCCCGTACCGCCGAGTTCTGCACTACTTGTAGGCGAGACAAAAGATACTCCGGCAGGCCGAGGTAGAGTACATTCGCGCAATCAACCTCGATCCAACCAAGGCTTGCACCGTTATTTTCCTATGGGCAGTAGAAAGGAGAGGGAGGAATTTCCTTAACATTTTTAGTATCCCAAAACACTGTCACACCAGACCAAGAATCTGTGGTTTCAGTGAGAGACAGTTGTCCATCTTGATTCTAAGATTCTTAGCTACCGTGAAATCAGTGGAAGGAGGATACATCCCTGCAGGCCACCAGGCCTTCCATCCGGGGTCAGGGGGGCACCCAAAAAAAAGGAGCTCAGATTTGTCGGAGTTGCATTTCAGCTCATTAAGTTGAAACCAGGCAAATACCGCACCCAAGCAGTTCTTAATGCTCTCACCATCAAAGTCCGAGTTCCCTCCGCATGTGAAGAGAAGCTGGGTGTCATCGGCGTACGAGACAATCTGGGCGCCAAAAGACTCTGCCAGTGCTGCAAGAGGGGACATGTAGATGTTAAAGAGAGTGGGGCTCAAAATCGACCCCTGAGGGACTCCCACCTCCAAAGGCGGCACTGCAGCAGAGTACGGAGGAGCCCAGACTGTCTGTTGTCGGTTGGATAGAAACGACTCAAACCATCTGACCACCGTTCCCCGAACACCAATCTCCAAGAGTCTTGCCAGGAGGCGGTCATGGGGAACAGTGGCAAACGCAGCCAAGAGATCTAATAACACCAACAGTGCTTTACCTCCATTATCTAGGACTTCCTTGATGGCCTCTGACACCTCCAACAGTGCCGATTCAGTGCTCAAATTTGCCCTGAAACCGGACTGGGTGTAGTGCAAGATCTCATGTGACTCTACAAAGTCGGCCAGGACAGAATGCACGTGTTTTTCAGCCACCTTGGCCAGGACCGGAAGCAACGATATAGGTCGATAATTAGCATGGATACTAGGGTCCAGGGAGGGCTTTTTTAAGAGGGGGAGGACCATCGCCTGTTTCCATGCTTGCGGCACGACTCCCGTTTCCAACGACCAATTTAGGATCAGATTGACAATAGGGTTAACGACATGAGCCATTTTAGCTAAAAACCTAGCGGGGCATGGGTCAAGTGGGGAGCCGAATCTCATTTTAGACAGAACTTCCAGAGAGGATTGAAGCTCAATGGGGGAAAAGTCAACAGAATGGGCTGCCCAGCGGTCGCCACTTGAATACAAGGTCCTGTGTTAGGCACACCCCCTACCGCAGCAACTGGGAAGGTTTCCTGGATGCTTGTGATCTTATTCGCAAAGAAGCTTGCCAGTTGGGACACCCAAGGTTCCGAAAAGGAGCACTTAGGCGTAATGGTGGCCGGTGAGGTAAATTCCTTCACTACCAAGAAGATTTCTTTGCTGGTGTTTATGGCCTTCTCAATTCTTCTGGCAAAGTAGGCTTTTTTCTCTAGATAGATTTCCCTATGGTAGGCCTTAATACTGCGCCTATAAGCCTCCTTCAGAGGTTCCAGGTAATTTACTCTCCATGCTCTTTCGGCTTTCTTACACAGCCTACGGCTGGAATTAAGCGCTGGGGTAAACCATGGAGCAGATGCGCGGGACGAGATCTTAAGGGACCGGTCGGGCGGCGCCAGCTCCCAAAAACAGCGCGCAAACCACATTTGAAAGAGATTGATATCTGCCTCTCTGTCACCCGACAACAGACAAGGGTGATTCATCAGATATTGTTCAATCATGTCCAGTGACACTCTATGGAAAGCACGGGGTATCTGTGATGAACGCCCATTATCCCTAATGGTGGGGCCAGATTTATGCGGAATATCGAAGGTCACCAGCATATGGTCAGACCATAGTACTGGTAGGGGGGGGAAGCTCCAATAGGGGTGGTAGAGAAATTTGGTCCAGCTAGTGTCCCTTGTTGTGCGTGGGTGACGCCAGGTAGGGCAATAGGCCCAAAGGCTCAGTGGAGTCTAAAAGTTTGATCGTATCTACAGCATCCACTTCATCAAAGTGGATGTTAAAATCGCCAAGGAGTATGCAGTGTTTAAACTGCACACACAGTGCCGAAATCACAGAGGAGAGTCCCTCATGGAAGGATCCAATGGGGCCCGGGGGTCTAAAGACCAGCAGTCCCGCACAGGATTGGGCTGGTGACTGTGACAAGCAAAATCCCAGCGCTTCAGCCCCATGAATGTCTTCTGTTGGTATAATGGAACATTTAAGGTGGCTGTCTACCACTAGAGCGACGACCCGCCTCTGCCAGAGCCCCGGTCTTTCCTCAACATGAAGTAGTTAGGGGGCAAAGTATTGGCGATGTCCGGCCCGGACGCCTCAGCAAGCCATGTTTCCGTCAGGAAAAGACAGGCTGGTTTGGAGTCCGACAGAAAGTTGAACAGGTCCTGGGCATGTTTGCTTACTGACCGAGTGATCACATTTTAACTCAGAACTTGTACTTTATTTGCTTCCCATGAACATAGATTTTCCTTAGTGCAGATTTTAGCTGAAACAGCAAATTTAGAGAGAAGGACCTGGAAAGGGCCAAACCCTTTATCGATTGCTGCTTACATTAGTATTATTATTTTTTATTATAGGTTCTATTTCCAAGTCACTTAGAAAACGAAAGATCAAATGGTCATCATGATAAAACACAATGTTTATAATGGTAAAACAAGGAAATACTCATTAGGCCATAGTCAACAGATGTCAGTAGTTTCCTTACAAATCTGAAAAAGAAAAAGTATAGGCAGAATAGGCTGAAATCATAGAGTAATTTCACAATTGAGGAGCTGGGAGAGTGAAGGATTACCAGTGTAAGGAGGAACATGAAGGTCGGGAAAGATAAAGAAGAGATTAAGAGCCAGAATGAAGGGAATAAGTTGGGGTGCATGGAGAAACATTAATAAAGTGGAGCAAATAAGTATTGGCACTTATAGACAGCACAAATATAATGGAATCTGAATTGAAGTGTAAGTGGTAGCCATCAAAGCTGAGTCTGGTAGAGAGAAATAGGAGTGTGATAGTCATGAGAGAAAAGAAGACACATTCAGATGTTTTTAATAGTTTTAAGTGTAGTGAGCAGATATTTGGGTAGCCAGTACATAGTGATCAACAGTCGTCGATATGAGAAAAAACAAACACTGAAACAGCAATGTGAGCAAGGTTTAGGATGGAAAATGTTTGTTTTCATGACTGTTATGAATATAGGGATGCCAGTTCTTACCAATTAACAAAAGATGTTCAGAAAACGTCAGAGACAAATCAAAGATGATCCAAGATTCAAGCTAAGGAAGAAAATTGGGTAGGAATAGAAGAGAAATAGATAAGACGAGAAGATATAGCAGAAAAAGAAGATAATATCGGTTTTCTTAGAGTTCTATTTATTTTCATTATTGAGTCAAATCTATTTTCTGCGTTTTTGAATGTTTAAATTGACCAATGGTAAGACAGGCATCCTGGCTGTTGGCTATTCCAACCTTAAACTAATTTAGGTGTCCAATAGCTACTTGGACTTTATAGATCTCTGGATGTGAATATTCTTTTTTTCAAGATCGGCTGGGGATTCTATCATTGTCAAGTTTTACATGAGCTTTCCCCTATTTATCAATATGTTATGGTAGAAGTACATTTATTTTCTTATATTGTGCCTCTCATTCACCTGCCAGACACAATTGGCTAGTGTCACTTTTAGACAGATTTGTGCCCATGAGGTGCAAATTAATTGCCCACCTCCTTCTGCACTACACTTTGGGGGTCATTACGATGGAGGATTTTCCGCATCCTCCGGGCCGGCGGAAGCCACCGCCGGCCCGGAGGATGCAGAAAATCCTCTGCGGACCCACCAGGACCCACCGCCACATTAGGATGGCTGGTGGGTCATGGTTTAGGTCTGCAGCTTTTCCGCCGCGGCTGGCTTACAACCGCGGCGGAAAAGCACTAAAATGGTGACGGTGTCTCTCAGACACCTTCAGCCAGATTAGGATGTGCTTGGGAACATGCTTTTCCGCGGCGGCTTTTCCGCCGTGGAAAAGCATGTATAACTGCACTGCGGGGGCCCGTTGCGGGCCCCCTAGGTGTAGTGGGGGGGGTGGGGGGTGCACATGGGGGGTACCATAGGTACCCCCTGCATTTGCGTGCACAATGCAGCAGGCACCGCGCGGTGCCTGCCGCTTTGTGCACGCAAATGCTGTGCATGCTTTTTTAACATTGCTGCGGGTGCAGCTTGAAGCTCCACCCGCCGCAATGTTAAAATAGAGGATGTGACCGCCACCCTGGCGGTCACATCCTAATCTGCACAGAGGGAACGCCGCAGCCCATGCGGACGTTCCCTCATGCTCTGGGGTCGCGGACGGACTCAAGTCCGTCCGCGATCGTAATGAGCCCCACGGAAATGTTTTGTGTTAGCAAACAGTTATAACTCACATATAAATGTAAAATACCGGTCCTGGAATTACCAATTTCAGTTTATATCTCCCTAAGCAAATTGTGCCATCAGTTTAAATCCTTGGAATGGGGTAAACATATGTGACTCACAGTGACTGGGACCCTTCTCCTCTGATTTACCAACTGCTCTTAGCAAGTGGCAGATGTGAACACGGAGCCAGGGAGGGGCTCTGAGCATGTGCTTGAGGTTTAAAAGCAGGTTTAGCATGAGGGCAGGCTTTGGGACCTCTGGGGGAGTGCTGCTAGCTCCCTTGTGCTTTTGGAGGAGGTGTTTGGCAGCCATGTTGAGCAGCTTCTGGGCTCACGGCTGAAGATCTGCCCAATGGTTTTACCAGGTGCGTTTATGCACTCTGTAAAATCTGTCCCAGTTCTATTTACCATCCAATCAATTCCCATGTAGGAGCTCTGAAGTGGTAAAGAGTACGTGGTAAAGGCATGCAATGTATTTCCCTGCATTTTACCGTCGTACAAACATTGATGTGCAAATAAGATATGTAGGCATTCCTACTAAAGCCACCATTACAAGTCATCCAGAGTGTTATACCCTGGAGAGATACTGCCCTAGTTGATTGAGAGCTCCTACATGGGAAATTATTGGGTGGTAAAAATAACTGGGACAGATTTTACAAAGTGTATGAATACACCTGGTAAAACAATTATAAGCCGGTACAATGCAGGGAAATACATTGCATGCCTTTACCACGCATTTTTTCCCACGCAGATGCTTTTACAATGCATGCCATTACCACGCATCATTTATATTTATAAAAATAATGTTTTGTGGGAGGAGACCCCCAATGCACCCCAACTTACCTTAACCCCTTGCCCGCGGCCGGAATTCCGCTCCTGTGCTGGACATTCCGAATGCGGGCGTGGTCCCGTCATCAGCACACGAGCACCTTGACGCATGACGGACGGGAACCGTCATCAGCATGCAAGGGGTTAAATGCATGGTAAACGCATGCGTTGTAAAGGCATGCACATAGTACAAATATGCATGGAAAAAAATGTATGGGAAAGGGACAACGAGGTAAAACCTTGTTGTAAAGGATGTTTCCCCACATCAAGCTCGTCATTTGTAGTTGTGCACACACAGACTGGCACTGCATGCTCATTTGCGTAATATTGGCCAGGGTCAGCATTGTTTGCATGAAGACTACTGGAAAAAAAGCAAAATGTGGACAATAACCCAAACCAAATCAAGATGGCAGCAGTGACCAGGGAATCTCCCTGCCTAAACCCCCGAGCCTTCCTAGGGTGTATGCTTGACCTAAAGCTGCAATGCACATAAAGTTTTCACTGCCACTGTGAGCTCTGTGTGAAGAGTAGAAAAGCCTAGGCTCTATGAGCCAGCAGGCTGGCTAAATCATAAGCCATTTATTGCGGTAAGTAGGATGCTTAGTTAAATAACAAGGCTTCC
The DNA here is from genome assembly GCF_964263255.1 of Lissotriton vulgaris. Taxonomy (NCBI): domain Eukaryota; kingdom Metazoa; phylum Chordata; class Amphibia; order Caudata; family Salamandridae; genus Lissotriton; species Lissotriton vulgaris. The sequence goes on along the minus strand of NC_141698.1, from coordinate 937,527,293 downwards.
AGTGTGTTCTTTGAGGTGTAAAATCACTCACTTCATTATCTATAATGTATTAAATCACCAGGATTACATCGTGAGAAATTACTGATTATAAAAATGATGATTAGTAAAAAACATAAACAAAGTGTTCCTATTTAAGCACCGGAGTGACAGCTGCCACTTCACATGAGTGATACATTGAACAGAATCTATTATGTAAAACTAAGAACACCAAATATACTTCTACAAGCAGCATTTTACTGTCAGATCAATCCATAACATAATCAACTGTCAACATTTACTACAGTCTGTAATCATAGGATGAAAATGTACGGAGGGTATGGAATTCTGTGAAATGCATCACGATTAAATATTTGCGTAAACAGAAAGAATGCTATTCCCAGTCTTTATACAACATGTGCAGTGAAAGCAAGGATGGTTTATTAAATTGAAAGGCCTGAGTAAATAAAATTACATTTGAGTCTATAGCACAAACACATTTTTATATGTAAGATTTATGTGAAGACAATAAACATGCTTCAGCTGTACCTTGTGTGAGACACATTTTGCAAAGTATTTGTGTCTCATGCACTAAAATGCATTATTTACTTATTGTTAAATTGTGTTGCTGCTCCGGAATGATCTTTACAGAGGTCAATCCGCAGAGACTCAACCTACTCGGAATGCGTTGCAGAAAAAGAGTTAAATATTTACAGATAATCGGTAATTGTCATCAATATTTGGAAAAATCTGATTTTCCAACTTCAGATCATCTCTGATTTTTAGCGTAAATTTGATCTTAAAGTGTCTATATTTGGTCCACATGTCCTCACGAGCCTTGCAGGATGCTCTATTTCATTCGAATGAATTAAACTGCGGACACCCCATTTTTAGCTCTGGCTTGATAGCTTTAGCTGTGTGCTAGACGTTCTGTAACTAATGCACAGACAGTGGTCTTAGGGTCAGCCCCCTTCACACTTTGACTTGCTTGGTTCAGTTCCTTCCCACCATTTGTTTTATCCAATATCAATCAATCACATGTTGGACCAGCTGAAAAAAGTAATCCTCTCTCTCTCCCCTATTGCTTTTGGTCACTTGGTGATTTTTCATTCGATTACCAGTGGTGGGTAGTTTTCAAGCTCAGCAGCATCTGGCAGGGACAATTTACTGAATGGAGCAGCCATCTTGGAAAGAAGCCTTGCCCTACTAACAGAACTATATTCTGCATGGTAAACAAATGCTTACTTGAAGCCTGATGGAAATAGAAATATGTGTATTGTAGTATTGTCGAATGATTCAATATAACCATTTTTTGTGTAGAAAAAATGCAACGTTAAAAACAAAAAAAAAGAATGCACTCAAATAAAAACACCTGAAAAATATTATAATGCATTTCTGTATTTATTTAGCACATACCTGCTTGTTTCCTATACGCTGTGTGCTATTTAATGAATGTTTTGTTTTAAAAGGAAAAAATAATTAATGTTGTAGCAGCATTCCAAGTTAGTGTGCCTGGTATGTCAGCAACATCATAATATGAATTTATCTGAACCCTTTGTCAACGCAGCGACTCTAGCAGTGGCGTATTGAAAGCCCCCGGGGCCCTGATCTCTGGGGGGCCCCTTCTGGCAGTGGCAGACCCCTGACCTGAAAGCTTCAGACTAGGTCCGGACCATAAGGCCCCTTCTGCATGCACTTTTCAGAAGGGCCCCTTCAAGTTTTGTTACGTCACTGGACTCCCGCACATCAATGTGACTCACGTACATTTTGCATTACTGCAAAATGTGCTATGACTCCCTGTATTCAGCATTCTCTCTAGAGACTGGTTGAGATACAGATAACAGGTTTGATTCCTGGGAACCTTGGCTCTTTTTTTTTTTTTTTTAAAGTTTGAGTTTATTAAGAAACAAAAGAACAGAACCGGTAACGAAGAAACAGGTCAGATATTGAAGCCATACATGTCATATAATAAAAAGATAAAATAATAAGGAAATATCAAAGCCTATGAGAATAAAATGAGAATACAGTCAAAACTATGCATATGAAGAAAAAAGCAACGTAAGCATAGCAACATTGTAAAAACTGAAAAAATTATACAATATATTCAAGCAACAGTAAATAACAATCAGATAAAGAAAATGGTAAAAGGCAATGCGAGAATCAAGGTGGTTTACGTACTTCATCGGAGACAATATGGGAAGAAGTGGTCGAAGCAGTAAGTGAGGATAAATAGTTAACCAACGGAAGCCAGAAGAGATCTTGTTTAATTGCTAGGGAAATGGGAGAAACGTAATTAGTATCAAGTCGGTGGTGAAAGCAAACCGCATTCCACCAAGAGCAAAATGTAACATTATCAGCTTGTTTCCAGTTGGAAGAGATAAGATGAAAGGCAATAGCTATCAAAAGGTCAATGAGTAAGTAATGGTGTGAGGATTGGGGATAAACAGGAGAAAGAGAACCCAGAAAAATGTGGGAAATGGAAAAGGGGATTTGAATCTGAAATATCTTTTGGATTTGAAACCAAACCAACTTCCAAAACGGGAGTATTGAGGGACACTCAAATAACATGTGTTTTAAATCTGCAACAGGACAGAAGCAAGACCAACAAGTAGAGGGAGTGTCTGATGAAAAGGTCGAAAGGACCATAGGGGTAAACAAAGTTCGGTTATAAATGAAAAAGAGGTTTTGAGTAGTATTAGCAGCTCTAGAGGTTTTATGAAGTTTGGACCAAATCTTATCCCAAAAGGGAACTGACCATTCTTGTGAAAGGTCCTTTTCCCAAGCAAGTTCAATCTTGGTTTTGGGTCTGTCTATTGAAAGTTGAAAGGAATTATAAAGAAAAGAAGCGGAGGGAGAGTTGTCCAATGCAGAGGAAATAGATTGGAGGAGGAGGCATCGCCATCATCCACAGGAACACCATCCGTCTCACGACCAGCACCGACAACACCCTGACCACCGCCGAACACCTGCATTTCCAGATCCACACCGACCCGAACACCACCCTCAGAGGCACCCTGATCTACCGACCCCCGGGACCACGCACACAATTCAGCGAGGACATCACCGACTTCGTCAGCCCACATGCCCTCCCCTCCGCCGACTACATCCTCCTGGGGGACCTCAACTTCCACCTGGAGAACAACAACGACCGCAACACCAGCGCCCTGCTCGACAACCTCGCCAATCTTGGACTCAAGCAACTAGTGTCCACCCCCACCCACCTCGCCGGACACACACTCGACGCAGTCTTCTCTTCCAGCACAGACATCCACTTCAGCCACGCCAAAGAGCTTCAATGGACGGACCACAGCTGCGTCCACTTCACCTTCAAGAGAACGACGACCCACCACCACCAGGAACAGGCCGCCCGCAGAAGCTGGAACAAGATCACAGCAGACCAGCTTGCCACCTCCCTGAGCCAGCACCCTCCTGCCAGGTCAGCGAACCCCAGCCAGGCCGCCGACAACCTCACGAAGTGGATCAGCAACTGCGCAGACAAACTCGCCCCGCTGAGGACCCCGCCCAGCAGACCCGGCAGCAAGAAAGCCCCGTGGTTCACCGACGAACTCAAGAGCTCCAAGAAGAACTGTCGAGCCCTCGAGAAAGTCTGGAGAAGGGAACCTACACCGGACAACAGGACCACCTTCAAGCTGGCCACCCGGAAGCACCACCAGCTGATCCGCGCCGCCAAGAAAACTGCATTCAAAGACCAGCTGGACAACAACGCACACAACTGCAAGGAACTCTTCAACATCGTGAAAGAGCTATCCAACCCCAGCGCAGGAAACAACGACATCACCCCATCGCAAGACCTCTGCAACTCCCTCGCTTCATACTTCCACAACAAGATCGCGGACTTACACAACAGCTTCAACAACCAACCAACGCACACCAAGACCGAACAACCACCCCCCACCACCACCCTCCACGCCTGGACCCCGATCAGCACCGAAGACACCATCCGCACGATGAACTCCATCCACTCCGGATCACCGACCGACCCCTGCCCTCACCACGTCTTCAACAAGGCTGACGCTGTCATCGCACCCCACCCACATCATCAACACATCCTTCGACACCGCCACCTTCCCTGAGAGCTGGAAGCACGCCGAACTCAGCGCTCTACTCAAGAAACCCACAGCGGACCCCACCGAACTCAAGACTTACCGCCCCAACTCGCTCCTCCCGTTTCCAGCCAAAGTCATCGAGAAGACCGTCAACAAGCAGATGGCCGCCTTCCTCGAGTCGAATGGATCCCTTGACCCCTCACAGTCCGGCTTCCGAGCTAATCACAGCACCGAGACCGCCCTCATCGCCGCCACCAACGACATCCGAGCCCTGATGGACAACGGAGAAACAGCGGCCCTCATCCTCCTAGACCTCTCCGCGGCATTCGACACGGTCTGCCACCGCACCCTAGTACAGCGCCTCAGCAACGTCGGAATCCAGGACAAGGCGCTGGAATGGGTCATCTCCTTCCTCGACGGAAGAACACAGAGAGTCCGCCTACCACCGTACAAGTCAGAAGCCACCGAAGTCATCTGCGGCGTCCCTCAAGGATCCTCTCTGAGCCCCACCCTCTTCAACGTCTACATGAGCCCCCTCGCGGCCATCGCACGCCAACACAACCTCAACATAATCTCCTACGCCGACGACACCCAGCTGATCCTCTCCCTGACCAACGACCCCGCCGCCGCCAGAGCCAACCTGCACGAAGGGATGAAAGAGGTAGCCGAGTGGATGACGACCAGCCGCCTGAAACTGAACTCGGACAAGACGGAGGTCCTCATCCTGGGCTCCTCACCCTCCGCCTGGGACGACTCCTGGTGGCCTCCCGCCCTGGGCACCGCACCCAAACCAACAGACCATGCACGCAACCTGGGCTTCATCCTGGACTCCTCCCTCTCCATGACCAGGCAAGTCAACAACGTTTCCTCGGCATGCTTCAACATCCTACGCATGCTACGGAAGATCTTCTGGTGGATCCCCACCGAGACCAGGAAGACCGTCACCCAGGCCCTCGTCACTAGCCGACTGGACTACGGCAACGCCCTCTACGCCGGTACCACCGCCAAGCTCCAGAAGAGACTCCAGCGGATCCAGAACGCCTCAGCCAGACTCATCCTCGACATCCCACGAACCAGCCACATCTCCGGACATCTGAGAGACCTTCACTGGCTCCCCGTCAACAAAAGAATCACCTTCCGCCTCCTCACCCACGCACACAAAGCCCTACACGACCAAGGACCGAGCTACCTCAACAGCCGAATCAACTTCTACGCTCCCAAACGCCACCTCCGATCAGCCAACCACGCCCTCGCCGCCGTCCCCCGCATCCGAAGAGCGACTACAGGAGGAAGGTCCTTCTCCTACCTGGCCGCCAAGACCTGGAACTCCCTCCCGACCGACCTGCGCCTGACCCAAGACCACCTCTCCTTCAGGAAGAAGCTGAAGACCTGGCTGTTCGAGCAGTAGCGGCACCCCCCCCCAGCGCCTTGAGACCCTACGGGTATGTAGTGCGCTTTATAAATGTCACTGATTGATTGATTGATTGATAAATATTAGGGATATCATTGGTATCAGGAAGAGACTGAAGGTATTGAGAAAGGATGGGACATAGCAAATTATATTGTGAACGAGAAGAAGAAGGCAAAGAGAATTGCAATTGTAGATCAGGAAAAGATAGAGGTTGATTATGAGAGAGGAGCTGAGAAATCCAGCGGAGGCCTTTAGAGTACCAAGACTTCCAGAAAATAGAAGGATTATGAATCTTGAGTTGTTTGTTATACCAAATAGGTTGTGTGTGAGTCGAAGAGAGAGAGGGATAAGAGGAGGACAAAAAAGGTACAAGAAGTTTACGAGAATTAGAAATAACAGGGTGGCCGGAACAAGTTAATATGGATGTAAAAGATAAGATTTCTCGGAAATCAAAGGGAGTAATAAACGAAGATTCTGTTTTTAGCCAAAGAGGAGGATAGAAAGGAAGGTCCGTAAAGAGCCAACGAGATGCCTGCTGCAAAGAAAAAGCACGGCGATAAGCTTTAAAGTCAGGGAAATGGACTCCAGCATTAGATTTATCCTACCTCAGAGAAGTAAAAGCGATGCAAGAGCGTTTACCATTCCATAAAAATGTAAGTAAAGTAGAGTCACGCCTTTTAAAGTAATAATCAGGGACATGAAGAGGTATCATGGAGATGGTATATAATATAAGAGGCGATAACATCATTTTTATTGGGTTGAGACACCCCCACCAAGATAAGAAGAGAGGGTTCCATCGGGTAATGGCAGCATTCAATTTTTTAGTTACATAATCAAAGTTGATCTTAAGAGTGTCAGACAAGAGGGGAGTAAACTAAACACCAAGGTATTTGATCTTGGAAGGTTGCCATAAAAAAACAGACTGGTCAAAAAGGTGCTTTTGAAGAGAGGATTAAGAGGAAGTATTTCACACTTGTCGACATTAAGACGGTATCCAGAAACATCGGAGAAGGAAGAAACCTGATGAAGGAAAGAAGGAAGCGAGGAGTGCGGATCAGAACATTAGAGAATAATGTCATCAGCGTAAACTGAGAGTTTAACCTGTTGGGAATCAAAATGAAAACCAGAAGTGGTATCGTCTTGTCTAATTTTGGTTAGGAAAGGTTCCAGGGCTAGAACAAATAATAGAGGAGACAGTGGACAACCTTGTCGAACACCTCTTTGAAGTGTATAATAATCTGAAACCATACCATTAACAAAGATTGACGCCTGGGGGCCAGAATAAAGGAGGGAGATAATGGAAAGAAATTTGGGAAGGAAACCTGCCCATTTAAGGGCTTGGAACGTGAAATTCCAACTAATCACGTCGAAAGCTTTCTCAGCGTACAAAGAAATAGCAGCCAGAGGATGGTTCAGTGAGGGCGCCTTGCTTAGAATATCGAAAAAGACACGTCAGTTATCAGAAGAAAGACGTCCTTTAACAAAACCCGATTGTTCAGGGCCAATCAAATTAGGTAAAAGAGGTATCATTCTAAGAGCTAAAATCTTAGCCAGAATCTTGTAATCAGTATTAACCAGGGAGATAGGGCGATAATTCTTGCATAAAGAATGATCCTTCTCGTCTTTAGGAATTAAACAAATCAAAGCTTGTTGAAAGGTGCCTCTTGAAGAACCCGAGTCAAGAAAAGAATGCAATAGAAGAAAAACTTTTGGCAAAAGAAGTGAAGCGAAATGATGATAAAATTCAATGGTGAAGCCATCAGGGCCAGGGGCTTTCCCACGTCGTAACACCGAAACAGCATGAGAGATTTCTGCAAGGGAAATATCAGATTCCAATGCTCCAAAATCAACGTGATCAGAAGGAGGAGAGGGAATAGATCGAAAGTAGGAAAGAGGGTCAGCTGAAGTAGGAATGGTTTCAGGAGTGTAAAGTGTTTTGTAAAAAGTGACAAATTAATTTGAAATGTCCTTGTCTTTAAATAAGGAGGCACCAGAAGAACCCTTAATGGATTCGATTTTCGTTCGTTCTTTTAGAATTTTCAAGTAATTGGCGAGGAGTTTCCCCATTTTGTTTTGACGTCCATAGTAACAGGAATTACATTTTAATAAAAAGTTGGAGGCAACCTCTGTGGATAATTTATTAAAAGTAAATTTAGCCTCACTGAGATCTTTAAGAGAGGATTCAGTATTGGAGGAATAATACGTATGTTCAAGTTGTTTAATTTTAGTAAGGAGTTGAGTAGATTGAGCTTCCAAGAGTCTTTTCTTATGTGAAACAAAATTAATGATAAAACCTCTAGAAGCTGCTTTAAAAGAGTCCCAAACCATAACAAAAGAGGTATCAGGGGAGTGATTAATCAGAAAAAATTCAGTGGCAAAAGCATTGAATTTTGTACAAAAAACGGGATCAAGAAGCAAGGAATTATTGAATCTCCATCTGACTGCATGTGGGGAAAAGGGAATGAGATCAATATCAACATAAACAGGGGCATGAGCCGAAATCAAAATGGAACCAATGTCAGAGTGGATAGCATGTTGAGCTAAAGATTTGCTAAGAAGAATATAGTCAATGCGGGATTGTGAGTGATGGGAAGGAGAATAAAAACTATATTATCTAAGGTCAGGATGGCATAATCTCCAAATGTCTACTAGTGCATTATGATGGACAGAGGCAGAAAATTGGGAATGCATTTTAGAAGGTGAGAATTTAACTTTGGAGTGTCTGTCTTGAATAGGTTCAATAATTTGGTTGCAATCCCCACCAAAAATAATGTAGTCATCTTTAAGTGTAACCAACTTATCAGAAATGGAAGGCCAAAAGGATTTGTCAACATCAGTGGGAGCATAAACATTGAATAGAACAATACGAATCTTATCGATAAGTAATTTAACAACCACCCAACGGCCATCAACATCACATTCATGAGAAACTGTAGAAACATTTAACATTTTATGGCACAAAATCACTACTCCATTTTTCTTACCCACAACAGGTGAAATAAATACATGTCCCACCCAACAACGTTTAAATTTCAAAGCATCAGACTCTGATAAATGGGATTCTTGAAGAAGGGCAACATCAGTTTTAAGTCTGGCTAGATGGGACAAAACCTGTTGCCTCTTAACTGGGTTATTTAAGCCTTTAACATTCCAAGTAGTAACCCGGAAGGTGAATTAAAGAGAAAATATAAACAATAGTATGCTTACTAGCGCAAGACAAGTAATTTGTAGAGAGAAAGAAGTTGATATAAAAAGTTTAAAAGAGTAGAAAAGAGAAGAGAAGAGGCAGAATGAAGGTGAAGGTAAAAGCAAGAAGAGAAAGAAAAAAAATGCTGAAGGAGTGAAAGAAAAGGAGAAAAAGACTAAAAGATAAAGAACAAGAAGACAGTACAAGTCAAAAACAGACGACTGAAAAGACATACTTATGGAAACAAACGAAAGACGGGGGTGACGGCGTCAAAAAGACGACGGCGATTGACAATGAGAACGACCACTGAACAACTGCAGCATGACATCAGGAGTGAACAAAACTACGGGGCACATCAGGGGAGATAAAAGGGATATAACGTCTGTAAAAAGAGAGAAGAAAACATCAGTCATGAGGAGATAATCATAAGAAAAAGAGCATATTTAGACAAAGGAATAAAGTAATGACAACCAACAAAAGGTCAACATGACTGCAAACATAACCACAGGACCAACACCATGAAAAATAAGTTAAAACAATAAGATAATCGATTAAACAATTCTCGAGGTGTCCATAACATCCACTCCTTGATGACGAAGGAACTCTTGTAGAGCCGCTGGATCCTCAAATGTGGTAGTCTTGTCTTTGTAGGTAACCTTGAAGAGGCAAGGATGAAGTAGTCCATTTCTGGCGTTGAGAGCTCGTAACTGAGGGCGTAAATCCAGAAACGTCTTCCGACGGTCAGCTGTTGTTTTAGCAACATCTTGAGATTGGAATAATCTATGACCTTCCCACATAATTAGCTTTTTGGCATTAGCAGATAGAACTTGAAGAAGGTCAGTATATTGTAAAACCAGCATGATGACACCTCGTGGCTTGTTAGACAACTTGGGACCAAGTCTTTGGGCTCTTAAAATGTTGATAGAAGATGAAGCGGGTAGGTCCAGAATCTTTGGAATAAAAGACTGAAAGAAGGCAGTGGGTTTAGACCCCTCCGAAAGTTCTGGAGGACCATAAAGGCTAAGGTTGTTCCTGCAATTTCTATTTTCCAAATCCTCCACCTGCCGCTTGAGTTGAAGTATATCCGCCTCCATAGAAGAGATACAAGAGCACGAGGCTTGAAGAGATTCTGTTGATTGTTCTATAACCAGTACACAAGAATCTAATGAAGACCATTTATCATGTAAAGTTTGTAAAGTTTTGGTGGTCATTTCCATGAATGGTTTGAGGGCACGTATCTCCTCCAGAATAAGATCCATAGAGGAGGATGAGGCAGAGCTTGGAGAAGGTGGGTCCTTCTTTAAGCGTTTGGTAGATATTGCTGTGGTTGGAAGCTTACTGGCAGTTGGTATCTTGGGAGATGGTTCAGGATGTGGAGCAGAGCTTGATGTAGGATTATCCTCCATATCCTGTATAGCGGAATCAGAGTCAGAATAGACAGTGGACTTAGCAGCTGCAGAGAGCTTGAGATTACGCAATTTCCCCATAGAAGGCAAGGACAATATGAAAAGAGTCTGAAAGAGTCTATTCTGAAACTCACAAGAACGGAATTAAGAATTCCAGTTGCTCAAAATGAAGAGAAAAGAAACATGAGGGAGCCAATCAAAATGGCAGCATATCCAGGTCAGGGAACATGCTGAGGAGAAAATGTGCGTAGAAACCAGAAGAGCGGCATTGAGGGAGACAAAAAGCCCAAAAATATGAAAAGAATGTCAGAAAAGTAATTTATGTGAAGGCTTGTGAGCAGAAAAAACGATCCACAGAGCAGCCCATTCCAGGAAAGGAGTCGTGCGAAAAAACAAAATGGCGGCCAGAATCGAGGAAAATACGTTGCGCTGAGTTTATGCCGAAATAGCCATCCTAGCGTGAAAAAAGTTGGAGCATTAGGCTCACCGCAAGTTCTGACGATGAAATTTGGCATTTTTGATGAAAATCCCCGGACGACGACACCGAAAGATGAGAAGGAGCGGAGGTCGGCGCAGGAGCTCCGCATTCACGCCGCCATCTCAGCCAGCGCGCAAGCCAAGCCCCCAACCTTGGCTATTCTATCCTTTACTCTTTACAGCCTATACCGCTTAGCCATTTCAAACAATGTATTTTTTCTTCTATCGAAGCTGATAAAAACTGGTGTCTTACTTTTTTACTATGTGCAGATAAGCAAGTTTAAGATATTTCAAAGTAGTCTTTCGATTCTCTCTTTTCTGTTGCTTCGTTAATCATGTGTCTGTGGGTTCTGTACTCCTTCAAGTTGAATGTCATAAACTAGCTATATACATGGTTACGCATTCTTTTAAACAAACATCTACTCAAGGGTTATTGTAATGACTATAAGCGTTTCATGGCAACAGAGCACCTCGCTAATTCTTTACTTTGCAATTTTACATGCACATCAAAGTACATTTTTATAAAAACCTCTTGGTTTCTCTAAAGACTAAGGGGCTTATTACGATGTTGGTTGGAGTAGCCTCCAACAAACACCGTCTTGTACTCGGGACCAACCGACCTCCTGTCAGCGGTTCTGAATGCCTGATTACTATATGGCCAAACATTATTTGGTCGAATACACACTTTTCTCTATGGAAGCTTGTGTCACACCCATAAACAGGCCATAATACAGGCTCCTATAGAGAAATAGGTGTGCGTGTAAAACCCTGCACCTTGTGGCAGGCACTCCATAGTGCCTCTACACAGTGCAGGGTTTTACAGGGGGGTACCATAGGTACCTTCTTGACCACCAACTGTAGACTGGGGAGGCAAGTGGGCTCTGCTAGGGGCACTCAAAGTTCCTTTCCGACAGCCTTTCTGTGTCTGAAAGCAGGCATAGAAAGGTTGTGGGAAACTGACATCGTAATCCCTACGGCAGAAACGTTGTCCATAGGGAAATACGGTGCGGTTCCGACTGACAGGACGACTCCGAGAGCTAGTCAGAACTTAGTCGGAATGACGTGCCGGTTTACGTTCCAAAGCCGACATTGTAATAGGATGTTCGGCTCGCAAACTGACCATGTTAGTCGGAAATCCTCCGACCACAGTCGGAAAGCTTCCAACTGTGTAAATAAATAAATAGAAATGAGACTAAGTGGTAGCTCTGAGCTCCTTTGAAAATATATGAACTATTGACACCACCCATTCCAGCACTTGGTTTTGCTCTAGTGCTACACTATGATAACAATAGCCTAAATATTTATTAGCTCAAGTAAATATTTTGTAAAATAATTTTTTCTTGCACTAGTGTTACTTCTTCCCTTTCCTTTCAATAAACTGAACATAAGAAGAGATAAGCATTTTCCATGGCTATCATCAAAAGAGGCTGGTGAGGTTGTTGAGGGCCACCATGTCTTCATTTCACTTTTGACTGACATTTCTATAGATTGAATACGCCTAGTACCTGTGTGTGACATTTAGGGGGTTCGCATTTTAGCAAACTGTGCATTTTTTTACTTCCCTTTAATCATTTCTGCAATTACCCCCTTTTTATTAGGTCTGACTTAAAAGATAGCAATGACATATTCAACGCACTAGAAGGAGGTAGTATGGATGCCTCTACACAGAAACACAGAATCACTGCTTCAGGAGAAACACCTGCACTTATCATGTCTAATGGGTCCTCTTTCTAAGAGATGCAGCAGACAGAGGTTTTACCTCAACTTTGTCTAAACTGCTGCCCGACTGCTCCATGTCCTGCAATGTCTTAAGCAAGCCCTGGCTTTTTTGACAGCATTACTTTACATTCTGGACTTGACACTTCAGCCTTCCATGTGTAAGCTTCCAACCCACAGCATGAAGTGAGTCTTTTATTGACCGCTTTTTGTTACCGTGCCAAAGCGGGTTGCACCACACTACTAGTGGCAAAGGAGGAGAGGAGCTCGAGTCCTGCTCGTTGCTCTACTGGGTGGAGGGGTCAAGAACTACATCCCCCAACAGCCACTGCAGCGCGTTCGCCGCCTATATGCAAGAGAGTGCCAGGAGGCGCCTAAATAGGAGTCAGGGCTCCTGCAGTGTAGGAAGCACGCGGGCGTGCCAGGCCCGCGCCCAGGCGAAGCCCAGGCCAAGTCCAGGCCTGTCTGCGCCAGTCCGCGGCCGGACGGGGTAGGGCAGGGACACCCTTTTTGGATCAAGACTAACAGCAGTTCGTGAAACCTGTTAAGGAAAAATAAACATCAACCACACCCATCCAGCTAATCACCCAGCTATCAATGAATGCACATAGCCATTAAAATATCTGTTCATCCATGAATATACCCACACAGCCATCACATCCATCCATGCATCCATCTATATCTCCCTGTGTTTTCATGCACCCATTTGTTCTTTGGCTCCATATGCATCTGACTGTGTGTATGTCTCCTTGTTGTGCTCTTAGCACATGCGGCCAGGTTCAGATAAGGAAGTCGGAAATCTGGTACTGCTGCTTTTATAGCTTCAGAGTAAATTTACAATTTTTTTAGACTTCCAGCATAACGTCCGGAAAGCTGATGCCCTGAAAGCTTTCCAGGATTAACTCATATGTGTAAATATTCATGCTTTTGGAAATTTAGAAAGTGTACATTTCTGGATATGTCGGTGTAACGAATGTGCCATTAGCTCCACCTGGCTTTATTTTTATTTCTTCACAAGAGAAATATAGGGCCTCATGTAGAAGCTCCATCTCCTCCACCCCCAACAGTTTTAGTGTTGTTTCCTCCACTTTCTCCTTCTGAAAACGGATTTCCCCCAGAAGACCAACTATGCATCTTTTTGAAGTTTGGAAACTATAAGCAAAAGGTCTGCTAATATCTGTGACCGTGGAGGTCTGTTGGTACTCATCTTCTTTTACAGGTATCTCTGCTATGAAATGCCCAAAAGCTGTCTGTCAGGGGATTTTCTTCACGCATAAAGTCGTGCCATACTAGTGACATTTTATGTGTAAGTAAATCCATTTATGAGCCCAAAACTGTCAAATATAAATTGAATTTGCGATTGTGAATAAAGTTACTTGTAATTCTTCACAGGTCACTGCGGGTGACCTCTTTCAGGTGAGTTGCTAGTATTTTATATTGCTGCCAGTTCACATTTTCGCGGGATTCATTGTTGAACTGAAAGTCCCTGAGCACGTGTAAAGCTGTACACCTGACACCTCCTGAAGGGTGCTGGGTGTCAGTATCCATAACCTTGGTTGACAGGAGGCGTAAGGATTTATTCATTTATATCTGCAAAGGCAGGACATTGCTTCTGAGAAGCCTGTGTTAGTTTTCGGTGTTATTAAATACTTCCAAGACAAAAGCACTACATATCCCATAATGCTCTGTCCTAGTCTATTGGAAGAACTTGCATTTTTAAATCTGTGATTGATGCTTGATGCTGGATTCCATGCATGAAAAAATTATATCTCTCACAAGACGATGTTCAGGTCTGCTGGAAGACATGGAAATAAAGTTTGTTCATTTTGACCTTCCAGACCATACTGCCGCGTAGCCAGAGACTATGGGCATAGGTATCAAGCCCTTTTCCAGTTCGCAAACAGGCCAATTCTCAGAATCGGCCCGTTTGCGAATGGAAAAAGGCCTTTTGGAATGTATCATCCCAAAAGGACATCACAAATTAGAGAATCGCAAAATTTGTGAATCTCTATTTTGCAATTGCATTTAAGGAATCGCAAATCGCGATTCCTTAAATGCAATGTATGAAGCACAGAAAAAGTGCATTTGGCCTTAAGGAATTGCAAATTAACACTAACTTCAAGTTGGTGGTAATTTGCTATTTCTTTGAAAAATTCACTTTTTTCATTTTTCAATGTGCCATGTGGCACACATACATGCCCTTAGGGCATGAATGTGCGCTACATGTGCACACATACATATTTCAGGGGTCGAACAGGGTGTCCTCTTGACACCCTGGCACCCTTGAAATTGCATTCTCAAATTGCGATTCTCTAATTGTGAATCGCAATTTGAGAATGTCTTCCCATTCATTCCTATGGGCATTCTAGCCCATAGGAATGAATGGGAAGATATTCCTTAATTGCGATTCACAATTTGCTAATCGCAATTAAGGCATGCGAAGGAATCGCAACATATTTGCGAATGTTTAATTACATCCCGTTTTGCGGTTCAAAAATAGCGATTCTCAAAAAATCGCTATTTGAGAATCGCAATAACGGTATTTGATACAGATGCCCCTATATTTCTCCTAAAAGGTTGAACTAAATAATCAGTAGTAGAGAGCCTTGTAGCACACCACGGGTCACTGATGAGTGAGTGACTATTTGTTTGCCACATTGCATTTGAATGAGTTGTGTCTGCCTCAAAATCCTCCAATAATTGATTCGCTGCTGTTCCTGCCACTTTGGGCAATCAGTCCAGCAGAATAGTGTGGGCAATGGTCGAAGAGAGAAATGCAGCAACGCCAAGATGGTTGCCCTTTCCTAATTAGTTATCCAGAGAGGTTGCTCCAAAACATTCATAAGTGCTCACTGGGTGCCTCTGTCAGAGCAAGAGTGTTTATCCCCCAGCAGGAGGTGACCCTCTAGATGTTGAGATAGGTGCAAAGACACGACTTGTCCCAAACATTATCCACAAATGGACCTTCTGCAATGAGGAAATAGCAACCTGCATCTAAAAATCCAAAGAAGGCTTTTCCAACAGCAGAGTGATTCAAGCATGCTGAATGACTCGTCTACAAGGCTCACAGCGCCACAATTTGAGCCCATAAACTTCAGATTGACCTTGAACTACTGAAAAAGTTCCCACAGTATTAAAGCAACAAGCCACAGCCCCTTATTGGACGTTAATAAAAGATTTTGGAGTACATACACCACATGATTTAATCAAGACTGATGCAAAATGGCTCAGGCCGAACTCCCATCAATATAAGTTTTGAATGTGAAAAGATTTGATATTAAAAATTAACAAAAATTCTAAAGTATAGCGGCAGCGGCTCCAAAGTGCATCATGAAAATTTGTGATAGCTTTATTTTCTCTTGACTTACTAGGCTATGCAATTTTTGGTCTCATTAGAAAAGCAAGTGAAAAGTCAACTTTGCAGACACCGAACCAAACTTTTCAGGACACAATTTAAAGCTTCAGTTTTGACGCATCATCGCTTTTAAAAACCTATAATTTTAGAAAATTAATTCATGAAGGTACATACATTTAACCTTCCTGGTTTCCAAGCATTGACCAAAATGCTGACATTTTCTGACCTTATGAGGACATTCTTTAAAATATTGCGTTACGTTGACACAGATTTTCACAATGAGTGAAATTTCTCTTGATCGAAACCTGTGGTTATATAATAACCAACCATTTTTCCAAAGTCCATTAGAACTAATTGCATTAAATTGTGCCACTGCTTTTGTGATATAATAGGGTGGAGGACAAAGCATAGGCAGCTTCCCTTTTCATCTTTCTTCCCATACCTTTTATTTCATGCCTTGAACTTTCTTTCATCTATTTTTGCAGTCCTGTAAGTGGCCTTATGCTCCACGCCCATAAGGCACGAAATTAGATTTTTATCCAATCCTTTAATCCTGCTGGGCTAAAGTGCAGGGGAATCAATTTTGCTTTCATTAATGTGAGTCAGTTTCACGGATCCGCTCTTGAGGAAAAACTAAAAGCAATCATCCAACATGACCAGCAGGAATGAATACAGAGCTGGTGCTGCGCCGGGCAATCTGCCCATGTCTACACATTGTAACACAGATGAAAAACAGCTAGTAAATTCCAAAATTCTGCTTGCTTTTCTAGTGACAAAGTAAGAATAGGGAAAGGTAAGCATGCAACAGGATACAGGTCAACGTATGGGGAAAGGCTAGTTCGCAAAAGAATATACAGCACACTGTTGCGGTCTAAGCTTTTAGATATACAGTCACTGGTTTCAAAAACTGCAAGGGTAAGATATATTAGAAGAAACAAAACACATACAAAGTGCTGTATGGTTTCATTTACCTTCTTTCACTGTCTGCCTTCATCCTTCTGTGAGTGGCAATTTTACTTTGTGATAATTTACATGGAGACTTGCAGTCATCTTGCAGATCATGGTTGTGTTGCTGTGGAAATGGTTGTTAGGCTCTCATTTCTCATCATACTCAGAAGTCAATTTTAGATCTCACTTCCAGGCAGACTTTAGCTGTCTGTTGTCGATGACCTATTATGGACAATACCAGTACTTACCGTGGGCTCTCAGTCAGCGGCTGTTTGCCATTAGTTGGCATTATTGTTAATCTCCTTTCCTTGCTTCTTATTCAATGACTTGCCTCCTCTTCTTGTGTTTGTCTCTCCCTGGTGTTTAGCTTCATCACCATTCTTTTGTTTGGATGACTTGAATCCTTCCACTGCTTCTATTCAGGGAACTTATAATTACTTTTTATTTCAGCACTTCCTGCTGGTATATGTGTTATTTGGCTCCCCACTTGTGTGCTGCTACCTTCCTCAAATCACCTGTGCTTTCTGTGTGGCTCACCCTCCCTCCCACCCTCACCCAGCTCATCTTTTATTTTGCACTCGACTAAGCTCTGACTTTTTTAACCACTCATCCCAGTTGAACTGTCCCTCCCCTGACCCAATTTCCCATTGCTACTAGCCAATTAACCCCTCCCCACCCCTCAGCTCTGGTGTTATTTAACCTGCTCCCCTGGTGCTCTCTCTCCCCTCAACATAAATGTTTTAGGTCGAGCCTGGACAGCGCATGCGCTTCTCTACGAGGCGTGCTGTATTGAGGTACGGCAAAAAGCTTCACCAATTTCCCCCCATCTTTTCAATTGGCTACTGTTAATGTCCTTGCGAAATCGTTGCTTTTCATTTGTGAGTAGGCTTAGTAGTCCCTCCTTGGTACCACCTTGTCTGCATTTGTAATCTCCCATACCTACTGGACTTTTTACTTGTGTTGTTACACTGTCTGCTTTATAAGTCTGTGAGCACTATTTTCTTTAATGATCTTCTCCTATTGCACACGCAACATTGCAGCAGACCGCCTGCTTTTATATTATTTGTTTTTAAATTATAGCGCGGTCCGATTTAACAATAGCGGCCGCTCTTATTTAATCATTTAATTTACCACGCTGGCCACTTTCTCTTTAGCGGCCGTGCTTATTTATTTATTTTATTAACAGTGCGGACTGCTGTCACTTTAGTAGCCGCGCTACAGAACCTTTTAAATTAATTTTTAAAAAATCGCTTTGGGTGAAAGCGAACCATATACGCTTTCACTTTAATGTTGGTCACATCCCTTTCTTTAGACTCGGCTTGCTGTAACCTGCATATGGCGAGCAGGGTCTAAAGATAGGGGCGTGGCCACCATGAGAGTGGTCTTGCATTTGCGAGAGTTTGAGCTACTGGCATTAAAAATGACAATGCCTTTTATGTATGTGTTGCTTTAAAAAACACATAAATAAAAGGCATTGCCATTTACAATGCCAATAGCTTTAACACTCACAAATGCGAGACCTATTGCATTAAAAATGCTTGTTTTTATTTTTCATTTTTTTAGAGGTCCCAGCAGCTCCAATTGACTACCAGTCTGCTCCTTTTTACTTTCGCGTAGTTTTGTGCTCCAAGACTGGTGGCTGACATCTTGGAATGGTAAACAAAATGTCACAAGAAAGAAAAAAACAATTCTACCTCATCATCAAGCATACCTGCACATTCATATTGACTAAAGCACATATATTTGTCATCATGTAGCAGGTTTGTTTTTGCCGATGCTGTTCTACATTGGAAAACAAGGATTTTTTTTTGTTGTTGATGTGAAACAGCATCAAGGGAGACTTATTAGCTTTGCCAATCCTTTTGTGTTTTTGTAAAGATGGTTTAGGAGAAGAGAAAGATGATGGCATCCTTAGTGGTACAACTCATAAATGTTGTGAATTCCATCAGGATTCTGATCTTACCCATAAAGTTGCCATGGACTCATAAAATAAAATTACACATGAAAAAAGAATTGTGAATCGGGATCTTTAGGAATGAGCCAACACAGGTCTTTGTCACGTAATGTATTAAATTTTCTCTTCTGCAAACTAGATCCAGTGGGTGAGAGAGAACATTACAGAAGGCCAATTATCAATTTGTTCTTACTGTATAAAAGGAAGGACACAACTACTCATAATAAAGATATACTCAAAGAAAATAATATGGTCGATAGTTTTAATTTCCAGAGAACGACTTTCAAAGGATATGAACTGATCATTTTCAAGCTCTTATGTTTAATAGAGTCTTTGTGATTAATTGCTACCCACCGCCAGATTTCACAGTTCGGGAGATGATGGTGGAAGGGATGATTCATTTAGCCAAGCTTCAGTGAGGAATAATAAGGTGAGGTTACCGGAGATAATCAGTTCAGCAATCTCGAGGCTGTGCTTTACAGCTAACCAACAGTTATGAGGGAGGCACTTAAGGAAAGACTTCACAGTCCTACTCTAGCTGTAGATTTAATTTCATTAAGGTTGTTAAGGTTAAATTTTAAAAAAATCTTTATTCGGCTTTGTTCCAAGCCATAAAATAATACATTATAAAAACAAAGATTTCTAATTTAGAAAACTAAACAGTATAAACAATATTTCTTGAAAGAAAAAAAGAGACAATTCATATCACTGCCTTAGACACAACAATAATTATACTGAGACAGAAAAGAATCTGCATTCCTAGTGCCAAATTACAACATTTTTAAGACAACAGTATATATATATAGTGCATTGATAAAGTGCAAATAAGGTCATTTCCCAACAATATTTCTAAGTCGGAATGAAGAGGAGATATATCTATAAACCATCAGACAGATAAATTCATCCTTTAAAAGCTGGAGATAGTGCAAAGCTGCCTGACACCTTCTTATTTTCAAATGTTTTAAAAGTGGTATTAAAAATGTTTGCCTTGGAGTAATATAAAGATTGCAAATGAACATAAAGTGCAACGTGCTCTGCTTCGATTTTGAATCACCTGGGCAGACATCCAGCCCAGCATCTGTGTAAGCGTTTCGTGGATATGAAACCAACAGATGTGAGCTTCCAAACCTAAACCTTATAAGGTAATATAATTTGACATAACTAAAATAAAAAGAAAGGTAGGGCTCAGTCCCCATTGAGCAAACCAAAAGTGAGTGGTCAAGAATCCTTCTTTTGTTAAGGTTAGCACTTTTGTTACCACATGATGAAGTATTAATCCTAATTCTGACAATGGCAGGGATCACAAAAGACCCTGGAAAGGTTTCTCTGGATTTATACTTGTTGTCACCCCATTATTGATTACCACTGTGGGACTCTGCAGCTGCTACCAATGCAGTAATACAGGCGCTATAGACTTTAAGAGACAGTCGCATCTGTACGATGGTTCTACTGAGCACATCTACAACACTGGGATCAGTCCAGAGGCTCCCTTCGATGCAAATGGGAAGGTGACATTGGCTGCCCACTGCATGACTTGAAATGGTGCCACATCCAGTCATATCCCCATAGGATATCCCGTAATCCACGCTTTAAATATATACAATTCAATTTATTTAACCAAGCATATCTCAAACCAAGTATCTCCAGGATCTATCAGGAGGCTTCCTCACTTTGACCCCAGGTCAGACCTACCCCATATGCTGTGGTCCTGTGGGGTACTTCTAGGCTTTGGACAGGAGTTATAGACCTACTTCATCGCGTCACAGTACTCCTGCCGAATAACTCCCTAGAAAACCCTGATCGTAGAACTCTTCTCTTGCCCACATTCTGCTAGAGCCTTGAAAACCTTTCTGGACTTGTCCCTTTTGCTGGCTAGACAACACATTACGATGAGATGGAAAACCCCTTCGTCTCCAACAATAAATTCCTGAAAGCATACGGCCACTCCTTGGTTGATGGCCGGGAAGGATCACCTCCACAGGGAAGAAAGGGCTGGCTTACACAGACATCCAGTTGCCAAAGACTGGGCCATCCAATTGGAGACAGACAAATAATCCATTTAGGATGCTATCCCTACAACCCCCTCCCTCCCTCCAATGTTTCAATATTCTAATGTTTTTTTTTTGTATTTCTAATTAATGGCCACTAGATGATCAAGGATGTACCGACGATTAACAGATACAACATTTTACCTCCAGCCTGTGCTCAATTTAAACTGGTCGGTAGGGCTGGCAAATCACTATAGGGGCAACAGAAGCCAGGTGTGAAATCCGATATGTGAAGAAATGTGTTGGGGAAGTGACGGCAAAATGCAGGGGTTGTTTACAAGTTTTGACGGGTGTAGGAGTGTTCATTTTAAACGTTTTATTTTGTAACAGAGGTATCTTATTCATCCCTACCCTATAGGCCTACTGTTGTACTCTTCTTTATGAAACAATTGTACTCTGTATCACTGTTTTAAATGCCAATAAACAGATATCTAAAACATATAGTAATATGTCATTCTTTATGAGGGCGTTATTGTTCTGCATGTGCGAAGTTCTTCATTCATTCTCTGGAGGAACATACAACTGGTATATTGTGTTGTAGTATATATAGAGCATCATATCCTGTTGTGTGGGCGTTAAAGTCCATTTATGAACAAGTAGCACACTGTGCTGTGGGCAAGAGCATATTTGGCAATGTGTTGCACTTGTGATCCTATGAGGAAACCATTTCTTGTCCTGAATGAGTGGGCAGAAAGGTAGTCTAAACTTGTCTTGGGGCTCTGGACCAGCGGTGTGATAGACGAGATGTGAGAGATAGGCATGCAAACCATAATAGAGTAACCTGGAGGGTTATTCATGTATGCTGCCGGTACCATGTTATGTTTCACAGTTTCTATTAAGCTAGAAGCAGAACTCTACTGGGACAGTCTTTGCTAGAGGTAGTCTAGTTGTTGGGCTAGGGATGAGGCTTGGTGAAAGGAGGGTAGGTCAAAAGAGACTTACTCTACTCCCTTTTTTTCTTAACTGGGACAGCACCATAGTGTAGATTTTGTAGTTCTTGTGTTGTCCAGTCCTAGCCCATCTCTTCTCTGACCTGTGAGCCTAGTGAAAAACAGTTTTCATTATGTATCTCCAAAAGTTAACTTTTCTTCTGGCCACCTGTAGCTAGTCCTTTTCCACTCACCTCCTCTCTCTTCCCCTATTGACTCTGATTGCATCTCTAACAAGATCTTTTTGATCCAAAGCAGTAGTAGCCACCAGGTGTAATTTTCTTGATGACTCCTAGTTCAGCCTCCCTGAATTCCTGCTCCTGCCACAAAGTGTATGGATTAAGTATGCTGGATATTGCAGCTCACATCTGCATGGTAGAGCACAGCATTTGCATGCTGTATTCCTCGAGGAACTCTGGCCTTGGTGCCTTGAGAGAACATTTTAGGAAAAACTCCAACAAAGGGTTTAAGCTAAGCACAGCGGTTGTAGGGAGTCTCTGGTAGCCCTTAGTGACAGTCACAGAGTGATGATGCCTCCAGATGATGAGTAGAAGCAAACTGGGGCATTGGAGGTGCTGTAGCCTCTGCTTTCACTGTACTGGTGGGCTTTGGAGGGTCTAGTGAGGATCTGGAAGGATTGTGTTGATTTACTATGATGGGTACAGTAGGGATAGAAGCTCTTGGGGGAGGTTAAGTATGAGTGAGGAGAGTCAGGTGCCAGTGAGTGAAGAAGGTGCACTAACAGTAGTGTGAAAGGAAGTATTTGCAGCCAGTACTGTCTCTCTATCCCTTAGCAGTGAAGCTGGAAAAAGAGATGGGACAGCCGGTTCTCGGTGGAAGAACTAGGCAGATATATGTTTTGCTGTTTGAGGGGGGGCTGAGATCATGAGGGGGGCTGAGATCATGACTGAAAATTATCAAGGAATTTTGTTTACCAAGGTTATCCTGATTCTGTTCAGATTATGAGTGAGCCGGCAAAGGTACAGTCCTAAAACAATCAGTATTTGTATGCACTATTGTGGCAATTCAAGTTTACTTTTCCCACGGGTGGATGTAGTACAATGAAACTGGAGAGAAGCCAAAGGTTAAAGTTCCTTTATTCATTGTGAATCCCATCCAGCCATAAGCATCTCTCCCTTCAATTGTCACATCTCATCCAAGGAGTCACATTCCATCCCCATGGGAACCACCCGCATATGGCATCCTAGTGACACGCACAGCTGTGCTCGGCAAGGGACAGCTGTGATTACCAACACATCAGGCCCCAGAAGAGAATACCACAACTAACAATTACCCAGGATCGCTCTGCCTTTGAACATGCTTGGCTGTCCCTGTCACTACCAGGATCACCAAACACTCTTACAATGAGTTTGTCACATTTCATTCTCATTATATACTAGTGTTTGATTCACAAACAAGATTTTTGTTGTGTGGTAATTTATGCAGTGAGTACAGATTTCTGTCAAGAAGAGTTGCACTCAGGGTGTCACATTGAGAGAAACAAAAAAGCAGTGGGTGGAATGCTAAAATTATGCAATACAATACTTCCTTTATTTGCATCCATGATTGACTTTCAGACACATATTAATATAAAATAAAATCACATTTATGTATTATCTCAAAATTCACACTTTTTAAAAAAAATGATAGAAATATTATTGTCATACAGAACTTACAGTGAAATCTATGTAGAGATATTACATATCTCAATTTTAGGTTCAAATAGTATTAAAAAAAAATGATTTGTGCATAAAGCCTATTACTTTTTACTCAAGGCTCACCAGAGCACAATATTGTCTATATTATCAAGACATCACAGAAACCCTTTTATATATTATCAAAGGAGCAGCAATAAATCTATATACCTTATGTTGTACTAATAATGGTGTATCAAGCGGCATAGTAACATCACCTCACAAAACTTCACTATACAAAGGGCTAGATGTACGAACGTAAATACGTTTAATTTACTAATAGAGAATCTCTGTCAATTTAGTGGCGGACTGCGCGTGTAAGAGCAGTGAGGTTGTGGGGCAGGGCAGGGTGAGGGGTGGGGAAGTTGACATACAACGGGATAGGTTAAATTAAATAAAATTATAATAAAATCACTTACCTTGAGCTCGCCACATTGCCGAGTGCAAGGTAAGTGAGTTTATTCGTTTTTTTACATTTAATTTAACTCATCCTGTCGTATGTCGACTTCCCCGATCCCACCCCTACCCCGCTCCACCTCTCTTACCTGTGCCGGCTGCAACTGTGTGAATCACAATTAGGAAATCACTCTTTCTTATGTATGAAGAGAGTTTCATTTAACAATTGGAAGTGGGTCGCAAATAGCCCTACCTCACGCATATTAATGAGGTAGGTCGCAATTTGTGTCCCACTATGTTATGCTACTAGCACAGGGATGGTGACCTTCCGGGGTCAGCAGACCACCATTTATGTGACTGCTTTTAAATAAAGCAATCTTTTTATTTTTTAAACACAGTGGGATGCCTTCAAAATAAAAAAAAATGAAACTTTGAAGTTTCATTTTTTAAGAGTAGGCAGTGGTCGATGGGACCACTGCTTGCTCTTAAAAAATATTTTGTCAAACGTGCTCAAAGGGGAAGGGGTACCTTGGATACCCCTTCCTATTTGCAAATGGGTTACCACAATTTTTTAAATGGCAGTAAATTGTAAATGTTTTGCAACCGCATGTCTACATACCATTTCAAATCAGTATTAGGAAGGGACGCCCTAAATACTCCCCTTCCAAATACCGAATCACAAAACTCAAATTGTGATTCACTTTGTACATCCCGAAAAGCATGTATCTTGTCGCAAACAACCCAATTTGCTAAATCAGGCCGTTTGTGACTGCAAACTTCTTCGTACATCTAGCCCCAAGTTTCTTAAACACTCGGATCAGCCCCCAGGTGCTCTGGCTTTGGTATGTTGGGTCTTCTTCAGAGATGCCGTCACTGATGCAGGAGCTGTATGTCGTATTTAGATGAATGAATGAATGAATGAATGAATGAAACATAATTTATAACGCGCAAACTTTGCCGAACGGGCGTCAAGGCGCCTAACCAAACAATGTCCAGAGTCAGAGAGCATGCTACTGATAGGCCTCGATGAAGAGCCGTGTTTGTAATGCCTTCTTAAAAAGGGCCAGAGAAGGTTGTGCTTTTAACTCGGAGGGGAGGACATTCCACAATCTGGGGGCCGTAGAAGAGAAGGCCCTTCCACCCCATCTGACTCTATTTGTTCGAGGGACTAATAAGAGATTTTTATTGGCAGAACGAAGGCTTCTGCTAGGGGTGTAGGGGACAAGAAAGTAGCCAATGGCTTCTGAGCCTCCACCTGATAGAGCGCTGAAGACCAGGCATAGAATTTTGAAAGTGATCCTAAAATGGATCGGGAGCCAATGCAGGCTCTTCCTTGCTAGAGTAGCAGAGGAGCTGTTAGGGGCGCCCAGAACAAATTTGGCAGCCGCGTTCTGAACAGTCTGAAGGCGTGAAATAAGGCTCTTATTAGCTTCTGCATACAATGCATTACAATAATCCAGCCGTGATGCCACAAGAGCCACCACGGTCTGTTTACGGCCTTGGGGGGAGAGATAATGGGCTATCCGCCTGATTCATCATTCTTTTTTGCGCTTGCAAACGGCCAGATTCTGAGAATCTGGCCCTTTGCGAGTGCGATTTTTGCATTTGGGATTCAACATCCCAAATGCAAAAATCGCTATTTGCTAATTCGCATATTTGCGAGGATTTACATTTAAGGAATCTCTATTTGAGATTCCTTAAATGTAATTCATCATCCATTTTACAATTGCGAAATCGCAATTTCGGGCCGCAATTTACCGCGAGGTCAAACCTCGTGGTAAATTGCGAAAACTCAGAAAAATGCATTTGAATGCATTTTTCTGAGTTGCACGTTACACACACACATGTCCTTTGGACATGTGTGTGTGCAACACCTGTGTTAATTTCCATTGCAGGGGTGCTACAGGGTGTCCTTTGGACACCCCTGGCACCCTTGTACTCGCAATCTCATTTGCCATTAGCTAATTGCTAATCGCAAATGAGGAATGACTCCCCATGCATTCCTATGGGCCTTTTGGCCCATAGGAATGCATGGGGAGTTATTCCTTATTTGCGATTAGCAATTAGCTAATCGCAAATAAGGAATCAGTGAGAATCGCAATTAATATTGCGATTCCTACATGAATACCGTTTTGCGAGTCTCAAATAGCGATTCCTTATGATTCGCTATTTGAGCCTCGCAAAACGGCCCGTTCATGAATCAGGCTGTAATTTCCTAAGAGTCTCAATGACTCCCCAACACGTGGACACAGTTCAATTAACTTGCTGCGTCATAGCCAGTGATGTATCAATGATCACGCCCAGATTACGGGCTGATTTTACAGGCACAGGACATATTCCCAGAGAGTTGGGCCACCAGTCACTGGACCATATGTTTTGGTCTTTGCCGAAGATCAGGACCTCGGTTTTCTCTCCGTTCAGCTTCAGTGAGTTTAGAATCATCCATTCAGAGACTGCCTGCTGTTGTGCCTGAGTTTTCCTCCTTTCCAGTTGCTCAGCCAGAGTGAGTGTTATGTCTGTGTGGAATGTTGGAGTGCGTGATGTCAGAGAGTTCAGAATGTGAGTGTGCCTGTGTGTCTGTGGAATGACAGTTGATGAGTGTGGGCTGAGCAACAACATCTAGCTCCTGGTGGGACCTTATATGACTGACTAATTTACTATCTACTAACTATCTATGGATCTTATATTACCATCCTCTGTAACTACATGGAACTTGTACTGATCTACAAATAAACCTACATCTTGGGTAAACTACTTGGCCTCCTCTGGATTCATATCTTCTTTTACCCACAACATTTGGCGATGCAGTTTGTGAAGCTAAACGCGGAGGTACTCACCGAGTGGGAGAGAGAGACCATGATCTGCGTGTCATCGGCGTATGACACCACCTCCATCCCGTGCGATCTTACTAACCTGGCAAGTGGGGCCACATAGATGTTAAAAAGGGTCGGACTCAAGGCCGACCCCTGTGGGACCCCACATTGCACAGGCCTAGCAGGGGAGAGGAACTCTCCTAGCTTGACCCTCTGCTCTCTTTGATAGATATAAAGAACAATTGTAGAGTGAAATTATTTTATTCAAATAGGGTTCTAGTGCAACCTCATCGTATGTCTCTACATTTTGAAGAGTCTAGAACACATGTTTGCTTTAAATTCAATGTGTCAGGTGTGAATCCGAGCAAATTACTTTGGACCACTGCTATACTATGAAATTTGGATCCCCCTAAAGCTCCTCACAACAATACTCTTCAAAGTGTTTTATTATGCTGGAACCAGGGGTCTTTGTTTTCCCTCCAATATACATTAACCCCTTGAAAGCCAGTCTATAAACCAAGCACTGATCTCCCTACTATAGTTTCACCAGCAGCCAAAAAGGTCTTCGGCGATTATGCCCGTGATTGCATTAATTCCCAACTCCATTCTCAGCCCGCCCAGTAGGGCTCTGAACACCAACTGCAATCAGTGGCGTAACGAAACTTGAGGGAAGACCCCTTCAAAGTCCATGCAGGGGGCCTGCACCTCCGGATCCAGTCAGGGGCTCCCCCCCCTCCCGGGGCGTTTTGTTACACCAACAACGGAAATGTATTTCTCTAAAACATATTACATATTATTTTAATTTGCCTGTCATTACTACAACTCCATAACTCCCTAACATATGTTGCTGCAGTGACGCCTCTGGCATTAGATACATTTTAAATACCTGCAATAGATATGCAACCGTGCTAAAGTTTAACACTTTTACTTACATTTGTCACCAGCCTGTGGGCCAGTGCTGATTTTTCACATGTTGAGTTTACAATAAGATGGATCCAAACGTTATGCCCAGGTAATCAAACTCTTGACTGGGTCAATCAGATTTCAGTTGATTTTAAAGGCCAATTTAGGCTTATAATTATTGCTCATAATTATAATAGGTAAGGTGTGTGGTCGGTGTAGGACAGTTCCACTTCATGCAGACTAAAAGGCTTCTATATCATTTAGGAAAAGGCTAAAGACTATGGGGCATATGTATCAAGGAAATTCGCATTCGCAAAGGTCGAAATTCGCCGAATTTCGGCCTTAGCGAATGCGAATATGCAGAACGGCATGTATGAAGGTATAAGCCATGCAAAATTGGGAATCGCTAAAAGAGCGAATCTGCAGAATGCGAAAAGAGACAATCTGCGATAAAATTGCGATATTGCATTTTAGCGATTTTCCCGTTTGCGAAAATCGCTAAATGATAATCGCAAAAGTAGGGAATCGCAGAAAAATCGCAGATTGGCTCATTTCGCAATTCTCAGATTCGCAATGATATGTATGACCAATTCGCAATTTGCGATTTTCGCTAATTCGCAGAATTCAGATTTGCAATTACCACCAAGTAGGAGCAGGTGGTAACCAGGTGAAAACTATTTAAATAGCAACAGAATTCAAAAAACTGTTTACCACAATGGCGGGGCTTTACATCATAGCAATGAGGATGCGCCTGAGAGCTGCTGCACAGAGGAGGCTGCGGCAGGAGAGGGTATTCCGTTCGCGCATCAGCATCTCCCAGCGCCTTGAGGAGGACCTCCACACCCATTACAGGCTTGATGAAGACAGCATTAATGATTTGATAGCTGAACTCAGACCCTACCTTGAACACCCCACCCGCAGGACAAATGCCATTCCCACTGAAATACAGGCCCTGTGTTCACTACACCTCTTGGCCTCTGGAAGTTTCCAGGGGGTGATAGCGTCAGCAGGAGGGGTGTCACAGAGTTCCCTATCGCGATTCTTCCATGCCTTCCTAGATGCCATGGTCCAGAGGATGCCTCATCATATTTACCACCCCAGCACTCCTCAGGCAATTGCACAGACAAAGCAGGACTTCTATCAAATCGCGCATTTCCCACACGTGATAGGATGTATTGATGGCACACATGTTGCAATATCCCCACCCGCACACAATGAATACCTCTTCAGAAATCGGAAATGCTACCACTCACTGAACATTCAGGTGGTGTGTGATGCCAAGCACATAATTACTGACATTGTAGCAAAGTACCCTGGCAGCACCCATGATGCTTTCATCTTCAGACACAGTGGAATCTACCGTAGACTCGCAAGAGGGGAGTTTGGCGAGGGATACCTACTCGGTAAATGCCTTCACACATAGGGGTCATTTATAGAAACTACCATGTGCATGTCACATGCTAACATCTTTTTGTCTAACCCACAGGTGACAGTGCTTATGCTGTTCGTGATTTCATCTTGACTCCCTACCTCAATCCCAACAATGCAAGTGAACGCAGATATAACAGGGCACACATTGCTACCCGAGGCACCATAGAACGGACATTTGGTATACTGAAGAGCAGATTCCGGTGCCTCCATAAGAGTGGAGGTGGACTCCAATACAGCCCCAATACGTGTTGTAAAATAGTGGTGGCTTGTGCCATACTCCATAACATTGCAACAAGAAAAGGGACACCAGTGGAAGTGAGTGACTCTGGATCGTCTGATGTAGAGGGGCATGGACCTGGACGTATGGTAGCTGGTAGCGCGGTAGCCGCAGCTGGGCGACAGAGGCGTGATGAGATAACGCGCAACTATTTTTAGGTAAGAAAAAACAACACAATGCCAAGTAATGCAAGTGTGTTAATTTGCTTTAATTCCTTAATGGCAGGAAACGCATGAAGTGAAAATGAACAGTAGTGTCATTGAATACCTTAGCACCTTAGCATGTTAATGTCACAGTGCCCTCTAAAACAAAAAAAGTATGATTCACCAGTCAAACTCTGCACAGCCTATTGGTCATTAGTAGGTGCAGCCCTACTGGTCCTGGCACTACGGTGTCTCTCAAGGGTTGGTGGTGGTGTGATGCTGCTCCTACCAGACTGGTTGTCTTCCTCACTAGGAGTTGCGCGTATTTGGCGCAACTCATCCACCGCAGTGGTCACCTGCAATAGTGCACTGGCAATGTCCTGCGCAGCGTGAGTGAATTGGCGCTGCATGTCGATGCTGCACCTTGCCTGTATGCCAGACATAGCCGCCAAGCGATTGATGGCCCTGGTGTACCTGTCTTGTCTTTGCGCACTTGTGCGCATTTGGTCACATACGGCCTGTACACCATCCTGCAGGTCCTTCCTGAGTGCTCGGAAGCCCTCCCTCATCTCCCGCTGTAATAGTTTTATATTTTTTGCCTGCAGGCGCTGCACCTGCAACATGTTCAGTTCCAGGCCTGCATACACTGAATCTTCACCTCGCCCTTCAAATGGATTTGCTGCGCGTCGTCTGCGCCTGGCTGCACTACGTGGGACTTGCTGGTGTGTGGCATGTCCCTCTTGCCCTGGCTGTGTGTCAGCATTGTTGTCATTTTCTCCAATAACTTCCGCCTCATCCTGGTATGGTGGCAGAGGCCTGACAATCTGTCTCCTCCCATGTCTGCGCCTGGTCACTGGGCTCTCATCCCCATCTGTGTTGGCATCTTGGCCGCCATCTCCCGACTGGTGACTCTCAGCCACTGTCCCACTGCCTGAGGGCTGTGTTGTAGATGGTGCTGTGAATAGAACAGCACACATTAATTTACTTCACTATTTTGCACTGTGTAAACAAATTTTGCACTTATATTTCTGTTACATTGTGCTCTTGTTTCACTGTCAAGAACAGCAGATAATGTGATAGACTGTTTTTGCTTAAAATTGGACACTTTCATTTATATGTGACTACATCTCCCATAATGCATTGCTATGGCTGCCTGTGTGCCTGCTCTGGAATACATATCTTGTTTTGCGCACCTGGCTCACTGCTGGGGGGGGGTGAGGGGGTGTGAGGGGGTGTGAGGGGGTGTGAGGGTTTTGAGGGCATGATTCTTACCTTTTCCTGCTGCTGGTTGGTCAGAGCTGTCCAAATCAGCCACTCCTTCCACACACTCTGGTTGCAGGGTCCCCTCAACCAGCTCCTCCAGGGGTGTAGATGCAGGTATAGTTGAGGTCCCAGCACCTGTCTGCCTGGACTGTTCCAGCCTTGCAGCAAGTTTCTCCTTCGAGCGCAGGCGCAGGTCATACCAGCGCTTTCGGAGGTCCTCAATACTCCGGGGTGTCACACCCACAGCATTTACATGGTGCTGGATTTCCTCCCAGATCCTCCTTTTGCGGCTCTCTGGAACCTCCCTGGATTTTGCACCAAAAAGAAGTTCATGATTTGACACCATTTCGTGTATGAGGGCCTCCAATTCTGCCTCTGAGAACTTTTGTTTTCTTTTCCTGGTGTTCTCAGTCTCCTGCTGCTGTGAATCCTGCCTGGGCGTGGCTCCACTGTCAGCCATGTTTTCCAAGGTGTACACTGCTCACTCTGCCTCAGATTCAGGAAGTCAGGTGCAGCATGGGAAGTCACTCACTTCCTGGTTGTGATGTCATCATGCTGCACCAGAGTTCCTGATTGGATCATGTGAGAAAATCGCAAATTAGCGAATTTTTCTCCGCGATTTGCGATTTTTCGCTAATTAGCGATTTTCTCGCCGCGATTTGCGATTTTTCACTATTATAGCGATTTTCCGGTGCGATTTCAGAAATTATGCGATTCCTACTGGTTAAGGAATCGCATTTGGGGTAATCGCAAATAAATAGCGATTTTTAAGGAATCGCTATTTATTTGCATTTTCATTCATATATACCGATTTGCGATTCTGAAAGTGCGATTCGATAAAAATTGCAATTTCAGAATCGCAATTCGGGACTTTCATACATATGCCCCTTAGTGGACAAAAACACATACCTGCTTTACCCACATTTTGAATGGAAATGGCTCAATCTTGTTTCCTGCTTCATCATAACGGACACACGGAGTGTCTTCCATGCATCTTTTCCAGCAAATACAGAATAGCTGAAAGGTATACTGGGATAACTAGAATTTTTGTTGATCAACAGAAACTAATGCCACTGCAGGATCTCTAAATGTTAGAAAAAGTTGGGATCTTTTTCTGTGATTATGTTAGTGCAGACTGACATATTCTGAATCATTTTTCCCACTGCATGAATGCAATTCTGAAACCCTATTGGGCAGTTCTTATTTTGAGCCGGTGGTTGCCGGTGAGGGCCAACAGCACCTATTTTTGGGGAGCTGCACTTATTTTTCTGCATCAGTTATTTTTCAAGAACAAGAGAGGGAAAAACACACAGATCAGTAAGATGAGTAAGAGAAACATGGAAAAAAACGTCATAAAGCGAGAAAGTGGGAACCTGCAAGAGTGCGATAAAGGGGCAGGTAGTGTCTAGTAGTAGACATTACTAATTTACTCGAGACTAAGCTCACGCCTTCGAATGCCTTCCTATCAAACCTCTATTAGTTTTACAGAAGGATTTAAAATGGGATAGCCATTCTTCACCAGTAATGGCCAACCCAACGAGACTTGCATTACTATTTATTTTACGCGATGTCACTCTCACAAACCTCTTACAGTCTTTCCCTTTTGCTGCCTCTGATAGCTCTTCCCGTTTTTAGGTCGCGCCTGCAGGCAGCGCGCATGCACTGTTGCTTGACAACCACCTTAAGTCTGCCTATTACTTAGCATTTGTTGGCATTCTTATCACTCTTCTTTGCTGCCTTCTAATTTGGCAGCACGTACAAAGCGTCACTTCCTGCAGTGCTACTTGTGTTTGTGGGGAGCATGCACCAAGTACAGATTGATTTAATGTAATCAATGTCCGTCTGCTACTCCCACTGTGATTCAGGTAATATTTGTTTTGGTGCATTTTTATATAGCGCGAACTTGACCCTACCAAAAAGTATTGAGCACTTTGCATGAGCACAAGTTGCATTACACAGTTCACATTAATTATTTTAAGCCAGGAATTTGAGTGATTTGCCTAAAATCACAGGATGTTTAGGCACGCCATCCCCAGGAAAGCAGCCCATGATTCAGCTGGTTTGAAAGGAGGCAGACTGCATAGAAATACTTCCAAACTAAAAATAATATTGTTCTTTCAAATGCCTGGATTTGTTACCAAGATCCAGTGGGAGCACAGGGTGCACTCTGGTTAGGTCGAAGCCCACCAGACAGCACAGCAGTCTTGTTTTCTAACAACATCTTGGGGATATTTGGAAAGCTTCCCTGGGCATGCATTCCACCCATTGCCCATCACTGGCTTTTGGTTTGTAACTCACATTTTCTTGATTTCTGTTTGCTGTTTTATTTGTTTTAGGCTGTCCAGCTTGAATTCATCCCTTTCATTGGCCAAACTTTATTTACATTATCCTTACAAGTGCTCCCTTTCTGTGTACCGGCTATTAAATCTTGTTCTACATCACTCTACACTATGGCCTTGCACTCTATACCACTCTACTTTAAACCACTGCACTCTACCCAATGCACTCAATACCACGTTGCTCAAAGCTAATACACTCTATGCTACTGCACTCTACGTCAACTACTCAGCACCACTGCACTATATACCACTATCCTCTGCTCTGCAACACTTTACTCAACTGCAAGCAACGCCACTGGGATGCTATGCCACTTTACCCCACTGCGCTGTATGTCACTGCATTCAGCACCACTCTATTCTACTCTGCACCACTGAACTGTATGCAACTGCTCTCTACAGCACTTTGCTCTACAACATTATACTCTATGCCACTGCATACTATGCCAATAAACTACACTACTGCTCTCTAAGACACTCTAATCTGCAAAACTGCACTCTCCATCATTAAATTATGTGCCACTGCACACTACGCCATCCTACACCAACGCAGTCTGTGTTCCTGCACTGTACGCACCTCTATCCTACTCTGCAACATTGTACTGTACGCCAATACTCTCGATAGCAATCTACTCTGCAACCCTATACTCTAGGCCAGTGCATATTATGCCACTCTACTCTGCAACACTGTACCTTCGGCCACTCAACTCTATGCCACTTTGCTCCACTACACTATACCACTACACTATACTCTGTACCACTCTACTCTATGCCAATGCACTGTATGCCACAGCACTCTATGCCACTCTACATCTATGCACTCTATCGTACACCACTCAACTTTACTCTGCACCACTTCACTCTACTCTGAAACAATCTGCTCTATGCCACTGCACTCTATGCCACTGAGCTCTACACCACTCTACTCCCTTAGTCCACTCCACCCTGCACCATTCCACTCTATACGATTGCACTCTATGCCACTGCAATCTATACTGCACCACTCCACTCTACTCTATTCTACTCTACACCACTCTGTCTATGAGACTGCACTCTACGTCACTGCACTCTACACCACTTCACTCAAAACCAATGCAGTCTAAGCCACTGCACCCTATGCCAATCTACACTGTACGTTATGCCACTTCACTCTAGGTAACTCTACACTACAACACTCTACTGTATGAGGCTCTACTCCATTAAACTCTGCTCCACTCTAATACACTACTCCACTCTACAACGCTCTACGCCACTCCCTGTATGCTACTCCATGCCACTTTACTCCACTGTATTCTATGACACACAACTCCATTCTGCTCCACTCCACTACTCCACTCTGCTCCACTCCACCACACCACTCTATGCCACTCTAATACTTCACTCTACTCCATGCCACTCTAGTTTGACACTGTAATCCACTCCACTGTATGACACTCTTTTCAATACTATGTCACTCTATGCCATTCCAATCTACTACACTACTTCACTTTACTCCGAGACAATCCATTCTACACCACTGTATTCTATAACACTATACGCAACACCTTCTATGCCACTCCCCTCTGCTCTACACCACTCCACAACACTCTATGGCTCTCCACTCTATGACACTCCACTACACTCTGACACTAAACTCCACTCAATTCTACGACACTCAACCACAGTCTACTCCCTCCACGACACTCAACAATACTATCCCACTCAATTCTAGGCCTCTCCTTGACATTCCTTTACACTTCACAACACTCTGCGCCACTCTATTACACCCAACTCTACTATACGACAATCTATGTCCCTCTCTTTACCCCACTGTTAGTCACGCTGAATGTAGTGAGGGAAAGCACTCACCGTCCACCAGGAAGTGAAATTCAAATATCAAGCTTTGATGAAAATACACAGCCTGGCGTCAGTCCTCCACAAGGGCTCAGGGTTAACTCCAGACCTTAAAATTCCTTCAGTCTTACACTGTAGATGGAACCCTGAACATATAACATATGCAAATGTCATGAAAACTCAATGCTACTTACATCAAAACACATCCCCTTCCCTCCTAAAATACAGACTAAAACTAAGACCGAAATGAGAGGGAAATAAAGAGGAACAACAAAGAAAACAAGTACAATACAAAGAAACACTCTAAGTGGGTATTCTACGAATCCTCGAATTTCTTAAATTACCCTGATCCCATTCTCTGATTGACTTTACACTCACACCACTCACACCAGTCTCACGACGACCTCCCACTTCATCATCCCTCATATGCACCACTCCAACATTCTTCATCCTTCCTTTTTATACAATCAGCCCACCTCTCTGATACAGTGCTACATTCCACAGTTCCACCTCTCTCCGTTGTCCAATGCCACAAAACATTTTCTTACCCTTTCAACACGCAAGGGACCCTTGAACTTGGAGAGTCCTTTTACAACCCTTCCTGATTTTACCTTCACCCAATCACCAACACAAATTGAGATTTTACTCCCACTCTCAACATTCTCATTCCTGTGACCTTCGCTTTTAACCCCATCTCTCAACCAAAAAGGTACTAGTTTGGTTCTAGGCATCCACCCCGCATTTATAAAAAAGGAACCTTAAGGGTAACACTATGACTAGTGGCGCGATACGGCCATACCATCTCGCTTACCATTTTAAACAAATCCCAACGGTTGACCACAGCCAGTTGTATGGTTCCCTCCACTGAACGATTTAACCTTTCCACCATACCATTTCCTTGTGGGTTATATAGTGAGATGTGTGAATATTTTACACCAGACTGTTCTAGAAAAGAAACCATCTTACGCTATGTCAATTAAGTCTCATTGTCTGTTGCTAAAACCACAGGAACATCCTCATCTTCAAAAATCTTCTCTAATGTTGTGATGGTTCTCCTTTTGATGTCATCCCTCATAAATATCCCTCATAAATATCCACCTGGAATGCAAATCTGAATTCACCAGGTAAGTCCACCTAAGGTCCAATGAAATCTAAACAAATGGTGTGCCATGGCTTCCCAGGATCTTAAATGTGCCCCCCTTCACTCTTGCTGCCAACTCTCAACCTTTTCTCACTTTTTTGCAAATGGTCAATACCTGGCCCCTTATACTCATTAACCCCTTACCCAAATGGCCTTCATGCGCCAAATCAAACAACCTCTGTCGTAATCCAACAGGAGGACAAAACCATCTCCTTGCATCAGAACACTCTTGCCACACATCAACAATTCATCTAACAACTTAAAAACGTTTGTGCAGCCAGAGACAATGCACTCTCTCTTGTGTCCATGAAACCTTCCACCTCCTTAAGGACACCATCCAACTCCATTTCTCCCTCCCATTTCTCCAAGGTAAATGCTCCCAACCCACAGCGTACAGTATCTTGCCCCGATGCCACTGCATCCTCTACTTCCAGATTCCTTTTAGCGACCCCATCAACCTCTTCCCAGGTAGTATCGATAGGCAATCAGACTGCACATACCTCCACCTTTGCACAAATTCAACAACATAAGAGTATTCCTCCCACCTTGCTTCCAATCTGGCTAATCTGGCAGACCCTTTGCGTGCTCCCCAGAAGACAAAATCTTGAGCAAAAATGTGTGATCAGTGCACATCACAAATGAAGTGCCCCACAAGTAGAGACAAAAGTATTTAGCACCCCATGCTGCAGCTAAAGCCCCTCTTTCGATGACCGAGTAATTCCTTTCTGATTGTGTGAGCGTACAAGGAGCAAAAGCTACCGGTCTTTCTTTACAACATCGTACTTGTGATAACAGCACACCCAAACCAATCACACTTGCATCAACAGTCAAATTTGATTTTAACCTATTATCAAACAATGATAAAAAGCCAGCCTCACAAATCTCCATCTTGATATTAATAAAACATTGACTTTGCTCCTCTTCCCAAACAAACTTCACTCCCTTGCGTAGCAGTCTTCTTAAACACTCTGTTTTGACTGTAAATTTTCCCACAAATATAGCATAGTATTCTATGAGTCCTAGAAAGGCGTTCAATTGATCTTTCTCTGTTGAGGGCTGGTGCTAGTTTGATTGAATCTAACAATGATCAATTTGGTTTGACCCCACTACCTGAAATAGTATAACCCAAGTACTCAACTTGTTCAGTGGGAACGTACATTTCTCCTTCTTGAGTGTTAACCCAGCATCACCCAATTTTTCCAACACCGTTCTCAAAGTGACATTATGTTATTCCACTGTCTCTTTACAATCAAGATGTCATCTTGAAAATAAATTATGTCTTGTACTCCCTCCAGAGCCTTTGCCATTGCCCGTTGGAAAACACTCGCAGCCGATGCCGAGCCAAAAGGCATGTGAGTGAACTGGAAGGTACCTTGGGTGGTTTTGAAGATAGTCAAAGCTTTTGAGCCATCATGTTGTTTGATTTGATGGTAAGCATTCCTCAAATCTAACTTTGAGAAGTACTTACCATTCTTCACTGATATTAATAGTTTACTGATGTTGGGAAGGGGAACATATCCATGAAAGTGATATTTAAGTATCAAGCTTTAATGAAAACACACAGCCTGGAGTCAGTCCTCCACAAGGTCCTCAAGTTAACTGCTGGAATTGGAATTCCTTTAGCCTAACACTCTAGATCTACCCTGAACATAGAACATATACAAATGCCCCGAAAACCCAATGCTACTTACTTCATAACACAGAACAGCTGCCAAGCTGGTGTACAACATGACTGAACATATTGGCACAGCCAAATAGCTCTTGCATATGTGACACCTATTGGCTTTGCCACTGCTTGTTTTGATTGCTGTGCTGCGGCAGATAGGACGGATTTGCTGGGAAGATGAGAGATGTTGACTTCAGCTAATTCAGCCCCCAGCTCTTCCTTCAGGCCCACTTCCTGCCTGCTTTTGACTCACGAACTCACAAACTGGCTTTAACATTGTTTTAAAGTTTAAAGTTTGGACTCTCAGAGAATGAAATTGGTGCATATACTCAAGAACCGCTCTGTGCCCAGGGAATGACTGAGGCACTGAATGTAGTGCATATGAGTACTTACCTCAAGGTCACACTGACAGAGTACTCACTGAAGGGTACTCCAGTACTTATTGATTGCTGGTCCTCACAAAATTGCTCAACTGAAGATGTGGAAATCTGAGTTTCCATCCCAGCATCTGCACTTAAGAAAAAAAGTGTTATTTTTCAGGAGATCGCTCTCCCTCTCCTAATCTCTCACTTATAATTATGGAAAAGGTGGCTGTACTGCTCCAATTAAATATTGTCATCCCATGACATCATGTTTTATTTAACTCTGCCTAACCCGACCCATTCCAAGTACTGAGGTGCTCATATTACAATAACAAATTCTCTTCAAAGTTTCAGCTGCTCATTGGGGGTAAGACATGTAAAGCCAAGAAATCAACAATATGAAAGATATTTGTTGCTAAGCACTAACAAATAGCTCGGTGTTAAGAGGTACTCATTTCCGGGTGTTTCGGAACACTGAGGGGTCAATTCGGATTCAGGAAAAAAAACATCTGTACGATTTGTATTCGGAACCCTCTCCGTATGAATCGTACCCGTCCGTCCGGGTCTCGTAGTACGATCCGTATTCCGTGAATCCGTATGAATCGTCGCGATCCGTACGGATTGCAAGGCTGAAACCGTGAACCGTACGACTCGTACACATGCCGTACGACTCGTACACATGACGTACGACCAGACGAGTACGATCCGGACCGGGGTATGAGGACGCGATTCATACGGTCCACGTCAGGTAAGGGCGAGTCATACGGAAAAGTACACAAACACATACACACCGTACGGTCCGTAATGTAATGTAATGTATGTATACTTGTAAAGCGCACTGTTACCTCGTTACGTGGCGTCCTGGCGCTGTATACCGCTGGGGAACCCGTCCTGGCATTCCCTGTGAGAGGGCACCCCCAAGGTGAAGCCAGGCATCCCCGGCACTGCTAGGGCCGTTGTGGAAATTAAGCAAGCTATTGCCCAGAGTTGCAGAGTGGGACCCATGGTTAGCATAGGCACCTAGGTGAGAATTATTGAGTCCGCGGACACAGACTCAAGACCTTGCCGCATCGGGAATTGAACCCTGGTCCCCGGCTGACCTCTGCTTCAGGGTCTGCCGCTTCTAACCAGTGAGCCACACTTCTCCGTACACCCCATGATCGCAGGGGTACGGTGCATACCCCTGCGATCATGGGGTGTACGCACCGTACCCCATGTACGATGGGTGTATGAGCCGTACCCCATGTACGATGGGTGTATGAGCAGTACCCCATGTACGATGGGTGTAAGAGCCATACCCCATGTACGATGGGTGTACGAGCCATACCCATGTACGATGGGTGTACGAGCCGTACCCCATGTACGATGGGTGTACCCATTGTACATGGGTTACGGCTTGTACACCCATCGTACATGGGGTACGGCTCGTACACCCATCGTACATGGGGTACGGGGCATACACCCCATGATTGCAGGGGTGCGGTGCGATCATGGGGGGTACACACCGTACCCGGGGGGGCGTTCCGCACCTGTTTCGGCACGAACTCTGCTTTTACGGCTGTTTTTAACTCCCGTAGAAAAAGGGTTGTACAGTGTGTACCCGACACGTATCATACTTGCTGGGTCGTAAAAACCAGCCGTGAACCATACAGATGGCACGTACAGCGGGTTCTGAGGGAGAATTGTACGGAGATTAGAGTCGTACGGTTTCTGTACGACTCGTACGGAGTACGGCTCCTGGCACGAATCGTACTTCGTCGTACTTATGGGGGACGTTGCAAGGTACGATTCGTATTAGAAAAATTTTCCGTACGTCTATTCGGAACGGTTTTTCCCGAATCGGAATCGGCCCCTGAGTGTTGAATTGTAGGCTCCAAAGGATTGCTCATGTGTATTGCATTCTACTGCTTGATGATTAATGTTTAAGAGTGCTGAAGGATAGCTGGATATCTAATTACAATTATAACCTGGTATGAAAAGCACTGGAATGTAGTATGGATTGCTGGGATTTAAAAATGCTGCATACTGAATGCCACTGGAAGGTACTGATTGACAACAGAAGCATATTAATTGCAGAATGCTTGGTTTTAATGAGTACGTAAAGAAGCACAGTTGGTTACTTATTGCACGGTAGTTGAATGTTAATGATAGATGGGTCAGTTGGTGCAAGACACCATTTGTTGGGTGTGGATTGCTGGGGACTAGACAGCTACTAATTGAAGGGCACTGGTGGATGAACAGCTCTAATCATCCATTTAAGCTTACCTACTCTCCAACCCAAAATACTCGATATCCAGTGTATCATATTCTGGGCCACTTGAATTAAGTGGGAATGGAAAACCAAATTGGGTGCATGATTGACAAAGTTGTTCATAAGGAAATGACACATTGTGCGGTGATCTTTGTAACAGTATTATTTTGTCATTATGAGAACTATTGTATACAAGAAGTGACTTGAAGCAAGCCAATTCCTTAGTATTCATTGGCTTCATTGTAACTCTTATTTGCTGGCTTCAAATTGGTCAGAGCGTACTAGCTTCACTTCCTCTTCTCTTGGCTGTAGCATGGACCGGGTATCGATTGTGTCTGCCTGAGTGCTGTCCCTCCGCTGATCGTGCTGTGAGTGAAGCACTACTTTTATTTATTTGCATTCTTCCCTGTCACCTTGCTGAACCTCTTTCCATGTGTAGCTATGTTTTACTATGCCACATGAACTTCAAAAAAGCCTTATTTGCCTTTGAAATGGATGTTTATTGTGAGAACAGATAGCATCTCCTTTTATTGTGGCAATGTATATTATCTGCTTCCATATATATTTTCACTATGACATTGACAGGGACACAATTGCTTTGTTCATGTGGTGAGATTTTGTGACATGTGTCATAACTTATTTTATTTTTCACACTTAGGGAGGGTAACTGATTTGTACAGAATCACAGGGGTTTTGTGCGGAGACGTGACATGCATTGGCAGGGCCAATAGGTCTTGCCTTTACGACTATTGTATCTACCATCGCATCTTGTTCAGGCTATACAGCATGGCTTTGCCGATTTTGGCAATGGTATATCTCATTACTGTGGAGTTGAGTGGTTGCTGTGCAGCACTGCTAAAAATAATAATGATAAAAAGGGACTAAAATGCATTGAGTGCTAGTGTGCTTAAAGAAATAAAAGAGCGGATTGGCCCTGGATGCATCTTAGTGATTTTTAAAATTTGTTTTAGCCCAACTTTGCCACGGCCAATAGATTTTGTGGGTGAGAACGATTGGCTTTGCCAATATTTGTGGCTAGCAGCACAGCTTTTACTTATCTCTGATCAAAACTTTATATTGTGTTTTTGCTGCTCTAAATTCTTCTGATTCACTATAGGGTTTTTTCCTTAAATGCCAAGGCCAATAGTTGTTTTTTTGTTGTCCAAGCAATCTTTGTATAACTAGGGATCCCCTACTCTTAGTTGATGAAACATGTTACTCTTCCTAAGTCTGGTGGTAGTCAAGATCTTTGTATTCTACTAAAATGATATCTATATTATACTTACTTATAGGGAATTTCAGCAAGCCCTCTTCTATTGGTCGGGTATTGTGATATTTACATCTTTCTCCCACCCACTGCAGGGTACACCATGAGGCAGTGGCTCAGCCCCCGTCAGCCATTAGCTAACTTCACTGTGAGTGACAGACTCTGTCCTTTCAAAAGGAGCACATCCACCCAAAGTAGTTCTATAAAGTGTCTGGGACACCTAGGGCAATGTGTAATTTTTGAGACCAAAACAAAGTTTTGCTTTTAGCGAAAGTCTTTTTGGGATTGGTGGGTGCCTAACAGCTTCCCCAGCAGTAATGTTTTGCAAAAACTATGACAAAACAAGTACGGACAAAGGCTAAAGGGTTGGTGGTTAATGCCTGTTCTATTGAATTTGCTTGTTGGTTATTATTGCAAAGTCTTTCATTTTAACAATTAGCAGTTTATAGTCTGCATATTCTGCATTCTCTATTGGGTGGGATGGCCCACTTTTATTTCTTACTTGTTTCCCATAGAGATAGCTCTTATTTGGGTGATAATCAATGGTTCAGGATGACTCTTATAACTCTTTTGGTATGCTAGATCATTAATTAGAGATCATGCCTCAAAATTCACTATCCAAAAATTGATCAAACTATTTCACCCACTACTGTGATATGTTGTTTGTGATGGAGAGTCTGTATTCGTTCATCCATGAGAGATCCTTAAGCAACATTTAAGTCCTCCAGGAGCCAATAATAAAATTAATAGTCCGATTCAATATATGTTCCACTCCAATTGATTTCTTTATTTTCAAATCTCAAATTCAGTTCTTCAATTCATTTTTTCATTAACACATCTCAAAATCATGATAAAAACACAGCCAACACGAATTTCGGGACACTCCCCTTTCTCAAGGATGAAACTAAATGGACATAACACCAAGTATTTAGTTAGAACCTTAAAATACTTTAAGTTTCAGACTTTCTTAGTATACATTCTAAAGGCATCTTCATATATCTTTCTATGTACATGGTCTAGGTCATAACCCATGGCTAAATCACTCATATTCAAATTCTGTACAGGGACTATGCTCAAAATACTTGTAATACCATAATCATAATTAAGATACAAGTGGAATACAACTCTCTAGATCAGAATTGAAGTCATTCCATACATTCTGTTTCAGAATACAGTACCAGTGATTTTTTAGTAGTTAAAATATATGCATCTGCATGTAGAAACTCATGATATGTGAATACATATACATATCCATTATCATAATTCTTTTGCACATTTCCATAATTTGTTTTATACTGCTTCATGATCTACCATCTAAAGATTAAAAAGAAAATAATAAAAAGCGTTCCCTTGGAAATAAACTTCTAATTGCATACTCAATTATTATGTAATTTGTTTAACCCCTCCTAGTTTCTGCAATATGTCATTTGAAATTCACCAATTCGATTATCAAAATGTTTTGTAAATTCCTTTTTTCTTATATCAGAGGTTAACATTCCTTTACCCCCAGTTTAAGGAATCTATGTAGGCAATAAGTACAATGTATGTACAAACACCATTCCTGAGAAACTAAATTAGAAACGTTTTAGCAATACAACCTCAAGATCAAAAACCCTAATTCAAGTGCTTGCTTGCCAGGAGTACATAAAGATCTTCACATATTGATGCTCCACCTATCTTCTACTGGACGTGGCACCATATGGCAGTGCGTTTCATACGCCACAAGGTTGCGCCAGAATACTATCACGTGGTCTAACCCAGAACCAGACGTTCTCCAAATACCTTCCTCAATTATGTTCGAAGAAAGACTTTCCCTCCTGAGCCGAACTTCCACATCAGAAATATATTCCTCCCTAAAAATGCTGATGATAGGATAGGAAATAGTGTCTTCAATGAAAGATTTGTCTTTTTTTTTTTACAAAACCATAATATAAAGACCAACTAAAAGCAAGAAAAAATAGCAAAAAAGCAAAACACCTAATAAGTTGGCAGGGTATGCCTAGACGTGGGTCCCTTGCTCACTTTGCCACTGGATTCAATCTAGCCTGGCTGATGAGGAGTGTTATCCCGAAACCAATCCCAGGCTGCTTGTTTCCGGTTCAGGGAAGACCTGGCTTGGCAGTTCGGGCTGGACTGTTCCCATTTTATATTATAGAAAGTAGGGTTAGACCCATATAGTCAGTGGGACCTGGGTGATTGGTAGGTATACAAATGGTGGTCCCAGACAAAACACAACGAATTCGCCAAGAATCACAGAGTTCAATTCAAATTAATTCAAAAAGAATAGATCCTTTAGAGTGCAAGGTGTTTTTATTTTCACCGCACCAAAGTCAATCAATGTTCAAAGAAACTCAAAGGAGAATGTACACACAATATACACAAATTCAATATGCCCACGGGGAAAAGGGGGGTATGGTACTAGGAAAGGGGGGGGGGGGGGTACACATTTAATGATAGTTTGACATCACTAATCAAAGTTTCTCATGTGTATGAATCTGTATTACCATCATAAAAGTTAATAGATCCCCATACATGGAGTCAGAAAACAATATGCAAACATCAAACCAACATTTCAAATAGAAGCTCCTATTGAACTGTATACATCTTGCTTTTCATAGGAGTTCTAAAATGTAGAGAGAAGTCTACGTTTCGACCCTGGGATTGTAGGACATTAGATCCTTACTACGCGGGTCTTCATCAGGACGTGGACGGAGGAAGGGAGGGAAGGGATGGGCTGTTTCCTAAACAGAACAAAAGTATATTTAAAACGGTCTCAACAGGAGTCCCAAGAGTAAAACTAAACAGGAAGGCCTGTTACGTTCAAAGTGTCTATATTGGATTTAAATAAAGTTGCATAAAGGAGAAGGAGGTTATACTGAGGATAGAAACATGACTATCATAAAGTTACCTGTTTAGGAATCAAAAGGTGGCCTGAAAAGACGTGTCCCTTGTCGTTGTCGTACCGTACTTATGTCAATGTTAGTCCTTATCTAAAAACCATGATAGAGAATGGTGACAGGGGCGCCAATTACTTACTATTTATCGCCACAAGAACAACAAACTGACAAAAAATCGTCAGCGTTGTTTGATGTAAGACCTACCCTTGTGTGAGGGCGTGCTTGTCTCAAAGGAATCAATCACATAATTTGTCGCATAGCACCTCCATCATTATGGTATAAACGGACTGTCACTCATTGCATCTAAAAATGTAAGCGGTAAAACAG
Source organism: Lissotriton vulgaris (assembly GCF_964263255.1). NCBI lineage: Eukaryota > Metazoa > Chordata > Amphibia > Caudata > Salamandridae > Lissotriton > Lissotriton vulgaris. Next base: position 937,482,819 of record NC_141698.1, on the reverse strand, counting down.
GGGAGTCATGACATACATATTACGGACTGCCTCATGTAGCGGTAAATTAGCGCTGTTAGAGCACCCACAGATAAATGCCTTAGGGTCACTCACCGTGGTGAATATTCTTAGTTTTCACCTCCGTCGTGGCGGGGTGAAATTGGGAAAATAGGCGTGTCACTTTCAATCTAAGGAAAAAGCGGTAAAACGCCGATATCAGGGTATGCCCAAACTGGCGGCTACATTTAAGCACAATGAGAGAGCGGGGGCATTAGCCCACACAGACCGCCCTTAAGGCACTCACCGTCAATAGGTTTTCTTTCGAGCAAAAAATCGTGGCGTCTTGCTCCGTCAGGCTAGCACCAGGAAGTGCTGCCTTGGTAACCAGCTAGGTTAACCCAGTTCGCGTGAAAGCAGACTCGCGTTACCATGGGGACACCGAGGCGGTCGAAGAAAGACTCCTGTTCTCGGGAGAGCGCTACGTAAAGTTAATAAAAATAACTATTGTGATCCTGCTAGTAAATATATAAAGGAACATAACGTATTATTATTGGAAAGACCTTATTGGAAAGAAGCCTGGGTAGCGCGGGCTAGCCGGTCGACATGAAGGTCGAGGTGTGCAGAGAGATGGGCTGTCTCACTGGGTTGATAACGTATTGGGAGGCCCATACATCATACCTTATGTAGCCCAAACGAATTATCACATAATTAGAAAAAAAAATGTCATTATTAGAAAAAATTATCACATTATTAGAAAAAAACGCACAGGACCTACCGAGCATGGTGGTCAAGGGCGTCTTTAAACTGTGCAATACATCATAGTAAAGAGCCTCAAAGATGGGGTCATACTTGTGGTGGATCAAAAAGTTCAACAAGGAGCCCACCATTATGGTTTCTATACAGGGCCCATCAACAGATATTATAGTGAATGGAATTTGGGAATGTGAGTGAAAACACTATTACAAAATACCTTTACAAACACAGCTATTACAAAAAATGCGTGAACCTACCGCAAGGTGGTTAAACGCACAGTCTCTTTTAAGTTTGCAAATTGTTATAGCGAAAGATTCATGAGGTAGTCTGAATAAAGAAACACACTGATGGTGATTCAAAAAAGGGGCGTGAACCTACCACAAGGTGGTTTAGACGCCCAATTACTTCAGAGATTGGCCATTTGGGCGAAGCTACTCTCAGATTCATTAAGCCCTTTATGCACAGAATCAAAGAAACAAATCCACTTGATCTCCCTAACGTTGAGAATAGGTTCTATGCTGCCACCCCGAGGACCTAGTCTCACCTGTTCCAAAATGGTCCACTTTAGGCTTTTTGGGGAATGGTTGAGGTCATTGCAGTGATCTACCATAGGGGAACCTTCAACCTTGCACCTTATGCGGCTGCAGTGTTGCAGGAAGCGTACTTTAGCTCGTTGCTGTGTCTGTCCTATGTATAATAAATCACATGGGCATATTATGCAGTATATGACGTTCGTAGAATTGCAGTTCGTGTGTGATTTCAAGAGAACTTGTTGTTGACCATGGGAGAAAGTTTTTGTTTGTAGTGTTGCTGGACAAGCTTTGCATGAGCCACAGCGGTAGTGTCCCACAATTGAAGGTAAGTTCCACAAGGATGTAATAGATGGTTCCTTCGGAGTTGTCAAGAAAGAGCATACCACGTGGTCGCGAATGTTCTTCGCCTTTTTGAAAGCGTGGAGTGGTAGATCGCTACAATTCACATCTTCTGAGACCAAGTTCCAATACTTATTGATTGTTTTCTTTATTGCGTTACTTTTTGTTGAAAAAGTAGTTACGCAGATTAGACGTTGCTCATTGTTACTCTGTTTGGACCCAGGTTGTAGTAGGACTTCCCTCGGGTTGAACCATGCTCTTTTTTTGGCTTTTTTCACCAGACGTCTGGGGTACCCACGCTCTAGTAGCCGATCCATTAGCACAGTTGATTGCTCCATGTAGTCTTCCTTTCTGCTACAATTGCGGCGAATCCGTAAAAATTGGCCAAACGGTAAAGTGTCTCGGAGCCCCCTAGGGTGATGGCTAGAATAAAGGAGTAAGGAATTCCTCTCCGCAGGCTTTCTAAAAAAGAGTGGTATTTAAGATTCCATTTTCCACAAAAATTGTGAGATCCAAAAAGTCAATGGATTTTTTATCAAATTTAATGGTGAACTGTATGTCTGGAGTTCTACCATTGAGCCATTCAAAAAAGTTGGTAATTCCCACCTCAGTTCCCGACCAGATACAGATGATGTCGTCAATGTATCTCATCCACATATTTATTTGTGGTCTGAATGGGTTGACATCATTGTGTATGAACATATCCTCATACATGGACATGAAAATTATTGCCAGGTCCGGTGCAAATGCCGCCCCCATTGCAACCCCCTTGGTTTGGAGGTAGAAGCAGTTGCGAAAAATGAAAAAGTTTTTCATCATGGCAATTTGAAGTAATGAAATGATAAAGGATGTGGGTACTCGGGCGGGTGCCTCCCGTTTGTCAAGTGCAAACGTCATCGCCATCAGGGCCTCCTCCTGGGGTATGCTAGTATGAAGTGACACAATGTCACAGGTTACCAGGAAATCATGTTCGGAGTTGTAAGGGCGTCCATCGATCAGATTAATGATATGGGTGGTGTCCCGCAGATACGTTGTAGTTGCTTCTGCTATGGGTTTTAGGAAGAAGTCTATATATCTACAAAGGGGTTCCACAAGTGAGCCACAACCGGAAACTATGGGTCGTCCTGGCGGCTGGTGAAGGTCCTTGTGTACCTTGGGTAGCGTGTAGATGGTAGGTAAGCGCGGGTTCTTTTGGTTCAGGTATTGGAATTCGTGTTCGGACAGAAAACCTTTTAGGAGACCGTCCTGTGTGATCTTCAGGATCTCAGCCTTTAGTTCTTTGGAAGGGTCCCCGTCCAATTTCTTGTAGCTGATCCCATCGTTCAACTGTCTCATGATCTCATTGGTATAGTTATCCAAGTCCTGTACTACAATTGCCCCACCTTTGTCGGCGGGTTTCACCACCACATCAGTGTTGCTTTTTAAGGATTTGAGCGCAAGTTGTTCAGCTTTGCTGATGTTGAATTTTACAAATCTTTGTTCTTCCAAAATTTTGTTAACATCCCTCAAAACGAGACTCTCGTACGCCAGGATGCGTGGGGTCATAGCGTGAGTAGACGGTACAAAAGTTGATGGGACCCTAAGATCGGTTGCTGATGAAGATCGGGCACTGGGTTTATCCTTGAAAAAGAATCTTAATCGTATTTTCCGAAAGAACTTGTGAAGTTCCACAATGGTGTTGAAGGCATCCGGTGTAGACGTCGGAACAAAAGATAAGCCTCGGCTCAGCACTCTGATCTCATCATCCAGTAAGGTGTATTTGGATATATTTATCACAGGGGAAGTTGCTTTTACCACCTGTAGTTCTTTCTGCGCGTCGATCTTTCTCCGTGTTCCTCCTGGGGAAAGCTGACCTGTTTCGTGTCTCTCCCTCTCCCGGAGTCCCACTCCGGTCCAGCACTGGATTGGCCCCTGCCGGTGCCCCTGTTCCAGTTGTTCGCTCTGCCGCGTGGAGGTCTCCATCCTCCCTGACCTAAAAAAGGTGCTGGTTGGTATGAAGGTCCGTAGGAGTCCTGATAACCATAGGCCCCACTTGGACCCGCTCGTTCAGAGTCCTCACCTGAACTGTACGATGAATCTGAAAACGTTGTAAAATTTCGTCTACCCCTGAAGGCACCACGACCTCGGTTGGTAAATCTTCCTTGACTGTCTTGTCTATAGTACTCGTCCTGTAGGTAGGGATATGTTCTTTTTTTGTCGTACAGTTTCACATCACGCGCTAATTTCTCCAGTTTACGCTTAATGGTAGTTGTTTCAAAATCTTGTAGAGTTGCTACAAGCTTGGTTAGTGCTTCCTTGGAGTTAGTAAGGGTGGTGTCCCCAGTTATCTCGGCCTTCAAATCAGCTATCTGCTTGGTTAAGGTCGCGATCTGTTCATTGGCTGTTTCGATACCCAGGACCATCCAGTGTCGCGAACAATTGTTCGCGACAAAGCTGAAACCTTCTCGAAACTTTGGCACGTCGATGAAAATAGCTGGCTCAACTTTAACCTGTAAGCCTACAGGAATGATATTGGATTGTAAGCACTGTGCTAGGAAATGACCATGGAGTTTAGTTCTGATTAATTTCTTCTCTAAACGCTCCAAATTATTAATCTTGTCATTGAGAGAAAAATCAATGACAGGTGTAGTTGGTGATAGAAAGTTATTAGCAGGATCTAACAAAAGTTGTTTGATATAATCCTCAGTATAAGAGAGGACCTCCTTGTCGACCATAATGGTTGAATGGAAATCAAATTGGGAAACAAAAAAAGTATACTGAATTGGGGAAAAGGGGAACCTCGCAGACCAGCGTCTGCTCGAAGTATATTATAGAAAGTAGGGTTAGACCCATATAGTCAGTGGGACCTGGGTGATTGGTAGGTATACAAATGGTGGTCCCAGACAAAACACAACGAATTCGCCAAGAATCACAGAGTTCAATTCAAATTAATTCAAAAAGAATAGATCCTTTAGAGTGCAAGGTGTTTTTATTTTCACCGCACCAAAGTCAATCAATGTTCAAAGAAACTCAAAGGAGAATGTACACACAATATACACAAATTCAATATGCCCACGGGGAAAAGGGGGGTATGGTACTAGGAAAGGAGGGGGTGGGGGGGTACACATTTAATGATAGTTTGACATCACTAATCAAAGTTTCTCATGTGTATGAATCTGTATTACCATCATAAAAGTTAATAGATCCCCATACATGGAGTCAGAAAACAATATGCAAACATCAAACCAACATTTCAAATAGAAGCTCCTATTGAACTGTATACATCTTGCTTTTCATAGGAGTTCTAAAATGTAGAGAGAAGTCTACGTTTCGACCCTGGGATTGTAGGACATTAGATCCTTACTACGCGGGTCTTCATCAGGACGTGGACGGAGGAAGGGAGGGAAGGGATGGGCTGTTTCCTAAACAGAACAAAAGTATATTTAAAACGGTCTCAACAGGAGTCCCAAGAGTAAAACTAAACAGGAAGGCCTGTTACGTTCAAAGTGTCTATATTGGATTTAAATAAAGTTGCATACAGGAGAAGGAGGTTATACTGAGGATAGAAACATGACTATCATAAAGTTACCTGTTGAGGAATCAAAAGGTGGCCTGAAAAGACGTGTCCCTTGTCGTTGTCGTACCGTACTTATGTCAATGTTAGTCCTTATCTAAAAACCATGATAGAGAATGGTGACAGGGGCGCCAATTACTTACTATTTATCGCCACAAGAACAACAAACTGACAAAAAATCGTCAGCGTTGTTTGATGTAAGACCTACCCTTGTGTGAGGGCGTGCTTGTCTCAAAGGAATCAATCACATAATTTGTCGCATAGCACCTCCATCATTATGGTATAAACGGACTGTCACTCATTGCATCTGTATCTGGTCGGGAACTGAGGTGGGAATTACCAACTTTTTTGAATGGCTCAATGGTAGAACTCCAGACATACAGTTCACCATTAAATTTGATAAAAAATCCATTGACTTATTGGATCTCACAATTTTTGTGGAAAATGGAATCTTAAATACCACTCTTTTTAGAAAGCCTGCGGAGAGGAATTCCTTACTCCTTTATTCTAGCCATCACCCTAGGGGGCTCCGAGACAATTTACCGTTTGGCCAATTTTTACGGATTCGCCGCAATTGTAGCAGAAAGGAAGACTACATGGAGCAATCAACTGTGCTAATGGATCGGCTACTAGAGCGTGGGTACCCCAGACGTCTGGTGAAAAAAGCCAAAAAAAGAGCATGGTTCAACCCGAGGGAAGTCCTACTACAACCTGGGTCCAAACAGAGTAACAATGAGCAACGTCTAATCTGCGTAACTACTTTTTCAACAAAAAGTAACGCAATAAAGAAAACAATCAATAAGTATTGGAACTTGGTCTCAGAAGATGTGAATTGTAGCGATCTACCACTCCACGCTTTCAAAAAGGCGAAGAACATTCGCGACCACGTGGTATGCTCTTTCTTGACAACTCCGAAGGAACCATCTATTACATCCTTGTGGAACTTACCTCCAATTGTGGGACACTACCGCTGTGGCTCATGCAAAGCTTGTCCAGCAACACTACAAACAAAAACTTTCTCCCATGGTCAACAACAAGTTCTCTTGAAATCACACACGAACTGCAATTCTACGAACGTCATATACTGCATAATATGCCCATGTGATTTATTATACATAGGACAGACACAGCAACGAGCTAAAGTACGCTTCCTGCAACACTGCAGCCGCATAAGGTGCAAGGTTGAAGGTGCCCCTATGGTAGATCACTGCAATGACCTCAACCATTCCCCAAAAAGCCTAAAGTGGACCATTTTGGAACAGGTGAGACTAGGTCCTCGGGGTGGCAGTATAGAACCTATTCTCAACGTTAGGGAGATCAAGTGGATTCGTTTCTTTGATTCTGTGCATAAAGGGCTTAATGAATCTGAGAGTAGCTTCGCCCAAATGGCCAATCTCTGAAGTAATTGGGCGTCTAAACCACCTTGTGGTAGGTTCACGCCCCTTTTTTGAATCACCATCAGTGTGTTTCTTTATTCAGACTACCTCATGAATCTTTCGCTATAACAATTTGCAAACTTAAAAGAGACTGTGCGTTTAACCACCTTGCGGTAGGTTCACGCATTTTTTGTAATAGCTGTGTTTGTAAAGGTATTTTGTAATAGTGTTTTCACTCACATTCCCAAATTCCATTCGCTATAATATCTGTTGATGGACCCTGTATAGAACCATAATGGTGGGCTCCTTGTTGAACTTTTTGATCCACCACAAGTATGACCCCATCTTTGAGGCTCTTTACTATGATGTATTGTACAGTTTAAAGACGCCCTTGACCACCATGCTCGGTAGGTCCTGTGCGTTTTTTTCTAATAATGTGATAATTTTTTCTAATAATGAAAAAAAAAAATTCTAATTATGTGATAATTCTTTTGGGCTACATAAGGTATGATGTATGGGCCTCCCAATACGTTATCAACCCAGTGAGACAGCCCATCTCTCTGCACACCTCGACCTTCATGTCGACCGGCTAGCCCGCGCTACCCAGGCTTCTTTCCAATAAGGTCTTTCCAATAATAATACGTTATGTTCCTTTATAAATTTACTAGCAGGATCACAATAGTTATTTTTATTAACTTTACGTAGCGCTCTCCCGAGAACGGGAGTCTTTCTTCGACCGCCTCGGTGTCCCCATGGTAACGCGAGTCTGCTTTCACGCGAACTGGGTTAACCTAGCTGGTTACCAAGGCAGCACTTCCTGGTGCTAGCCTGACGGAGCAAGACGCCACGATTTTTTGCTCGAAAGAAAACCTATTGACGGTGAGTGCCTTAAGGGCGGTCTGTGTGGGCTAATGCCCCCGCTCTCTCATTGTGCTTAAATGTAGCCGCCAGTTTGGGCATACCCTGATATCGGCGTTTTACCGCTTTTTCCTTAGATTGAAAGTGACACGCCTATTTTCCCAATTTCACCCCGCCACGACGGAGGTGAAAACTAAGAATATTCACCACGGTGAGTGACCCTAAGGCATTTATCTGTGGGTGCTCTAACAGCGCTAATTTACCGCTACATGAGGCAGTCCGTAATATGTATGTCATGACTCCCCTGTTTTACCGCTTACATTTTTAGATGCAATGAGTGACAGTCCGTTTATACCATAATGATGGAGGTGCTATGCGACAAATTATGTGATTGATTCCTTTGAGACAAGCACACCCTCACACAAGGGTAGGTCTTACATCAAACAACGCTGACGATTTTTTGTCAGTTTGTTGTTCTTGTGGCGATAAATAGTAAGTAATTGGCGCCCCTGTCACCATTCTCTATCATGGTTTTTAGATAAGGACTAACATTGACATAAGTACGGTACAACAACGACAAGGGACACGTCTTTTCAGGCCACCTTTTGATTCCTCAACAGGTAACTTTATGATAGTCATGTTTCTATCCTCAGTATAACTTCCTTCTCCTTTATGCAACTTTATTTAAATCCAATATAGACACTTTGAACGTAACAGGCCTTCCTGTTTAGTTTTACTCTTGGCACTCCTGTTGAGACCGTTTTAAATATACTTTTGTTCTGTTTAGGAAACAGCCCATCCCTTCCCTCCCTTCCTCCGTCCACGTCCTGATGAAGACCCGCGTAGTAAGGATCTAATGTCCTACAATCCCAGGGTCGAAACGTAGACTTCTCTCTACATTTTAGAACTCCTATGAAAAGCAAGATGTATACAGTTCAATAGGAGCTTCTATTTGAAATGTTGGTTTGATGTTTGCATATTGTTTTCTGACTCCATGTATGGGGATCTATTAACTTTTATGATGGTAATACAGATTCATACACATGAGAAACTTTGATTAGTGATGTCAAACTATCATTAAATGTGTACCCCCCCCTTTCCTAGTACCATACCCCCCTTTTCCCCGTGGGCATATTGAATTTGTGTATATTGTGTGTACATTCTCCTTTGAGTTTCTTTGAACATTGATTGACTTTGGTGCGGTGAAAATAAAAACACCTTGCACTCTAAAGGATCTATTCTTTTTGAATTAATTTGAATTGAACTCTGTGATTCTTGGCGAATTCGTTGTGTTTTGTCTGGGACCACCATTTGTATACCTACCAATCACCCAGGTCCCACTGACTATATGGGTCTAACCCTACTTTCTATAATATACTTCGAGCAGACGCTGGTCTGCGAGGTTCCCCTTTTCCCCAACTCAGTATACTTTTTTTGTTTCCCAATTTGATTTCCATTCAACCATTATGGTCGACAAGGAGGTCCTCTCTTATACTGAGGATATATCAAACAACTTTTGTTAGATCCTGCTAATAACTTTCTATCACCAACTACACCTGTCATTGATTTTTCTCTCAATGACAAGATTAATAATTTGGAGCGTTTAGAGAAGAAATTAATCAGAACTAAACTCCATGGTCATTTCCTAGCACAGTGCTTACAATCCAATATCATTCCTGAAGGCTTACAGGTTAAAGTTGAGCCAGCTATTTTCATCGACGTGCCAAAGTTTCGAGAAGGTTTCAGCTTTGTCGCGAACAATTGTTCGCGACACTGGATGGTCCTGGGTATCGAAACAGCCAATGAACAGATTGCGACCTTAACCAAGCAGATAGCTGATTTGAAGGCCGAGATAACTGGGGACACCACCCTTACTAACTCCAAGGAAGCACTAACCAAGCTTGTAGCAACTCTACAAGATTTTGAAACAACTACCATTAAGCGTAAACTGGAGAAATTAGCGCGTGATGTGAAACTGTACGACAAAAAAAGAACATATCCCTACCTACAGGACGAGTACTATAGACAGACAGTCAAGGAAGATTTACCAACCGAGGTCGTGGTGCCTTCAGGGGTAGACAAAATTTTACAACGTTTTCAGATTCATCGTACAGTTCAGGTGAGGACTCTGAACGAGCGGGCCCAAGTGGGGCCTATGGTTATCAGGACTCCTACGGACCTTCATACCAACCAGCACCTTTTTTAGGTCAGGGAGGATGGAGACCTCCACGCGGCAGAGCGAACAACTGGAACAGGGGCACCGGCAGGGGCCAATCCAGTGCTGGACCGGAGTGGGACTCCGGGAGAGGGAGAGGCACGAAACAGGTCAGCTTTCCCCAGGAGGAACACGGAGAAAGATCGACCCGCAGAAAGAACTACAGGTGGTAAAAGCAACTTCCCCTGTGATAAATATATCCAAATACACCTTACTGGATGATGAGATCAGAGTGCTGAGCCGAGGCTTATCTTTTGTTCCAACGTCTACACCGGATGCCTTCAACACCATTGTGGAACTTCACAAGTTCTTTCGGAAAATACGATTAAGATTCTTTTTCAAGGATAAACCCAGTGCCCGATCTTCATCAGCAACCGATCTTAGGGTCCCATCAACTTTTGTACTGTCTACTCACGCTATGACCCCACGCATCCTGGCGTACGAGAGTCTCGTTTTGAGGGATGTTAACAAAATTTTGGAAGAACAAAGATTTGTAAAATTCAACACCAGCAAAGCTGAACAACTTGCGCTCAAATCCTTAAAAAGCAACACTGATGTGGTGGTGAAACCCGCCGACAAAGGTGGGGCAATTGTAGTACAGGACTTGGATAACTATACCAATGAGATCATGAGACAGTTGAACGATGGGATCAGCTACAAGAAATTGGACGGGGACCCTTCCAAAGAACTAAAGGCTGAGATCCTGAAGATCACACAGGACGGTCTCCTAAAAGGTTTTCTGTCCGAACACGAATTCCAATACCTGAACCAAAAGAACCCGCGCTTACCTACCATCTACACGCTACCCAAGGTACACAAGGACCTTCACCAGCCGCCAGGACGACCCATAGTTTCCAGTTGTGGCTCACTTGTGGAACCCCTTTGTAGATATATAGACTTCTTCCTAAAACCCATAGCAGAAGCAACTACAACGTATCTGCGGGACACCACCCATATCATTAATCTAATCGATGGACGCCCTTACAACTCCGAACATGATTTCCTGGTAACCTGTGACATTGTGTCACTTTATACTAGCATACCCCAGGAGGAGGCCCTGATGGCGATGACGTTTGCACTTGACAAACGGGAGGCACCCGCCCGAGTACCCACATCCTTTATCATTTCATTACTTCAAATTGCCATGATGAAAAACTTTTTCATTTTTCGCAACTGCTTCTACCTCCAAACCAAGGGGGTTGCAATGGGGGCGGCATTTGCACCGGACCTGGCAATAATTTTCATGTCCATGTATGAGGATATGTTCATACACAATGATGTCAACCCATTCAGACCACAAATAAATATGTGGATGAGATACATTGACGACATCATCTGTATCTGGTCGGGAACTGAGGTGGGAATTACCAACTTTTTTGAATGGCTCAATGGTAGAACTCCAGACATACAGTTCACCATTAAATTTGATAAAAAATCCATTGACTTTTTGGATCTCACAATTTTTGTGGAAAATGGAATCTTAAATACCACTCTTTTTAGAAAGCCTGCGGAGAGGAATTCCTTACTCCTTTATTCTAGCCATCACCCTAGGGGGCTCCGAGACAATTTACCGTTTGGCCAATTTTTACGGATTCGCCGCAATTGTAGCAGAAAGGAAGACTACATGGAGCAATCAACTGTGCTAATGGATCGGCTACTAGAGCGTGGGTACCCCAGACGTCTGGTGAAAAAAGCCAAAAAAAGAGCATGGTTCAACCCGAGGGAAGTCCTACTACAACCTGGGTCCAAACAGAGTAACAATGAGCAACGTCTAATCTGCGTAACTACTTTTTCAACAAAAAGTAACGCAATAAAGAAAACAATCAATAAGTATTGGAACTTGGTCTCAGAAGATGTGAATTGTAGCGATCTACCACTCCACGCTTTCAAAAAGGCGAAGAACATTCGCGACCACGTGGTATGCTCTTTCTTGACAACTCCGAAGGAACCATCTATTACATCCTTGTGGAACTTACCTCCAATTGTGGGACACTACCGCTGTGGCTCATGCAAAGCTTGTCCAGCAACACTACAAACAAAAACTTTCTCCCATGGTCAACAACAAGTTCTCTTGAAATCACACACGAACTGCAATTCTACGAACGTCATATACTGCATAATATGCCCATGTGATTTATTATACATAGGACAGACACAGCAACGAGCTAAAGTACGCTTCCTGCAACACTGCAGCCGCATAAGGTGCAAGGTTGAAGGTGCCCCTATGGTAGATCACTGCAATGACCTCAACCATTCCCCAAAAAGCCTAAAGTGGACCATTTTGGAACAGGTGAGACTAGGTCCTCGGGGTGGCAGCATAGAACCTATTCTCAACGTTAGGGAGATCAAGTGGATTCGTTTCTTTGATTCTGTGCATAAAGGGCTTAATGAATCTGAGAGTAGCTTCGCCCAAATGGCCAATCTCTGAAGTAATTGGGCGTCTAAACCACCTTGTGGTAGGTTCACGCCCCTTTTTTTAATCACCATCAGTGTGTTTCTTTATTCAGACTACCTCATGAATCTTTCCCTATAACAATTTGCAAACTTAAAAGAGACTGTGCGTTTAACCACCTTGCGGTAGGTTCACGCATTTTTTGTAACAGCTGTGTTTGTAAAGGTATTTTGTAATAGTGTTTTCACTCACATTCCCAAATTCCATTCGCTATAATATCTGTTGATGGACCCTGTATAGAACCATAATGGTGGGCTCCTTGTTGAACTTTTTGATCCACCATAAGTATGACCCCATCTTTGAGGCTCTTTACTATGATGTATTGTACAGTTTAAAGACGCCCTTGACCACCATGCTCGGTAGGTCCTGTGCGTTTTTTTCTAATAATGTGATAATTTTTTCTAATAATGAAAAAAAAAAATTCTAATTATGTGATAATTCTTTTGGGCTACATAAGGTATGATGTATGGGCCTCCCAATACGTTATCAACCCAGTGAGACAGCCCATCTCTCTGCACACCTCGACCTTCATGTCGACCGGCTAGCCCGCGCTACCCAGGCTTCTTTCCAATAAGGTCTTTCCAATAATAATACGTTATGTTCCTTTATAAATTTACTAGCAGGATCACAATAGTTATTTTTATTAACTTTACGTAGCGCTCTCCCGAGAACGGGAGTCTTTCTTCGACCGCCTCGGTGTCCCCATAGTAACGCGAGTCTGCTTTCACGCGAACTGGGTTAACCTAGCTGGTTACCAAGGCAGCACTTCCTGGTGCTAGCCTGACGGAGCAAGACGCCACGATTTTTTGCTCGAAAGAAAACCTATTGACGGTGAGTGCCTTAAGGGCGGTCTGTGTGGGCTAATGCCCCCGCTCTCTCATTGTGCTTAAATGTAGCCGCCAGTTTGGGCATACCCTGATATCGGCGTTTTACCGCTTTTTCCTTAGATTGAAAGTGACACGCCTATTTTCCCAATTTCACCCCGCCACGACGGAGGTGAAAACTAAGAATATTCACCACGGTGAGTGACCCTAAGGCATTTATCTGTGGGTGCTCTAACAGCGCTAATTTACCGCTACATGAGGCAGTCCGTAATATGTATGTCATGACTCCCCTGTTTTACCGCTTACATTTTTAGATGCAATGAGTGACAGTCCGTTTATACCATAATGATGGAGGTGCTATGCGACAAATTATGTGATTGATTCCTTTGAGACAAGCACGCCCTCACACAAGGGTAGGTCTTACATCAAACAACGCTGACGATTTTTTGTCAGTTTGTTGTTCTTGTGGCGATAAATAGTAAGTAATTGGCGCCCCTGTCACCATTCTCTATCATGGTTTTTAGATAAGGACTAACATTGACATAAGTACGGTACGACAACGACAAGGGACACGTCTTTTCAGGCCACCTTTTGATTCCTCAACAGGTAACTTTATGATAGTCATGTTTCTATCCTCAGTATAACTTCCTTCTCCTTTATGCAACTTTATTTAAATCCAATATAGACACTTTGAACGTAACAGGCCTTCCTGTTTAGTTTTACTCTTGGGACTCCTGTTGAGACCGTTTTAAATATACTTTTGTTCTGTTTAGGAAACAGCCCATCCCTTCCCTCCCTTCCTCCGTCCACGTCCTGATGAAGACCCGCGTAGTAAGGATCTAATGTCCTACAATCCCAGGGTCGAAACGTAGACTTCTCTCTACATTTTAGAACTCCTATGAAAAGCAAGATGTATACAGTTCAATAGGAGCTTCTATTTGAAATGTTGGTTTGATGTTTGCATATTGTTTTCTGACTCCATGTATGGGGATCTATTAACTTTTATGATGGTAATACAGATTCATACACATGAGAAACTTTGATTAGTGATGTCAAACTATCATTAAATGTGTACCCCCCCCCTTTCCTAGTACCATACCCCTCTTTTCCCCGTGGGCATATTGAATTTGTGTATATTGTGTGTACATTCTCCTTTGAGTTTCTTTGAACATTGATTGACTTTGGTGCGGTGAAAATAAAAACACCTTGCACTCTAAAGGATCTATTCTTTTTGAATTAATTTGAATTGAACTCTGTGATTCTTGGCGAATTTGTTGTGTTTTATCCTGGACTGTTCCCATGTGGCACAGGGTCAAGGCTGATTTGCATATAGCAGGGTCTGAACTGAGGTGGCGAAGTGAGCTAAAGAAGGTGATGGATTCAACCCAGATATGTGTCTGGGGGTAAGTGTCTGAAATGTTCCAGAGCTCCGTTCATTATTTCCTTGTGTTTGCTTTGTTCGAACTTAGTACCTTCTCAATGGAAAGCTTCAGAGATTGTCATTGTGCTAACTCATAAATCTGAGGATTTCTCTAAACAAATCATATGTAATCTAATATTATCGAAGTTCAATCCGGAGTTCCCCAATGCAAAATTCAACACTAAAACCCATGATCTGACATAAAATTGTTAAACATTTAACACATAAACTAGTAATCTCAAACATGATCTAACAAAATAATCTTTCACATAATCTAATAGATCTATGGAAATTACATTCATTATAAAGGAAAGTGATCTTTGTTTAATTTGCTCACGTCCTTATCACCGTCCACATTGATAGAATAACATTCGCACAGTATTAACTCAAAAGTGAAAAAGTTATGAGAATGGGAAGTTAAATTTATACTAGAAAATAACCATTAAAGCAATTCTTGATACTGATTTCTGCAAACAGTCTATACTGTTAATTCAAAATGAATGTGAGAGTTAATTTCCATTAATGAAAGTGATTCTCTATGTTCACCAATATCTCTGTGCCAGGCTCCAACTTTGCTAAATAATACATCATACCATGCCATATATTACACATGTATAGTGTGATTAAATTCATGCATAAAATGTATTCATTATTTCATATTCACATCTCAAAAACTAGATAACAACACAGCCTAATTGAAACTCTTACCTCCTACTTCATAGCAGAGTGAACAGTTCCCTGTCTATATTCAAATCTTTAGATACAAATTTTAAATTATTTATCTAAAAGGTTAACTTGGTTCTCAATATGTGTTCTAAATGTCCCCTTCTTTGCTTTCGTTGTATTTGCTCAATTCTTATAAATTTGACAGGTATCTTTGTGTGTGGGGTATGTGGTTCTCCTTCAAATGGGTCACAGTAAGATACCTTTTGTCCTCATTTTTTAAAACTCTCAAATGCTGTCTCTCTCCATCTCTACTTCAATTTCATCGTTGTGGAATCTACATATTGCTAACCACAATTACACATATTAAGATAAAAACATGATTTTGAGTTACAGTTAATGAAACCCTTAATGATATACACACTCATGTTTTCACTATCAGTAAATGTTTTGGTGCTCTCTATTACATATATACAACAATTACAAGAACCACATTTGCAGCACCCACTGGGCAATATTGGGAGGCAATTGGCACCTCTTTGCCTCTGGGCAAGAGTATAAGTGATACAATGTTTGTCTGTTAAAAAACATTTCAAATCCTAGTCAACTGTTAGTAAACACCAATATTTGGCTAATATTTTAGAAACATACTCATTGTCCATGTTATAAATGGTTATGAACCTTATCTTCTCATTATGTAGGTCTCTCACTGGTTTTCCCTTTACCAGAAGTAGGTAGGATTTGTGACCCTGCTCTAATTCCATCTCCACTATCTCCATCTATTAACTATGGTGCCTTCCTCTTTTTTATATACTGTCTCTCGGCTACAATTACTCCTAGCGCGAATATATTCCTCAAACAGAAGATTATTGTTCTGTTTTTGGACATTTGCTGCTTTTGCATGTAGACTCATGTTTGTTGCTGTAGGTTTTCTATGTATATGTTATAATAGCATTTAATCTTCCACATATAATTCAATATGTAGAAACACAATTCTTTCCTTTTGTGACTCCAGTCTCAGCTTCAGATTGTAATCATTATCATTTAGGTAACTGGAATATGTTTCAAGTTCCTTATATGCTCTTTCCAAATCATTAAAATATCATCTATGTATCTCCCCCAGTATACCACCTATTCAGGGAGATACACTGGGGTGGACCAAGTATGCTCCCTGTTATACAAACCCATAACCAGGTTTGCTTTCTAGGGATCAAACCTGGATCCCATCACTGTTCCCTTCTTTGATGAAAGAGCTTATCTCCATTCTCCATATTGAAAGATTTTATTTTTAAAAACCAACTTAGTCAAATTCAAAAGCATTGTGGAGAGTTTTAGGTACCTGACTGACCTGGTATATAAAAAGACGGATGTATGACGTTACAACGCATACTTTTACAACGCCTACCTTTCCAACGCATTATTTACACCGCAACATCCATTACAATGCATACCATTACAACGCATGCCATTACAATGAATTCTTTGAAACTACCTTTACAACGCATTCCACTATAACGCATACTACATTTACAACGCATACCATTACAACGCATAACATTACATTGCATGTGAGGTAAGTATTGGATAGTGTAGGGGTAAAAATTACTATTCTAACTCCAGGGGGTGAAACAGTAGGGTAAGTGTTGGATAGTGTAGGGGTTAAAATTACTATTCTAACTCCAGGGGGTGCAACAGTAGGGTAAGTGTTGGATAGTGTAGGGGTAAAAATGACTATTCTAACTCCAGGGGGTGCAACAGTAGGGTAAGTGTTGGATAGTGTAAGGGCACTATGTGTTGTAATGCTATGCATTGTAATGGTATGCGTTGTAATTACTGCATTTTAATGACATGCGTTGTAGTGGTGTGCGTTGTAGTGTCATGCGTTGTAATGGTTGCATTGTAAATGCATGCGCTGTAATGGATGTTGTGTTGTAAAAGTTTCGTTGTAATGGTAGTGCGTTGTAAAAGTTGCATTGTAAAGGTTGTTTCTTTAAAAACACCTTTACATCTTCCAAACCTTTCCTATGTTCTAGGTAAGTATACAAGCTAGCTACATCCATGGAGACCAGATGGTAATCTGTTTCCCATGGTATTCCTGCAATCACATTCAATAAATCTTTTGTATCTTGAACATAGGTAGGAAGTGTTGCAACCGAAGGAGCTAGGATTTGAGCTGAGGATACAGAGCCGTCTTTTTCTTTAAAGTATAATTCGGTGTCTTTGATGAGTGCTGCCTTGATATAGGGTATGGATTGATAGTTAGGGTCATAAATCTAGGTGGGGGACTAACCTTCATCTTAGTCAATATAGGGAAATGATCCGAAATCCCCCGGGCTAAGCAGCAGGCCTCACTGAATTCCAATAGGTCCTCAGCAAGTGTGAGCATGTAGTCTATTCTTGATTGGCTGTTGTGTGCACCCAGGTGAAAAGTGAATTGAGTGGTGGAAGGATTGAGGTGCCAGCAAATGACTGCAAGTCCAAGAGCCACGAGGAACCCAGCCATTTTATACCCAGAGCCAGGGTCACTTCGCTGGGGCAATCGGTCGAGTAGGCCGTCTACAGTAAGGTTAAAGTCACTCCCCAATTCTAGTGTGCCAATTAGGAGGTCGAGAATGAATTTACGGAGGTCTTGTAAAGGGGATTGTTGCAACACGGGGGGACATAAACAGAGAGCAAATTAACCCCTTGCCTGCACTGAACATTCTGCGCTAGTGCAGAACGTTCTATTATGCGGGTGGGGCCGCGACGTTCAACGGACGTGCGCAGCACTACCGAGGTAGTGCACGTGACGTCCCCTGAACGTCGGCAGCAGCGATTGTGTTAAGCGTTCTCCCTTCCCAAGAGCCAGATACTGACGCAAAAACGATGGATTTGGGCCCAGATCTTTGGACTGGGATGAATGTGTGACATTGATCCACATTCGGTCCATCACCCGTTTTGTTTGCAATTGCCGCCATAAGTGCCCTGGGGATGCCCAGACGTGGGTCCCAGGCACACTCCACACCACTGGAGTCAAGCTAGCCGGGCTGATGAGAGGTGTTACCTCGAAACCGGTCCGGTCCTCGGATGTTTGATTCCGTTCTGGGAAGGACATGGCTTTTGTAGTTCGGACTGGACTGTTCCCATGGGGCACAGGGTCAGAGTTGATTTGCATATCGCCATTGTTCAACCCAGGGTGGTGTGGAGTGCAAAAAAACGATGGATTTGGGCCCAGATCTTTGGGCTGGGATGAATGTGTGACATTGATCCACATTCGGTCCATCACCTGTTTTGTTTGCAATTGCCGCCATAAGTGCACTGGGGATGCCCAGACGTGGGTCCCAGGCACTCCACACCACTGGAGTCAAGCTAGCCGGGCTGATGAGAGGTGTTACCTCGAAACCGGTCCGGTCCTCGGATGCTTGATTCCGTTCTGGGAAGGACATGGCTTTTGTAGTTAGGACTGGACTGTTCCCATGGGGCACAGGGTCAGAGCTGATTTGCATATCGCCATTGTTCAACCCAGGGTGGTGTGGAGTGCAAAAAAACAATGGATTTGGACCCAGATCTTTGGACTGGGATGAATGTGTGACATTGATCCACATTCGGTCCATCACCTGTTTTGTTTGCAATTGCCGCCATAAGTGCGCTGGGGATGCCCAGACGTGGGTCCCAGGCACTCCACACCACTGGAGTCAAGCTAGCCGGGCTGATGAGAGGTGTTACCTCGAAACCGGTCCGGTCCTCGGATGATTGATTCCGTTCTGGGAAGGACATGGCTTTTGTAGTTCGGACTGGAATGTTCCCATGGGGCACAGAGTCAGAGCTGATTTGCATATCGCCATTGTTCAACCCAGGGTGGTGTGGAGTGCAAAAAAACGATGGATTTGGGCCCAGATCTTTGGACTGGGATGAATGTGTGACATTGATCCACATTCGGTCCATCACCTGTTTTGTTTGCAATTGCCGCCATAAGTGCGCTGGGGATGCCCAGACGTGGGTCCCAGGCACTCCACACCACTGGAGTCAAGCTAGCCGGGCTGATGAGAGGTGTTACCTCGAAACCGGTCCGGTCCTCGGATGCTTGATTCCGTTCTGGGAAGGACATGGCTTTTGTAGTTCGGACTGGACTGTTCCCATGGGGCACAGGGTCAGAGCTGATTTGCATATCGCCATTGTTCAACCCAGGGTGGTGTGGAGTGCAAAAAAACGATGGATTTGGGCCCAGATCTTTGGACTGGGATGAATGTGTGACATTGATCCACATTCAGTCCATCACCTGTTTTGTTTGCAATTGCCGCCATAAGTGCGCTGGGGATGCCCAGACGTGGGTCCCAGGCACTCCACACCACTGGAGTCAAGCTAGCCGGGCTGATGAGAGGTGTTACCTCGAAACCGGTCCGGTCCTCGGATGCTTGATTCCGTTCTGGGAAGGACATTGTAGTTCGGACTGGACTGTTCCCATGGGGCACAGGGTCGGAGCTGATTTGCATGTCGCCATTGTTCAACCCAGGGTGGTGTGGAGTGCAAAAAAACGGTGGATTTGGGCCCAGATCTTTGGACTGGGATGAATGTGTGACATTGATCCACATTCGGTCCATCACCTGTTTTGTTTGCAATTGCCGCCATAAGTGCGCTGGGGATGCCCAGACGTGGGTCCCAGGCACTCCACACCACTGGAGTCAAGCTAGCCGGGCTGATGAGAGGTGTTACCTCGAAACCGGTCCGGTCCTCGGATGCTTGATTCCGTTCTGGGAAGGACATGGCTTTTGTAGTTCGGACTGGACTGTTCCCATGGGGCACAGGGTCAGAGCTGATTTGCATATCGCCATTGTTCAACCCAGGGTGGTGTGGAGTGCAAAAAACCATGGATTTGGGCCCAGATCTTTGGACTGGGATGAATGTGTGACATTGATCCACATTCGGTCCATCACCTGTTTTGTTTGCAATTGCCGCCATAAGTGCGCTGGGGATGCCCAGACGTGGGTCCCAGGCACTCCACACCACTGGAGTCAAGCTAGCCGGGCTGATGAGAGGTGTTACCTCGAAACCGGTCCGGTCCTCGGATGCTTGATTCCGTTCTGGGAAGGACATGGCTTTTGTAGTTCGGACTGGACTGTTCCCATGGGGCACAGGGTCAGAGCTGATTTGCATATCGCCATTGTTCAACCCAGGGTGGTGTGGAGTGCAAAAAAACGATGGATTTGGGCCCAGATCTTTGGACTGGGATGAATGTGTGACATTGATCCACATTCGGTCCATCACCTGTTTTGTTTGCAACTGACGCAAACTTGCCCTGTTCATCAGTCCATGTTTTCTTGACCATATAGGGGCAGTTCCTACATAGGAGCACACCTACCCCCCCGGGAGCCAGACGTAAACCTGGCAAGTGCTGATAACCCCACCTGTTCAGGGCCTTGCATGTACTGCCAATCAAGTGGTATTCTTGCAATAGAAGAATATCAGGCCTGCCTCATTAGGTATTGAAGGACTATTCTATGCTTGAGCTTATCCCCAAGTCCATGTACATTCCATGAAAGGAACTTAAGTTCTGAGCTTGATCCCTTTAGTAACGGTGTACATGTGGGCGCTGTATATCAGTAACAGTGCACCCATTACATGGGCACCCCATTGACAAGTAATTTTGTATGCTTTAGTGTTGTGTGCTAGCCGCTGGGGTAAATACATGTTATAAAATGAAAACGGATAAGGGAGGTGAGTTCCATGCTCGATTATATGGTTGTAGAATGCCCAAATGTGAGATTCTAACATCAGGTTTTGATCCAATATAAGTGTTGCATTGCTGTGCTGAACTAAGAATACTAAACAAACAACTAATACCCCCAGCCCAAACTCCCTTTTACCCCCTCCCTGCAGAACGGAACCCATAGACCTGCTTGCCCATCGACCACCTTACCCTGAATTAGGGGAAATATGTCTCTACCCGCCCCTCCCCTCACCTCCCCTGCCTGTAGAATAATCAAGTAAACCACAGGAGTAGACATAGAAAATAGAGTATACTAATCACAGTCCGGGAACAACTTGCACGTTCTCTGGTGGAGCCCTGTTTCATCTCACCCAGCGGCCAGCCCATTGTATTCACTATTGCATTGAGTGATCAATGTCAATCACGGTCCATCTTGCCCCTCAGACGTAAAGTCAACACAGCTGGATACCAGAGCAGTGGGCTATAAGTTAAGTCCTGGATCAAACTGCCAGGGTGGTCTCAGGAGCCACCTGTCCTGGGGTGGTCTCTAGTTCAAGAGCGAAATCCTGTCAATGCTGCATCTTCGTCTCTCGTCTTTCTAGCTGCTCTGGTCATCCCTTCTCTCCCACTCTCTGCCAGCCGTCGAGCCAGGCCATTACATCCGTGGGTTCTGTGAAAAACCGGCTCTTGCTGTCGTCTCCTACACGCAGTTTCGCAGGAAACAACATAGCGTACTTGTAAGGAAGTGGGGTTCTGTTGCAGTAACCCCCCACTTTTTGCCTGATACCTGATGCAACTTTCCTTGGTGTGCCCTGGGTCCCTGCCAATCAGGTACCCAGGGCCTGCGTTCCTTCCCTAAAAACTGTACTAAAGCCTAACCCCAATTGGCATCTCTGGCCACATGTCAGCCCCTGGTAAATGGTACCCTAGGTACCCAGGGCATTGTGACAAGAAAAGACCCCTAAGGGCTGCAGCACTTATTGTGCCACCCCTGTACCCTGACACACACAAACTGCCTTTGCAAGCTGAGTGTCTTGGTACAGAACTAAAACAAAGAGTTGACATGGCACACATCCCTGTGTGTCATGCCCACAAACCCACTTCCCTGGCATACATCAGCCACCCCTCTAGCTGGGTGCCCTATGCCAGTGGTGTGGCCACAGGTGCATGAGCCCTGTGCCCCTACAGTACCCAGGGCCATTCCTGGGCACTGTAGGTGCAGTGATGCTATTAAGAGTATATGGTGCTGGAAGGTTAGCATTACAAACTCCACAGCACCATAATAGCTTAATGGAGATTGACAAGTGTGATATCAAACTTCTCAGCACATTAAACCCACTCTAATGCCAGTGTGGGATTTAATGTAAAATGCACTACAGAGCGCATCTTAGAGATGTTCCCTGAAACCTAACCTACAATACACATCTTGTCTGAGAGGCTGCTTAGACTGCCACACAGCGGGCATGTTGCTGGACCCCTGGGCGGAGATCCCCCGCTCTCCTGGGCTTGCAACAATACACATCCTGGGACGAGGTGCCAAGCCTCCTCCACCAGGATGGGCAGGGGAAGCTTCAAAGGCATTCCGCCTTTGTGAGCTTCTCCAGATCACTTGCTGTACTCAGCAACTGGCCCCCACCAGCTCTGACCCCCACTCTGGCCGGAAGACTGGTAGGAAACCCTACGTCAGGAAAGGCGGTGTGCTAGCCTGTGCCAACTCCACCCTTCAGGTGGGAGAGGGGAGGTGAAGCATGACTCCGGGCTACCGCCATCTTGAGGATGGGGAGCCCTACCCACTCACAGCTAGGCTTCTACCCCCCTCACACAGGAGAGGGGCAGGTTAGGGTGTGCACCCACCCCGGGACAGGGACCTATTGGTCCCTGCCCTCACCCTACCTGTAACACCCCTAAATTTAGTATTTAGGGGCACCGTGATCCATCCTTCCTCAGATCCAGATTCCAAAACAAGAAAGGAGAACAAGGAACAAGAAGACCTGCCCTGCAGCTGCTAAAAAAAGGAAGACACCAACTGATTTGGCCCCAGCCCTACCGACCTGTCGACCCTCAAACCTGCTCCTGTTAAACCCCGGCGACTCCAGTGGTCAGCAACCTAAAAAAAACCCGGAGAACCTGACTGCCTTGTGACTCTGACTACCTGGGTCTCCCACGAACAGTGGTACTGCTCACAGCAAGTAAAAAGCCCTGGCATCAGCCTGGAACCGCGAACCCTGCACACTCTGCACCCGCCAAGCCTGGCCTGTGCTGGAGTGAATCAAGACCACAAGAACGTCCCCCCGGTGAATAGGACCCGAAGTCCAGTGCCCAAGACCCCCATCGACGAACCTAGACGATGCCTGCAGCCTCAGTACCAGGGACCCCCCCTACTGCGACCAGCTGAGGGTAAGATTTCCCAACGCCAAAAGACACCCGTGCACCCGGCACCCCACGGCCTCCTGTGCCCAACTCCTGGGTGTCCACCCCTCTTCCAGCTTCCCAACTTACCTCTCAAAGTGGTGGTCGCACCTGAAGAATCTCTGTCCCCGAGCCTGCAGCCTTTGTTCACTTTCCAAGATCTCCAATGAATAACATTCAGCGCCCAATGGCTCGAAAGCACCCTGCACCCAGCCGCCCGAGTGCCCCTGGGAGTGCAACCTCTTTCCTATCTCACTTCCCCACTTGCCCTGAGTAAGTGACCAGGAGCCCAGCTCCCACAGCCACGTGGCCTGCTAGCCAGCAGTCACCAACCAAGGGCCCCCTGCCTTCCATAGGATAACATTGGGCCTAACTACCTCTGCACCCGGCTGCCCCTGTGCCGCTGAGGGTGTAAAAACTGTACTTACCTGACCCTGGGAGATCCCTGAGTCTATGCCCAGAACCTTAACTCTGCCATTCGAGTACTTACCCAAAAGCTGATAACTCACTTTTCTTCCATATGGTAACATGGACTAGTTTCACCTGAAAGTGTGGAGTTTTTGAACTTTAAAATATTCGTCTAAAATCAGCCGAACAACAAACTCCGATTTACTCACCTGCTATCAGGAGAGACCCCAGTGCTGGATCTTGATGCCCAGCACTGACCCTGAAAAGTAATTACAACCGTACTTACTGCTAACTCAATTTTCTATAGGAAACCATTGACTGTTTTTCTGTGAAATTTCTTCTAAGTGTCGATTTTTGCAAAGTACAAATATTCCTTAAAAATCGTACACACGCATAATTACTTACCTGTTTAAGATAGATGTCCCAGTGCTGGACCTAGGAGCCCAGCACTGGATTACAAAAGTAACGCAAACATACTTTACCTGCAACTTGAATTTCCTCCCATAGGATAACATTTCCTGGTTTTTGTTGAAAAAGTTTTTGTGTCGATTTTGCAAACGTAAAAATATTAGTTAAATTATGCCTGTAGAACAAAAACACAATCCTTACACTGTTTAAAGGTGGCGTACCAGTGCTGGATCTAGGATCCATCCCTGAGTTAGAAAGAGTAACCATAACCCCACTTACCTGCTGAGTGAATTTCTTCCATAGGAAACCATTGACTGTTTTTCTGTGAAATTTCTTCTGTCAACTTTTAAAATACCAAAATATTACTCAAAAATCACTACTGTGACTTAACCGATTTTGCTCAACTGTTTACAGTACCTGTCTCAGGACTGAATCTAGAATCCAGTCCTGCAGTTAGAAAAGTAATCCTGGAAGTAATCTATTGCCTCCTTTTAGAAATTCCCATTGAGCTCAATGTGGTATTGGGTTTGAAATTGTGTTGCCTATTGCAACAAACTGTGACTATTGCATTCCAAAAGACTATTGCCTACTTGCGAAGTATTTAACTAAAGTAACTCATTCTGAGAAAGTATATTTTGATACCTTGTTGGTTCTAAAATAAAACAACTATATCTTTTGATATAAAACCATTGACCTAGAGTTCTGTTCTTGAGTGTGTGTGACCATTTGCTGACTGAGGGTGTACAACAAATGCTTTACACTGTCCTCTGATACTGCCGTACTGCTCGACCAAGCTACCACTTTAGAGAGTAAGGTTATATCTAACTTTAGCCTCTGCCAAACCTCTGGGGTCTGTGGACTCTGTGCACACTGTACCTATTTGGGAACAGTATATACAGAGCCACTTTCTCACAGTACTTGATTGCTCTGTCCCTCAAAACCTTTTTGACCTCCAGAAAAGAACGTCTTTGTTTCTGAACTTTGCCGTTGAATTCTAGAAAAAAATGTGATTGTGCAATTTTCGTATTTGGGGGGCACACCGAGCCATCTAGATGATATGGTCTCGGTCTCAAAAGTTGAAACTCTCGCCAGAATAGGACAGGGGGGCACCCCTGGCTTAGGACTGCCCCCAGGGATGCGGTGCACTACCTCAATGGAGAAGTAGTTGGAGAGGTGTTTACGCTGTAGGTGCTTAGTCACAAGATCTTCCATGTAGAGGTCCGCTGCTGACCCGTCTGCCCTTTCCGGCACTCCGAGGACGCAAACATTATTACGCCATAATCTTCCTTTGTAATCGTCAAGTTGCGTCACAAGGAGCTCAGTGGGCTGTTGTAGTTCAGGGATTTGTTTTTTCCAGATGGAAGCGTCAGTGACCGATTCTTGTGTGACAGTCTCCACCTCCTTCACACAAAAATCCATTTTGCTCATGTCTGTAGCGACTGAGTCTATGTGACCCTCCAATGATGTTTGCACGTCGTTGATGGCTACAAGAACATCTTGGAGTGCGGGCAGCTCCTGGGCACTAGCCTTCTGTTGGGTGTCTTGGTCCGGGGCCACACCGGGCTGTCTACCATCCTGTGTCTTCTGCCATGCAAATTTGTCGATCTTTTGCTGGTGTGCACCTCGGCTTCCCTTGGCCGTCGCCATTGCAGCCTTCTACCTGCAGACTCTACAGCAAGGGGTACTCCCTGCTGCCTACAGTGGCGAGAACAACATGGCCTGTCGGCTTCCCCCTCACTACTGAGCCCAGTCTGTTATCAGAGGGTCTTTTAGGCCTAGGCGTCAAAGCAAAGTGTTCCAAGGCCCAGTTTTACTGCCAGGTGAGGCGTCGATTCCAGATAGTGCTCCACAGCAGAGGTGGTATTTAATGGCAACCTCGAACAGTCACAGGCCTCTTTCTTGGCCCTGTCACTCCCCTCAGGACCTAGTCCACTATCGTAGGGGCGTACCCCTGTCAAGGCTGAAGAGGTGGTCGACTGGTGGCTTGCCTCTAGTCAGAGGTACAATGGTCGGTGTCCCGGGTCAGGCCCCCTATATATGTTGATGAGCTGCCCTCTCCACTGCTTTTTCCCCAATATATGGGGAGTCAAAATTAAGAGCAGCCCTCACCTCGGCGGCCGGTAGCTCCCTGCACAGGGCCCTGGGTTGAATGAGGCAATGCGGATCCACTCCACTAGGGGAGCATATAATAATAGAGCCTGGCCATGCTTATGCTTCATTAATTCCCTCGTGGCACAGAGTGTATTGAGTTATGCGTCCCCTCGTTTTTCTTTCAGTTATCAGGGGTCCAATCTAGCCCCCTGTTATCCGCGTCTTCCCTCGCTCTCTGCTGGGGGCGGGGTCAGCCAGCGTGCTGCCCGAGCTGACAGGCGAATATGCCTCACCGCCTTCCGGGGCTCTCTGGCAGCCAGCCGGACGGGGCCCCCACCATCGCCAGAGCGGAACAGGTCTAGGTTGCGTGACCGGGTCCATCTTCATGTGTCCGGGTGCCCGATGACTAGGCTCCGCAGTCGCCCCACCTCCACAGGCCGCAGTGTCGGCAAGAGTCTGTCCACAAATCGCCATCAGGACCACGGAAATCACTCTGCGCTGCTTCTGTGTCAGCCCGTATAGGAAATTTTCCTCCTGTGACCGTAAATATGTCAGGATATTTGAGGGTATAGGAGACACCGGAGCCAAGCTAAAGAGCAACCATTTTCTCCGAAAGTTGGCAACGCCCCAACATATACACTCTTGAATATATGTGGGGAAAGAACTGTCAACTAATAATTAATCTTCCTGCGGCTTTTGAACATATTTGCTGATGGGTGAGCTCAAATTACACCGACCTCAATCCATTCCAAATTGAGATGTTGTTGAGAGAGAATTTACCAAGTTACTCCAGTGGAAATTTATGGCTAGAGTTTACGACTGTGCTCCACTCCTGCTCAAGCAGTAAGGAATTAAGTCTCATGATTTACTACTGCTTGTTCCTAGCCACTTAAATTTCTCTGATCTTTAGGCCCTGTTTACGTCTTGCCCAAGACACCACATGACTGTCACTTGCTATGATCTATTGTTTCTTTAAAAATAAAACTTATAAAAAGGTACTTTTAGCCCACCCATTACTTACCTTTGATTGACTTGATTTCAACTCTTATTTTCTACGTTTTCATTGATAAGCACATGTCAGTGGATGTCGGCTGCACTTTGGGCCAGATGTAGGTAAATCCCATTTACCGATTTTGAAATACCGAATTTTACCGATTCGGTATTTCAAAATCGGTAAATGGGATGTAGGTCCCAACATCTGGACATGTTACCGAATCCTTAAAAATTCAGTATTTACCGATTTGGTAAATACCGAATCGGTATTTGCTATAGAATCCTATGGGCCTTGAAGCCCATAGGATTCAATTCAAATACCGATTCGGTACTTACCGAATCGGTAAATACCGAATTTGTCAAGGGTGCAGGGGGTGTCACTTTGACACCCTCTAGCACCCCCAAAACGGGCATGTGTGCAATGTGGCACACAGACATGCCCTAAGGGCACGTCTGTCTGTCACATGGCACATGTGTACATGCACAGATGTGCATGTACACAGGAATCGGTATTTTACCATGGATTTGTATTCCATGGTAAAATACCGATTCTGTAAGCCATGTGCCAATGGAAAATTGGCTACCCACATAGCATTTTCGGTAATTTTACCGAATCAGTAAATTTTACCGAATCTGTACTTATTACCGATTCTGTAATAATAACGATTCGGCAAAATTACCGAATATGTGCCCCTACATCTCCATAGCCCTTTACCGATCGGAAAAAGGCCGAAAATCGGTATTTTCGGCCGATTCCGATCGGTAAAGGGCTACCTACATCTGGCCCTTTGTCTCTGTGTATTCGTTTTCTTCACTGGAGCACAGAACAAGCACTGATTGATTTCTTCCGCACTGCTTTCGCTCGGACTGTGGTACATTCTTTTTTTGCTTTTGCTTGCAGGACAACTTGAAACCATCAGAGTTGAAGCTCACACTTTCCAGTATTTCTAAGAGCTGAATGCAAACAACGAGCAATAACAAAACATTGTTGCATGCAACCAATTTGAAAACATACATTTTGCTCTCCTGTCATTTTTTTTTGATGATGAAGCTGTAAACATGCACCGGCATTTAAGACTGTTGACATCCATACAGTATGTGTTTGTATGAATTAACGTTTAGTGCTCTGTCAAATTTACTATTTATTGGTTTCATCTCTTATCATTTCAAGGATGATTTATTCATCATCAAACATGCAGTGTTTTATAAAAGATTTAAGTTTTTCAACCTTGTCCACCTACCCATCCTCAAACCCTAAAATTACATTTACCTGGCTTTACAACTACTCACCCCATAACCCTAAAATCACCCTTACCTCTAATCAATCTGAACCCCAAAATCTCCATTACCTTCCTTTAACTCTCTTCAACTGTATCCTAAATTCACCCTTACCTCTATTTACCTCTACCCACCCCATAACCCCAAAAATCACCCTTACCTCCCTTTAGCTCTACCCATCCCTAAGCCCTAGAATCACTCCTACCTCCCTTTACCTTCACCCATTCTTGAACATTAAAATACTTCTTACTTACCTTTACCTCTACCCACTTCAGAACCCTAAATACATAGTTAATCCCTTTACCTCTACCCAGCCCTAAACCCTAAACTACGCTTTACCTTCCTTTACCCGCCCCTGAACCCTATTCTTACTTTGCCTCTACTGGGCCTATAGCCCTAAAATCAGCCTTGACTTTCCTTTTCTGTATGTACCCTGAATCCTAAAATCACCCTTACCTCCTCTTACCTCTACCCACTCAGACCCTAAAATTACCATTACCTACCTTTACTGTTACCCACCACGGTATCCTAATATCACCCTTACCCACTTTACCTACCCATCCATGAGTCCTAATCCACCCTTACATCCTTAACTGTGAAATCATCTTTCCCCTCTTTACCTATATAAATTCATGAACCCTAAAATCACTCCTACCTCACCTTACCCTCGAACCCTAAAATTACCCAAACCTACCTTTACCTCTAACCACCACTGAATTCTAAACTCACCTTTACCCCCTCTTTACCTCTACCCATCTCCAAACCCTACATTCACCGTTACATACCTTTATCTCTAATCACCCCTGAATCCTAAATCATCCTCCTTACCTCCTTTACCGCAACTCATTTGTGAACCCTGAAATCCCCCTTACCTCGCTTTACCTCTACCCACCTATAAATCATAAAATCGGCCTTAATGTCCTGTACCTCTACCCATTCCTAAACCCTAAAATCACTTTTTATAATGACATTAAAAGTATGTTATTTAAATTGAAAAAGAACACCTCCGTACAAATTCTTACCTGCATGGTACTTACCTGTTTAGTAAAGGTCTTGCGTGGTAAAGTCAGAACATATTCCCAACCTCCTGCCTTCACCACAGCACCCCTAAATGTGGGGTTCCTGTTGGTTGCTTTATTCTCTTTGGTGTGGTGGGTACCTTCACCTCCTTGACAGTTTGCGCCTTTCACCCCTCACACCCGATACTATAGGTCTTACCTGTGACAGCACACAAGCTGCTGCTTGCTAGACATTTTATTTACTTACCGAGAACTTAGAGCCTGCCCTTTACTTATCTTTGGTTGGCTTCATTGTCACTCTTATTTCCTTGCTTCTCTTTGGCCAGCCAGTGCTGGCTTCATTTCCTCTTTGTGTGTTTGTCCCTACACTGGGGCATGGCCAACATACTATTTCCCTTGCCCTTTGTTCTTTCACAGCTTGCTGCTTTCAGGGGTACTTTTTTCCTTTTACTCGCACCCTCTTACTCCTTCACCCTCCAGCATTGTTGACTGCCCTGTCCTCCCACCACCATCTGCATTTTTGCTTTTTAAATCTGCCCCCGGTCTGTCATTGTTGCTTGTCCTGTACGCCTCACCCCCCTTGTTGCTTGCCCCCACCAGCCCACCTGAAAAGATGTCCAAAAGTCACACCGTTGGTGCTGAAGATGCTACTAAAATGCAGACCATGCTGAGCTCCCTGCTGTGCATGGCCTTTTTGGCGCTATCTTCATTTGAGGCCAACAAGGCTAACTTCAGGTCAGAGGTTAGATAATCAAATAAGTGAGTTTTTTTCCTTGAATACCTTTTATGTATGAGTGAGTTTCAGCCATCCCATTATTCACCTCGATTTTGACAGCTTTAGACCACTTCCAGGAGCTTACAGCTCTCAAACCCGTTTATAGATGGCAGTTTTCATTTATTTATTTTATTAATGTTTAATTTGTGTTTTGGCCATCAGCCACAGCCTTTGGCTCACATTTCCTGCCCCCATTAAAAAAGATTGATGCATAAACATGTATTTTGTTGTCTTGCTGGTTTATGTTTGCTGATAAGTTGTTATAGTCATTTTTTCTTGTAAACTTTTGTGAAGGTAGAGAATTCTCATACTAAGAAAATAGATCACTGGGTCTCCTGATCACCACTGGCTACATGATATTTTTTCTATTTTCAGAACATGAGGAGACTGTACAGTTGAGGTGCGGATAAAACAGTCTCCCATTCAGAAAAAAAATTAAAATGTGACAATTGACAAGCCTGTTTAGTACAGCTCCCATTTGGTGGAATTTTGCACTCTGTAAGTAAGGAAAACCAAAGGGGATGATGTACGGAGCATTGACAATACAAACACTCAGCTCACGCATGAGGCACAGGGTCAGACTGATATGCATATGGCCATGTCTGAACTGGGGTGGAGGAGTGAGCTAAATAACGGTGATGGATTAAACCCAGATCAGTTGACTGGGGGTGAGTGTTTGTATTGTCAACACTCCATCTATCATCCCCTTTGGTTTATCTTTGTTTGCTCTAAGTTGGCAGGGTATGCTCAGACGCGAGTCCCTTGCTCACTTTGCAACTGGATTCAAGCAAGCCCGGCTGAAGACGGCTGTAATGCCAGAAACCGGTCCTGGGAAGCTTGATTCCGGTCCAGGGTAGACATGGCTTGGCAGTTCGGGCTGGTCTGTTCCCATGAGGCACAGGGTCAGACTGATTTGCATATGGCCATGTCTGAACTGGGGTGGCGAAGTGAGCTAAAGAACGATGATGGATTAAACCCAGATCAGTTGACTGGGGGTGAGTGTTTGTATTGTCAACGCTCTGTCCATCATCCCCTTTGGTTTTTCTTTGTTCGCCCTAAGTTGGCACGGTATGCTCAGACGTGAGTCCCTTGCTCACTTTGCCACTGGATTCAAGCAAGCCCGACTGAAGACGGCTGCAATACCAGAAACCGGTCCTGGGAAGCTTGATTCCGGTCCGGGGAAGACATGGCTTAGCAGTTCGGGCTGGACTGTTCCCATGAGGCACAGGGTCAGACTGATTTGCATATGGCCATGTCTGAACTGGGGTGGCGGAGTGAGCTAAAGAACGGTGATGGATTAAACCCAGATCAGTTGACTGGGGGTGAGTATTTGTATTGTCAACGCTCCGTCCATCATCCCCTTTGGTTTTTCTTTGTTCGCACTCTGTAAGTAGCCAGATAATATATTATTATTTTAGAAAATGAAAACCACACCTAGGTGCTAGGAACAAAGCAGCAGTTGTTGAGAGAAACATCAAATGGCACTTTCTGCAGCAGACGTGCACCGATAACTCAGTGTACTGGGTTGATCCTTGAAAAAAGAAGCATCTGCCAAGTCTACAAGTTGGTATTAGCTGACAGTTTTTGGCTTTGTCCATGCTTGCTTAGTTATTTCTAACTAAAATGATCAGCACCCACCATCTATTCCTTTAAAGAATGATTTGTAATCCAAACAATCTAAATCAAATTATTCACAGACTCCATTTTGATTTGTTTAAAATCTTTCTTCATGATCCTTTATTAGTATTCTTTTTTTCACACATTATCCACTAATAATGCCAACGTAACCAACACGTTTCGTCTCTTCCCAGAGGCTTCTTCAGGGCTACAAAATGTAGACAATGCATATATAAATTTAAACTCATTTTACTTCAAAACCTATTCTAAAACCATTATGTTAAATTAGCAAGAAAAATCTATCAAATAACATCATATTTAATATACATGCACTGTGCAAATCAAAATAGAATAAATCTAATAATGAGGCCAGGATGAACCTACCACTTACAAATTTATATTGGCTCATCCCATGACATCATGATCATTACAACATAGACACTGTCAGCCGGGAAAATGCATTCATTGGCAAGACTGATCAACAGTATAACATAGACATATTAACATCATTTTAAGGTCTGTTTCCTGATACATCTTCAAAACATGAGGTATAAAAGGAGGCAATGCTCATATAAAAAGAAAGAGAGAGAAAAGATAAAAGCATAAGTGAAAAGGGAAAATAAGAGTTCAAAAGAGAAAAAGAATTTCTATTATATCCATTGCTATTTCTTGTTTTGTCATAATATCATATGTATACTTCCTTTGCATGCTTCTATTTTTATCTCCTTTCCCACAAACCAATCTCCATTTTTTACACATTAATAACACAGTCTGAAGTTACCTTTTCAGTAGTCTCACACTTGTGATTTTTATATGTGAAAAACGTCTTTTATATAGGGAGGGCGTGCTCATTCAATTCAATTTTAACCTAAAAATAATGGAGAAAATGGGCAATTTCAATCATATCATGTGTTCCGATACGATTCTTTAGGGTGTTCAATTATATAAAGATGTCACATCATACCTTGATTTGTAGATGTGATGTTCCTATACTTTATTCAAAGACATCCATCTTCAATACATCTATTTTACGCCCATGTTGGCGTAAAGATCTGGTGAAATCTATACAAATTAAACGTGCATGAGTCACATTAGTGTTTATAATGTGGGCAGAAACATGCTCCAAATGTATTTATTTCAAAGTCATTAATCACTATGTTTTCATTATCTCCACCCCTGCTAATGGATCGCATGTGCATTAGTTAAATGGTAAACTGAGAAATCATGGCATTAATAGCGTTATATCAGCTGCCATTTGTGAACATGCAATGTTAATGTCCCGTTTACACATATTATGCCTTCACTCGTATAGAATACAAGCAAAGTCATACCCCAAAGATAACTTCTATATTACAAAGATTGATCTCAGTTAGTTTAATTCCAGTATAATCGAGATTTACATTGGCATATAATACATCATGACATGCCGGTCCACAAGACCATACTCTCAAAACCAATGACAAGCCATTTTTTCAGCTGCCACATGTAAACATGTAATATTTCAGAGCCACTCTGACAACATATTACTTAACTCAAGTATGTCACTCTTCTATTACAAGAGGCGTGCAAAATTTTAATTGTGCAGTGTATATATCTTATCATTCATTCGTTTAACGTCACTCTATCCCAACGTGTATTCCAACAAAGCTCTCTTCTTTTTATACTATTCTGATATTATCACAAGATATATATATTCAGCTATTAAGTCAAGAGAGTTTAAGACGTTTCCCTGTGAAGCAAGCACCCTCAATCTTCTTACCTCAGTTACTTTTCTTTACACCTGCCGTGGCATGTATGACATCAATTTCAAGAATGGTCAGGATGGGTTCTTATAGGCTCTGCATGTCACTGGCCTGACGTGTTGTCATGACACCGATGTAACCAAACTTCCTCCATGGTTGCCATCTTATAGTGTGTTTTACTATGGCTATCACAGAGGTTTGCTATATTTTCCATAGAGGGCAAGCACCCTCAATCTCCTTACCACAATGATATTTCATTACTTCTCCTACCATATACCAAGTATAAATGTTATGGACCAGCAACATTAACCAAAAAGGGGGCTCTTATAGGTTCTACATGTGAATAGCCTAAATTGTCATCATAGCACCCAATGTAGACAAGCTTCCTCCCTGGCCGCCATCTTATAGTGTATTTTTTCACAACATCTTGATTCACAAGTCGAACACATCCGAGGCCATCTCCCTGTGCTCTGTTTTCCCCAAAATGAAATGTATCATTATCTTTATTGATCTCATAAGGTTATAGCAAATAGTGTTATTTCAAGTTTCGTCTTCGTCTCCCCATGTGATTCTCGCATTAGGTTTATAAGCCACTGGTATCACATCCATCTCTAAATCCGTTTGCACTAATGATTTCTATAGTAGTGGTTTCTATAGCACAATAGTTTTTTTCTTGTAACCATCTCAACGATTACTTCTTGATCACCAAGTGTTTATAGATGTATCCTTCTCTCTTTAACACCATCTGTGCTCATGAGGCACGGTGGCGCTGTGACCCGCGCGGCGCTCACACACGGGGATAATTCCCCTGCTGTGCTGACCATTCCACGAAAACGGACGTGGTCATGACGAGCACAGTGCCACTGTGCAACGTGACGAGCCGAGCTCGTCACAAGCACCGTGGCGATGCGCGCACTCCCCCTCCCCCCAGCGCTGCAGGGGAATTAGCCCAGCGGTGAAGGGGTTAAAATGGGTATGAACCCAGTCGTCAAAACGTGTATTGCACCCCTCTTTATACCACTGGATTCTATTCTCATGGTATACCATTACGTTGAAGCCCAACATAACATTGACAATTACATCTTACATTACAGAAAATGATCTAAGTAAAACATTATTGTTGCAAGATCTGCTGAGTCTTCGACAATATAAAAACATATTGGCTAAAAGCAAAAATATTTTTAGTCTCAAAAAGCAAACATTGCCATAGTAGCCCCTGGCAATGAAGGAGTTATTAGGTGTGGGGATGTGCTTCTTGCAAAAGGGTAGAATGTTGCCACTCACAATGAACTTAGCCTAAGGCTAGAGTGGGATGAAACACTGCCACAGGCTGCATTCTGCAGTGGGCAGAAGAGAAATGTGACCAATGGCTTAGGAGGGCTGGTAGAAAGCCCCCTTAAGTGTGCACATTATTTATTTAATTTTAGTCAAATTAAAATCCAGGATCTTTGCAAATGCCAGACCTAAAAATTGTATTGCCACACAAGGATAGATTCCAACATGTGGGACTTCTAATTCACAAATGAGCTTTAAACACTCTGGAAAAAAATCTGTGTTGAACTTTGATCTATAGCCTTGGCAGTGTTAGAAATGGGGGTCTCTAATTGGCAGAGGTATGCACTTTTGTCCAAGTAGGGGCCCATCCTTCTAGTCAGGGTAAGGCGTTTACACACTCTAGATAACCCCTGTTCACCCACTTAGTAGATTGCCTATCGGATAAGCCTGTCTGCTCGTGCCAATGTGTAAAGTATTTGTACCACAAACACACAGTAACACAGTGCAAACACCACAAATGAACACCAAACCTGTTTAGAAAAATAAGGTATCTGTATCTAAACAAAACATGACCAAAATGACAAAATTCAAACATATATGTAAAAAGATATATATTTCGAATGGTTACTTCAAAAATAGAACATGTAGAAACAAGATAGCTCCACCTGGGGGTATTACGATATAGTGACAGACACAAATCCGAAGAACGGCACCAACTACTTGGTGTGCAGGTTTGGCATGGAGTCGCAGAGACTCCCAAACAGCAGTACCTTGGAAACAAAGTCAATAGATGATGCCAGGCATCG
Source organism: Lissotriton vulgaris (assembly GCF_964263255.1). Taxonomy (NCBI): domain Eukaryota; kingdom Metazoa; phylum Chordata; class Amphibia; order Caudata; family Salamandridae; genus Lissotriton; species Lissotriton vulgaris. Next base: position 937,447,347 of record NC_141698.1, on the reverse strand, counting down.
GTGCTGAGGTAAAGTTAAGCAGGGGCGATGGAGCGTCGGTTCAAATGAAGCGATGCGATGTCGATAAGATCGTGAAGTCACCCTCATCGGTTGTTGGCTCCGTGATAACGTGAAGCTGTTGCTGGCCGTGTCAGTGCGGGTGCTGGCATCGTGAAAGCTAATACCTGCCGAAGGGTGTTGGAGCTGCGGTGCAGATGGGGTAGTGCGCAATGCACTTCACAAGAGGAGATTTTAGCATCGCTGACAGCGTCGGAGTTGTTGTTCTTGCTTTTTTTTATTTACTTGTAGAGCGTAACACTCATCCCAAGGGATATCAAGTCGCTGGTAGCAAACAGGGCACCAATCACACAATTGTCAGGGACCAGTAACTGGAATGGGCGTTCTTTTGAATACATAAGTTCACAGAGAAGTACAGGTGCTGGTCGGTGGGTTGTAGGTCTTTGTGGTCCTGAGACTTCAGAACAGAAGGTAAGCACAAACTAGTCCTTGGAGATTCTTCTTCACACAATTTCACAGCAAAGTTCTAGTTGTTGCCCTCTCCTTGGCAGAAGCAGCAACTGCAGTCCAACCCAGCAAAGTGCATATAGCAAAGGGTCTGTACTCCTCCTTACAGCTCTCCAGCTCTTCTCCTTGGCAGAGGTGACTCTTGAGTCCAGAAGTGATCTATTTCGCTGGAGTTTAAGGTCCAATACCTATACCCCATTTTCACTTTGTTCTCTTTGTGGCAAGGGTGTCTGACCCCAGTCCAAACCAGTCCTGCCCTCTCTGGTCTCAGGAGGTGGAGACAGCAGTGTGAAAAGTAGACACAGCCTATTCAGGTGCTAGTAAAAGTCCTCCCACTAGTCTAAATGCAGACCAGGTCTATTCCCCGGCTATGTGTCACCCAGGAAAGGCAGTGCACACCTCAACCCCCCTTGAGACTGTCTAGAGTGAATGCACATCCCCATCTCCGGTCACTCCAAAACCGGACAGTGAATACACAAACAGGCAGAGGCACACAGAACTATTGAACAAGAATATGCCTTCTTTCTAAAAGTGGTGTTTTAAAACACATACTTTAAGAAACACCTTTGCTAAAAGATGTGTTAGTACATTCTGAGTTCAGAGACCCTAAACTCCCTCTCTTTGTCTTGTTCCAATGGAAAGTTACACTTGTAAGATGTTACAGTTCAACTCCAATTTTAACCCATGGGACAGACAGCCTCTCAATAGTGAAAAAGAAAATACACATATTTTAACTAGCAGGACACGTAAAGCACACCAGTACATGTTCTACCTTTCACATACACTGCACCCTGCCCATTGGGGTAACCTGGGCCTGGCTGAGGGGTGTCTTAAATCTAGGAAAAGCGAAGGTTAGGACCTAGCAAGTGGGTGCACTTGTCAAGTTAACATTGCAGTTTACAACTGCGAGTGCAGACACTGCAGTGGCGGGTCTGAGATACATTTACTGGGCTACTCATGTGTGTGGCACAGCCAGTGCTGCAAGTCCACTAATAGCACTGTATTTACATGCCCTGGCACACTCAGTACACTTTACTAGAGACTTACCAGTAAACCAACTATGCTAATCATGAATAACCAGTCATAATCACGATTTAAACAGGGAGCACTTGCATTTTGGAAGTGTTCAGCAGTGGCAAAGTACCCAAAACATGTGAGCCATCACACAGTCAAAAATGCAGGAGGTAGAGGCAAAATGTCTGGGGAAACCACACCAAGGATGCCAGGTCTCACAGGTGGTGAATGCACATTTCTGATAAGTAGTTCTCAATAACCCAGAAAGAGAAGAAAAGGAATTAACAAGTGTCTTTTTGGTGCTGGAAATTTGAAACAAATATTCTTGAACGCATAAAGAGCCATTGCAGTTTTTATGTGACTTTAAAATCTAGAAATATTCTGGCAAAGCTGGTCTGTGGGGTGAACAATGGTGTAGGGGATGGTATACTGCACTTTCACCATAAATACTAGATTATAGCCTTGAATTGCCTGATCTTTAAGCATGATTTTTTACTTTTAGGGAATTGCTGAGAGGGCCATGATGATTTGATCCCCTTCTTTACTGGCAGAGATGCCCATACAACTATCGATTATGACCTGTTCCTTGCTTCTGCAAGTAATTTGGTCTGCACTTTTATTGTTATTCCTACTGTGCTGAAACAAACACAGCCCCATATTTTAACCTTAGCAATTCAGGCCCACAGCACCCAAAGTTGTGTTCGTATTTCCAACATCACCCCGGGTAGGCCGAATGGCGATAGTATCAAATGGGCTGGTATTGATCCTAGTAAGGTACTGCCTGAGTTACTAATTATGACCCCCCCACCTCCTCCGAATTTGTCTTCTGTCTAAACAATAAGGTATATCACCAGGAGCTCCTAGTTGCCTTTGACCAAATTACTAGATCTCTTAACTCATTCAAATTGATCTTTAACTCATTATTATTAACAACTTTCAGATCTGGTAATACAGGGAAACGAGGGTGGTTTGTCCACTTGTTCACCCAAGCATCTAAACCCTTAAGGGAGGCCCTTCAAGATCGCCCCAGGGAGCTGCAAAAAATAAAGCTATTACATAAGAATTATGCTCAGGTACTTGCAGCTACAAGAAAGGCACCACAAGAAGAAGCATGGGCGAATCTAGCTAAGGCATCTGAGACTAAGGACCCGGTTCTCTTCTGGTATATTGTGAATGTCCCTATCTTAAAGGAAGATTTTATGCCCAAACTTAAATCCCTAGTTTCTTGTGCAGCATGGGTCACCCATGTTAGCAGTATTTTTCATTCAATTGTGGTTCATACCCCATTAGATAGCGGCAAGGGAGATCTCATTAAATCTCAGCTCCCTGTGTCCATCACACTGGAGGAGGTTCTCCTTGCTTTTGATAAAAGTGTAGGGAGAAAAGCGTGGGCCCTGAAGGGGGGCAAGTAGATGCATTCAACGCCTTGAGGGAGTTACGGGGCCACATTTTGACAAAGGTAATGAGCGCAGCTGTGGAGAGTGCATTCCCCCCTATAGTCCCTATTTTTAAAAAGGGAAATAAATCTGACCCTGCGTGTTATCACCAAATTTCCCTTCTCAGTTCGTCAGCTAAATTGATGGTCAAGGTTCTCAAGGAGAGATTGAAAGATTAGGCAGAGAGTAATTCCATTATTTCTGATGTGCAATTTGGGTTTAGGAGAGGCCGGGGGACAGTGGAACAATGTATGAACCTTGAATTACTCATTGGGAATTACACCAAAGTTAAGTCAGGTTCCCTTTATCTTTGTTTCGCTGATCTCAGTATTGCCTTCGACATGGTTGACCATACTCTACTCTGGTCCAGATTGATTTCCAAGGGCGCACCTAGGAACATAATTAGTTTCTTAGTACATATTTATGGAAATCTCTCTGGCACGGTGTAGTATTACTATTAGGGAATGTTGCTCCTCACTCAAAATCAAGAGGTGTATCAGACAGATCAATGGGGTAGTAGACTCACTTCAGACAGTGGAGGCCGATGCCTAGTATCCATCGTATTGTACGCTGACGCTGCGTCCTACTATCCAGGACACCCGTTGGCTTACAAAAATTGATGGACACCTTCAAAGACTTCATCAATTCTAGGAAGATGAATATTAACAAGGCAAAGACTTTTTCGATGGTATGTGGGTAAGTACAGAAAACCTAAGACCTTTTATATCAAGGGAGTCCCACTTGTTAATGTTAATTCCATCTCCTGCCTAGGGGTTCTATTCATGAGTAGGGGATCTTGGGCTCAGTAAGTTTTAAGCACACACATGAAATTGAGTAGAGGTTGCGAGGGAGTGTTCAGGATTTTTTCAGAAGGTTGGCAGTCTCCCAATTAAGGCAATGATTAAAATCTATAAGGCAAGGGGTATTCCAACCACTATCTATGGGGGAGGCTTGCGGGGTTATGCCCCCAGTCAACGACTACAGGTGGAATAGTCCCACTTTCTCAAACATTTGGTGTGTGCACCTAAACCTGTGTCATCATTTATAATACACAAGGTGGCTGGGATACATTTTATAGAGGACATACTAGCTCTAATAACCTCTTTTACATCGGCACTCTATATGGTTGAAAATAGAAACAAACTTCACAAAGTCAATTATAAAGGACTGTTTAGCCCTTGGCCATGCGTTGAAAACACCCTGGTTGTCCTATATAAATGGTTTCTATAATTTGTTGTTTGACCTATCCATCCTGACCAACCAAGCAAGTTGTTCCTCACTGGAAAAAAGTGTTATTAAGAGCTACTTTCCGAACTGCAGGAAGGAGCCTAGAACTCTTGGAGAATACAAGAAACATACTGTAGTTATATATGTATCAAATAATTTTTTGGGAGGGATGTCAGCATTATTTAAACGGGGTGATTAACACCCAACATCGTTTTGTGTTAACCAGATTACGACTGGGTATTGCCCACCATTTGATCGCCTTCCCTGAACCGGAAAAGCATCCATCAGCCATTATACCCTGCCCTTGCGATGGTGTCTGAGCTCAAAGCACACAGCACTTTATGTTATTTTGTGGTTTTTAAGAGCGTTTAAGAAAATACTACTTAAAACCACTTTTTCTTGAGAATAACATTAGGGACTACAGAGCTGCTTTGAAATTCATATTTGCACTAATGAATCCTTTGGTCTGTACTAGGATTGCGCTTTATATTTAGGCTGCCATATTATCTCAGGAAAAGCAAAATACTGTAATGTATTTTGTGTGGCTTTTAAGCAGGTTTTTATATATTTTTCTTATTTTATTTTAATATTGTGGTGTATCTACGAATTTTTATGATAATGCCTTATTCGAGTACTTTTATGGCCTTTTGTTCTTGTGCCAAATAAAATTTTGCATCGAAACCTATTAACAAGTGTCTTTACAGTGCTGGAAATTTTAAACAAATATTCGTCAACGCATAAAGAGAGATTGCAGTTTATGCAGCAACAGAATGAAACATGGGTTTCGTCACTGCTTGATATAAATGCATTAGGAAAACCGCCTCCATTTTATTTTAGTCTTTAAAAAACAAAAACAAGATTTACATTTAAATCGAAAATTCGTTGGATGTTACATTTTTTGTGTGTTTGGTAAAGCATTTGGTAGGATTTGGTTTGTTTTTAACTGACCAAGACCATAATCAGAATAGGCATTGAAGGATTTATATTATTCATAATATAAAGAAAATGCAAGTAAAATGTAAATGCATATTCCCAAAACAGTGGACTGCCTGTTTGAGTATGCACAGCCGGAATTCGCACTGCAAAGGAACGTTTTCTCCTGGGAAATGCAAAATATAAAACAATTCCCTGTTTTTTACTAAGCTTTCCATTTAGGAACAGAAGCATCATTTAGAAGCTTAATCCCAGCTATGATTGGTATTGCAGTTCTAATGTCAACACCAGGAAGTTCATGCGGTAATTCCCTTCACTCAAAGTCTGAAATCAGTGACAACTCTGTCCTCATGGGAGGGAGGCATTTGCTCCGTTCATACCACATGTTCACAAAGATGTTCAGAGTCCTTCTGTGACACCCACAGCCGTGGCCCTACTAAAAGTCTCTCATTGTTGGTCCCAGCTCCTGCTCCTCTGTGGGTGTGCAAGAGCACCATTGAAAGGGCATGGCATGTTGGCTCCACCAAAGGCTGCCCTCAAAAACCCAGGAAATACAAATCACCCAATATCTCATCAGCTTGACCTCAAAAATGTGTTTATTGGCTGAGACAGTATTTCATGTTTTTCCTGATCTATATTTTACTCCCTGAATGTATACTGTCTAACTCTGTTATAGACTGTGGCTATTTGTTCCCACCAAACAAATCACTAGGGAGCGTCATGCCAAAGCATTTAGCGACACTCACAGTCCAGGATAAACTGTGAGAGAAACCTCAATAGGTTGTTCAGAAAGCCCTCACTCACCAACCTAGTTGGTGACATGCTTCATCCTCGGGGCCCACCAGGAGTGGCCGAATGCCACCCTAGTGTTCTGCAACACCAGATTACTGCAGAGCTGTTTTTTTTTGTGTGATGCGTGAAAAGTGAATTTGGTGATTAAAAATGTCCCAATCGTGTCAAAAAAGAGATTTATTAGTTTTGCCAATTGGACATATATAAAAACAGAGGTGTAGGATAAAGGACCTCAATTAAAAGTCCGTTTTTATCCCTCGTGTGAGGTCAACATGTTTCTGCCTATGTGAAAGTAGTTATACAGGCATTCGTCAGGACCAGTGAAAAGTGTAGTGTTGAACCCCGGTGGTTTGGGCGTGCTAAGGACCACCCTCGCCTGGGGTCACTAGAGTTAACAAGCACTGGCGTTGCCAATAGGTTTCGCATTTGGAAAGTTGGAGCTATTGGCTTTGTAAATGACATTTTATATTTATATATTGTTATTGACAATGCCAATAACGATATATAAATATAAAATGTCATTTACAAAACCAATAGCTCCAACTTTCCAAATGCGAAACCTATTGGCAACGCCAGTGCTTGTTAAAAGGAGCAGCAGGTGCAGAATAACCAGCGTCCAAGGCCTCAGGACCCCCCTGAACCTTAATTATTGCTGGTTTTACTGCTATGGCGTTGGCGCAGCCTCCTAGTTTGTGACAGGGCCCATGTAGGGCCGGATAGGCAGTTTATTCCTCTGGTTATTTCCCTGGTGGGCTGGGTCCTCGGAGGCCGGGTTTGAAAGACCTCGGCCGTTCCTGGTGTTTCTCCAGCTGCGGGGGTTAATTGCAGCAGGGAGGGCAAGCTTCAAGGCGGAGAGTGAGGGATGGAGTGAAAAGGAAGACAGAAAGCGATCCGAGACAGAAACGAGAGAAGGAGAGAGAGAGAGAGTCGATTGATGGAAAGAGAGATGGCGGGATGCGACGGGGCTCCTACTGCCCCCTAGTCCGGGTGGGCCCGCAGCGCCCTCGCTACGGCGCCGCTGCACACACAGCCCTCTTGTAGGCTTCCCTGTGGTATGACCGCACATCTGTTTCGAGGAAGGACTCTGCGCCCTTCAAGCACACTTCGAACAGGAATGCCAGCCGCGAGCTCAGACCTGCCCAGAGAGGTCTGCCTGCCCTCCGAGCCCCTCCTGAGGTCCCGGGTCTGCAGCTCGATGTAAACAGAACTCTCCGGTGGTTTGTAAGGTGCGCATCGGCGCATACCCGCGTTCCACGTTCATCCTGGCCTTGCAGATGCGCGAGGGGAGCCACAGAGAGGAAGTTTACTGTCCAGGATCACACAGTCGGTCAGCTTGTAAGAGCGGCGAGAAACCCAAAAGGCCACGTGAAGATGCAGTAAATAGACCGGACTTACTGTCACAGAGACCGCTCGCAAGATATATTTAATTACTATCTTTTTTAGGCCTGGCATTAGATAAGACTTTTTGATTTTACAAAACTATATATATATATATATATATATATATATATATATATATATATATATATATATATATATATATATATATATATATATTACTTAATTATAGGTGCTCACAGCTGGCCTTCATCTATTGTTCTGTTGTGTCACTCACATTTTCCTTCCTCTACTACAGCTTACAGCATTGGTAAGACCACTTCAGACACTGGCTAACTTCACTGTGAGTGATAGCACTGCGCCCCTTCACGCATCGGACTCATCCACAGGCAAAAGTAGTTTCTTCAAGTGCAAGGGACTACTACGGTATTGTGAGCTCTTGGAGACCAAAACATATTTTTGCTTTTGCCATTAGATTTTTTTTTTTTGATTGAAGAGGGCTAAACAGGTTTCCCAACAATAAAGTTCTGCAAAAACTACAACACAACAAGCAACAACAACGCCCAAAGGCTGGTGGATAAGGCAGGATCTGGTGACTTTGCCAAGGCTTATTTTGAGCTGTACCTCGCACATTGTCTCAAGGTGCTCACATGCTGCAAAGCTTGAAATTCAGGGTCCAACAGTCACCGTGCCAAGGCAGTCAAGACTAACGTCACCAATCGGTAATAACTCGTTAGTGGATGTCAGATGCGTAGTACAGGCGAGTAGTGAGGTCACAACTAGCCTGAAATAAGGAAATGCCCTGCTGGGTTTATACATGTTTCCACTCACTAAGAGGCAGCAAAAAAACAAATCCCGGGTCTTCTAAAAGCAAACTCATCAGTGAACTACATCGTGGCTTGAAAGTTGTGCCTTGAAATTATTATTTACAATGGCCGTAAAAACAAAATATAAGGCAGCAGGACTAAAACCACCAATTCATAGACATCAGAAGAATGCATCTGAAAGAGTTCAGGCTGTGCTCATACAGGCAGGCAGGAGGCGTGACGTGGAGGTTTAAATGGCAAATGCGGCCTTGATCATCCGCCCTTGCCAGGGGCGGGCGTTTTAGCACATTGACTCAGAGTTAGTGCTGGCTCGAACCCCGCCCGCAGGAACTCTGCGTTCTCGTCTCCAAGGACAGTAAACGGAGAACCATTACATTGGGTAATAGTAAAAATGCGTTACAGTGCTTCGAAACGGCAGAAGCGCTAGGTAAATTAAAGTTACTACTGCCATCTTTCACGAAGTGCAGCCCACCGAAGTGTACGGATGGGAGACGGAGGACAGAATTTCCCTCACCCATTCATATTCAGCAACTGATCCGGCAGGCTCAGTGAACACGCGGGCAGGTGTGGGTGTAGGGTTACAGGTGTGGCAGGAAAGACATCACATCGGGAATTCCTTTCAGCTGAACCTGACTGACAGGTTTCTTTCTAAACACCGAATCGAGGGAAAAAGAAAAAAAAAAAAAACACAAATGGAACCCCACCCACAGGCAGTGCAGTGTGTCACAAACCACAAACAAGTCAGGTCCCGGGCCGCGCTGTGATTGGCTGACGTCACGGGGGTGTCCCGGGCCGGCAGCCAATCACAGCGCGGCCCGGGAATGATGTCACGGGGGTGTCCCGGGCCGGCAGCCAATCGCAGCGCGGCCCGGGACAAAGGGGCGGGGCTTAAAAAAAGCACCAGAAACGCCCCCGAATTGCGTTTTCAAGAGAAAGCGCGATTGACAGCCTCTGTCTCCCAATGGCTAGCCTCCATTTATAGAGCTAGCCAATGAGAGGCAGAGGCGGTGCCGACATCCATACTGAAGACAAAAGTTTTCAAACTGGGAGGGGCACTTCGTGCCCCTCGCCAGGTCGAAACCTAAAAAAGGAAATATCTTTAAAAACACTGTAACAAGATTCCGTCACAATGGAGTGGAACCGAGTTTATTCTGAAGAACAGAGACAATAACGGACAACAGACAAGAAGAAAGAAAAATAAGGAAATGAGGTATAGTCCATATCCATTGTCATAGGATGTAAACAACATGCTTAGGTGCTCAGGGGATGTGTTTGTAGCCATAACGAAAATACGAGTGAAATAATAAGTGAACTCGTGCATTACATGTTGGCGCCTGACCCTTGCAGCGCGTCCATTTACCTTCCTCTGGTTAAGAATAGCTGCTTTTACGCGCTCCATCTTATTTATTTCATCCCGTGATGACGGAGACTGTCACCTTTTGCGCCATTCTCCCTCTGCGCTTTTTGACTGCCCCCAGTGTTGTGATTTTCCTTATCTTTTCATGCTCCTTTTCATTATTATGAGTTAATTTGGAACTCTCTCGAGCGTGGGGCATCCCTCCATGAATACTGGTTGTGGTTGCCATGACATTGCGATGCTTGCTCTGTTGTGGAGTATTGTCATGACAACCCGTTGCTTTTTTTGTTTCGGAGACTCTGATTGGTGGGTCGTCTCTTTGGGATCGACCCCGGCCCGTGATTGGCAGCTTCAGTCACGTGGCCACATTCTCCGCCAACCGTCTGTCAGGGACGCTTGTTGATACCTACCACGCTCATTACGTGCTCATTGGCGGCGGCGTTCCAGTCCACCTCCTCGCTTTTATTTACCCCGATTACGCTGAGCACAGTGTTCTTCGGGGTCCGGTCAACGAGGGTTCACGTAGATACCTAGTGAGTGCCTGGCATATAGGGCGTGAGTATGGCGCATTTGATTTGAGAGGAGTACTTTGCTTTATCTTTCATCATTTATTTCTTCTTACTCTTCAATATGTTTTTTTCTGTATTTTTGCAGGGTGTGATGAAGCATGTCACCAACTAGGTTGGTGAGTGAGGGCTTTCTGAACAACCTATTGAGGTTTCTCTCACAGTTGATCCTGAACTGTGAGTGTCGCTACATGCTTGCTCTAATTTTCATTTGGCATGACGCTCCCTAGTTGTTTGTTTGATTACTATCGGGGGAGTAGGAGCGTTGATCCCGTTGTTACAAAAGTATTTGTGCCCACCACCACCATGGAATAAAAGACTCCTACATCTTCATGTGTCTGGATTTATTTTACATAGAAGGCAGCAATGCACACACCTGGTACATGTGCATATGTAAATGAAATAAGGCAATTCTTATATTACACATGCGTTTTATAATAAAACTAGCTTACCCGTTGTGCGTTGCTGCAATCTCAGAAGAAAGGAAATTTAAGGAAACTTGTTATGATAACATTTATTTACATTGCGTCATTTTTATTGAAACTTATTCATTTTAATATGGAAAACATTTTAAAGTGGTGTTTTAATTCTGTTTATTTATTTGAGTGCTGGTGGATACATGGTATTTTTTGTTTTTCCATCTGGTGCGTACACAAATAAATCAGAAGGTTTTCCGACGCGTGAGCTGGCCACATACAGTTGTCCATGTGAGAAGCACGGATTCTCCAAATCTAGCCCACACACTTGCAGCGATTGTCCTTGTGCTTTGTTGATGGTCATTGCAAAAGCGAGTTGCACCGGAAACTGTAAACATTCAGTATTGGAAAGATTATGAGGGCCCTGGGGGGCCGATATTTAACAAATTTTATTTATTTATTTTTTTGCCAGAAACCTTCACGGGAGTGAACTCAACAACTTTTAACAATTTTTTTTTTTTTGCCAGAAACCTTCGCGGGAGTGTACTCAACAACTTCCCAAAGTTTCATGTAGATCGGATGAATGGTGTAGTAATGCATAAAGGAGAAACAGACAGACATACTTTCGTTTTTATATATATAGATATGCACATCTTTATATAGTGCTTCATGTTGAAATTCTGTTTCTAAACGCTGTAATTAGATGTTATTATGGACCAATCTAATGGTAATCAATTTTCCCACCTTTGGAATTATGGAAAGGCTTCCCTGGATTCTAACTCATGCCCTGCCGATCACCGCTGCTTTCCATAACTCACCGAGCTTTCCATTTGGGGTGTGGGTTGCTGGTCAAGTGTACGGGTGTGTGTTTATAACAAAAACATCCTTTCATTTCATGTACTGGAACCCTGAATGCCTGCAGCAGTTTCCTTTGCACAGTTTACATTCAACAGAATGTGGCCAAAAGCACGGCCAAACATTCGGCCAGAAACCTGCCAATATAAATACTTATCTAGTTTACGTGGCCAGCAAAAGCATCTCTCCTGGAGGATGCCATGTTCTTTCAATTCTGCACGGTAGTTTGATTTTTATGTGTGGCTTTAGCTTAGTGCCACATGCGCCTACGTGTGGTTTAATGGAATCGAACTGCTATGGGAGAGTGGGGAAAAACCACGCTCCCTGTGGATGCACGGTTAACAAGCATGAGCATCCTGTGTCTCCAGATAGGTCCAACTTGCAAGGAAACTTGCTCATACTTCAAGATGAAAGCGCCTTGAGACCCTCACGGGTGAGTAGCTGCGCTATACAAACTACTGATTGATTGATTGGTTGACAACCACATTTTCAGACCACGTTGTAAAGGTGAGGGAAAGCACACACAAGGGAAACTTAGGATGAACATACCTTCTGATTCTGAATAGTTGGGACAGTCCCAGTTTTAGGGCAACTATCCTGGAATACCAACAATTATATTTAAATTAAATACACACTCCGGTTAAAAAGAGAGCAACGTGGGGATATGCATGATAGTTAAAACATTACTTTTCCATTGTTCGCTCTCTCACGACTAGCACACGTTGAGAAAGACGCGTTTCTTAAGGCTTCACTGCCTAACTTTTGTAAGAGTCTCATGCAGATGTGCCAGGTTACAGCATGCAACAGGCATGGATGGAGCCATACTATATATCGTGCCTGGGGGATCTCTCTCCCCTCTTAAAATGGTACGCAACATGCCTTCGGCACTGGGAAACACAGAACGGCGTTGAAGCAGCTGCTCTGTATTGAACTTGAATGCGCTACCTGCAGGGTAGCATGAGTTTGCAGCTGCCCTGTGGGCAACGCATTCTGCATAACAGGGTGCACTTTCGCTGTTTCTGCGCGGCGCAACTTTTGAAAGGCGCCAGTCACAAACAAAGTGCACCATATATATAATACAACCTTCAATGTCCTTTTTTTTTTTTTATCCACATCAGTAAAATGGATGCCTCCTACTAGGTGATCACGCCCATTTGCAAAGAATAGCCTCGCTTTTCTGGAATTTGTTATGATTTAGTTCAGCATCTAATTGGAATTGTAGTTAGGGTTCTAAACAAAAACTTTAGTGGAGGAGGAATAATGAAAATTGAACAAAGAATGGCTAAGCCAATAGGTCTGGCTTTAATGTAGCAGTGTATGCAAACAGAGGCATTTAACTATTACTGTTCCATGCAAAAATTATGTTTACCATATTAACCATGTAAAATTGAAAGAGACAGTCTGATGTCTACTAATTAGGTATGGAATGCATTCCAAAAAAAGGTACTTCCTGAAGGTCTAATAAAACAGCTAATAGTAGAAGGTTAGCATTACTCTGGGTGGAGCCAAAGCCCACTCTGTGTACATTTTACAGAATTGGTAATAAAAGATAAGCAGGAAATTGCAAAAAACGCCAGCTCTACACACAAAGGCACAAGACAATTATGGCAGACAGTTTGGGAAGCATACACGGCCTACGTAACTGGACAGGTGATGAAGAAAGCCCTGATCATGAAGAGATTAAAACGAGAAAGGCCAAAGGAATTTAAAGACGTAAGCAATAACTGAGGATATAGATAAAAAAATAACATTAAGTGTTATTAATTCGAACCAAATATAAATTTAAAAGAATAAGCATTAAATGTTTCCAGAAAGAACAAAAATAAATGTTTTCTCAAAATTGTAAAGCACGCCATCTTTTCCATATCAACATAATGAAACCCAGCCAGTGATTTATGCTCAACAGGATTTTTCAAGGTGGTATCAAGAGGTCTTGTCAAGCATTGTCTGGAATATAACTTTTTAAAAAAAATAAGCTACCTTCACTAACAATGCTTACCTGCTGCTTATGATGATTTAGTCAATATCTCATACATTACCAGGGCACATGATGTTGGACAAATGAGGAAAAACCAACAGTATATGGATTTTACTATAGCACAATAATGCATGAGTTTTTGCAGGCTGCCACAGCCGATTAGAGAAGAAATAGTTGTGTTTGTGATGAAGTGGAAACCTTCATTGTGACAACTGTTATCAAAAACTCAGAGTTATTGAATGTCACATAGCCAATATAGGAAGATGAAGATTATAAATTATCGCATGCAGTGCTGGAGCTAATCATGGTCACTTATAGATACACCAAACAAATGCACAGTAAATGTCTCTTTGATTAAGGACACACAACATTGTTGCATGCTGATGCAAAATCAATTTCCATTCTGACCCCTCAGCAAGTAAGCTAGAAGTTGCCTCCTTTCTTAGGTTGAAGACTAACAGACAACACAGCTGCCTGGTTGCAAAGACAGCTTGGAGACACATGAATCCATTCCATCCATTGCTTACCATTGGCTTGGTGTTGGTCTCTCACTTTTAGTTGCTTTCACTTTGATGGCTTCATCTGCTTTAGCACCTCCAGGAGTGCAGTCTGTCCATTGCTCACCATTGGCTTAGTGTTTTGTCTCTCACTTTTAGTTGCTTGCAATTTGATGGCTTCACAGTTTAGCACCTTCAGGAGTGCAGTCTACCCATTGCTTACCATTGGCTTAGCGTTTTTGGTTGCTTTCTATGTGCTGGCTTTATTTGCTTTAGCACCTTCAACATGCCTTTGTCCATCACCTGGCGCTTAGCCTGTTTACTGCCTCTCTGGTTGCGTGACGCGCATTGAGAGCGCGAAGGACCCTTAAAGCAGGGGAAAGACCGGCAGAGCGGGGGGACCGCTGTAGACTTACCTGCCACGCCGCACAGCAGAAAGAGAAGCCGCCACCGCCGAGAGTCATCTTGCCACCGAGACCCGCGCCGCCGCTCCGGGAACCACAATACCCGGCAGGCCTCGCGGCGGCGCGTTGCGTGACACGCATTGAGAGCGCGAAGGACCCTTAAAGCAGGGGAAAGACCGGCAGAGCGGGGGGACCGCTGTAGACTTACCTGCCACGCCGCACAGCAGAAAGAGAAGCCGCCACCGCCGAGAGTCATCTTGCCACCGAGACCCACGCCGCCGCTCCGGGAACCACAATACCCGGCAGGCCTCGCGGCGGGGCGTTGCGTGACGCGCATTGAGAGCGTGAAGGACCCTTAAAGCAGGGGAAAGACCCGCGTCGCGGGACGCGAGCGGGACGGCCGGGGCTAAGCCCGGGCAAAGGGCGGGCCCTCTACGGCCCTCAGCGGCAGGGGCAGGGCTAGAAACGCTGCCGAAAATTGTGCTGCAGTCATCTTACAAGTAAGAATTACTCTCCAGTTCCCTTTTATTTGTTTAAACACTGGTCCCGCGTGAAAATTGTATACTATGCCTAAGAAACTGGAGGAAGTTCAGTCCAACACCATTAATAACTATCTAGTGCAAACTGTCAAAAAAATAAACATGCAGAGAAGAGAATCCTTGGGGCTGAGCCAATCCCCTGATATGAGATGTTTGTCACCTCCTACATCTACCCTGACTGATGACATTATCTCGCTAGAAGATCATTGTGTGGAGATTTCCAGTGGCCCTACTTCTCAAGGTTCTACTGACATATCTATTAACGTTACCCCAGCACTTGAGGGAGCACACGAGGAGGCTGAGGGTAATATAGACATGGACACTGAACTTGATCTATAAAAACAAATTTGTGTATCACCGGATGAGCAGTCTCCCACAAGACACGGTCCCAGGTCAAGAAGACTTTGTACTAAAAACCCACCAAAGAGGGTAGGGCTTCGCTCAGGTGCAAAACGGAAGAGGGTTACTACCCCAAAAGCTAAGCAAGTGATTAGCGATGATGATGATACACCAAAACTATCTCTTGAGGACGCTTTTTATGAAAAAATTACAGAATTCCTCGAGATAAAAATTAATACTTTAATTAAACCTCTAATATCAAAAATTGATAAGTTACAAGCAGAGGTCAAGAAGTTGAGTGGTCTTCACACTGCGGTTGCTGGTGGGATAGAAAATATAACCACGCTAGTCACACACCTAAGCGATAATATAGGGGGAAATGTTGTTGGAGATGCCGTAACTGAAAATGTACTAAATCAATTACCAGGGGAGATATTACCATCTCAACCACCAACACTCATTGTTAACAGCGAGGGCCCTTTGGCAGTTAACATTCCCACAGATATAATCCCCCAGGTAAATACCCCCTCAGCGCAAATTCACTCATTAGACCCCCTACAATTCTTAGTAGAAGCTACACCTGTGGTCTTAGTCTTAGCAAATGTGCCTCCATTGGAAGAAGGAACAGTGGAAAGCCCTACTTCCCTCAGTAGTAAGGCTCTACACTGGCTGACCAGTAATACACGGTTTGCACCAGGGGGAAAGCGTCATTTGGCTAGTGTCATCAAGTCAGTAACCAGGGTCCCCTGGTTGGGAAATCGACCCAAAAAATTTAAAGGGGACTGCGTGACAGTGAGTTTTTCATCAAATGATGTCCTTCCCAATATACTGGCTAATATCTTTCCCCCCCAACGCAGACGGGGTACTGTTGTTCCCTTGACTTTAAAGTTCTTTTACGGTGAACAGCAGAACGTCACTTACCCAAGAACCCCAGCCCCGGGGTGGGATAGTAACTGGGATTCGAATTTTAGATGGGATCAGGACCTCAGGCAAAACATAGCAGCTTACCACCGCTATCCAGCACAGTTCAACCCGGTTGCACAACCCCTCCAATTGTTCAACCGCTATGCTCCATTATCTTTTATGGATCAAAACGATTGACTCTCCCCAAGTCAAGATAATAGAGGTGATGGCCCTTTGACTGCTCCCAGTTCATTAGCACAGAGTTCCGCAGGAGTCAGTGTTTGTAAAATTATGAGTTGGAACATTGCTGGTCTTAGAGCCAAATTAAATGACAAGAATTGACTGGACAAAATTAGTTCCTACGATGTTCTTGCTTTCCAAGAAACATGGGAAACATCAGACAGCTTGGCTCTGGATGGTTTTTCCCATTTTTCTGTACCTGCAGACCCTAGTAAAGCAGGAAGGGCAAAGGGGGGCTTGGCTATATATATTTCATTAGATCTCCAAGGTGAGCCAAGACACATTAAATCTAACTCAACTAACTGCCTAGCGGTAGAACTATCCATGCCAAATTCCTCTCCCATAGTTTTAGTTAACTTTTATAATTCGCCTGTCAGTCAAACTATTAACGAGCATTTGGCAACTTTAGAGGAATTCCTGTCTACCCTCAGTGAGAATAGTACATATGGGTACGAGGTGATCCTTATGGGAGATTTCAACATTCATCCTTGTCAAGTGGATTGCCACGTGGAACAAGAGGATTTTTTCTTTTATTCCTCTCCACCACATTTTGAACACACATCACGTGGACAGATGTTGGAATTGCTCTTAGCCACTTTTAACTTGTATGAGTCATCTTGTTGCCCTATAGGCCCGAGGGCATCGACATACGTTGGCAATAACACGGGCACAATCATAGACTATATTTTTTTATCTTCTAGTCTCTTACCTGAAACCATTAATTACAAGGTAGAAACTACAGTTTTTAGCGATCACAATCCTGTGATTTTAGAGATCATATCTCAAGGAGTCTTGGGAAAAAGAAAGGCCGATACTTTATGTGCGATAGATTTAGTCTTAAAAGACCAGAATCGAAGACTAAAGTGGGACCAAGTGACCCCTATCACCTTTTTACAGGAAACCCTGGCAAAAGTAGAGGGGGAGGTTGCAATTTGTCTGGATAATAAGAACCCTGGTCCTAATTTGATTGAGGCTTTTGACGCCATTTGCCGTCAGGTTAACTTAGATCTAACTGTAAAGACAAAGGCAAACAGGACCAGGGGCCCAGATGGTTCGATTCAAACTGCTCCAAGGCTCACTCAATTCCCCTAAAGGCTTTAAAAAACAAACCAAGAGACAAAGCACAGATAGCTTTGCTGAGGAAGCAATACAACCACGCTATCAGGCTTAGGAAACTTGAGATAAAAAATGATGCCTGGAGTGAATTATTATTGCCAGAAACACAACGAGATAGTGCTAAATTTTGGGCAATCATAAATGACCCATATTTTGCTGGAAAAGATAACCAGAGAGCAGACTGTATCATACCAGACGATCAATGGGTGACACACTTTAGTAATATCTATAGCCACCCTGATACCCCCTCGGATCGCGAGATGTCATCTTCGCAATCATCAATGTCCACAATCTCTCCCTTTACCCCTGAGGAGGTTAAGAAAGCGATTAACGATACACTCTGTAAAAAGGCACCAGGGCCCGATGGGGTCCCTGCAGATTTTTTCAAAAGTGCCCCAGAATTCAGTACCAAGATTCTTACAAATATTTTTAATGTTACTAGGGACCTCATTTTTCCTATTAGTTGGACAAAGTCTACCATAGTACCTATTTTTAAAAAAGGACAAAGGACAGATCCGGCCTGTTATAGGCCAATTTCCCTTATAGACTCAAGTGTTAAAATTTTGGGAAGAGTCCTTTTAGGAAGACTGACCCAGCTTATAGAGGGGAAGGGCATTTTATCAAACGCACAATATGGTTTCAGAGCAAAAAGGGGTACCATAGACCAATGCCTAAACCTGGAATTAATTTTAAATAAATATGTAATTGCCAAGGGGGGCTCCCTGTACATGGCCTTTATGGACATCTCTTCAGCTTTTGACCTGGTCAACAGGGGTAAGCTGTGGAGGATCCTTTTGGCCATGGGCATTGACCCCCCTTTGGTCAATTACTTAGCGGAACTACACAGGGAGCTCAAGACATCGGTCAGAGTGACTAGGGAAGGAAGAGGCACTTGCCATTTCAACTCGGAGAGGGGGGTTAGGCAAGGATGTATCCTTGCCCCCCTCCTCTTCACTCTTTATATAAACAATCTGGAGAAAGTCATGGCTGCATCTCACATCGACATTCCACGTGCAGGCGAGACAAAGTTACCCGTCCTCCTGTACGCGGACGATGCAGTCCTACTAGCACGCTCCGGAGTGGCCCTAAATAAACTCCTCTCATCCTTTGGAGATTTCATGACCTCGTTGTACATGAAAACTAACACAGAGAAATCCCATGTGATGATTGCAGGAGTAGCAGGTAGGAAAAGAAAGACCAAAACATTTTACTGTACAGGGAAAGAGGTCAGGAGAGTCCCATCTTTCCCATATTTAGGTGTGACCTTTGATGAAAAGGGCACTTGGGGCCCCCAGCACTCCGCTAAAAGCAACGCTGTAGCTAGAGCGGCTGCAGGGTTGCTCGGTTTTGCTAAGAAATTAGGTCCCGTCCCATGGAAAGCATCATCAAAGTCTACAAAGCAAAATGTGTGTCCATTGCCCAGTATGGCTCTGCTATTTGGGGGTATACTAGCCACGATAAAATCCAGAAAGTAGAAAATAAATTTCTGAGATCTCTGCTTTCAGTCCCCCAATCGACTCCCACCTATGTATTACACGCAGAGCTCGGTTTGGGCTATATAATGGACTCTTTAAAATTAGCCCCGTTATTGGATGAATGAAAACCTGGCTCAACCAGGAGCTTACATTAAATCATATTATTTTAAAAGATTGTTTAGCCCTGGATAGAGCCTTACGTATCCCGCGGATAAAATTTGTACAAACACAGTTGACTCTTGCCGGTCGTCCGGAGCTTTTTTCTTCCCCAGACTTAATAACTCAAGATGATCTTAAAACAGTAAAAAATACCCTGACTGAGTTATAGGTTCTGGAGAGGGAAGCTATAGAGTTAAGTAAACCCACGGTAAGGAAACATTGTATGTTGAAATCTGGCCCAGGAATGGAACCATACCCTTTCCTGGTAACTAAACCATACCATCGTTTCCTTTTAACGAGATTTCGTTTTGACCTGATCCATCTTATCTTAGGCAATTATAAAACTTGGAGTAGACCTGTTGATGCTGAACCATGTGACTGTGACCACTTTTCTATTCAGGACACGACACACCTCATTATGTTTTGCGAACATTATATTGATATTAGGAAAAAATATTTGCTCCCAATCCTGCGCAACCAAGGTTTTATTCAGGTTAGACCAGCCCTGATGTTTCTGCAACTCCTTCCAAATGCAAAAGTAGCCTTTCACGTGGCTAGCTTCTTAGTTGCTGGAGCACGGATAAACAAGAACCGCACTAGAGTTAGGCACCTTACTGACCATTGAATAATGTCTCCCATCTAAAAATTTTTAATTCTTTGTCTTCCGGAGGGTCTCTTTTTAATATTTTTAAAAATTTTTTAATATATTCCGTTTGTATATTGTGATTTAAAATGTTTTTTAAATGTGTTGACTATGTAAAATCATGTATTATGTATGAATTTGTGCCCTGATGAATTGCTATGTATTTATGCTCGTTCTTTTATGATTTTTAATAATCGAATAAAGATAAATTGACTGACTGACTGATTGACTGCCTCTCTGACTGGCTCCTTCCATTCTTCCATGAATGCGTGCTCTACTGAAACTCTTTTTTCATGAAACACTCCATGTCAGTCTATGCGTTCTCCAGCTGTCTCCCTTGCATAATTTTCTCCCCACCCTCAATGGTGCATGTCACATTCAAAAGCAACAATGCATCTCAATTTGTTATCAACAAATGAAAAACAATTTTTAGATAAGAACACACCAGGAGAAGAAAAATTGACAAAAACAGAGTTGATTTATTCTTTTGTTATTTCAAAAATATCTGTATCTGTGATAGCTCTGTTGTAGTCTGTTTGCTGCTGCCCTTGTACTTAGTTTTCTGTATGTTCTCCCCCTTAGCCCTTCCTAGTGTTTTCAGCCTTCACCATTCCCGCCGCTGCGTCCCATCTGGCCCGCCACCTCACTCGCCCAATCGCACCCACCTCCCTGCTGCTCCTCCCTCTCACCAGCCCTTCTTATGGCAGCTGCTGTGCAGTGAGGAGAGCGACCCTTGACCCTTTCCAGGCCGCACAGCTCCACCTGCTGCACCCGTGTCCCTGCATCCGGATCTCGCTGCTGCTGCGAGTTCAAGGCCCTCCTCCGCCCGCAGGCTGCCTGCTGCGCCTCATCCCTGGTGGCCCAGTGGTGAGCCGTAAGTATCTGTCTGCTCGCTCCGTTCCTTGTTTAGCATTTTTTGTTATCTGTATTTGTATTATATTATGTCTGCCATATTCTGTTACTGCATCTGTATCTGTTTTTTTGATAGCTCTGTTGTAGTCCGCTTGCTACTGCCCTTGTACTTCATTTTCTGTATGTTCTCCCCCTTAGCCCTTGCCTCTCCCGCCACTGCATCCCCTGCGGCCCCACCCCTTCACTTGAGCAATCGCTCCCGCCTCCCAGCTGCTCCTCCCTCTCACCTCCCCTTCCTATGGCGGCCGCACGCCAAAGGCGCACCTAAGGCAGGCCCGTCTGGCCCCTCCGCGCCTGGACCGCACCCAGCACCAGACCCCCTGGCCCCCGCGAACACCACGACACCCTACGCTGCTATGACACCAGCACCCTCCACGCTCTCAATGCCGACCGATCACACACCTGTTTCTAGGGCCACCCTGAAGCGCACCCAAGGATGCTTCTCCTGCTGGAGCTGCAGCTACACCAGCCTCCAAGCCACCACCCCGTCCACTGGGGTAAGACGCAACAACCTCAGATGCATACTACTCAACACCCGCTCCGCCCGCAAGCATGCCATTGAACTTTGCGACCTACTCGACTCCTCCCCGGATGTCGCCTTCATTACGGGCACCTGCAATGAACCCCTCCTCAGCACCCGACATTGCCTTTGCCATCCGGGAGGGCTACAAGATCACTCGCAGGGACCGTACCAACGGAGCAGGAGGAGGAATCCCCATCGTCCACAGAAACACCCTCAGAATCTCGACCAGCACCGACGACACCCTCAGTGCCGCCAAACACCTGAACTTCCAGATCCACATCAACCCCAACACCACCCTCAGAGGAACCCTCATATATAGACCCCCTGGACCCCAGCCTCAGTTCAGCGACTCCATCGCCGACTTCCTCAGCACACTAGCATTTGCATCAACCAACTACATTCTCCTCGGAAACCTGAACTTCCACCTCGAGAACACCAACGACAGCAACTCCATCACCCTGCTCGACAACCTCGACAACCTCGGACTCTTGTCACGACTCCCACCCACTCCGCCGGACACATGCTTGACCCCATCTTCCCCGCCAGTAACCAAGTCACCTTCAGCCACACCACCAAACTCCACTGGACCAACCACCGCTGCATCCACTTCACCTTCGAGAAGCCCACCGCACACCACCACACACAACGAGCCCCCACCGCAGCTGGAGCAAAGTCACCGAAGACCAGCTAATCACCTCCCTTGCCCGTAACCCTCCAACAGACACTACCGACACTGCCGACTGCAACTTCAGGCAATGGATCGATGACTGCGCCAACACTCTCGTCCGATCAAGAGACCCTCAAACAGAAACACTGACAGAAAAACCACTTGGTTCACCGCTGAACTCCAGGCTTCCAAGCAGGCCTGCCGTAGGCTCGAGAAGAAGTGGCACCACGAACAGACACCGGACAGCAATGTAGCCTACAAAAGCACCATCTGCCGACACCACCAACTCATCCGAACCTCCAAAAGAACCTCCTTCAAGGAACGCATCAACAACAACGCACACAACAGCAAAGAGCTCTTCAACATTGTGAAGGAACTCACCAACCCCAGCTCCAACACCAACGACATCCTGCCATCGTAAGACCTCTGCAACTCCCAAGCCACCTTCTTCCACTGCAAGATTGCAGACATCCACGACAGCTTCAACAACCAGGACCCCCCTACAGCCACCGACACCTATGACTCATTGGCCCCCAGCCACACCAACCCCCTGCCCTCCTGGACCAACGTCAACAACTCCTGGTGGCTGGCCACGCTGGGAGCTGCACCGACACCCACCAACCACGCACGCAACCTGGGGTTCATCCTGGACTCATCGCTATCAATGACCCAGAAAGTCAAGGCCGTCTCCTCCTCCCCTCCGCATAGTCCGCAAGATCTACAGATGGATATCCACCGGAATCAGAAGGATGGTCACGCAGGCCCTCGTCAGCAGCAGACTGGACTACAGCAAAGCCCCCTAGGCGGGAACCTCACCCAAACTCCAGAAACGACTACAACGCATACAGAACGCCTCTGCACGCCTCATCCTCGACATCCACAGCCACAGCCACATCACACCCCACCTGAGAGACCTGCACTGGCTCCCCCTCAACAAGAGGATCACCTTCAAGCTCCTCACCAACACTCACAAAGCACTCCACAACACTGGACCAGCATATCTCAATGAACGACTCACCTTCTACAACCTGAACCGCCAGATTCGCTCCACTGACCTCGCCCTCGCCACCGTCCCACGCATCCGACGAGCGACTGCCGGTGGCAGATCATTCTCCCACCGCACCGCCAAGTCATGGAACACCCTCCCCATCTGCCTCCAACAGACCCAGGACCTGCTGACATTCAGGAGACTCCTCAAGACCTGGCTGTTCGAGAAGTAGCAGCACCCCCCCCAAGCGCCTTGAGACCCTCACAGGTGAGTAGAGGACTCTACAAATGGATTGATTTATTGAAAACTGCCTGCCTGAACAAGTGGTGTGGAACACTGCCTTGGGACATGACCACATGCGCCACTGAGAAAAGAAGAGCACAGCCCAACTTTTTTCAAATACTGATATCTATCTACACAAGTAAGTCGAACATTAACATTAATTGCTCGATCAAAATATTAATTATATAACCCAAAAGAATTTAGACAATTTTTAAAGTTTTAATTTTTTCTGAAATTGTCACGGTTAACTTTAATCCACAGTTTGAGCCAATGTATTACTGCTCCAACAATGTAAGTTAACATTATACCTTTTCTCTAAGGAAAAATGATAGCAAAATCATAGTAATTAGAATCTATGACCTACTCAGGAAAGGTGCTGGACAGCTACTGGGGAGGAAATCACTATTCTAACTCTGTCAAATACTTACCTCAGGGAAGGTCCTGGACAGTGACCACAAAATTACTTTTCTAACTCTGCCGATGATTTAACTCAGACAAGGTGCTGGACAGTGGCTGGGGGCAAATTTCCAATCTAACTCTGCCGAATACTTATCTCAGAGAAGGTGCTGGACAGTTACTGAAGGGCAAAATAATGTTTCTAATTCCGCTTAGTACTTACCGCAGGGAAGGTGATGGGCAGTGCCTGGGGGACAACATTTCTATTCTAAGGTGTGGCGCAGCAGCCAGAGCATCTGACTCCAGACCGTGGGGATCATTCTTCGATCCCCGGCACTGTCAGCAGCTCAGCTCAGCATCAAATGACTTGGGCAATAGCTCACTTAATCTCCCCGACTGACCCCAGCGCCTTGAAACCACAAGGGGTGATATGTTTGCGCTTTACAAATAAAGGATTATTAACCGTTGAGTACTAACCTTAAAGAAGATGCTGTACAGTGATGGGGGCAGGCAAAATAACTATTGTAACTCCGTCGACTACTTACCTCTTTTTCTTTCCCTTAGACCTTAAAACAACAAAACACGCATTGAAAGAGAGAAAAATTTCCATATACAAAAAACACAAGCAGTGGAAAATCAATGCGCATCATTAAAAAAAAAAATCAACAATACATAAGTAAGAAATTCCATAAAAAACATACTAAATGAAAAACATAAAATATTTCAACATTTTCTTTCTAACCTTAAATAGATAACCAATAAAGAAAAGGTTCAACAAACCCGAAAACCTGTGCAATTCAACTCAAAAGTTTTGGAATCACATAGGAACAGAAAAAAAACCTCACCAAGAAATACTTTTTTTAAAAAAAATGTACTGCCATCCTAATAACTTTCTTTCTGCAGAATACAACCCTAACACTTAATTTTCTCTTTTTTTCATCAGAATTACAAAATATCCCACCCTTCAACAGACTGCATCAATTAACCATGCAATTCTTTTTTCTTTAGCCAACAGAATTTCCTCCAAAGAAAAGAATCACACCAATCATGATGTGGGAACAGGCTGTTAACGTATGGTGCCTACTTTGATTGAAAGGAGAGATTAACTGAGCCCAGGAGTAATAGGGGGTGTGTTGGTTATTTTTCATCCTAATGCAAAGTCAGAGAAGTTACTCTGGGTGACAAAGTGGAAAGGACAATAGAGCATAGTCACTCTTCCTCTGGAATGGAGATTGAAGTTAGAGAGAACACCCAAAAATAAAAATATTAGCAGCCACCTCCACTGAGACCTGTGGCTCAGTTTTGAGAGAGGTATCCCAAACATCCCCATGCATGTTGCAAGCAGTATGCCCAAAATACCTAATTTAAGGAGAGCGATTCAGAGACAAAAACAGGTAAGTGATCCCGTAATAACTTCACCACAATCCTACTGTGACATTAACATCCCCCTTCAACTTAGTTTCGTTTTACAAATGTTCCTTTCCTACTGTATGACAAGAACCCTCTCAAACAATTACTAATCTTCAGTACAATCAATAACGTAGTAACCTTGGAGAAAAGTGCAATTTGAATGATGGATGGAAATTTTAAGTCAACTCCCCAGCCATTCAAATAAATGTACACTATTCCAACATAACCAACTATGTGCCAACTTAACAACACTACCATCCCATTATTTTCCAGCGTACATCCTGACAAGCAACCCTCAACTTACATTGAGATTTTATCAGTAGTAAAATCCAAAACAAATAATAAAAGTCCTATAAAAAAAATAATTAGCTTCCAAATACAGGTGATTAATAGAATTACTAAAAATGTACCCTGACAAATTCAAGGTTGTTTTTTCTCACTTTTCACAGCGCTATTGGTGAAAAAAAACAACTTTAGATGAGGATTACATGTCAAAAAATAAACTGCTATCAGGCATATGCATCAAAGATTCCTTAAACGCTATTCCTCGCAAATTTGCGAGTTTCTAAATAGCGATTTTTGCATTTGGGATGATGAATCCCAAATGTTATGTTATGTTATGTTATGTTATATTTATTTTTGTATAGCGCACGGCTACTCAAAAAGAGTGTCCCGGCGCTTTTAAATAAGGAGACCTACAGTACAATAACACAACACAGTAAAAAGAGGGGAGGGAATGCAGTAAAAGAAAAACTAAGGAGAACACAGCGGTTCAGCCTACTGGGTGAACAGCCAGGTTTTGAGGCCTTTCCTAAATGCGAGTAGGCTGGTAGCTCCCCGGAGTGTGAGCGGCAATGAATTCTACAACTGTGGCGCCAACAGTCCAAAGGAGCGGCCTCCCAAGCGAGCCCTCTTCACTCGCGGTACAACCGCCAGGAATAGAGATTCTGACCTCAGAGAGCGAGTCGGATGATAGAAGGCAAGTCTCCTTTGGAGGTACTTCGCTCCCACCGCATGGAGCGCTTTATAGGCTAGGGTTAGTGCCTTGAAAGCAATCCGTTTGCGGATGGGAAGCCAGTGTAACGTCTGCAGCAGACCCGCCGCGCCGGCTCGTCTTTTAAGGTCGAAAATGGCCCTCGCGGCCGCGTTCTGCGCGACTTGGAGCCGCTGTAGCAGGTACTCTGGCAGGCCCAGGTAAAGAACGTTGGAGTAATCTAACCTAGAGCCTATCAGAGCCTGCACCGTCAGCTTCCTATGTTCCTCAGACAACAGAGGTAAAAACCTCCGCAGCATCCTAAGGAGGCCGAAGCAGGTGCCCGTCACACCCAGGATCTGGGATTTCAGAGTCAGACCCTTGTCCATCTTGACCCCCAAGTTCTTAGCAACTTGGGATGAACAAGATGGAGGAAACATGTTGATGGGCCACCAAGCTTGCCAGTCTGGCTCAGTCGCGCACCCAAAGAAGAGTACCTCGGACTTGTCGGAATTGCACTTGAGGCTGTTCAGTTGGAACCATTTGAAAACAGCCCCAAGGCAATCCCGGATACTCTCCCCATCAAAGTCTCCTCCCCTCTTACAAGAGAAGAGGAGCTGGGTGTCGTCGGCATAGGATACGATCTGAGCCCCAAACGACTCCGCCAACGCCGCCAAAGGGGTCATAAAGATGTTAAAGAGGGTTGGGCTCAATATAGAGCCCTGTGGAACCCCGACTCCCAAAGGCGGCATCACGGCGGAATCTGGAGAGGCCCAGACCGTTTGCCGGCGGCCAGCTAGGAAGGAAGAAAACCAGCAAATGCAAAAATTGCACTCGCAAAGGGCCAGATTCTCAGAATCTGGCCCTTTGCGAGCGCAAATATGATTGATGAATCAGGCTGTATGCCCAGTCCTTTCACTCCCAAGACAGGAGCAGCAAGCAGCAGGTCAGCACAACAAAGCAACAAGCAGATTGTCAGTCCCTCCTACAGCATCCAGCTCTTCTTCCTGGCAGAATGTCCTTTAGTCCAGAGTTGTTCTGCTTTGAGAGTGTCAGAGGTTCAGTATGTATACACCTTTCTGTCTTTGAAATAGGCAAACTTCAAAGGAAAGTCTGCCTTTCCCTGGCCTGGCTCCAGGCACATTACAGGGGGAGTTAGACAGCTTTGTGTGGAGACAGGCACACCCTAGTCAGGTGTCAGTGACAACTCCTTCCACCACTCTAGCTCAGTCAGGCCCATCAGCCTGGTGATGGCCCATCAGGATATGTAAGGCACAACTCAGCTCCCTTTGTGTGACTGTCTAGAGTGAATGCACAAGAGCTCAACTGCATCCTAACCCAGATGTGCATTCTACAAACAGGAAGAGGCACAGAATGGTTAAGCAATAAATTGCCCACTTTCTAAAAGATGCTTTTTCAGTCACAATGGTTCAGTTTTTGGCCTGATTAGGTCCTAGAGAAAAGGTCTGGGTAGCGAGTATTTAATAAACGCTAGGGAGCAAAGGCTGTAGGTATAGGTAGAAAAATTATTTATTTTGATCTTTTCTTTTTTAGGATATACAAAAATATTTATACTTATACTGTATTTCAGGTGCTCAAGTGAATAGTACGGTGCAGGACGTGACAAAAGTGAACAAAGTGAACGGACTGTCACACAACAACAACAAGGTTAAAAAACAATTATATACAATAGAAAGAGTAAAAAATCCTTGGGTATGTCGACGGCGTTTCGATCTATATAGCTTTAGATCATCATCAGGACTGATGAGCTTCCTGAAACTTGCCAAGGCATTTTCAGGCAAGGATGATATTTTGATGCTGAAACTGAAGGTTGCTTTCAGGAGAGAATATAATAGTTAATGAGAAGGTTTTTCCAATTAGATAATCCAGGTAGCGCTCGGTCACTTTAAATTAGACGAGGGTCCCACTTGGATTGAATGATTGGGCAGCGCGAGGGAAATTGTTTTGGCGCTATCCTCGCTGTGTAAATTTCAATTACGGGCGCCTGAAAATTTGGATTTCGGCGATATTTGGAGCTGGTAGGGGGTCTGCTTGAGCGCGTTCGTCGCTATGCAAGTAAACGTTTTGGCGCCTAGAAATTAATTCGGCGTGTTCGCGGAGCAGGTAGGGGGTCCGAGAGGATAGCGCCAAAACAATTTCCCTCGCGCTGCCCAATCATTCAATCCAAGTGGGACCCTCGTCTAATTTAAAGTGACCGAGCGCTACCTGGATTATCTAATTGGAAAAACCTTCTCATTAACTATTATATTCTCTCCTGAAAGCAACCTTCAGTTTCAGCATCAAAATATCATCCTTGCCTGAAAATGCCTTGGCAAGTTTCAGGAAGCTCATCAGTCCTGATGATGATCTAAAGCTATATAGATCGAAACGCCGTCGACATACCCAAGGATTTTTTACTCTTTCTATTGTATATAATTGTTTTTTAACCTTGTTGTTGTTGTGTGACAGTCCGTTCACTTTGTTCACTTTTGTCACGTCCTGCACCGTACTATTCACTTGAGCACCTGAAATACAGTATAAGTATAAATATTTTTGTATATCCTAAAAAAGAAAAGATCAAAATAAATAATTTTTCTACCTATACCTACAGCCTTTGCTCCCTAGCGTTTATTAAATACTCGCTACCCAGACCTTTTCTCTAGGACCTAATCAGGCCAAAAACTGAACCATTGTGACTGAAAAAGCATCATTCCACCCCAGGTTCTACTAAGTGGGGTTCCCTTGTTTACTAAAAAACACTTTCTAAAAGAGCTTCTGCCTGGCTGACGAGGGGTGATGCCCCAGAACCAGTCACAGGATGCTTGTTTCCGGTCCAGGGAGGACCTGGCATGGCAGTTTGGGCTGGACTGTTCCCATGAGATACAGGGTCAAGACTGATTTGCTTATGGCTGGGTCTAAACTGGGGTGGCATGGTGAGCAAAAGAACCATGGATTTATCTCTGATCAATTGACTGGGGGTGAATGTTTTATTTGCTCTGCATTCCGCCCATTATCTGTGTGTCTTGCTTTCTCACCCTGAGTGCGCCGGGTATGCTCTGACATGGGTCCCGGGCTCAGTGTGTGACTGGATTCAAGCTAGTCTGGCTGATATGGGGTGATGCTCCGAAACCAGTCCCAGGATGTTAATTTCCGGTCCAGAGAGGACCTGCCTTGGCAGTTTGGACTGAACTGTTCCCTTGAGGCACAGTGTCAAGACTGATGTGCATATGGCTGGGTCTAAACAGTGGTGGCATGGTGAACAGATTAACAATGGATTTATCCCAGATCTATTGAATGGGGGTGAATGTTCGATTTTCTCTACATTCCGTCAATCATCTGTGGGTCTTGCACTTTCTAAAAGTGACATTTTCAAACACGGAGTTTGAAAAACAACTTCACCAAAAGATGTATTTTTAAATTGTGAGTTCAGAGATCCCAAACTCCAAATCTCTATCTGCTCCCTGCAAAAAGGGCCAGGTTCAACATAAACCTATAAATAAAATATATCACATATAACTATTCTTTTTTCTCAAATTTACAGACACCTGTTTATACTTAGATATACTTACCTATAACATTACTCAATAAGGTGTGGTAAAGGCATTTGTGGTCAAAGTAAATGTTTGGTAATGACATGCGTGGCAAAGGCACATGCATGGTATGTGCCAAGCATAGTAAAGGTTGTTTCCCACAGGAGTCAATTCGCCTGATTTCCATAGGCTAATTTATCTTCCAGAGTGTGTAAAATGCCTAACTCTGGAGAATGTGGTAGTAGGATATTTTGGGATCTGTGCTCAGCTTGTCTAGATGAGCTGCATGCAGTAAAAGAATGGGCATGGATGAATGATCTGAAGAGTTGGGGCTGATGTGTGTTGGACATTTCTAGAATAGGTGAGATTGCTGAGGTGTAACGAGGGGTCAGGAGACCAGCTTCTGGGATGAGTGCACTTTTGAAGATGGTGAGGAGGGGGAACTAAATATGAATTCCCAAATTCACTAAGACATTGACAGTAGTAAAGCTACATTTAAAATGTGTTGTAGAGTTAACATGAATGGAGGAATGCTTTGAAATGCAGGGGGTGCCTGTGTTAGCCTCTTTAGGAGCTGGTGTGCTGAGTGAGATGTACCAGGAATAGGTCAAGCATGCAGTCAATGGGAGGAACGTGCTTAAGGGACAGGGAGTAAGAGTATAGAAAAACCAGAAGATCCCATTTCACAAAGCCAGTTACATCTATGAACCTATGTTCATGTGCATTAGAGGGTGATTTAAAACTAATGTGCATGGAAGAATGCTTTGAAGTATTGGATTGGTGGGCATGTGCTGGGCTCTTCAGGAACAGGTGTGCTGTGAGAGGTCGAACAAGGAGGGGTCAGGATAGCAATCCCTAGAAGGAGTGTTTGAGATATGTCTCTCTTTTCAAACCGCCCCCTCCCCAGAATAGAAGCATCAGCATAACATGCTATTTATTATTATTGGAGATCATGGGCAGACTATGACTCACAAGAGGAAAAGCCTCAAGCACCTCTGCACACACGGTTTCTGACATCCTCTTTAATTATCTGTAGCTGCAACAAAAAAGGCATTTAACCATAACAAGGATAAAGGTGTTAATTGATGGAATAATAAAATCCCACTGCTTAGCTCGTGACTAGCAGCAGACTTGTTTTCCCTTGAAATTCTCCTGTTGCAGTTATCTCAAATAACTATAACTTGTGCCTGCCCTGCACAATGTTTTCATCACTGATGTCATTTTAGATGATGTAAAGATGTTATCAATTGCATAATAGAACATGTAATGAATGATTTAATATTGGAGGTAATTAGTAGTGCATAGTGAGGGTGTGAGTTATAGTTAATATAGAGCGTGAGCTATAGTTAATTGAGAGAACTATAACTTGTGGATTTCAGTGGTTTTGTTTGTTTAAAATAGTGTTTAAAATAACATTTTCACCCAACTATAACGTTTAAGATGTGCATTGCCATGAGTGGCATGAGGTTGGGTGGAGGGCTGTGTGATCCAGCCCCTGCTGTGCATGACCTAAGCTGTGCACAGCGTGTGGCTTGGGGAAAGACCTGCATTATTTAATTTTTTTTTCACTTCCCTGGATCCACTGCAGGTCTCTGCAGGGTAGCGGGGGCCCTGAGTGCCGGGATGGATCAGTAGATTTACAGACAGTGAAAAAATAATAATTCTTCTCTATTTATGAACCCTTATATACTTTTTCCAAATATTGTTTAGCACTTGGGGACTAAGCCATTGAGTCCTAAGGTGGTCGGCGCAACATTTTCCTCAGGATGCGGCCAGCAAATAGGATCCTGTGTTAGGGCTCGCAGGTCCGTGGATCCATCATGAATGGTCCTGATCATCTAATCAGAGCACAGCTGCATCCGCGGACCCTTCACGATGGATTGCAGCGTGAAATATCGAAATTTGTTAAACTCTAATTTCTCAAAAACGACTGAACAGATTTGCACCAAATCACAAAAAGCACACTTTCGAGATCACAATCTAGCTTATTGTAAAATGTGGAGTAATTCCGTTCAGCCGTTTTTGAGATATCACTTGGGTTTGGGGAACCCTTCCTCTTTCTCAAACCCCGCCTGACGGATCATCCTGAAACCTTCCAAGAAGGAGCTGAAGTAGATTAGACTTTTTTGTAATGTTTTGTGATGATTCATCAAACAGCGCCAAAGTTACAAGCAAACCAAAAAAACTAATTCTTACGGAAACGCATACCTACATTTAAATTCAAAGTGGTGACTGTCACTAGGATACATATAGATATATACTCCTTGCAAAGTGTTCGATTGCCGGCATGCTGCAGAATGCCAGTGATGCTTGGCGACAGATGCGCCTGTCTACTTGTTTTCACACTACAGATTCCTCTCCTGTGGTTTGGCACTCCAATAGCTGCTTGCAAAACTTTTTATTCAGCTGAGGCAATAAACACATTTTAGCTGGACACAACAGCCTTGTTCACACTACGATGTGTCCAATACAAAGTATTTTTTCTAAATTGTACATTCTTTACGTCATAATTGTTTGAGTTACTACAGACAGCTACCCAAGTACCATGATCACTAATTTCAATGAACATTTGAGTTAAATAATCATTTGCCAAGTTAGGTATCCCAAAATGCACTTGTAATATAGAAGACATTCATAATGGATTATATGTAATATGGTCATCAATTGCCATCTCTGGTTCACTTACAAATTGTTTGCCATTCAGCATTGCAGTTTATGTTACCAGAACCACTCAACTTAACAATAACAGACCATATTAAAGGGTAATAGGTTATGTTGCACACACAGCACATGCATATATATATATATATATATATATATATCCTTCGCCAAATAGAAATTAATGTCTGCATTCGTCCAATTGCTGAAGTTTGGGTTTTATTCAAGAGACTCAAGAAGCCCCATTCACCTACGCGTTTCGACCGCAGGTCTTGATCACAGTGTTGCCACTAGTCCATTTTCTATTTTCACCTCATATACATTTACTACCCATCAGCTTATAATGAAGCATCTTGGGAGATGTAGTTTATCAAAACATTTTGAAATCAAGAAAGGTTTTTAAAGCATTGCATTTGAATACATATTGCCAAATTGAACATTCAATTCATCACTGTTAACTTATTTTCAAAAGTGTAAGAGGGGATAGGACAGTGAATGAATGAACTATAATAACATAGACATTACATCCAAACAATTTGGTAAATAATGCACTATGTGTCGGCATAACCAATACTCATTTTCCATGCTTAAAACCGACTTTCATAAAAACCCCTTGAAAGACTGTCCTATCCCCTCTTACACTTTTGAAAGAGGATCCACTTCATTGATATTGTGGGGGGCACACTGCCCCCCACAGCCCTGGGGACCGCCACCCCTTGGGGCTCATTTCTTTTTTTTTTTTAAGTAAAATACCCGGTGTGGGGGGGGGCTTGAACCCCCCACACGCCCCGGGGACCGCCACCTCCCCGGGCTCTAAATATTAAAATGTGGGGGTCTGTGACAGACCCCCAAACCCCAGGGACCACAATCCCCCAGAGCTGTGCAATAGGTGGGAGGGGGGCTGCGTGGCCCCCATCCTGGAGCCCTTCATGGCCCTGGGTACCGCCTCCTCCCAGGGCCGGCTCCTGCAGTTTCCCCACTGCTGCTTGCAATGACAGGGCGGGAGCCTCGCGGCTCCCACCCTGTCATTGCAAACTGCTTTTCTTCATTGAAGCGAGAGCAGGGAAACGCGGCCCACTTCCTGAATTTGAGATTTGAAAAAATGAATTATGGGGCAGGTCCTAGGGGATGGGGT
Source organism: Lissotriton vulgaris (assembly GCF_964263255.1). Taxonomy (NCBI): domain Eukaryota; kingdom Metazoa; phylum Chordata; class Amphibia; order Caudata; family Salamandridae; genus Lissotriton; species Lissotriton vulgaris. The sequence goes on along the minus strand of NC_141698.1, from coordinate 937,414,315 downwards.
CCCCAGGGCCAAAAAATGAGAAAAAGAAGGGGGGGCTACACAGCCGCCCTTCTTAAAAAAAAAGAAAAAAAGAAAAGACTGGCATTGCCACGGAGGCCATGCCCCCTTCTTGCAGCACTCTGCAAACGCGCCCCCTGGCGCATTTGCAGAGGGGGGACGAATTCCCCTTGAATACTGGGGGTCCCTGCGGGCCAACTAGCCCACCAGGAACCTCCAGGATGCGCCAGTGGGCTGCGATGCAGAGAGGTGTTCTGAGGCCATGCCCCCTTTTACACCTCTCTGCAACGCAGCTCTGTGGTGCTTACTGGAGGTTGTTGGTGGGCTGGTTGCACCCCAGGGACCCTCAGAATTCAAGGGGAGTTAATCCCCCAACTTAAAACGTGCCACGGGGTGCGTTTGCAAAGTGGTGAAGGGAGGGGGCGGGGCCTGAGTTCACATGTGTGCAAACACACCCTCTGGTGCGGTTTAAGTTGGGGAATTAATTCCTTGTCAATCCTGAGGGTCCCTGGGAGCAACTAGCCCACCAGGTTCCTCCAGTAAGCGCCACGGAGCTGCATTGCAGAGTGTTGTAAAAAGTGGTGTGGCCTCTGAACACCACTCTGCAACGAAGCCCCCGGAGTCTGTTCATCAACTTTTGTGGAGTACCGACATACATGACATTGCCGTAATCCAGCCGTGCCAGGATTAATGCTGATACTGCTCTCCTGAGGGTGTCCACCGTCAGGATGAGGGACAATTTTCGCAGTTGTCTCATTAGGCCCACGCAAGTGCCCACTACAGCTGAGACCTGGGCTGACATAGTGAGGTTGGCATCTAAAACTATGCCTAGGCTTTTGACTGCTTCTGCAGGTACTGGGGGGTTTCCTAATTCAGTGGGCCATAAGAGGTCACTCCAAGGGCTAGATGTTGTCGTAATTGCAAGCACCTCAGTCTTATCAGGATTAATCTTTAATGAATTTGCCGTCATCCAATTGACAGTAAATTTTAAGATGTTTTGTAATTTCTGATCTGCTGTTGGAGTGTTCCCAATTTGAATGATGATCTGTGTGTCATCAGCGTAGTTGTATATACTGCATTCCATCTGATTTAATGATGAGATAAGGGGTTGCAGATATGCATTAAACATGAAGGGTGACAGGGCCGAGCCCTGTGGGACTCCACATGTGATCCTTGCTGCCTCTGAAACCAGATCATCCAGCTGTACTCCCTGAACCCGTTCACAGAGGAACAAGGTCAGCCAGGCATGGGCCGTGCCCTGGATACCGAAGTCCCACATCCGCGACAGTAGTAGGTCATGGTTGACCGTATCAAATGCCGTGGAGAGGTCGAGCAGCACCAGGGCACAGGGATCTTTTTATCTGCTTTAAGTCGCAGGTCGCCTAGCACGGAAAGCATGACCAATTCCGTGCTATTATGGGCCCTGAATCCGGCCTGGTTGGGTTCCAGCAAGGAATTGTTCTCGAGATGATGAGAGAGGCTGGGCAGTACATGCTGCTCCATTATTTTGGCTAAAAAAGGGAGTTGTGAGATGGGTCTATAGTTTTTCAAGATCTTGGTGTCAGCCCCTGCCTTTTTCAAGAGCGGAATCAATCTGGCTTCCTTAAGGTTGGAAGGGACCTGTCCGGATGTGAGTGAGCTGTTTAGGAGCGATAGTATATTTATTTATTTTGCGATTTATAAAGCGCCTGGTGACCCGTAGGCATCCCCGCGCTGTAAATTTGTGAGAACCAAGAGAGGGCGACCGAGGGAACTATTTGGGAAACAGAAAGGTTTTTAATTTTTTTCGGAAGAGGGCGTGACAAGGTTCCAGACGCAAATTGCGAGGAAGTGAGTTCCATCCTGCAGAGGCTTTGACAGAGAAGCGTCGGCCACCGGTGCGAGCCTTCTTGAACCTAGGGACTGTGGCCAGATGTTCGCCGTCAGAGCGAAGGAGTCTGGGAGCCTTGTAGGGGATGACCATGTCTTTCAAGGCGGCTGGACCAACACCGTTGATAAGTTTATGGGTGGTGCACAGGGCTTTAAACTCTACTCGCTGGCGGACAGGAAGCCAGTGCAGAGCTTTAAGAGCAGGCTTGGCAGAGGCTCTGGGAGGGAGGTTCATAATGAGCCTCGCCGCCGCGTTTTGGGTCCGTTGGAGTTTGGCCAGGGTAAATTCAGGTGCGCCGAGGTAGACGGCGTTACTATAGTCAAGCCGGGCTAAGATAAGCCCTTGAACCAATAGTTTCCTGGATAGGGGAGGAAGGAGAGGGAGAATCTTGCGAATTGACCGCAGGAGGCCAAAGCATGTTCCAGCAGTTTTGGTTGCCTGGGTCTTCATGGTGAGGTCAGGTTCCATTTTCATAATCAGAAGGGGGAAAGGATCACTGGTCCTGCTTAAACCTTGGGTTCACAAGTCAAGGACCTGGTATCTCCCAAACATATATGACTCTCATACACGTGTATATTGATAGTGATAGTCTCTCTTTTGCGGTATATACTGTGTCCCCGCTTTTCTACACGTGCGTAATCATTGAGTCATTTTTTGTCTTGTGCACCCTCCACCAGGAGGTTTGCCTTAAGGTTTAAGGCAGTAGTGATCGTGGAAAGTGGGGGGTAGTGGTGTGATTATTAAAAATCCGGACGGCCAGACAAAAACCCGGAACTACAGGACAGGCAGAGTCAGCACATGCTGCCAGGACCGAGTAAGAAGGCACTAAGTAAGGCCTCTCTCGATCAGCCCAAATCCCCGAGGGAGCAATTTCCAAAAAAAGACAAGGTACAATGAAACCTTAAAGTCACGAAGAATCAGGTCAATAACCCTTTATTCTTCTCACAGTTTTCTCACCATTCACTAACCCCCATTGGTCCTGAAGAAAGCCTATAGATCTGTTGACTACCAAAGGCTGAAACATGTTGACCTCTTTTTAACAATATTCTATATAATGCACTAGAATCCCTTACCAATTCGCAAAGTGCATCCGTAATTTTTAGTTTTAGTCCGAACCCAGACCTATTAAATTGTTTTTTTGTCTGGCCGTCCGGATTTTTAATAATCACACCACTACCCCCCACTTTCCACGATCACTACTGCCTTAAACCTTAAGGCAAACCTCCTGGTGGAGGGTGCACAAGACAAAAAATGACTCAATGATTACGCACGCACGTGTAGAAAAGCGGGGACACAGTATATACCGCAAAAGAGAGACTATCACTATCAATATACACGTGTATGAGAGTCATATATGTTTGGGAGATACCAGGTCCTTGACTTGTGAACCCAAGGTTTAAGCAGGACCAGTGATCCTTTCCCCCTTCTGATTATGAAAGTTACCTACGGAGACTGAAAGGATTCTCACTCTGCCTCCCCCATCCCCATGATTATACGAGGTCAGGTTCCAGCCATACTCCTAGTGTTTTAATTTCTTTTTTTGGTGAGGGGATTTCACCAAAGGCGTCCGGCCAGACTGATGGTGGGATGGAGGTCCATTTGTTGCCCAAGAGCATGATTTCGGTTTTTGCACCGTTCAGCTTCAAGGAAGATTCGCACATCCAGGTGTGAATATCCTGGAGACAGTTCAGCAGGCTGTCTGGGTGTTTATCCAGGTGGGACAGAGAGACGACAAGTTGAGTGTCGTCTGCATAGTTTACTATTTTTATCCCGTAAGGGGTCACAACATCTTCAAGGGGGGCCATGTAGACATTAAACAGGGTGGGACTGAGCGAAGACCCCTGAGGGACACCACTTGTGAGTGGGAGTGGGTCTGAACGTGAGTTGCCGTCCCACACCTGAAATGAACGACCGGATAAGAAGGAGTTAATCCATGCATGTGCAGTTCCCACGATTCCTGCCCTGGCCAGGCGATGGAGAAGGACACGGTGGTCCACCGTATCAAAGGCGGCACTGAGATCCAGGAGGATCACTGCCACTGATCCTCCTGAATCCAGGATGCACCTTGCCTCCTCGATGACGGAGAGGAGGGCAGTGTCCGTGCCATGGCCGGGCCGGAATCCTGTTTGGGATTGACGAAGGAGATTGTTAGTCTCAAGGAATTTGGATAACTGCACATTCACTAATTTCTCAGCCATCTTGCTGATACAAGGAAGGAGCGATATGGGTCTGTAGTTGGCCATGTCGTCCGGGTTCAGTTGGGGCTTTTTCAATAAAGCCTTGACAACAGCGTTCTTCCAATTGGGAGGCACTGTGCCTTGGGAGAGAGAGGTGTTAATGAGATCCCTAATAGAGGGGGCTATGCTGGGAGATACGGTTTTTAAAAATCTAGCCGGGGCTGGGTCAAGGGGGGATCCGCTTTTCATCTTGGCCAACGTGGAGGTGACCTCAGTAAGGGAAACTGCTCTGAAAGAGTGCAGCTGCGGGCTGTTGGTGCAGGCCTCTATATCCGTGTGGTTATGAGGGCTGATGGGAGGGAGGGAGTCCAGTATACGCGATATTTTGGAATCGAAATAGGTGGCCAGTTCCTTACTTCTATCTGGGGGAGGGGGGCAGGCAGCGGGCGCCAAAGGAATGTTAAGAAGTTCTTGGACTATGAGGTAAGATTCTTTGGAGGAGTTGGTGGCATTTTTTATTCTATTGTCATAGAATGCGGCCTTGGCTAGCTTTAGGGCAGATTTGTAACGTCTTACCGAGCAGGGGTACATGTCCTTATTACTATGGAGCCAGTCCTTTCTCCACAGTCTCTCTGCCTTTTTGCACTCTTTGCGTAGAGCTCTGAGTTCAGAGTTGTACCATGGGGCATGGCCCTTTATCCTGGTCTTGTTCTCACGATTTTTTATGGGGATGATACTGTCGAGGGAGGAGGAGATCCATTCTCTGAATTGGGTATCAGCGGTGGAGGGGCCTCCGAGAGACTAGGGGTCGAGGAGACCAGGGCTTTGGACCAGTCCTCCACCGAGAGTTTGGCCCAAGATCTGTCTCTGGTGAGGGTGGTGGGTTTTTGGGGTTTCTTGAATGCCCCTGGTAGGTGGGTTGTGACCAGAAAATGGTCCGTCCACGGAGTGGTTGGGAATTTATGAATTGGAGAGAGGGGATGTTAGAAAACACCGGATCAAGTAGGTGTCCTTTCGTATGTGTTGCACCGGTGTTGACAAGGAGAAGGCCATAGGCTGCTAGGTCACAAATTAGCTCGGATGCACCTGTGTCTAGAGGGTCATCGAAGTGTATGTTAAGGTCTCCGGTTATTAGGAAGTTAGATGTCAGGTGGGCCGAGGAAGAGACGGTTTCCAAAAGGGCGGCCGAGAAGGGGCCGAAGTGGCCGGGAGGCCGATACACCAAGAGGCCTGACAGGGAGCTAGTCGAGGATAACTGGATCGTGAAGAGGCAGCTCTCTGACTCCTGGGTCTGAATCTCATTGGATCGACAAGCGAAGTGATCCCTGTGGATAATGGCTAATCCACCTCCTCTGCCTCCATATCATCCTCCAGTCCTGGCCAAGCTTGTTTGTAAATCCTCGGAGGGCATGGATCTGCCGGTGAGCCTGATTTGACTTGACCCATCACTTTTTCAGAGATTCTTTAGTGAGTAAGGGTAGTGAAGTTAGGGGCTGGGTGACTGTGGGGGTAGGTTTTTGAGTGATTCCCGGGCAGTCCAGTCTGGGGGTGGTCTCAATTTCTGTCAGTAGGTCAGATATCTTCTTGGTGAAGAATGACTGGAATTTATGACAGTCTTCTTGCGTGAAGGAGGGGGGTTGTTCCTTCTTTTTCCTCAGTTCTGTGAGAACTTTGAAAATTTCTTTCTGTGGATTGGGTGCTGTCGCAATTCTATTTTCGTAAAACTCGCCTTTCCTGGCCCTAATAGCTTGTTTGTAAGTGGTGAGCTCTTTAACATAAAAGGCTTGGGAATTAGGATCATACCCCTTTCGCCAGGCTCTCTCGCTCTGGCGCAGGGAGCGTTTCAGGAGTCTCAGGGCATCATTGAACCAGGGGGCCCCCTTTCCTTTGTCCCTAATTTTTACCCTTCGTGCAGGTGCCACTGCCTCAATAGCATTTTCTAATTTTAGTGACAGTTTGAGGCTGGCCCTCTCGACGTCATCCTCTGGTAGTCTGTTAAGGTGGGAGGGTTTCTCTAATGTGGATAATAGAGTATCAGTGTTGATAGAATTCCACCTTCTCACAACCTGCCATTCGGCGGTGGGGGTTACTCTTTGCCCCGGAAATGCTAATCTACCCTGCAGCAGGTGATGATCCGACCATATGCAGGGCGAGATAGTGACAGGACTCAGCACCGGGACTAAGGTCCAGATCAGGTCAAGTGTGTGACCTTTCTTGTGTGTATAACCAGTTACTATCTGGGTTAATTCTAGTGCGGTCATAGCCTCTTCTAACTGTTTGGACGTTGCGTCTTTAGTGGATTCCTTCCAGTGGAGATTAAAATCTCCCATTACCACAAGACCCTCATACCTTGTTAGGAGGTCGTGGACCAGACCCAGAAAAGGCTCGATAAAGGCTGGGGGAGTTCTAGGGGGGCGATAGACGATGAGTATCGCCAGGCAGTTGGTGGCAGAACAGAGCTTGACTCCCATGATGTCCGCACCCTCTATACTTTCTGCACAAATCGTTTCCGATTTAAAGGAGTTATTATAAAAAACGGCAACTCTCCCCCTTTCCTACCGTCTTTCCTATTATGGGTGGTGGCGCTGAAGTTGGGTGGTAGTGCTGCCACCAAATCGGGCATGGACAAATCCTCTAGCCACGTCTCCGTGACTCCTAATATATCTAGGTTGCCTTCTTGGAGCAAAGAGAACACCTCCAAATTGTGTTTTTGGAGGGAGCGTGTGTTAAGTAGGGCAACGCTCTGTGATGTAACTTTTACTCTTTCCCTCCTAGTGTTAGTTTTACTAATAGATGATTCGGATAAGGGTTTCAGCAGTTCCTCCCGTCTCAGTGCCTCCACTGTTTGCGGGCTAATATGACCGGTTTTATTATTTAATGCCAGCAAGGCTTCCCTGGAGTACCACAATGCCGGACCAGGGGTCGTGGCCCCTGGTCCCGGCCGGGCTTGCCTTCGGCGCCCCCGCTGCGCCCGTCCGCTGCACTTCCTGTATGAGGGTGCCATATTATACCCTCGAGGGCGGGAGTGCGGGCGTGGCTAAGCGCTCGAATCCTAGCACACCAGCCTTCTCCTCACCCAAGATGGCCGCCCCGCGTAGCCCTAACTCGGCTACAATCGAGGTGAGTGACAGAAAGCAGAAAGCCTAAAACCCTGAAATCGGTTTTGAATTTTTCTCCTAGCGTTAAGAGCAGGTCCCGGCTTTTCGCCTCAGGACGCTGTGGAATAGAGGAAGCTAGCAGTTATAAAGTGCCTCAGATACTGTGCAAAGTAGCAATTGACAAAGCAAATATCACCGTATTTAAACCAATTAAAAAGTTAAAAAACGCCTTCAGCGCTCAGCGTCGCATCCACACACACTCGCAATCAGTGGGAAATGGATGTTTTAATTGTTTGTTTTATACCCTCGAGGGCGGGAGTGCGGGCGTGGCTAAGCGCTCGAATCCTAGCCCACCAGCCTTCTCCTCACCCAAGATGGCCGCCACGCGTAGCCCTAACTCGGCTACAATCGAGGTGAGTGACACAAAGCAGAAAGCCTAAAACCCTGAAATCGGTTTTGGATTTTTCTCCTAGCGTTAAGAGAAGGTCCCGCCTTTCACTCATACATGCTATCAAAGATCAATAGAACATTAATAAATATACTTATACACCTACATCAACATCACACACCAGCACACATCCTATTCCCTTATGCAAACAATTGATCATAATTACATTTACTAAGCTACACACTTATACAAACACCACTTTATTTATTCATATAGATAGTAACTCATACTTAGTGTGTTATAAAATCACTATTACAAGTATACAGTTTTCGATACAGTCACTCATACAATCACTGAGTCACACGTATACTTATTTATAAAGAACAACTGTCACATACACTGCCTTTTATATTTCTACTTTGTTGGACATGTACCATTGAGAAATATATTTACTCATCACCACACCCATAAAGAGATTCACTCACCCAAACAAGTGTTTCCACGTGCAGTCTTAAGCTCATATACCTACTAAATCGACTATTTACACATCTTTGGACAGTCACACACCTCCCACCCAACCACACACACATTCACTATCCCTTACAAATACTCACTTAACTAATTAATACTAATATAGACTTTCACATCGCTAGTAACCAACTTATGAAGTAGTTTACACAACAAGAGATACAGTGAAACAGATATTCACACAGTTTAATTACTATCCCATATATTTAGTGAGACACTTTAAATTAATCACTTAGACAGTCAATCACAGTGCTACTAAATCCTCCATCCAGTCACTTATACATCCACTCATTCTTCAATGCAGATTGCTATATATATAATACATATTTAAATATCGAACCAAACCACATTCACTGGACGATGTCTTCAGTGATGCCATTTGAGATGTCATCAGTGATGTCATCAGTGATTTCAATGACCATGTCATGAATGATGTAATATGTGACTGTGATCGTGGGCGAACGGCGGACTGGAAAATCAGGCGAGGAGGCCGGATATAGTGAGCGATAGTGGTTTATTAAGTCTCTATACAGTGGATTGCGGGGACAGGGGAAGAGTTCAGGTCCAAAAACTCCGGGCCGGGTAGGCGTCTTCTTCTCTGTTTGGCCGGTTCTTCCGAGGGTCCGAGGGGCGTCCGGGTCTTGCGTGTAGCTGCCTCGGTATAGTCGGAGGACACCTCGGAGGGCAATAAGAGAAGAAAGGGAGCCGTTAGTTACTTGGACTCGAGGTCCGATCCCGTCACCGTTACCCGGTCGTGTGAGGAAGCGAAAGGGAAGTGAGGGAGGTACGGGTGGAGGAAGGGATGGGCGAGAGTTGGAGGGGGAAGTAAAAGAAGTGCACAGGGTGGTGGGGAAAGGGGTGCGCTTTATACAGTGCTAAGTGTATATATACAATTTGCCTAGTGCCTACTGGTGACGTGCAATTTACACAGGGAGGGGATTCCTAATATATACAGAGTGCACCTAATGTGCTTAGGAGGGAAGCTGGTACTCACGCGCTCCGCCGTAACTCTCCTCCGAGTTACGGCCGCTCTTCAGCCACCTCCGTGGGACTCCACCACTCTTCGGACCACTCCTCGCTGTCTCCGTTCCCGTCTTCTCCGTCCGTCACCGCTCTAGCCGAAAGCTCCTGCCACGATCCTTAGACGACGTCAGTCTCTCTTCCTCCGTCTTTTCTGTATCCGGACGTCTGTAGAGAGGCGGGACTTCCGGGGTCGTAGGATAGTCCTTCCGGTCCTTCGTTCCACCTGATTGGACCCTGCAAAGGAGAGAGGGGCGGGATTTCGGTTGTCAAGGACGCTGTCGTTGGGGATCCCTCGCGCCTACGCGGGCATGATGCGGGGCGAGGTGACAACAGAGGTGAGGGGGCGACTCGGGGTTGGGTGTCCCGTGCGGCGGGATCACAGTGACATCATCAGCAGTGGATTGCGGGCGCCCGAGTTATAGTTAGTAGAACTAACTATAACGTTATAGTTAGTAGCACTAACTATAAAGGAGGAATTTCAATGGTTTTGTACAAGTGAAATGTCCAGCTAACTAGAACACCCCTGAAACCTACGGATTTTTTAGTGAATATATATATATATATATACCAAACAATTCCCACCACTTCCGGCGTGCGGCGAGGAAGGAACTCAAACCACCACAGCAAGTCGGGCAAGATATAGATTTTATTTGAGTTTCTTCTTCAGCCTGCAACGACGCGTTTCGGGCTTCAGGAGCCCTTGATCACATATATATATATATACTAAAAAAATAAAGGTTACAGGGACATTATAGTTAGGCTGACATTTCACTAGTACAAAACCAGAGAAATTCAGCTGTTATAGTTACCCGAGTTAACTATAACTTGCTCACCAGCAGTGCACTGCTTATGACTTCACATATTACATCACTCATGACATGGTCTGTGACTCCACTAATGACATCAGTGATGACATCATCCACATAATCTCTGACACACCCACTCACACTCATATAGAATCTTTTAAACAACCACTGCCCCTCCCACACAAACATTCACAAACTCATTGACAGAGCCTTACCAGTACTTACACACATATCCACTTTCTCACCCATACTGCCACTCAAACACCCGCTCAGACACAATACAGCCATTGATATATCCACTCATATACCCATACAGGAACTCACACCTATCGAATTCCATGATAGGGTCAGGCATGCCTTCACGCAGTACACCATGCGCACTGCTCCTGTTAATTAATTGAACAGGAGAGGTGCGGCGGAAGACGAGTGAAGCCACAGCAGCAGGAGCAGGCAGGACACCGATTTGGGACTGGAGGAAGATAAGTCTTGCTCCACTCCGCTGCGATTGCTGAATTTTGGAAAACTTTGCACTCCAAACAGAGTGAAGTTTTAAAACTCCGCCAACTTCGCTGGCAGAGCAGAGTTATCCGCCCAGTCTTTACAACTATAATAGCTGAATTTCTCTTGTTTTGTACGAGTGAAATGTCAGCCTAACTATTACATCCCTGTAAACTTTCTTTTTTTTATTTCTAAGGTTTTTCAAATTCTATTTGCCAACCATAATGTCCCAGTAACCTTTGTTTTTTTAGTACATTTCTAAGGTTTTTCAAATTCTATTTACTAACTATAATGTCCCTGTAAGTTTTTTAACTAGCAGTCACTTTTGCAGAGTGGAGGAGAAAGGGGACTCTGCTTCGAACCAGCTCTCAGGAATTCTGCTGCGTAGGACTTACAGGAGGTACCAGGAGGGCTTCTTGGGCCCCAAGGTACCTCAGGAGTAAAGTGGACTTCATCCCGCAACCAGTAGTGTGCCAGGAGGCGCGTTTGCTGAGTGGTGGGGAAAGAGGGCATGGCCTCCGAAGACCTCCTAGCAACCCCACTGTGTGAGACTTACTGGCGGTAGCAGGAGGGGTAGTTGGCCCCCAAAGATGTCCTGGGGGGCCAACTACCCCTTCTATTACCGCCAGTAAGTCCCACACAGCAGGATTGCTGAGTTCTGATGGCAGGCCACACTCCTTTTCTCCACCACTCTGCAAACGCGCCTCTGGCAGTCTCTTGGTAGGGGGATTAGTCCCCTTTGCTGCGGAATGTCCTTAGGGGCCAATTAGCCCACCTGTCACCTCCACTAAGCCCCACATAGAGGTATTGCTGAGAGGTGGTTGCAGGCCAGGCCCCTTTCTCCACCACTCTGCAAACGCACCTCATGGCGCACTACTATTTGGGAAATAAAGTCCCCTTGTCTCTTGAGGATTCCTGGAGGCCAACTAGCCCTATTTTTACCTCCAGTAAGCCCCACACAGTTGGATTACTGAAAGGTGGGCAGAAGCCAGGCCCCCTTTCTCCACCGCTCTGCAATCGCGCCTCCTGGTGCACTGCTGCTTGAGGGATGAAGTCCACTTTAGTCCCGAGGCCCTCAGGACGAAAGGGGACCTCATCGCCCCACCAGCAGTGCCCCAAGAGGCACGTTTGCAGAGTGGTGGAAAAAGGGGCGTGGACTCTGACCACATCTCAGCAATTCCAATGTGTGGGGCTTACTGGAGGTAACAGGTGGGCTAGTTGGCCGCTAAGGACCCTCAGCAGCAAAGGGGACTTCATCCCCCAACCAAGTGCGCGCCAGGAGGTGCATTTGCAGAGTAGTGAAAAAAAGTGGCGGGCCTCCAGCCAGTTGCCAGCTTTGTTAAAAAAAAAAAAAAAGTAAGGGGGCTGTGTGGCCCCCTTCTCTTGACCCTCTTGGTGTCCGGGGACTCCATCCCACGGGGCTCGCCCGATTTCAGCCCCAGGGACCCCATCCTCCAGGGCTAGGCCTTTGTTAATAAAGGGGGGCGCACACTCCCTCCCTGCTGACAGCATTCACCAGGGCCCACCTTCACTCTGGCCACCTCATCACACAGGTCTACCTGTCCTGGCCTCCGAGCCCTTGCTTCTCTCCCCTGAGCTTATTTTGGATGGCAGAGCTTGGTGCCAGTTCATGATATTCCTCTCTCATGACTGTGGCATTTTTCTGCAGAGAGGAACACAGTAATCAGTGCATAAACGTGTGCCCTGCCATGAGTTCAATTGCTTCACATTAGTCTTGGCTTTCAATATTGTTTCCAATTTTCTTTTTTACACAGACTATTCACAAAGCCCTGATGAGGGTTCGAATACGTTCTGCTCGAACCTGAAACGCGTCGGCATTACGCAAGAGCGCAGTAATACATTAAATGTATCTATGTTAATGGACATTGTGCAAGCTCTTGCCCCCTTTTCACTTTGCTTTGGTGGTTTCAAAACAGGCATTCACATTTAACCATGAATTACCAAATGTGTTAATATTTTTGTTCTGTGTTCTTATGTTTCTCATCAATTGTCATTGTGCATAATTATTGTTTGTATTTGTATAACTATTGTGTTGATTGTATGGGTTTATCCCTTTTTCTGCTTTTCAAAAAATATTTTGCCAAAAAATTCAAAAAATACTAGTAGTCGGTATAAATAAATGTACCTTCACATGTGCAATTCAGTTACACGTGCCCTCTTTGAATAATTGTGTATTTCATGAGGTGTGGGCATCTCCTTCTTTCCTTCTGCAGGAGCAATGGCAGGGAACAACTCACCACTCCACCATCTTGGCCATGCGCTCGCCCCCCTTTCAGTTGTATTTTTTTTTACCTTCCTTGGACCCTGTTGCAGCAGCTCTTCCAGGGTGTTTGAGAACTATTGACAATATTGTTAGAGAATCCTTTGACTTTGTATGTATCCCCAGTCAGTTGAAATGTTCTTGATGCAACACAAAACTTTTGATCGACGTCAGACTTACATATTATGAAATAGCTTTGCTTGTTATTCCCACCTTATTGAATTTTTACCAGTCTAAATTTACATTTCCAGCAGGATGATGAAGAACTGTGCACAAAGCTTCACCCAGACATCAAAGATGAACCCCTAAAACAATGTGTTAAAGTGTTGTTCATATATAGGCATGTTTAAAAGCAGATGTAGGGGCTGCATATGCTGTGTGCACCAGTGAAAGAGTAGTTGAAGTCTCTTCTTTAGAAAATGTATTTACAGCACAAGTTGCACAATTAATTGTTCTCACAAGAGCTTTTTGTCAAGCACAAAATTTTCATGTGTCAATTTATAGTGACACCAGTTATAGATTTGACATTTTATTGTAGGTATTATTTATAAAGCGCATCATTCACCCGAAGGTATCTTGGCATTGGTACTGTGAATGATTATGGGCCGCTTTGGCCACAGAGGGTGATACTGTGGCCTCTAGTGGTACTCCAATACACAGTGGCAGCTCGGTTCTTAAACTTCTGCGAGGTCTGCAAACATCTTCTCAGATAGCTATTGCACATCAGTAAGAGTCATATGAAGGAAGAGGAAACTATTTTGCAAGCACGGTGTCCAAATTGTAAGCATTAAATGCCTCTGCCGGATGCACTGCTTTAATCACAACTTTGCCAGTCCCTCAATGTGTCTGACAAATACAATGGAAAAGGTGAGGCACATTCAGAAAGATGAAGGACGGGAGAGGCAGGAATGGAAGTGAAAGGGTTACAATAAAACTATAGGTGGTGTGGAAAAATTGTCCCTTCTGCAGGGTCACCACAGGATTTTATTTTTGCCTTTTGAGTGAACTATGGGCCATATGTATCAAGGCAAAATGGGTTCGCAAACGCAGAAATTCGAGAATTTCGGGGTTTACGAACTCATTTTCGCAAAATGGTATGTATGAAAGAATTTGGGTGCAAAATAAGGAATTGCAAAATTTGCGATTTCTTATCTTGCAATTGCATTTAAGGAATCGCAAATTTTGCAATTCCTTAAATGCAATGTTTTAAGCAAAAAAAAAATCCAATATGCCCTTAAGGAATCGCAAATTACCACCAACTTCTAGTTGGAGGTAAGTTGCGATTTCCTTGAAAAATGCACATTTCAGAGTTTTTCAAAGTGCCATGTGACATGTGCACCACATGTGCACCCATAATTATTTCAGGGGTGAAATAATTCAAATTATTACCAAATTGCGATTAGCAAATTGCAAATCGCAAATTGAGAATAAATTCCCATTCCTTCCTATGGGCCAGGAGGCCAATAGAAATGAACGGGAAAGTATTCCTTAATTGCGAATTCGCAATTAAGGAATATCAAGAAATCGCTAAAAGATTGCGATTTTCTTGATACATACCAATTAGAGATTCTGAAATAGTGATTTCTTAAAAATCGCTATTACAGAATCGCTAATTGGTATCTTGATACATATGGCCCATTGTTTTTGCTGGTTATACAACTTTGCACACTTTACCCCTGCCTGCTTAACAGTGGTAAAGTGCATGTGCTACTCCTTTCAACAGGATGAAATTGGAATACCCTAATTAGCATAGTAAGTCACTAGTATATGGTGCCCAAAATATACCCAGGGCTGTACGTCAAATGTTACCAGTGAACTGCAGCACTTATTGTGCCACACACTGCACACACCATGCAAAAATGGCTGCAGGCCTTCTACAAGTAGCCTGGATGAGCAGGTTTGAGCAGCAAATTCAACCTCTCAAAATAGCCTTTTTGACAAGCCTAAAAACCCTCCCTTTAAAATATTTATCAACCACCCATATGAAGTAAACCATTAAGGAAGGGTGCATGCTTTTCAAAAGTAGGACACAAAAGTTAATGCTAAACATGGCCTAACAGTAACTAGTGCTTCAAAGCTATTTTCACTAATGTAGGTTCTGCTGCTCCATAGGTGAGCACAGAGATACAAAATGAAGTTTAATAAATGTCATCTCTGCCTAGGAAACCACTACAAATGTAATTTTGATTTTTTTTTTAATACGTTACAAGCCCAATTCATTGGTGAAGTCAGATGTGTAATATTTTGGTAAGGTGACTTTTAAAAAGTCATCTTTCTCTGCTTGAAGTCCCACGAAGCTAAATCTGCATTTTACTCTCTCCAATTTACCAGTCAGTAATTAGCATTTAACAACACAAATGAGATGTGAACTTGCTCCCAGGACAGGGACAAAAGGCCTTGGCTGTAGGGAAGTGTAGTTGTACCCTTCACATGCCGGCTTATGGGCTGGGCCCAAGGACTTGATTAACTTCACACAGCAGCTGCAGCTTACACTCAGGCCTGCACCCTTCTGTTGTCCCTCCAGCCAGAGCACCCTTCCTCACAGTGGGTCTCTTGTTGACATCGGTGTCAGATCCGTATGGTGTGAAGACCTGCTTGACAGAGGTGCTGTGGTTTTTCATATGACATTAGGGGCACACTTCAGAGGGAAACAGAATGGCAAAATAGTATGTATTTACTGTCTGTATGCTGAATGCTCAGCTTTCTTATTTTTCTCTTGGTTTGGTGGGGGTACAGGGACTGCCTAAAACTGGATTTTAGTTTTAGATATGGGATAGCACTAGGATTCCAATAGCACACTCCCATTTGTTAGGGCATCTCCAGGGATCATCGCCACCCACTAGCTCGTGCCAGTCATAAATGTGGAATCACCGGGCACCGACTTCAGAACTCTTGGACCACAGGAAGATCAGATGAGGCACGAATCGGATGCCTGTAACTAGAGAAAAGCCATGGAGGACCCATGACAAAGATGTGGACTTTAAGGATCATAAGGCTAATGACCTGTTATAGCTTGTTGTGTTCCTTTAACTTTAAGAGGCCTGTTCCTGGAACTGCTGAACAGAGCAGAGGCAACTGGACCTGGATTGCATATTCCGGTTGGCCTCTGCCAGCCACTTTGTGGATCTGTAAGTGCCTCCCCTGATCAGCTTTAGAAGTGTACTCCTGTGGTGAATTGGGTTTAAAAGGGCCCTTTGACCAGGGTGAATCCGGTAAGTGTATTCTACCCGTACTTCATCCCGGTCAGAGTAAAATTGCACTCATCTCCTATTATACCGTGACCATTTTTGAGTTACAGAAGGCTAGGCGTCCGAATAACAATGGGTGGTAATGTAGTTGGAACACAGTGCCAAAAGGTGGAAAATGTAGGCACCTAGGAAACTAAACCGAATCCCTGCTTGCGTTACATGAGACCACGCTGCAGCACAAATACACGTTTGAGCTTCAGCAACCAATAATGTATAGTTTCTTACCTTTAGGTGAGAATTTTCAGCTTGAAGAATTTTCTGGATTCACATGCTGTGCATTATTTCGCCATCAACTGGTTGGGTCTGGAATTCTTCACTATTGTGTAGTCCTATTTTTTGTTTTTCTTGTTGGGCCTCAACGAAACCCCACTTGGTACATCCCGTGATGTTGTACACCATCCTCCGGAAGCGTGCACCTCTGGTCACAGTCTACAGATTCTTTCTTTTTCCCCTGTGGCCTCCTTCCATATTCCTGGCGGAGGGGAGTGGGTCGCTTGTGAATCTAGAAAACTCTTCTAGCTGCAAAATCCACCTTCAGGTATGAAACTATACGTTTTGCAGCATGAATCTTTTCTAGATTCACATGCTGTACATCGATTTTGTAGCAGTTTGGTTACTCTTGTAGTGGTTGGGTTGAAAATAATCTTTGATTTGTAAACAGATATGGTCAGACCCTTTGTCCTACTTTATTTGAATGTCTATAAAGTAGTGTTTTGTGAACATGCACGGATGACCACGTTGCTGACATGCATATTTCCTGCTACTGTATTTGCTAGAAAGACAATGGTTGATCCTTACTTTCTTGTTAAATGTGCTCTTCCTGTTGATGGCAGTTTTTCTCTTGCACTTGTGCCGCAGCCTAATAGTCTGTGAGATCCATCTGGCAATTGTGCCCTTTATTACTGATTTTGTAACATTTATTTCTGTAAAGCAGACAAACAGTTGTTTTGTCTTTCAGCTTGACTTTTGTTTGAAGTAGTACATTATGGCACATCTTGCATTAGTGTGGCTCACTGGTTAGAGGCCCCCGCTACTGACTAAACCCAATTAAGACATGAAACACGGCATGGCGGCCGACGCCCCGTGTCTACTACCACATATTTGGGTAGGTGGCTTCACGTTTTCCCGTAATAATCTACCAACTTTTTCTCAAGCACAATTTTTGTAAATACTGAGTGCGACCCTAATATTTTACAGGTCGCACAGAAAGGATAAAAGGAGCACACGAAAACCTAATACCGCATTCAGTGCTAATTGAAAAAGGTATGAATGTACAGCATTAGGTCTGTTGTAGTCGCTTGACACTGTTTTAGATGGCTTAGTAAGTCTTGAACTTATTTATTCTTCCAGAACAAATCTTTTATTTTCACTGATTTCTGCGGCGCCTATACCCTCGTGCACAAACTGACCCACGAGAGCCCACCACATTCTCCAGAGAGGTAATTAGTACAGTTGAGTCCGGCCTCCTTTAGGGGGGTCTTCTGAAAAACGAAATTTAGCTTTGTACACTGAAACAAACTTCGTTTTATTTTTCTGTTTAGATTGATAACAATGAGAGAGCCCTGAGGAGAATCTGTAAATACGGACAGATTCGAAACGCGTTGGCAAAACGACAGATAGAGAGTTCAAAAAATATTTGCACGTGATAAGTGCAGCTTCTATGGTTAAAAATCAATGTGGATTAATTTCTGATGTCTGTCAAAATCTATTTTTCAACCTGTTGGGTTCAATAGCGTTTTCTGATTATCTCGCAAAGATTAATTATTTGCGCATATCGATTTGTTATTTATTTCTAACACGAGAAGTTTGTTGATGATTATTTGAGTTATTGTTTACTTGTTGGTATTTGTAACATATGTCTTAAATGTTTTGTATTTGTATATAAATGTATGGAGTGTTCTTCTCGCCTACTAATTGGTTAAATCTTACCAAAAATAATGAACAAAAGGGTTTAATAAAATTACCCATACAAACAAAGAGATTCGGTCATTTGTTTGTTGTCTCTTTAAATTTAAAGTGAGACTAAATAAGGAGGAGGGTCAGCAATTTTTCTTTTCTACTATCACTGGTTAGAGGCGGCAGACCCGAGAGCAGAGGACGGCCCGGGACCAGGGTTCGATTCCCGGCGCGGCAGGTTTCTGGACCAGGGTCAGCGGACTCGATAATTCTCTCGCCTCGGTGCCCACTCTGATCAGCGATCACACTCGGCAACTCTGGGCATTAGCTTGCCTCATCTTCACTAACGGCCCCACCAGACCGCCAGGGATGCCTGGTCTCACCCTGGAGATACCCATTAAGGGACCATCTCTCAGGGAAGCCAGGAAGGGTTTCGCAGCGGTCGAAGCGCCTTGGGACCCTCCGGGTAAGTAGTGCGCTATATAAATGCCTATACATTTACATTGTGTGTAGTGCACTTTCTGCATGCATCTTTGGTTTTTGACAAAAAACTTGGAATTTGCATTGTTTGGTTAATGTGGAAGTGTGACACTACTTTGGGCTAGGATTGTGGATCTGTCCTCATGATGATCCTGTCCTTACCCTATACAGAGATCCTGTGGCCACCAAAAAAGCTTTAAGGGAAGCATCTTTAACGAGGCCTTCTGAAGTTGCTCAAAATGGTGCCTTAATTAACTGTGAGAGTACGACATTTAGATTCCATGTGGGTCAGGTACTTTCCTCGCTGGTGCAATTCTTTATGCACCTTCAAAATCTCTTTATTACTGGAGCTGTGAAGAAGCTTTTTTCTATGTAATCTCTTGTGTAAACCTGTATTGATGCTAAGTGAACATTTAATGAGGCATAGGTTAACTTGCAGTCTATTAGGTGTGCTAGGTATTGTAACACTGTAGGGCTCTTTATGGTTTTAGGTCTCGCTGAACCAATGCGTAAGCATTGTTCGGCGAGATCATAGTAAGGCTTTCGAAAGTCTCCCCAAACTGGGGATTAGGTACAGATCACGTGAGCTAGGCACGTGCCCATCACCAGCCACATCGCACTCCATACACCATTTGTCTGAGCATCAGACTTTAAAGGAATCCGCTCCCCCACCCCCAATCAGATATTCAAAGGAATGAGCTCCCCCGCCACAGCAATGCTACTTCCCTAATGAAAGCCTTTACAGGTTCGCGCTAAATAAGACTAAAAGCCTGCACTCTTCCCTTTACACTCACCATTTTACCATTCCCCCCCTTGCACTGTATGCCTGCCTTTCCCCCTCCTTCTTTGTCTTCCTCTCCACACCCCAGAAACCCTCCATCTGTCAGTCTGCAGAGGGCTCCATCTGCCACTAATCGAAGGATGAGATCCAAGGCGCCCCCCAAACTCCCTCCTCTCTGCTGAGCAGGCAGCACCGATCTCGCTTTTGTTCCACACAGCACAGTTGTCACTTGTGCACGTTTCCCGCCTGTCTTTTCAAACTGCTGTAACTAGCGCAGTATATATGTATTGTGGTGGTGTGTATTTCACATCTGTACTTCACCCGTGCGCAGGGCTACCAGTTGACTCGACATCACTGCGATATAACTTTCCCAGGTCGGGAATTTCCTTTCACCAATCATTGTATTCAGAGGTGGTAGCTTAACTGTTTTTTCGTTTAGCACACTTGCACAAACTTCAACCAAAGGTATTCTTCATTACTCCTAGCCCTAACTGCGCACACCCCAGTCATCACTAGTGATATGCATAGCTCCCCCCCCCCCCTACACACACACTGAGACAGGATAAATAAAGTTCAGTAAAGAAAGCGGAGTAGCACGACCGCCCAGAAATCTCAGTGGCATGAAAGGGGCTAGCATTCTCCTGACATGCAAGGCCTCGTGTGGAAGGCAAGACTGGCAAAGAAAAGTGAGGGCTGTGTAGTACGCTTGCACACTACTGGAGGGCTCCAGGCAGGACCCCAGTGTCCCTACTGAAAGTGTGGGTTAGGTCCGAGTGACACTGCTTGTGCTAAAAATTGTGCTGCGCCACTGGTGTGGACTGTAGCGGCGGTGGATATTTAGTTACCCACATTACTGTGTCTTTCATGTGCTTACCGTCACTCACCAACATCTCGGGATTTTGGAAGGAGGACAATTAGGGCTAGGAGAAATTAAAATTACCAGCAAATAATATGGACATACCCTCCCTTGTTTGCAGATTGTAAGCGCTGTAAATAGCCATTACCAGTTTTTAATCATACTTCAAATGCCAGCCTCGGAAGGATGGAAGAAACAGCCCAGCTGGAAAACAAACTACTGGCTGCACATCATGGCAGAGGTGCAAACCAATCTTTTAAGTGACAGAGCTAAATTGGCAACAATTGCTAATCTGTAGGCATCTCCCTCCCAGCCTGCTGTTCTAATTCCCTGCCCTCTTCTCCTGTGCGGATCTGCTGTTCCCTTTTCACCCACCTCCTTCTTAACTCAGTTCTCTTCTCCTGTGCTATTTAGTTATTTATTTATTTATAAAGTTTTATATAGCGCGAACTTGATCCCGAAGGATATCAGAGCGCTTTACAGTTTGAGGCAAAGGTAACAAATCAGAACATTAGTCTAACATGGGTGGCATTAGGTCTAGCTACGCCGCTTGCACGAGTTGTACCAACAACGGTCGGGTTCACTTCAGATTACAGTGTGGCAGCACCAAACCCATCACAGCTAAATTATAATTTGGGTTCACTTGGCAGAAGCATGCACAGCATGTCTAAAATGATCACACGGTGCGTGATTGTCCGAGACCGGAATAACAGTAGAGAGCTTCTGACAAGGTTAATAAACTATTACAACAAAAACAAGCTTTTGGTTCTGCCTTCCAAAAAAAAGAAAAGTGGGGGGTGGGTCTTATGATGTTTGTTAGTTTTATATTGCGCTCAGCACTTCGAGGGCCATTTCTGTGCGTGCTGTTCCTTTCCACCCACTTCCTTCCTTAACTCCCTGTTCTCTTCTCCTGTGCTGATCTGCTGCTCTTCCACCCCGCTCCTTCTATACCTCCGTTCTCTTCACCTGTGCTGATCTGCTGCTCTCTTCCACCCGCCTCATTCTCTAACTCCTTGTTGCCTTCTCCTGTGATGATCTTTTTGCTCTCTTCCATCCGCCTCCTTCTGTAAGAAAACAAGTTACTTACCTGTAACTTTGGTTCCCCAGTATTGGTAACTTTCATAGATTCCCATGCTTTGTATCATTCCCCGTCGTCGGACTGGGAGTCTCGGTAATAAAAAATATCATAGTAGTAGGTACAAAAGAGAAAGGAAAGGCCTAGGCCTCATTCCCTTTTGTAACATATCAGCCTCTTTTTGTAAAAGAGACCAAACTCTAGGCGTCAGCCAATCAGAAGAGCCTCACCCTTAGAACCTTCCTGAAGGAACCTCAGATTTTCGTAGCCGTAGTGTGCTAGACACCATACTTGCTGAAGGCTGAGCTTTCCCCGGGGAGGTGGGTGGGCGCATGGGAATCTATGAAAGTTACCAATACTGGGGAACCAAAGTTACAGGTAAGTAACTTGTTTTCTTGCCCCAGTATTGGAACTTTCATAGATTCCCATGCTTTGTATCAGAGTAGCAAGCAGTAAACACCATAAACACATTTTGTAAAGCAGTACATCATAACATTAGCAAGAAAAGTACAAAATGTGTCACCCATGGAAGGTGGGATAGGAAGGAAAGCTCACCCATCACTTGAAGAGGTTTCTCAGGACAGCCTGGCCCACAGCCGCGTCATCCTGCTGCAATGACTAAGCAATAATGCTTAGTGAACGTGTGCACGCTGCTCCAGGTAGCAGCCCTGCAGATGTCCTTGACATGTACCCCCCCAAAGAGGGCCGTAGAGGAAGCCACTGATCTCGTCGAGTGAGCACGGATCTTGCCCACTAGAGGTTTCCCTGCTAACTTGTGGCAATGTAGAATGGCACTTGAAATCCATCTCGAGATCCCCTGTTTGGACAGAGGGAGGCCCTTGTTTGGACCGCCGAAAGCAATGAATAATTGCGAAGATTTTCTAAAGTCTTTGGTGCGGTCTATGTAGAACTTTAGACAGCGTTGCAAATCCAGAGTGTGCAATGTTTTTTCTGCTGGAGTGACTGGGTTCGAAAAAAATGTCTTTAGGATGACAGGCTCATTTAGGTGAAAGTCAGTGGGGACCATGGGAATGAACCTTGGGTTCATCCTTAAGATGGTAGTGTTCTTTTTGAATTGCAAAAACGGTTCTTGGATAGTTAGGGCTTGTAACTCCCCCACTCGCCTCGCTGATGTGAGGGCCAAGAGTAGAGCTAACTTCCATGACAAGAATTTTAGGTCTGAGCGGTGAATTGGCTCAAAAGGTCCCTTCATTAGGTGAGCCAGGACTAAGTTTAGATGCCATGTCGGAGGAGGAGATCGTACTGGCGGATAGACTCTAAACAGGCCTTTGAGGAATTGTTTGACAATTCTTGCAGACCACAAGGAAGGACCAGAATCAGATCTTCTGAATCTCGAAATCGCCGCTAAATGAACCTTGATAATAGAATGGGACAGATTAGACTTAGCTAGCGAGAGTAGGTAAGGTAGGAGCTGATGAGGTTTTGACGTGAAAGGATCAATCTTTTCTTTTTTGCACCAAATACAAAATCTTTTCCATTTCAATCTGTATGTTTTGTTTGTGGTTGGAGCCCTTGCCTGAGAGAGGATGTCTTTGACCTCATTGGAAAGAGGGACATTCATGTATTCTCACTGGTCAGGAGCCATGCAGTCAGGTGTAACGACCTTGGGTCTGGATGCCAAACTTGTCCTCCGGACATTGTCAGGTGATCCGGAACATCCTCTAGCGCTATCGGAGGTACTAGCGATAGCAGGTGTAGCTCAGTGTACCAGAATTGTCTTGGCCATGCCGGGGCTATCAGGATGAGCTTGCATGGTTCCGTCCTCATTTTCCTGATGAGTCGAGGAAGCAGGGGAATCGGTGGAAATGCATAGAGAAACCTCCCCGTCCAGGCTAACGATAGGGCATTGCGCA
The DNA here is from genome assembly GCF_964263255.1 of Lissotriton vulgaris. Lineage (NCBI taxonomy): Eukaryota > Metazoa > Chordata > Amphibia > Caudata > Salamandridae > Lissotriton > Lissotriton vulgaris. Next base: position 937,391,439 of record NC_141698.1, on the reverse strand, counting down.
ATGAGCCTTGGTGATGGAACCTGCTGGCGTAGGCTCGACACTTTCTGTTGGTGGGCGTTGCAAAAAGGTCCACCTCTGGTGTGCCCCATTTTTGGAAGAGTAGATCTAGAACTTGTTGTTTCAGCCCCCACTCGTGACTGACTGAGGCAGCCTGCTCAGCCTGTCTGCTCCCTCGTTGAGCACTCCTGGTAAGTGCTCCGCCTTTAGAGAAATTCCATGAAGAATTGTCCATTCCAGAATCTGTTGGGCCTCTCGCGACAAGGGGAGTGACTTTGTCCCTCCTTCCTTGTTCACATAATGCATCGCCGTGGTGTTGTCCGTCCTGACTAGCACCTGTGAACCCTGGAGACGCGGAAGAAAGGCTTGAAGAGCTAGCCTGATCGCTCTCAGCTCCAACAGGTTGATGTGTAGCTTTTGGTCGCTTGGAGACCAATGGCCGCTGACTTGCAGGTCCTGCATCACTGCTCCCCATCCCTCCAATGACGTATCCGTCGTCAGTATGTGAGGCGATGGACCGCTTGCGAAGGATAGACCTTGGCATAAGTTTTGTTGATTCGACCACCAAAGCACTGCCTCCTTCATTTCTCGAGTGACCAGTACTTTGTCATCGAACGATCCGTGCACTTGTTGCCACTGGAGGTCCAGTTGCTCCTGCAGGGGGCGCATCCGGAGCCTGCAATGCGGGATCAGGGGAACACAGGATGACATCACCCCCAACAGCGACTTGTAGCTGCGTACAGAAAGACACTTTTTTCTTTGAAGGTTTCCTGCCAATCTTTGCAGTTTCTGTATCCTTTCCTGAGTAGGAAACGCCTTTGAGAGCCGCGAATCCAACATCGCTCCCAGGAACCGCGCTGTCCGTGACGGCAGCAGCGTGGATTTTTCCCTGTTCAAGGTGAGACCCAGATTTTGGAACAGAGTGGTGCAAGCCTGCACCGCGTCCTGCGCTAATGCTCTGGTCGGGGCCTTCAGTAACCAATCATCCAGGTAAGAGAAGACCTGGAAGTGTTTTTTTCTCAGAAATGCTGCTACAGGTGCCAGCACCTTCGTAAAAATCCTTGGAGCAGAGCGCAGGCCGAACGGCAAGACTGAACTGAAAATGGCTCTTGGCTACTGTGAAGCGTAGGAACCTTCTGTGCGCTGGGTGAATTGGGACATGGAAGTACGCGTCCTCCAGATCGAGTGTGGCCATATAATCCCCCGGGTTGACCATCTTTAAAACATCCTGTAGGGATACCATCCTGAAGGATAAGGAGATGAGATAGGCATTTAGCTCCCCGAGGTCCAGGATGGGACGCCATTTCTCCTGCGTTTTTCTCACTAGGAAGAACCTGGAGTAGAAACCCTGGCCCCGTTGATTGGAGGGGACCGGTTCTATTGCTCCTTTGCGAAGCATCTGCTGGATCTCTAGCCGTAGGAGATCTCTTGGAGGAGGGAGCAGTAGGCAGAGCCAGGAGGCCGTTATTGGCGTTTGGACGAGTCTCGTCCACGGGCAGCTTGCTTGCCTTTATTGTAAGGCCGTGAATAACCAGAGGACTGGCCCTGTCTCTGTTGGTAGGACTGGCGGTTTGGCTGGTATCCAGAGCTGTTCGAAGAATAGCGCTGTTGTTGGTATGCGCCCCTGTAAGTGCCACCTCTGCCTCTCGCGCCCCTAAAAGGAGTTTTGCGGTACTGGAGCGTTCCCAGCGACCTAGCCGTCTCCGTGTCTTTTTTAATGTCCTGAAGCGTGTCGTCGATCAATTTGCCGAAGAGTGACTCGCCGTCAAAAGGTAGATCAAGAACCTTATTTTGGATTTCTGGCCTAAACCAAGTCGCTTTTAGCCACCCCTGGCGTCTTAACACTGCCGCTCCTGCCAAAGCCCTAAAGGATGTTGTGGCAATGTCCATGGCACAGTCTATGATCTCCATGGAGACCGCTTCACCTTCTTGCAAGGTCTTCTTGGCTTCCAGCCCTGATTCTGGTGGAAGTTGATCCAAATAAGGAGCTATATCGCACCACAACTGGCGATCATATCGTCCCAGTATTGCCAAAGCATTGGCGGTGCGAACCAGAAGGCTAGCAATGGATGAAAATCTCTTGCCTGTGCTATCCAACCGCCGTCCATCTTTGTCAGGAGGGGCCGTCAAGGGAGCAGAAGGGTTCCGTGACTTCCTTTGTGCTGCCTGTGAAATTACAGAGTCCGGCTTGGGATGAATTGTCAGGGCAGCCGGTCCATCGTCCGGCGCTTTATACTTTTTGTCAAGGCGCGGCAGCACAGGGACCACCGTCGCTGGGTTTTTCATGGTCTTCAAACCCTCCACCCATAGATGTTCCACAATCGGAATGGACCTCGTAGTCTTGCGATGTGTGTCTTTAAAATCGTACAAGAAACAGTCTGTGGTTTGTGCAGGCAATACCAACTTAAATCGGCCGGCTGCACGTTCCATCAGTTGTTGAAAACTGCCGATGTCAGCAGGAGGAGAATCACCTAGGTCCTGGTGTGGTGAAGCTGGATCCGGGTGGATGTAGTCATTGTATTCATCCCCTTCCTGATCCGAGTCTTGATTATTACCGGATGACCCATCCGTATCATTATCATTATCCCCATCCGGATCATCTGTTGGCTCAGACATAGCCTGGGGCACTGGCCGCTGTGGTTGAGGAGGAGTCTGTACTGGGTGTACAGGTGGGACAACTGAAGAGTGGTCCTTCACTGGTGTTGACGGAGCAGACCTTCTCGGCGCTGGGCGCTCGGCTTTGGATTTATAGTCTTGCAACATTTTGTGCAGGTCATGTAGGAAGGACGTCGGGACTGAAACCATGCCTTGTGATTCATATTCCCTTGGGAGGTCTGTTTGTGGGTAGTCACTTCCACCTTGTTCATATGCCTCCTCCGAGTCTGTCTCTTGACTTTTAATGAGAAGCTGAGATGGGCTATTCGCATAATCAAAGCTATCCTGACAGTCTTCCTCAGAATCCTCCTGGTCCAGCAACCTCGTGGGAGGTAATGAGGACACCCTCCTTGGGGATGTCATTTCAGGCGTGATCCTTGTGAGGGACATCGTCACCCTTCTCTCTGCAGCCAGTATTGTTGGTTTTTCCGTTGACGCCGGTGAAATCCTCGTCGACGAGATAGGAAAAGAAGATGTCGTCGTCGACGCCACCGACGACGAGCCCGCCGTTGATGTAGAAATCGTTGTCGTCGAAGCACTCGTCGACGACATGACCGTCGTCGACACCATCGTCGTCGCCGACGTCGTAGTCAGTACTGCCGTCGTCAACGGTATTGCCGTCGTCGACACCGCCGTCGACGGTTTCTTGGTCGACAATGTGTTCGTCTACGGCATAGTTCCCGTTGACGCCGTAGTCGTCGAGCTCTTCTTCGACGACGGAGCTTTCGTCGTCGACGAGCCAGTCGACGGGACCAATTGGATCTTGGGCTTCATTTTCGTCGTCGACGGAGCCACCGTCGACGAAGTCTTCGTCGTAGAGGACTTGGAACTCCTCTCTGAAGAGTGTGATGAGGGTTTCTTGAAGGCTGGGTCTGTCTTCTCACCCTTAGGAGGCGAAACCAGTTCTGCCTTGCCCGACCCACTGTGGTGGGGGGAACCTCCTGATCCCCGGCCATCAGACTCCCTGGGGGTCTTCTTTGAAGCCTTAGAGGGGCGCCCAGTAGAGGAAGATGGGGAACCTCTACCCCTTTTCACTGACATTCTAGAAGAAGCACAGGACACCGATTCCTCCTCATCACTGGAAACTCCATGTTTCCTTTCTTTCTGCCTCTGCAACCATGTAAGAAGCCTTCCAGCCCGATCTCTCAAGGTCTTGGTGGAGAAAGTGCGGCAAATCTTACAGGCCTCTGCCTTGTGATCTGGATACAGGCAGTAGATGCAATCCTTGTGTTTGTCTTCCACAAACAGCCTTTTCTTCCCACAGGTGGAACAGGGTTTGAAAAGGGCTTTTTTCTTCTCAACCTCCGACATTTTGATGAAGAAAGAGATTCCTGAAGAAATCTGAAGGAAATTCTGAAGAAATATCTGTAGAAATGAGCTTTAAAGAGTAGAAATAGAGCAGAGCTCAATGGAGACTCCCTAGCACAACGTGCGGTAGAAAATCTAAGGCTCCGAGGTTCCTTCAGGAAGGTTCTAAGGGTGAGGCTCTTCTGATTGGCTGACGCCTAGAGTTTGGTCTCTTTTACAAAAAGAGGCTGATATGTTACAAAAGGGAATGAGGCCTAGGCCTTTCCTCTCTCTTTTGTACCTACTACTATGATATTTTTTATTACCGAGACTCCCAGTCCGACGACGGGGAATGATACATAGCATGGGAATCTATGAAAGTTCCAATACTGGGGCAACTCCTTTTTCTCTTCTCTGGTGCTGATCTTTCACCCCTACCTCCTTCTTTAACTCCCTGTTCTCTTCTCCTGTGCTGATCTGCTGCTCTCTTCCACCCCGCTCCTTCCCTACCTCCCTGCTCTCTTCTCTTCTCCTGTGCTGATCTGCTGCTCTCTTCCACCCTGCTCCTTCCCTACCTCCCTGCTCTCTTCTCTTCTCCTGTGCTGATCTGCTGCTCTCTTCCACCCTGCTCCTTCCCTACCTCCCTGTTCTCTTCTCCTGTGCTGATCTGCTACTCTCTTCCACCTCGCCTCCTTCTCTAACTCCCTGTTCTATTCTCTTCTGGTTCTCTTCTGCTCCTCTCTTCCACCCACTTCCTTCTCTAACTCCGTTCTTTTCCCCGTGCTGATCTGTTCCACTCTGCCTCCTTTAACTCCCGGTTTTCTTCTCCTGTGCTAATCTGCTGCTCTATTCCACCGCCTCCTTCTTTAACTCCCTTGTCTCTGCTACTGTGCCGATCTGCTGCTCTCTTCCACCCCACCTCCTTCTTTAACTCCCGGTCTTCTTCTCCCACGCTGATCTGCTGTTCTCTTCCTCCCACCTCATTCTCTAACTCCCTGTTCTCTTCTCCTGTGATGTTCTTTCTGCTATCTTCCATCCGCCTTCTTCTCCAACTCCCTGTTCTCTTCTCCTGTGCTAATATGCTGTTCTCTTCCACCGGCGCCCTTCCTTAACTCCCCGTTCTCTTCTCCTGTGCTGATCTGCTGCTCTCTTCCACATACATCCTTCTCTAACCGCGCGCGCACACACACACACATACAACCGCACACACACAACCACACCAGACAATCTCACATACAACCACACCCACCCACACAACCATACACACAACCACACACATCTATCTATAGCCCGCACTCTATCACCCTCACTCTCACGCAACCACACCCACAACCACACACACACAACCACACGCATCTATCTATCAATGGCCCTCATGCTATCTAGCCATTAATGGCCCTCACTCCATCTATGGCCCTCACTCCATCTATGGCCCTCACTCCATCTAGCTATCTATGGCCCTCACTCCATCTAGCTATCTATGGCCCTCACTCCATCTAGCTATCTATGGCCCTCACTCCATCTAGCTATCTATGGCCCTCACTCCATCTAGCTATCTATGGCCCTCACTCCATCTAGCTATCTATGGCCCTCACTCCATCTAGCTATCTATGGCCCTCACTCCATCTAGCTATCTATGGCCCTCACTCTATCTAGCTATCTAATGCCCTCACTCCATCTAGCTATCTAATGCCCTCACTCCATCTAGCTATCTATGGCCCTCACTCCATCTAGCTATCTATGGCCCTCACTCCATCTAGCTATCTATCACCCTCACTATCTCGTTAATGTCCTGATGAAGGTGGCGACTCAATAATTATCACCACCAAAACACATGGACGTTCCTTTTTGGTACATGGTTACATCCAAGGAACCTCCCTATAGCCAATAGTATCATGAAATAGTGGACTGATGAATAGCTATTGAGTGATTCCTTTTGGAGTAACAGTTTAGTGATATTTTGATTGTTTACACTTAATTTGTCTCTGGGGCGGGGGGGGGGGGTATCTGTTGGTCATCGTTTTGATGTATTGTATAATCGTGTTTTTTATCCTCAAAAGACTTTTTAACTGAAATATTATACACTAAAACAAATATTTTATTGTATGGATTTTTGATTTCCTTATCCTTGTGTGTATTATGGTGGTTTGTTTTGGGTTCATACAGGAATGAATGTGTTTTCTGTGATTGTTTGAACCAGTACTATAGATGAATATTTTTTTTTATATAGCTGAATAAAGATTTACTGTAGCCCCAAGAAAGTCTTTTTCTTACCTGTGGTACCCTGTCTCTTGGCAAGTGGGGTTGCTCCATTTCTCTTATTTATATTCAAAATTTTCGCCTGGATCTCTGCCTTGAAGCCAGATATTTGCAGTATTGAGAGGAGACGTAGGATAATCCCCATCATCAGCTGTCAGCTTGAGGTGTCTGCTGCATCCAATGTCGATTCCAGGCATGTGTTGCCTAGGTTTTTTTCCTATTCTGCCAGGTGTGCAGCGTTCCTTTTGAACTATTCTGACAGATGCTTCATAAGTTCAGCCATCTTCTCCCAATGTTAATATGCATGTCTGTTCAGGAGGGCATTCTAGTTAGCGTTGTGTCACTGTTTTGCTGCAGTGCACTCAAATTTTTGACTCACAAGTTCCTTCCGCTTGCTCTACTTGTCAGGAGGGGGTCCTAATGATGAGGGAATGCTGGCCTTCTTCTGTGCTGTCGAGGTGATCGAATCACCTTGATGTATGCTGGGTCCTTTGATGAATACTGGTATTTCTTTTCCACCCTTGGAGTCACAGCTCCACAAGTGGCAGGTTCTCTGAAAGCCTCACTTCCTTGATCTAGTACATTAGGGAGCATAGGCAGGAATTGGTGTTTAGCTAAGAGGGTATCCAGCAGGAAACAAGAGTGCAGTTTTTCTTCCTCCAGCTGCACTCCATATGCATGTTTTGGAAACTTGGTTATACATGCCATGTCATCCAGAGGAGAAGGTCTCGATAAATAGGCGTGTACATCTTCCTCCAGGAAGTCTGTCTCCAGGTCTTGCCACTGCGACTTAGTGTATTTGGTTTCCCCGAGCCTTGATAGATCCCCTCTAGTTGTTACTCTTCTTCCTCCTGAGGCTTTGGTGTCAGAGGAGGTGTGAGCTCTTCGACGACTTTCTCGGACTGTCCTTTTGGAGGTATTCAAAATTCCTTTAAAAGGATTCGTCGGGGGGGGGGGAAAAAGGGATTTTATGTACGGCGGCCATTTTGGCTTGGAGACAGCTTTTCTTCCTTTTGATTTTGGCTGGTTTTTCTTTGGCGTCGAGGACCAACATAGATTTCCTCTTTGACGTTGAAGAATCCTTTGATGACATATTGGTCGTCGAGCTTCTAAGTTCTTCTCGAGACCTAACCTTTTTCTATGAAGAAGCGTCTTTCCCTCGACTGACCTTCAATGTTTTGGGCTTTTCTGGAGATCTTCCTCCTGCTGTGTCCTTTTCGAAGGAACCAAGGGGCTCTGTCTTGGGGCCTGATTTTGCTTGGCGAGCGTTTGACAACAAGGCTCACTTCGGCACACTTCAGTCCCATTTTTGGGACTCTGGCCTTTTTTTTTCAGTGCCTCACCTCCTGGCTCTTGGTTGCCTGAGATTAGACATTAACGATCCTCAAGTCAGTGTCCGATATATTTCACTAGCCACCATCAGCGACATTCTCCTAGTCGCTAGACAGACCCAGATCTCTCAGGGATGGATTTGTTCCTAGTCCCTACATAGAGTGATGTGCTCCCATTTGCTTCTCCCTCACCCTCAGCGTCTTAGGTGTGAACAGGACACAGGCATTGCAGTTTTCACTTCAATGTTCCACAGGCAGGCAGAGGTTGCAGATCGGGTGTCCTGCGAGAATTTGTGGTTGCAACTCAGGCACAATTGGAGTAGAGCCTTCTCCATTAGGCCGTACAGGGAGCCCATTGTCTGGGCATTTCACAAAAAATGTTGAGGGAAACAGTCTCCTTCCCTCTCGACTTCTCCTCCGGTGCCTCTTTGTCGGTGTTCTTCTCCAAATTTGATGAAACTGTCAGTGAACTTCTGACGAACCTTGTATGATTTTTGTTCATCGTGCTGGAGAGCCTTTAGACAAGCATCCAGACCCAATGGCACAAAAAATAATCTGAAGATGGAGACCAAAGGTGGGTGCTTCCGGAGGAGGGTGTACAACATCACAGGACTCACCAAATGGGGTGTCAGTCGATGCCCAACAAGAAAAACAAAAAAATAGAACTACAATAGAGGAGAATTCCAGAACCAGCCACTAGATGGGGAATTAATGCACAGCAGGTAAATCCAGAAAAGATTCATGCTGCAAAATTTAAGGTATTTTGTAGAACCCGCTTCGAATGGCATGGGTAGGCCAGGGAGAGAGATGAGATTCGAATCCGGCCATTTGCAAGCATCTCTAAAGGCTGCAGCAGGAAAAACACGCTGTTTAACAAATATTATTAATGTACTAGGAAGGTGTGGTTACATCTGTAATGAATGCACTTCACCTAGACTTGCCTGGGAACTGTACCGTGGAGTAAATTTCCACGGCTGGACAAGGGTATAACTACCTGCGTTTAGATTTTGTTTTGCCAACTCCCGGGGTTTCCATGTCATTCAGCTGAATAAAACTTTGCTCTCAAAGAATATGCTGAGGAATTTTATTTAAACTTTGGACGTAGACAAGTTTTCACGACAAGGTTTATTACTCAGGAACTCTTCTGCTGTGGAGTGCAGAGCATTTCTGAGACCAAACATTTGTGATGTACTTTTATACTTTTTTTCACAACTTAACTTAAAAAAAAAAAAAAAGGATTTAATACACGTTTGCTTAGTTGGTTTTCATTACACCATTTTAATTTACTTTATAAAAATAAGCATTTGGGGGAAAAACTATCAATTCAAACTGAAATATTGCTTCGGTCTTCTGAGGCGACAAAACTAGCTGTAAAACTGCACACAACAATGTCAATGTAACTTAAAAAGTGGAGTATTTTCATGTGTGGCTTAACACTGCAGACCTTGCATTACCAATAATAATTTTATAATACAGTGCTGAAACAAAAACATCAGGTTAACAAAAAGAAAGGTTTCTGCATGTTTCTAATTTCATCCTCAGGAACTGACTGCAAACTGTTCAAAACTGTGTTGAGTGTCACTTGAGAGGTCTCAGTTTTGTATTCATGTTAATCACATCTGAATCCAGATACAGGTGCGAGCGTATCATAGTAAGTGGTTTGCTTTTCATGTCCAAGCATCAGTCACGAGGTCTCCATTTTATATCCATGTTTCTCCAACTCAGCTCTGCATGACAAAGAAATTGAGGGATACTTTAAAATTGTACATATAAACATGTCTATTACATATTCAATTTTCTTCTTTCTTCTTACAATTCTACTCTAGCTGGGACAGGATTTGGTACGTTCCAATATGGCTCCTTTAATAATAAGTACTTTACATAGTTTATGTACGAGCTAGCTTCATTGCTCATTCAGCACACAAGACAAAGTTAGCTGCTGGTTACACTAAAGATGGAGTAAAACCAGAATTCTGTGAATAATGAAATTGCTCACGTATGAACTTCTATGTTAAGTTGCTCCTCTGATCGAAAATGTCTGTAAAGAATTTCCTTTGGGAAAAATTCAGCTAGAAGTACATCTGCTGTATTTTCCTTACCGGCCGAAGAGGTGAAAACTGAATCAGGTGACAAAACGGTGCTTCTACATGATGCCCAAGTCAAATGTTCTCAATTCTAATGGTTTCAGAAAAGGTACACACAGCTATCACTATAGTACTCTTCCACCTTAGCCACAACAATAGAATATATATTGGAACACTCTTTCTAATACTTCAGAAACTAGAGCATCTGGAATGTAGCCGCTAGAAGCTACCAACCTTGTAATGAGGAGACATGTCACACCTTCTCATTTCCCTGTGCTTCTTATCTGCTGGTGAAAAGTGCTGCACAAATACAAACTACCGCACACCGAATGGTGATGAGACCAAAATCTTGGCGGTAGACAACCAACCCCAATTGTAGGGTCCTCATCTGTGGCATATTACTCTTGAGACCTGCTCCACTCCAGTGCCAGTTGTGAAAAATGTTGGTTTCTGGCTAGACAGTAAGCGCCCAATGAACACCCAGATTACTAAGATAGTGGCCACCTGCTTTGGAATGCTTAGATGGGTGAGAAAGATTCTGGGTTACCTTCCATTGCCAGCATACAGAACAGCAATACAGGCTGTGATCCTCTCCCAATTGGACTTCGACAACATTCTGAATCTGGGTGTTACCAAGGGTGCTCTCAAGCTACTGCAGCTAGTACAAAATGCTGCTGATATGCTCCTTCTAAAGCTGCCTAAATTCAAGTCCAAAGCAGAGTTTTTGCACGAGCTCCACTGGCTGCCAATGGAAAAAATTATTTCAAAGCACTAGGTTATATGTACATACTTTCATATGTACATACTTGGTATCACCCCACAAACCACACTGCTCCCTACAGTCGAGCAACTCCAACCTTCCCTTAGTTCCTAGAGTAAGATGAACATGCCAAGGATACTGGGCATTCTCCTACCTAGGGCCCAAACTATGGAACGCAAGGCCACAGTAACGGAGATCTGTAAGTCTGTTTCATTCTTTCGAAAACTACTAAAAACCTGGCTGTCGAATGGAGAATATCATTTTAGAAAAAAAGGACCATGTGGGGGCTTAGCGCCAGGATACCCATTGCGGGTAGCTGCGTGTTTAACAAAACACTAAAAATAGATACAATTAAAAAGGATAACTAAACAAGTATTGAAAAACCTTGTCACCATGTTGGCTTTCACACATTCCACTGGATAAAGGACAGAAACTAGACATGCTAACTAGTCTGCCTCACACCTCCCCTCAAATCATGCAGAGAAACTAAAAGCATGATGCATGAGTCAAGCATGAGTAGCGCCGCCCAGTCCGTTTTCAGACTATGAGAAAGACACAAGTGGACTTGTGGACAGATGCACAAGAGATGAGCAATACATAAGATGCATACAATGAGAGAGATGAACTAGGGGACACATCAGACTGGAGAGGGGAGCAAGTGACAACTTGTATACGAGTGTACATGCTTAATGATAAAGGACGTCAGTCAGTAGCAAGACTAATCAAGAGTGTGAGGCATAAGACAGACTTATCAGGGAATGGAAGTGCTAGATATGCCTTTTGTGGGAACGGTGCACACGACCGATGAGAACAAGTAAAAGTAAGAAAGTAAGGCAAACGGGGTTGACATAAGGAACATGAGATGACTTGCACTGAAGATAGATGAGTAAGTTGAATGAAACCGCAACCAGATCAGAAAGCGGAACATAGGATACGCTTGAAGAAAGTGTAAGATGGAGGAGAGAGGAGACCAAGAGTTAAAATGAATGAGTTGTGGTACCAACACAGTCAGTGAGCGATTTGTCTGAAGCACAGCATGAAAAACACTGAAAGAAGGGACAGGATGGCTGACAGAGGGAAGTCACCAGCCAGATCTGAGCGAGTTTGAAAACGGGTAATACGTGTACAGAACAGATGAGGGAGGCGATTAAGACAAGTGGATGAGAGCGGACACTAAGGCACAATATAAATGAGTCAGGCAGAAGGCAAATCAGAGTATAAAAGGCACCTACTAGATGAGAGGAAAGCAGTGTGCAGAATGGATGAGAAATGATGCACTGCATGGGTAGGAAGAACGGTGAAGATTGATGAGCAAGGGTGATGAGAGGCAGCGTTTTATACGAAAAGAAATAGGACGGAAAATGCAGGGGCTGTCAATAACCCCTTTGAACACCTATGCCCGATTGGAATTCCTGGACTCAGGAGATCCACATTTATCAACACCTGGACCCATTTGCCCTGCTAACATGCAAGGTTGAGGCTTAAAAGACATGTTTGCTTTACCGCAACAGAACCCTAATCAAAGGATTGACTTCCTATAGTACATTGTATGCCAGGTGGTCATTTAGAGAAGAACCACAATTACTAACCACTGACAACCCATTTAGTGGCCCCTAGAACACCTCAGATTAGACCCAATGATATTCAAAGCAGTCTTAGGGCAGCCCAGTCCGAAATGCCAAACCAGGTCTTCTCACCAGAATACAAGAAACTTAAGACTGCTTTCGACATATTTATGCCTCTTCATTGTGGTACAGCTTGGTTCCAGTGGCAGTCAGCATAGGACCCTCAACTGGGCATACCTTTGGCCACTTAGTATCATTCACAGGCTCAAGCAACATGGTTGAAGATGTATCTGAAAAACTCTCCTCCAATGACACATTCCTGTTTGCGGAAGTGTGGGTGTAAAGTTTCTGGTACAGTAGTTGGTCCTCTAATCTTTAAGCTCCGTCAGACCTGGTATGTTTTCAGAGGGCAGGAAACCAGCGACCAGTACTACACCAGACTAGTGTGTTGCTTGTCAACTCTGGTGCTAGAGTCTGTTGGGCTCAACCCATTGGCATACTTTCTGGTGTGGATGACTTCCGCTCCCCATGCCCAGAGTTTCATACAGTTGATGGCACTGAATTCCAGGAGTGGGTTACAGCCCGTCACAAAAAATGCACAGGCTGGAGTAGTGATAAATGTATGCATAAATTGTAAGTGGAAGTCTTTGCCACCCACTCCCCAAGTATGTGTTGTATTTGTGTGTGACTGATTGGGTACAAGTGGGGTGTTTGGAGTTCTTGCGTGGGTATCTATGATACCCTTAAAGCGATAGGGTGATCGATGAGGTAAATGGTAGCCAGAGAGAACTGTCTTCGCAACAATAGCATATCCCTGTAAGCCGCTCCTTTAGATTTCTCCTGTGCTTCTGGAATGAATACTGAAGCCATGTCTATTTTGTATCTTCAATTTCCATTCCCCTGCATGACGTATTGAGCTCAGGCTGAAACTATGAACGAGTTCCAGCAGGTCAGGGTGTGACCTAAGGGAAAGCTGCAAAGATAAGACTGAACTATTATCCCACCCATCCTGTGCTTCAGGCTAGAGTCAGAAACCATTGACCAGCATCACACAAGAAGAAACGTTAATGTCCTAAACATTTATTTGGAGACACAGTTACCCAAAAGATAAATGCAATGTTTGCCCCGTCCCGAAAGTTGTTTGGCCATTTGTGTAAGCCAACTGCCCGTATGAAAAAAATATAAAGTAGTACCTCTCATACAGTCACTATTTACCAGAATTGGTGAACAACTTTACGAGGTTAGGCTGCCCTGCATGCAGAGAACATTCCCTCAACCACTAATAAGCTTAAGATTCCATTTACCCATACAGCCTCTAACCCTTCAGCCCTTTTAGTGCCAGTGAGGATTACAATATGGTTACCCCTAAATTGAACTGCACATGGAAACACCATTCAATTGGACATTACAGCACAGAGCCTACAAATGACCTCATCCAAGCAAGTAATTATTTTAAGAGTCAAAAGCTGCATCCAATCACCTTACAACAAACGGAGAGGTTTAATACCTACAATTACATAGGTATGATCACTGCTGGCAATATAAGCAGGATCGGACATAAGAGTTTAAAAATCTCAACTGTTCTTTTGATTTAAGCATGGCATTTAACAGAGAAGGCATCGGCAAAAGATATACATATCCATATACACTTAAGCAAGGCTGATGATTTTTGGTTATGAACTAACAACAATTATACCAATGCTAGATTATGAGAGTGAAATTCATTAATGGGGCATGGATCGCATCCTCCGTTTTGGAAGCAGTCAGCATAGTATTTATGCATAGTGTCAGTCACTTGTATTTAGAATCAAACTGTATGCTATAAAGGAACAGCACTTTACAGCATGCAGAGCAGCTGCCACCAATCTAAAAGGAGCAAAAAATGCAGCAGTAAGGTATAGATGGGGATGTTGAAGCCGGGAATTCACAGAGGTGAAAGGAAGATTTGAACTGAGAAGCAATGACAGCTTGTTAGAGGTGGGGATTGAAGGGGATGCAAGAAGGTGGGAAGGGACAAAAGGGGAAGCCAGCCAGAGGAGTGAAGATGGGTGGAGGGCACGAGCAGCTATGGTGCAAAGGATGACGGACAGTGAAAAGAATTAGGGAGTGACGTGGGAGGCCTGAGGAATGAGGACTGCTTAAATCCTTCACAGTCACCAAAACTCAATGGAACAGTAATGGGAAAATGTAACCTTTCATGAAATGCCACGATTTACCCTGTCCAACTGCAAAGCAGCATCCTCTGCCCAACCCAGGACAGAGCAAAAGAGGGCCTGGACGTAGCCCTGGTTGTCGGACCCCACAGGTACACCCCGGAGACGGACATTATTACGTCAGGATCAATTCTCAAGGTCTTCTGACTGGTCCCGGAGTTCATCATGTTGCTTGTGGAGAGAGAGATAACCTCCCGTGGGAGCATTTTCACCTCCTCACCCTTTGCCAATTCGTTGTCTATCAGGCAGGAGACTTGCTCACCCACAAGTTCAACACCTGTCTCACTTCACCAGATCTTGAGAGGTCTCTTGAAGTCCTGGATATCTGCCTTGAGGAAGACAAACAGGAATGCCCGAGTCACTGGGGCTGGGTCGGGTCGGGTGGGGGGGCGGAACGCTGCAAGCCTGCCACAGGGTCCCTTGAGGCAGCTGGTGTAGAGCAGGTGTGCACATCTTGCACAGAGTGCTTCGATTTGCCTTTCACTACTGCCATGAGTAGTTGGGTTTGGAGTCAGTTATGGGGATCTGTCCTCAACACTGCAATGCTCTGTTCGCCGCCCAGAAGGCCCCCCTTGCGATGGCTCCATCTGACAACGGTCCCTCAGAGGGCAAAAGTCAATGTAGGGAGTGTACCGGCCGTCTCTAGGCAGAACTGGGGGCTGATAGACAGGGAGCGCTGGAACCTGGGGGGGTGGGGGGGGGGGGGATGGGGATTGATGGATGTTGGGGGTCTGCAGAGCACCCACCAGTGTAAGGCTGCCAGCACTTGAGAGATAAGGGAATGATTTCACTCTGGCCCCTTGATCCGGTCCGAGCTCCACTTCAGGCCCTAAGAGGCTACAGCTCACGACACACGCCAGGGCCCGCAGGGTCCCAAAAGCAGCAGGAGAGCACTCTCAAAGTTCCACCAGAGTCAGGGTCACAGCTGCTGGCTTACCTTGACCTTCAGCGTTGTAGCACAGGCATCTCTCTGTACTCTGCCTGGCTGGCTAAAAAGGACCGCTGTCACAGGAGGCAGTGCAGCGAGGCATTCAGCCTCGAGTGCAGGTGACCACCATCTTAGCGCTCCTCGGGGGTACCTTGACAGGAAATGCCAGCGAGGCGCCGGTCGCAATGCTGCAGGCTCCCTGCGATGCCCAGAGGGACCCAGTTATGCCCATTTGTCTACGGGACATCGTCATAGCAGGAGTGAGGCGGTGCGGCTCAGTCAGCGACCCCATGATTCAGGCAGACGCCATCTTGTCTGCTTCACAGTCAGCCACCCGAACTGCCATGCCGCGATCTGGTCTGCCCCAGGGCCAGCGTGAGCCCATAAACAAGTGCCCGGCAGTCACTGCAGCATGAGGGAGAAGCTGTCCGGCGTTTATGTGCTCCAGGAAACCGCAAGCTGCAGTTCTAAATGGTCAGGCCGGCAGTGAACCAGAGGGCATGTCCTACATTGCTGCCATCTTAGCCACGCCCCGAAAGTTCATGTTTAGCACATGATCCTTTGTAGATCGTGCTGCTCTGAGGGTTAATGCCCGCCTTCATCATTAATAATTGGAAAAAGCCACCAAGACAAAAAGCCCTACAGTTAAAACATTTTTTTATTTAAATAACATTTTGTCAAAGTAAGAATAATGGAGATTTTCACTTTTTGGGAAACAAAATAACCATGTTAACGTTAGTACAACAACACAGGAGAGGAAAAAAAAATACCTCAATTGATTGGAGAAATCATCTTCTACATTATCATCATCCCAGTTATCTTCCCAAACATGTGCATCTTCATCCTCATCTAAGCCAGTCCAGTCTGTAAAAAAAAGAAAGTGAAATATTAGTATACTACTTCTGGGTGCCACGATCCATGGTGCTTTCATCTCCGGTCGAGCAATTACATTTTTCCGTTACCAAAATGACTTTTAAACGTAAAGTAGTTGTACAAATCTGGCAATTACTATGGAACAAAGAATTTGTGGTCGACCTTTCCTTATTGCACATTTTTTTTTTTTTTTTTTTTTTTAAATCAAAGTATGTTTGATTTTTTTTTTTAGGTCGTCATGTAGATAGATCTTAAGACCCGTTTGGGGGTTTTATGAATGTGGATGTCACCATACTATAATAGCAATCTAGGACCGGACTATCTCAAGGAGGGTGACTTACAAAGAGGAAGACTCAACTCCTTTTCCCCCTTGAAAAGTCTGCAATCTAAGGCTTCCTAAAAAAAATGTTGATAGAATGAAACAAACATTTGCATTGCAATAGGTCTCACATTTACACACGTTTGAGCTATTGGCATTATAAATGACAATACCTCTTATTTTTGTTTTCAAAATATAAATAAAAGGCATTGTCATTTACAATGCCAATAGCTTAAACTTGCGAAAATGTGAGACCTATTGCATTGCAAATGCTTGTTTAAACTTTGCTCACAGACTCCTCTTTCACAATTAGTGTATAATATTTGCACATACGAGTATATTTGGACAGTTGGTTCTAATGACAGCAAGGTCTTGGCCTGGGTCAGTGGCTGGTACCTTGGGCAGGGTCTTGGGTCAGGGCGCTGGGACCCCAGCACCCTGAGTCTGCAGAGCTGTTTGCTGTACAGGGGTGGTTAAAGAATTTCGCTGGGGGAGTTTGTGGAGTTTTGCAGACTCCGCGCAGAGTTCCGAAAAACTTTGATGTGACGCAGATCTTTTTCCCTCAAGTGGCTCACAAACGTTAGGTTGGTGAGTGCTCGTGAGAAAATAAATTGCGCTCTAGATCTCTTACTAGCGTGATTTCTGAACGTGGGTGGCCGTAGCAGGTCGGGACCGCTCAGGTTCAGTAATCTGTCGCTCGTATTGAGGAAGCAAGCACTTGAGTAGAAAGTCGACTTGAGCAGCAGAAAGCAACAGCGCCCTCTGCCATTCGTACTGATTTTACAGTGCAGGACAAACTTCTGGTGCTAAAAAAAAACAGTTCAAGCAGTGCGACTTAACAGACTGCGCGCTGCTGGGGGAACTCCGCGGAGCACAACATAGTTTTTCCGGCAGTTCGTAGATTCCAGCTGAGCAAAACTCAGTGCAGGCTAAGTGTTGTACCTCTGGTACCATGTGTCCTCCCATACAGTGGAGTAACATTAGCCACCGCAGCCCCAACGATGTGGGGGAGCAGCGCTACCTCAAATGATTATTTGCAAACGTGGCACCCCCATTAAAGGTTACAAAATGATGTGAAATGAGATTCTGCTGTTGACATTCCTCTGCAACAGAGAATTTACAAAATGTGCTCATTTCCTGCAGATACCAATTGTAGAACTGCACAACATCATTTGCTGTATTTTAGCTGTTCTAGTTAACTCCAAGGCAGATGCTGCCTTTCAAATGTGACCATAATTCGTGAAGTGTGGTTCTTTCAATCAGCAATAGCTTCTCTGCTAGGGTAGCTGCTAGTCCGATATCAGGTCTTCCACTTTAGATATTTATTCACTAAGGAGGCTATTTGCAAACTTAACTTAAACTTGGAGTCATTTACATGTGTAATTTACTCTTTCCATTAACTTTACTTCTTCTGGCTATTCACAAAATACGTGTAAACTTACTCAAAAGTGAAGACATACATGTATTCACCCACTGGAATAAGTGTGAAGCCAAAATTCCTAGTGTAATTTACTACTTTTATTTAATTCTATGCATCATTCTTAATTATTATTAATGTATAATAGACAATATATATTTTAAGGTGGTAATTTATTTTTGACAAACTTGAGAAAAATATTACTATTAAATTAGCATAAATTTAAAGATGTATTTTAAAATAAAGTTAGAAGTGCTGTAGTGTTTTTGCGTTTATTTAAAAAACAAATACATACAATTTACATTCATAATTAGCATAACAATATTTTTACTAATTTATTATAAAGTTTATTCAACTTTTTAGGTCTCGCCTTCGCAGCGCGCATGCGCTGCAGAGGAAAGAGACCTTCAGCCATCGGTAGAGCTTTCCAGGCAAAAACATGCAAGTGTTGCATTGCTACCAGAGGCTACGCGTGCACGTCTGGCTATTCACTCGCGGGAGAGAGCAGCTGACGCCAAATGTTATCAATTATCGGGGCGCCAGCCCCTCGCTCCCGTGAGGGAATCGCACCGGCCCCCTCCTCTCTCCCCTCCCCCTGCTGCCATAGAAGGCGGCGCGCGCTTGTGCTTGTTTTTTATGGGATGCAGCTTGTTTTCATGACAGAGCAATTTTAGTCACTGCAGGAGTCGTCATCAGTAAATATCAAATATCGGCTCCGTTCCCAGCGGCACGAAAAGACACTGATTAACCTGCGTTGTGAATGATCACGGAGTGACACCCCAGAAACACGCCAGGGCAACGAGAGCCGGGCGAGAATGCCAAATGGGAGTCAGAAGAGCTTCCCCACCGGGTGGTGAGTCGGATACAGGTCGGGTCCAGGGAGGCCAGCACCGGACGTCTAAGGGCGGGGCCCCCGAGCACGGCACCAGGCCTGAAGGGAGGAGAGGCTTACTGAAATCTGAAGGCAGAGAGAAGTGATTCTGCAGGCCACTATTTCCGATCCAGCGCAGAGACATTCGCCGCAAGATAAAGCGGCCGGAATCTACATCTGACCCCAAACAAAGGCCTACCTAACTGACGGCTACCAAACACATCCGAGACATAGAGGTGAGGAGGAGCAGAGTGGAGTGCCCCGCATATGGGACCTATAGCTTGCTGGCCAGGGTGTCATTACTGCACTGGCACACTTCACAACTTCGGGACCCTCAGGATGGTTCTTTGTGCTGTTTGCGTGCTTCAGTTAACTATTTGTGTCATTTGTTCCTATGAGAAGCTGGCGTTCTGTTAAGATGAATGCCGCTGTCACAAGATTTTCACAGTCACCCAATGCACGAAGTATGAATAGGCAAAGTTCCCAGTTTTGTTGGTTCTATAACCTAATTTTTGGTGCGGAGCTCTGGATGAGACTAAAACATGCTGGCTTGAGAAAGACATGGGTTCAGATTCCATTTTGAAATTGTGTGATTTTTGGGCAAATCTTTCTCAATGTGCTTTGAACTGTAAAAGTATATATTTTAATGTGCTTTGAGTTACGTGCCTAGTTATATACCAAGTAGGTTACTGCGTCTCTTCCATTGATCCTTCTCAGCACACATCACGCTGTTGCAGCTACCAGACCCCATACCCAAGATGTTCCTGCTACAATAAAAATGTGATTGATAGCTCCTTTCCCCTGCTCCCTCCCCCCCATCACCTTGCTTTTCAGTGTATTAACTTGTGGAGAGGACTTGTAAACGGTCTTCAAAGAAATAAAGTGTTTACGTGAGTTCCTATAATTCAGTGCAGTGTCATACTCCTTTTCATCCTGCAGGTAAAAACTGCTCTGTGGATAAAGGAGGGGGCATACAGGAATGTTTAAGTGAACAACGGGGTATGAGGTGTTCATGCGATGCTGGTTGCAAACTTCACAGCGATGGTCAGATACATTAATCTTTTTCTCACTAGAGGGTTGGTTTGTTATTCGGTACACTGATGCATTTGCTCAGACTAGTTTTAAAAATCTTTGAAGTGGGCCAGTGGAGTGATGCAAAATGAGGCCCGCTGCCCCCTGCAGAATGTGATGGGGCACTCAAGTCTGCCATGTCTCAGAATCATTGGCTTTAATCTGAATGCTACCCCCTTTAACTGATTGGGGGCCCCTGGAGGGTTGGGGGACTCATGCGCCCCTGGAGTGGATAAGACCAGTGACGCAAAAGCTGCAAACTGCCTTTCACCAAACCCATTGACTGCGAAAGCATGAGTGAAACCCACCGGGCCTAGCTGTGCATCTGCCTCTGCTTGCTCTTATTTTCCACATTATATCTCATCTGTCCGTGCCGAGCGCTTCCCCTGTGTAAGCAGGAGGCAGAGAGCCTGGGTTTTTTAATTAGCTTGCGATCACTGAGCAGCGCGCCCAGGGAGCTCGCGACAGTGCAGCAATCCTGGCATTGTGCCAGACACAGACAAAGCCTCTCTCCAAAGGATGACAGCTACGCTTATTAAGTGAACTGAAAACACTGTGAAATAGCTTATTCTCTACTATGCATTTAAGGTGCACAGTTCCCAAAACGTGTATTACTAAAATGATAATTTATGGGAAAGGCTGGGTCTGGTGAAGAGGTTTTGCTGCATAGTGCACACTGAATTTTTAGCGGTCTTTCTCCGACTTCTTATTTATACATTTCCTCAGTTTGTGATAAGTACAGGTAGGCCAATTTGGTGCAAGTTACATGACTGTCCACAAGAAACCATTAACCTACCCCTCCCTCCTCCTTTAACAGTATTGTTATGATATTGAACACATACTTTTCCAGTCACATGTCTCCAGCACGGACTACAGGCCGCTCACGCAAAGGGCCTAACACAGGTCCCTGTGGCACAGAGGGGCTGAACACTTCAGGGGCCCCAGCTCACCAGGCAGCCACTATTCCGCACAAGGTCAATGAATAATTGTGAGATGTCAGAGACTCAGGGCTCATCACATTCTGCAAGGGGCCCCATCGTTTTGCATTATGCCACTAGATGAGACCTCAATCCTGCCCATGCCCCCATTTCATCCCAATCTCTGTGTCTCAAGCGCTCCACCCAAACCACATGCAATTCCAAAGGCAGTCCATCCCAGACCCAGGACTTCCATCCCAGTGCCAAACCTTTTGTCTTTCGATCTGACTCCAATGACATATCTTTACCAAGCCCTCCACCTCATCCAGAGACCCTGGGATGATGTAGGACCTTCCCCGGGGCTGCTTAGACCCTCCTGATGCCACATTTCTCTTGCATAATGTACTGCAGACCGGTGATTAGCATACAAGGGTCTGGCAATGGTCCTGAGGAAAGGGCAGAAGCACCCATCCCGAGCCTCATCATCGACAAGTTAAGACAGTAAACACCATACTTGCATGTATTTTTCTATGTATCAAACTCCTGTTGGAAAATGTGCATCTGGAAGCAGATTGGAGCATCCTGTATGTATGTTCAAAACACGTCATCCGTTTTTGCAACGGGATAAAATCGGTTTTGTGAAAAATAACCACACCTCTCGCTCACACTTACAATTCATGATTTCCCACTGTGACAGCAATTCAATAACCAGTATTGGCATAGACAATAGATCTCGCCTTTGGGACCATGCACGTGTTTAGCCATGCAACAGTTGATGTTGTTGCACCAAGGATATTGTGCTGCATTACTAAATACTTATAAGTTCCCAAAAGCGAGACCTATTGGCTATGCCATTGCTTGTTAAAATTGGGTCTGCATTTACCATGGGGAGATCGTTGGAGTTTCCCTAAGATAAAGTTTGGGGGAAAGTAACAAGCATTGAAAATGCAATAGGTCTTGCCTTTTATTAGGTTAAAGCTATTTGCTTTGCTATACAATACCATTAGCAAAACAAATGGCTTTAACTTAATCAAAGGTGAGACCTATTGCATTTTTAATGCTTGTTTTCTCTTCTCTAGGAAAGACACTTGGAAGAAATGTAACTACAAACGCAGCAATCAATAGCCCTGAGAGTCAAGCTGAATCAGATAAAAAAAAACTTTTAGCACATCCAGAGATCAGAGCAAAAATGTACGAAGAGGTGTGTGCACCAGGAGCCCGCAGCCGTCACGAGGAGCACCACAGCGACAGTCAACATTGTGAATAACTGTAATGATTGAAGAAAGCAAACATGAACAGCTATTTGGCCATTTGCAAATATAAATTTGACTGTTGGCTTCCTGTAGAAGCAGTATTTCAAATGCCGCTACCACGGTTTGTCACTTTACCAGACAACCCCAAGAGCCTTGTGTGTGCTCACGTCTGAATCTGACATGGGAGTGCGGGGCGAGGTAGCC
The DNA here is from genome assembly GCF_964263255.1 of Lissotriton vulgaris. Lineage (NCBI taxonomy): Eukaryota > Metazoa > Chordata > Amphibia > Caudata > Salamandridae > Lissotriton > Lissotriton vulgaris. The sequence goes on along the minus strand of NC_141698.1, from coordinate 937,369,435 downwards.
TGCCAGCTTCTTCCTGTTACTTACCTCCCTGGGGACAGGAGGCCTCAGCACCGACCTGCCCGAGCATCGAAAGCCGAACTCTTTAAAAAAGGAGCGTTACTTTGGGCCGCTCTCTCATAGCAAAGGGCGTTGAAAGCTCATGAAATGAGAACAAATGCCCTGGGGGGGTGGGGGTTGGGGGGTCCTTTTGCAATATAGGACTAAAAAACAAAAACAGAAAAAAACTGCCCATGCAGTATACTAAAGGGCTGCTAACATGCGGAGTATATAGATTGCTAAAGGAAAACCTTTTACTTACAGGTATCATGTAGCATGCACTGAAGGAGAGATGGTATATATGTCCATCTACTCGGATTGCTTTTATTATGACAATTGCGGTCACGAATATACAAAAACGTTGGCAATTGGGGGGGGGGGGGGTTCATTGCACATTATGTTTGGTGAATCGCTAATACCGGCCTTCAACAGCATCATCTCCATAGGCCGTATTGTTAATACTACGTGCTGTTCAGTGTCAACAGTATTACTTTTGCAATGCTGTGTTAGCAATGCCTCAATTTTTTTAAAGTTACTTTTTGGCAAAGGAAGGACCCAGTGGGTACCTGCGCTGCAGATTTCAACGTTCAGACTCTAAATATTGGCCAGTCATCGTTGACATTTTATTTACTTCTTTCTGCTCATGAGGTCGTCCCGCGAGTGGTGTGCAGGCAAGCCCGTCCAGCGAGTGGTGGGAGGAGGGGCCATTGTACGCTGTGCGAGGAGCTCCTACCTCACGGGAAAAATCATGGCGTCAGATGGGCAGTCCTACAAAAAAGGACAAGGCGGTAACCAAGAAGCCCGCTTTCCCATCACATGCCATCGTTAAACATAAACGATGATGGGCACCAATGGAAAGAGGGGCGGGAATTCAAGTATACTTCTGGAATCTTATCTATTCCAAAAGGCCCTCGCAGTGGCGAGAGCAACACATGCGCGCTGCTAACGCCAGGCGAGACCTAAAAATGTTACATACAATAATTTAAATACCAAATTATTTTTCAATCACACCAAAATCTGTGCTTATTTAGAAACTTATTTAGAAACTTTAAAATTGTGGAGCACCTTTTAGCACCCTCTCTGTCAATCAGCGCAACCTGAACAATAATCTATTGCTGATCATTTAAGGAAGCAGCTTTGTGAAGTGATGTGCTATTAAATGTGTGTAATTGAGGCAAATGTGTAGCGGCTGTGTTGTGAAAATAAACATAATGTGGTTTGTGTAATGCCTGTAAAACTGTAAATAAACGACATCGAAGGACCGGTGGGGGGGGGGGGGGGGGGGGGGGGGGGAGGAGAAGAGATTGTGACATTGTTGACTTTGCTATGCTTTAAGAAGGAAGGGGTTTCTATTACAGCGCCTACAAGGTTCTCTATTCTGTCATTAGTCCAAAATCCTTTTCGCCACTGTTGCATCTATGTTCCTGGTGACAAGATCCGTCGCGTCTACTTTGAAACCCCCACGTGAAGGGAAGAGTGGAGGCGATAGTGGAGTCAGGGTCTGCTGCCACGGATCATGCTCTGTGGCAGCTTTACCAAGACTGCCCCGGCCAATCACAGGTGCCGATTAAGTTTAACAGTGAATGAGAGGCGTGTGCACGTGTGAAAGAGCGAGATTTAATAAATAGCTGGATGTTTCAGTCACACAGTTATAACTTCAATGAGTGAGTGAAGGCACGGACAACGGGAGGGAGGCCGGGGGAAGAAGGCACCAAAGCACATCGTGCCTGCAGTAGGAGAACCTTATTAACTAAATGCTCATAGTCTAAATAACAGGTACTGTGTAACACTCGAAGTCAAGGGACCAGTCGCCATGGGAGGTTACAAAAGAGGAAGCAGTACTAGGAAGGGACTAACAAGGCTATCGATTAATCAGACAGATTCATCATCAGCATTTAGGACAGACAATGACCCAAGCCAAACGCAAATATGGGCGGAGCTTCTAATAATCTACAATAAGCCTCGCAGAGCAGCGCGCTGGCTCTAGTTTCAACCTAAAAAACAAAAACGGCAAGATTATCAGGTTTTTCTTTTTCAGCAGTTCAATAATTCTCTATTTTGTACATTTTCAGGTACAGTTTTGTACATTTTCTCCATGTGAACCTTTTCACTTTGTTGCAGTAGTCCCAGAGATGGGAATCAGAGTCTCCGCTACTACTTTTGTTGCAGGTTCTATCAGTTCTCCGGCCAGCTCAGCTTTACAACTCCATCGCTTATGGACACACAACTCAAATTGCCCAGTCATTCAGCTAATAGCCAGGCATGTGAAGGTATGTGGCAAAGGCCCCTCAAGAGTATAGGAGAAAGAGTGTCATAATCTTTCCACTTGGGTTCAATCTAAGGATAGGGTAATTGTAATATTTACTCAGCGAGAAAGCATGGCAGCATAAAATAATAAAAATAGTACAATTAAGCTGGCATGTATAGCATACAAGCCTTGTCACAATCAACACCTGGACTGCTAACTTGTTCAGATGAACTTCGTGAGCCCTGGAAGGAGGTGGGATGAGTAATCAAGGCAACCATTTCCAAGTGAGATAGTGTGAAAGATTATGCCGTGCAAAGGCGTTGCAGTTTGCATATGTGCCTTGGTAATATCACTGTTAGCTAGACAGAAGACCTCTATGATAAAAGCATTGGACCACATGACACCAGTAATTCAAAATGTTTTTGCAACAGCCTGGTCAGGACCAGCCTAAGGTCCCAGAAGGCCCATGTGGCGCCTAACTGGAACAAATATATCAGGTCCATCAGATGTATTGACAGCATCATTGATAAATAGGCCTGCTTTTGTAGGCTCCAACAGCAGCCAGTCAAATATTGCTGGAGTCCACCTGCAAACCAATCTTTAACTGGAGATGCAAATAAGGTGTCTTATTGACATACAGGACAGGTATTGCCACATCTCCCAGAGACAGAATCTCAGACATTTACTCTTACTGAGATTTGGGAGAGTACTTCCAAGCAGCTGATCTGATGTCCAGATTCTCAGAGACCCAGATGTCCAAAGGCTAACTAAGCAGTAGGCATGCTCTCCTGCCGAGCTAAAGTATGCAGTGGTGCAGCCCTCACTCTTTCCATAAACCATTTCTTCCTCTACTGGAGGCAGATTTGGTCAACTCCGATAATCCAAAAATGAGACAATAAAAGGATTTCACTATTTGCGACATAAGACCTATTTTTAAAAGTTCTACACTGAATTACAATGTTGGCATCAAACACACAGTGTGAGGAAAGTACACATACCAATAAATTGCTGAAGTAGCTTGAGTGGCAATGGTTTTGCTAAATTACACTGCAGCTACTTGGATTCAGTCTGTACAGCTATTTTTAACTTCAATACTATTCGAAATACTTGCTGACATTATACGTATTTATTTTACTACATAACTGTCAACGCTCATTTTATAGATCATTCAAGGATGGAAGCTGTGTCTGCTCTGACTCCACCTGATCCAGTAGCATACAGTGTAAAACATTGCTGCAGCAGGTTTTTCATACAGGAATCTATCACAATCATCTTATCTTAATAACAGACCACGAGTTTATTTCCAATTCAGTTAAATGTATAACAAATGCTTATCTTCCAGCAAAGTGATTCGGTATTGTAAACTACTAGCACCACGTTTCCTGAATTCTGTGCCCTGCATCCACCAAAACATAATCTGCAACTTAATCAGACTGCCCCAAAAACTTCAAACAAACTTCTGACCACACTACCTGGCCATGATGCGGAGAGTGATTAAATCACATCAGTGTGCTGCTTATGCTTAGAAAAAAATCACACTTGTAATCAGAACTGTGCAAATCAGTGTATAGGCAATGTACTAGGCAAAAGGGAAACAGCACTAATCCAGAAGGGATTTCTTTAACGTTTAAATGAGCGCCGAAAACTTTTTGAATAATATTATATAACTTCAACATCCGTGTCATTCGGATATTTATCTCAATCCCAAAAGCAACATGCATTTACAAAGGTTTGTCGCTTAAAAAGCAGCTTACAAAAGAGAAGAATCTTTGATGGCCTTCCCCTTATCTATATAATCAAAGCTATGGACTTATTTATCACAATCAGGACATCTCAAAGATACATTAAAATAGATGAAATCTTAGAAAGAATGTTGTTTGGAGTATTAACAGAAGGACCTTAAGGAAGGTTATCTTGCATCTGTAGATCAGCTATGACAAATGCATATTTGCCTCGACAGACGAGCCCTTGCTGCGGTTACAATTAACCTCCCGAAAAGGTCTTCTCTGGCAAAGACAAAAACAAACAATACCTGACTTACCCTACCAAACCTCTGAATACAAATTTCTGATGCGAGTAATCAACAATTCTTCTCTATATTAGAAAAGTCTAGGGCCTTCCACACACTCAGGCATGCCTACACCAAGCAGTAGGACATTAGCACAACCAAAGGCAGGAGCTTGGTAATCTAATACTAATGCTCCACACGACAACAAAGCTTGTCATGTACAACTAAGAAAGCATCCAACAAGGCGCAAAACAGAAAACCCCAATTTTTTTAAATACTGCCATCTGAATAAAACGCATTGTTTGAAATGTAACCTTTAAAATATAACTTATGGCAACAAACTCCCGAGTAGACGAAGAACACTGCCTCAGACCAGAGACTGAAATGCACACTTCTTACAGTAACAAAAAAAATCCCGAATCACGTTACCTGGAGTGGCAAGCAAAAAATGCTTGCCGCAGCCTCTCTGATTTGTACATTCTAAGACCAGTGCCCTCCGTAGATCCAGCTGCCATGCATTAATCTTGGGACCGGTTTGTGCCTTTCAGGCCATGGCAACTTTACGCTTAACCAAGCCCAGAGCAATATCCAGAAATGTGCTCAGATTCTTACGGGACGAGCTGCGTCTTGTGACTCCCAACAGGAAGTGGAGGGGTTCCACCACTACCCGCGCGCCTGCCGCATCTGTGAGCACAGTGGCCACCTCAGACCAAAATATTTGAATGCTAGTGCAAGTCCAGACCATGTGCGTAAAAGTGGCTCCCCGGTCTAGACATCTGGGGCATACGTCCATGGCAGTAGGGTACATGGGGGGGGGGGGGGTAAGGTACATGTGGTGAAGGTAATGGAATTGAATATATATTTTACCCTAGCGTTGACCGAGACAGTTTTGGGTTGGTTAAGACACTGCTGCCATTGTTGATCAGTCAGGGTAGTGGACAGTTCGCTATCCCAGTACGCTTGCAGCGTCGCCAATGCAGGAGAATTGTCTAGTCTAAGGGAAGTCTATATGGCTGTTATGGCTCGTCGACCGCGACCATGCGTGAGCAGTGTGTGTAGTAGGTGCGAAATGACCGGTTCTAACCGATCAGTGTTACATGCCTACAAGGAAAAGCGTGTCAGTAAGGCATGTAGCAGGAAGGAGCCCGGTGGCACTCTATATGTATCTACTAACCCCTCAAATGTTAGTAACTGCGAGCCCGCATACATGTCCCACCATTTGTCCAGTCTGCTCTCCCTCCACACCTCCAGTTCCGGGCGTCCATGAGATGTTCATACTTACAAAGAGTTACTTAATTCTTGTACTCATCCTTAAGGACTCTAACAGCAATAGAAGGATACATCTTCACAAAAAGCAGATTTCATATCTAGGGATCCCGAGTGATGTCATACAAAGAGCAAGTCGGAGTTATCAGCAAGGTAGAGAGTATCTTTGAAGTGGTAAATGCAAACCTAAACTCTTATAAATAAGCATTTGCAATGCAATAGGTCGCGCAGCATTAAAGTTTGAGTTATTGGCATTGTAAATGACAATGCTTTGCATAAATTCTTTTTTATTAGCAATTGGTATATAAACATTGTTTGTGAATGGTTAGCTGGTGAACTTGTATTACTGCTTATACTAGACATGTTTCTGCAGCGCCCATACAGACTTGCATGGCTTCGGTGTGCTATAGGTTGTGCAGCCAGCAGCCTCCTTTCCTCCGTGGTCCCGAAGGAGGTTGAGATGCTGTGTTACTGCTACCTCTATTAACACTTTTTTTTAAATTTATTTTTTTAATGCGATTTTATATAGCGCGAACTTTACCCGAAGGTGTTAGAGCGCTTTACATGAGAATCAGTTGCAAAACATAAGGTCTAAGCATTACGTGCGTTACATAAAAGATACAAACAGAAAAAATTGCAAATGTACAAGATGTAAAGTCACACAAAGAAGAGACTGGTGATTAGAGTAGATATATATATATATATATATATATATACATACACACATATACACATACTTGGGGAAGGGCTATGAATTGATATACTACAAAGGTCTACGCATATTAGACGGTGTATATGCGCATTGCGCAGTTTGTCACGGCTTCTGGGCGCTATAGAAGGCCCAGCCTCCTCCCCACCTCAGTCCTATGGTTCTGTCTCAGGGCGGGTGACATGACGCGTGTGATGCTGTATTACCACTGCGATCACCAACCTCAACACACCTCTGTCTAGGAATCCAGCGCCGTCACCTTGTGGGTTTCGGTTCACCGAGTCGGGCGTCCTTCACGAGGTGCTATATCTTCTCAGATGACACTCACTCTTCCTGGAGCGGACGCACCTCGAGGCATGGCCGCATGTTGCCTACGTGATGGAAGGGTAGGTGGGGCATAGGGAACACACGTGGAACAGCAGCACACCACAGAATCTACGGTGGATTTGTTGCACAAACAGACAAGCATACACAGAACACAAATAGAGACAGACGCACAACAGACACAAAGACACATTCCCTCAATGGCAAATGACTCGGGCAAACATAGCCAGACACAAATACCCACAAAAAAACACAGACTCAGAAACACACAGGGCAAAATCACAAAGTCGCACTCATACGCACACATACATGCAGACACAATCAGAAGCACAAACACCCACAATCAAAATATTACGAGCCAGGAAGGCGCCAGAGACTGAATACAGAAGGTGTAGTGCCTGTCTGTGGTGCAGCACCCGGAGTGAGTGTTCTCTCGAGTGGGGCGAGGGCTCATTTTGTGGCAGGGCCACCCCCCGCGGTAAGGTCTGAGGTGGGGGCGAACCGGGCCGCTGGAGATAGGGGTGACAGTTGGCAATGGAATAGGGATATCAAAAGGGGGGAGGAAGAGGTAGTGCTGCGTGGCACCGTGGTGGGCACGTCCTCCTCATGCAAAAGTAACTGTAATCAAAAGGGTCCACCTCAAGGGTTTTTTTTTTGTATGTATCCTGATGTCTCTGGAATACACACATTTGTTTAAAATACCCCTCACACACCAAAAGGGCCCTTGGTGTCATGCTTCATCATCGGGGTCTTCCCGCCCGGCTGCCGGACGGGGCAGTGCTGCGACAAGCGACTACGCTGGAGCACCTTTTTAAATGTGGGTGCTATGTGAGTGGATAGGAGTGAGTGTCAGTGGGGTCAGGAGTGATATAAAGGGGATGTTAAAAAATACCTGGCCTAGTGATAAAAAAACTATTTAATAAACACTGGCTGGTATTGTTAAAAAACGTGAAGTCGGAAAGAGTAAGCGGGATTATGAGCTTACTTTCCTGTGTGGGTCGACATGTTTCGGGGCGCCATGCCCCTTCGTCAGGACCGGGGTAGGAGATCCCCCTGTCACTCACTAGAGTCGCGCCACAATGGGTGTATTTACAAAAAAGTGAAAAACTGTGTATGGATTCAGAATTAATATTCTAATACACATCCCTTACTAAACAAGATACTTATGTAGTATGCCTGAAAAGACAAGAGCACTGTATTAATAATGCGCGGATCCCAAAGCGCTTATACCCAAGTACCTGTAAGAAGAAGTGGACAAACATACATATAGCCGTTGTCCATCCCTAGGAAATACAGTGCTCTTCTAAATCCATACACATAGTTTTTCACTTTTTTGTAAATACACCCATTGTGGCGCGACTCTAGTGAGTGACAGGGGGATCTCCTACCCCGGTCCTGACGAAGGGGCATGGCGCCCCGAAACATGTCGACCCACACAGGAAAGTAAGCTCATAATCCCGCTTACTCTTTCCGACTTCACGTTTTTTAACAATACCAGCCAGTGTTTATTAAATAGTTTTTTAATCACTAGGCCAGGTATTTTTTAACATCACCTTTATATCACTCCTGACCCCACTGACACTCACTCCTATCCACTCACATAGCACCCACATTTAAAAAGGTGCTCCAGCGTAGTCGCTTGTCGCAGCACTGCCCCGTCCGGCAGCCGGGCGGGAAGACCCCGATGATGAAGCATGACACCAAGGGCCCTTTTGGTGTGTGAGGGGTATTTTAAACAAATGTGTGTATTCCAGAGACATCAGGATACATACAAAAAAAAACCTTGAGGTGGACCCTTTTGATTACAGTTAGTTGACAATGGAAGCCTGGCCGGGCGGGGGTCGTCAGACGGGAGTCTCCGTCCCTGCTCGGGAGATTAGTGCGTCTCCCTCGCCACATTCCCCGCAGTCCTGCCAGCTCGCACAGCCCCCCGCCTCCACCCATGAATCATGGGCTTGTCACCCTGCACCAGGCCAGAGACACAGACACCGCTGTAGCACGTTTATAGCACTTTAAGTGGCGGGTGGACTGGCCACTTCATGGTGGTGGGGTGCCTGGGATTGAGGTAGCGCTATGAGGGTCTTCAGATCTCTCCCAGGCGCTCATGCGACACTTCGTGAAGAGACAGGCAGGTACTGCGTGTCTCTCAACACATTTCTTACTCACACGTGCACCTCCAAGGACCGCGGTGCTGTAGTAAGTGAAACAAAGCACCCTGAAACCTCTGGTTCAATTACGCGCTATATAGGAACCCACAAATAAATAAATACACCCAAAAAAAAAAAAAGAAGGCCCTCCCCCATGACCCCCAGTCTGATGCATGAGATAAGCAGAGTACCCCATAAATATTTATGCTATTATAGGGAGATCATAGAGGCATTTATTAGAACTTAGTCTATATAATGCAACCTAAAATAATCACGTTTCAACTGACATCTATGGAATGAATGGGATTCTGTCTATACTGCAATGACACCTAAGAACCAATGATCTACCGAGAAATGTACACGAGATGTGGCAAAGAGTTAATCACTTTAATTGTGGTACTCACGTCTAATCCTCACTTCCCTACTTGAAAATGGTTTTTCACACTGGACAAATCACTTCATCTCTTGTACTTACATTTTTTTAGCATCCAAATTGGGAATATTTGTACAACAGGCTACTGACCATTTATACGTGCTGGGTCAGAAAAATACAACCGGTATTTATAAAAAGAAACATCCAAATGTGTAAAGCTTCCCGATGAGTCTGAACAAACTCCTGCATTGTGGAAGCTGTGGTCTTAGTGCAGTTCAAATGAATCAACCAGACCAGCTCTCTTGAAACGAATTGTTTGTAAAAGGAAAGTCCAGGACTGGAGAGATGTGTCCCAGTGACATGGAGTTCTCTGTATCCATGTATGCACGGCTGGCATCTCTGTGGGTTCGATGCATAAAATAATTCACTTAATGTGTTTGCTGTAAACATCTACTCTGTTTTTAAAACTGGACAGAAGCCCTGCTTTTCTCAGATCCTCGGCTGATACTAGGAATCATTTCTATGTGAAACAGCTTAATACCGGTCCTGCGGCTGCTAAGTACGCTTCCATTTCTCAAAACAAGTGCAAGAACAAGACGTGCAGGACGAGTGCCGGTCCGGCGAGAAGGGGCGGGACTGCGAGAGCCGATTCAGACGCGCGCCTTCGGAATGGGCTGCGCGACGTCACGTGAGCCGTCTACAGTAGAAGCTCACGAGCGCGACCCGATCCGAAGGCGCGCGTCTGAATCAGACACCGCCATAGGGAATGCGTCTCCCCTCGTCGTTTTTCGGCTGAGACGCTGACTATAGTTCTCACTGCGAGAACGCGCTAAGCGCATTCGTCGTAGCGAGACCTAAAAAGGCCATCATGAAGTATGTTCTGAATAGGGTCTCAGTTGTCAGACTGCCCTTTGACTTAATCTATTAGCATAACAATGAGATAAGTGCATAGGTTAGTTATTTAGAACTAATTGGAAGTAGGGGGGACAGCAGGGCTATGGAACAGGTCAGGAAATGGAAACATTCTGTATAGTTTGTCGGGATATGTGCTACATTTTGGAAGATTGGCAAGTTTAAAAGATAATGCTTTCATGCCTGGAGCAGGAGATAGTTGATCTGATCAGAAAAGTTATTTGGGAAGGAACGAGAGACAAAACTCAAAGGTTTCTCATACTCCCACTAGTTATGTATTACTAGCAATGTTTACTCATCTATTTACTATTTCTAAGTCTGCATCAGAAAGAAACACCCCCAGTAAAGTGTTGAGTCAAAATGAACGGACCCTCACTCAAAGACAAAATGTGTTGTTATTAAGGGTACTTGCCCAACTAATTGCTCAAACAATTATTCACAAAAAAATTACCATATAAAGATAATATATGGACAGATAGTGATTCACTGAATCAACTTCGAAGGTCTGTGAAATCAAATAGGATGCAAACGTGAAAAAGACAACATGACAGGGAATGTTAGCCCAGAGGTCTTCAACTAGTTAATGATAGCTCTCTAATTACCTGCAAGTAACTCTTCTGTGTGCTGCCCTGCCTACTAAATTGAAGATTTTGATTGGTTACTTTGGAATGTGTACCAAAATCGAAGTGTGTATATTTGGGGCGTAAATGTGTGTATTTTCATAACTAATATGCTGATGCTAGGAAAAATGATTGAATTTCCAAAATATATGTAAAACTTATGTGAATTTGTAAAGCGCAGTTATTCACCTGAGAGGGTATCCAGGCGCTGAAAAGGGCAGGCCTTAGTGGGAGAGGGGGGTGGTCATAGAGAAGATCATGCCAGTTTCGTCTAGAAGAGCCATGTCTTGAGGTTCCTTCAGAAGTCAACGAGGGAGGGGGAGGTTCTGATGTGTTCTGGGAGGTAGTTTGTCTAGTGTTCAGTGGGATCCACTTGAAACTGCATTTGTAGGATGCGTATGCATGATGAGGAGATGACACTGATCTGTCTGCTCATGGAGAGGTTGGTGTCCAGCATGATACTGAGATTTTCGGTATGGTCCGCAGGGGAGGTTCTTGATTGGTGAACCACATAAGGTGTCATGGGGAGGGGTTGAGGCCGAAAACTTTGGGTTTGACTGTGTTGAGCTGGAGCCAGTTGTTTTTCATCCAAGCAATGAAGTTCCTCGTGCAGTTGGCGAAGTTTGCGTTGGCGGTGCTGGTCGAGTCGGTAAGGAGAGGTTGAGATGTGAATAGATTGCATTGAATACTTTATTGATGACGTGGACTCTGGCAATGTCCCCAAGGGGCGCCGTGTAGATATTGAAGAGTGTTGGCCTGACTAAAGAAGTGTGTGGTGTGTGGAAGGGGGGGTTGGAGTCTAACTCGTTGAGTTATGTCCATCTGCAGATACCCAGGTGCTGAAGCTTTCCGATGACTGACTTGTGGAAGACAATATTGAAAGCTGTGGAAAGGTCAAGGAGAATAAGAGCCTCAGTTTCTCTCTGGTCGAGGATGCTTCTGATGTAAATCGGTGGCTGCAATGAGACCTGTCATTAGTGGTTCTAGTTGGTGCAAAAGCCTGATTGAGAGCGGTCTAGGGAGAGAATTAAGTTCCAGGCGTTTGCGGATATCAGAATATATTCATGTGGCGTTGGACACATATCACTAACATTAACTTGGTCCCAGAGCACTGTAACTATGGCTGTTATGTATTACCCATGCAGAAGTATTCCACATTGAGAAAGCATGTTTAGTTTTTGCTAAGACAGTGTGCAAGAGCTATCGCTTTCGAGAGACATGGTGTACAACAAGGGGCTTCAAGCCACCCCCCCCCCCACTTCTTACCATTTGTTGACTTCACTGGCGCTCTTATTGGCAGCCACCTAATTGGCTAGCGCATGCCGGCATCACTACGCCTTCTTTCGTGTGGAGCATGGACGAACTACTAATTGTTTAATCTTGATTAGTATTCGTTCACTGCTCAAGCTGTGATTGAGGTCCTACTTTAATTTTTTTCCTTCTTCCTCTGTTGGCCTTGTCAGTGTTGCTTTTTCCCTGCCAAACAGTGTAGGAGTGCAAGGACCACTTGCACTACTTCCGAAGCCACTCCAATGGGAGTATAGACTCCTGTAATAAACTTTCTTTTCTGGGTAATCAAGGTAGAGGAAGTTTAGGAAAAGTAGTCAGTAGTAATCCGATTTAGAATCCATTTATTTGTTGGGTCACATATTATATCATAGTGACCATTTGGCAGAACAATGCATTAAATTTGATTTTCAATAACATCCATTTATCCACATATTATCCCTATGCATTTCGGGACAGAGCCCTTCGTCAGGGGATGGTGGACGATCTGAAAATCAACATATCTATATCAGGAGGGAGAGCTGACTTCCACAAAGTACATCTCACGTGTCTGGAGGTTAAAGTGCGGGTGTTAGTGAACAGAATCACTGGGTTCACGGGTTAATCATGGTTAAAGTTCAATAGTGGGTGCTTAGTAGAGAACTGGCGCGAAAAACAGATAAACCGAGCAAAGAACTCAGAACAATGTATCCAAGGTTAAGAGCAAAACGATAAACACAAACGTTGTGTGACAGTCACCCGTGTATTAAGACCGAAATCCAGGTGTACTCAGAAAGAACAAAATATGCTAGTGTACTCAAGTGAAGCAGTCCATACATGTAAAAGGCACCAAGTTGCTTACCAGATGTCAAGAGTAGCAGCGCACGACATACTTCTCTATCGTGGGTCGGTGTTCGATGTAAAACGCTGAAATACATAGAGTGCGAAGATAAAAAACGGACTAGCGTGAATGTTAGTAAACAAGCCGGTGACACCAACGTGAAGGATTATCAAAATGTGACAAATGACAACAACCACGGCCTGATGGTAAAAACGAGGGTTAGATCTGGAACACTGTTGGTCAAAATGAATAGATTAACAATTGCGTGAATATAAGAGAGTATAACAGTATAAACCGATAACGGCTGCCATCTTGGGACGGTCAATCACACTACCTTAGTTGTGGTAGTACCATAAGGAACCATTATATTACACATGTGTGGACTACAAAACCCTATGTAAATGTGATAGTAATATATATCAATAAAAATCATATTTATAATGAAAAGAACGGGTAAGTAAAGGATATTAAGAGGAAGGAGAAAATAAACAGTAGAATGGGGGTGAAAGGGAAAGTAGACAGTCATAGTACAAATGAAAAAGTGGAACCAAAGGTAAAGGAGAAAAGGCACGAGAGGGTAACAGACAGTATAAAGGGTAAGACAGAACAAGATGAGCACGAAATGGGAAAACCAGGGTGAACGTGTGGGAACAGTTGAGGTAGTAGAGTGTATTTACAATGAGACAACAAATCATTACAGGAAACAACTATATTCAAGTCTGTCATTAAGACCTTTGGGCTGGCCAGCATCAAGTCTCTTAATCCAAATGGTTTCTCTCTGGAGAAGCCTTTTTCTGTTATCAACGCCTGGTCTCAGCGGTACAATCTCTAACACAAGGAACCTCAGTTGACTCACATTATGCTGGTGTATGGTAAAGTGAGCCGCCAATGGTGCTTTGGTGGTTTTGTTTCTGATAGTCTTTTGTGCTCCGTCAAGCGAACCTTAATTTTTCTTTTGGTTTTACCTACATAAGGTAATCCACAAGGACACTTCAATAGATACACTGCATTCTTGGAGTCACAAGTGGCATTAGTTAATAGTTTGATAGCTTTACCGGATGATGGGTGATTAAGGGTATTCCCAGGGATGATGATGTGGCAGTGACTGCAGTTTAGACACGGTTTGGTACCTGAATAGTGGATAGAAAGATCAGTGGGTTCAGTCTCTAAGATGTTCTTGATGTTTTTGGCTCTCTGGTAAGCAAATAGTGGTCTGTGGTTAAAAATGCCCTGAAAGTCTGGTTCATGTCCCAGCTTTTTAGGATAATGTTCTTGATGACGGTGCTTCTTGTGGAGTATTTAGATACAAAAACCGGTCTCTGTGCACTGGTGGGTTTGATGTGTGAAGACAGAAGATCCAAACGAGTTTTGGTTGCCGCACGATCTTTGGCTGTTTGTAGTGTTTGTTCGGGATATTTCCGATCTCTGTATCTTTGGAGTATTTTTTGTTCAGATGTTTCGTAGGCTTCTGGTTCAGAACATATCCTTTTGGCTCTTAGTAACTGAGAATATGGTAAATGAGTTTGAGAGGTAGGATGGCAGCTGGTAAAGAGCAGAGCATTGTTTCTGTCTGTTTTGACAAATAGATTTGTGGTGAGTTTGTTGTCCAGTAATGTGACCTGAACATCCAAGAACGGTAGGCTGCGAGGGCTGATGGTGTGCGTAAACTCAATATGATCATCAAGATCATTGATGTATTTCAAGAATTCTGTAATTTCATCAGGTTGACCAATCCAAATTAGAAAGATGCCATCTATGTATCTCCATAAATTCAGGATGTTGTTTAACCATTTGTTGTGACTCAAAATGTGATCAAGTTCCATACGGTGCATGAAAAGGTTCGCGTAGCTGGGGGCTGCGCAATTACCCATTGATGTACCCACGAGTTGAAGATAATAGTCATTGTTCCAAGAAAAATAGCTGTGATACAATGTGAACTGAATAAGTTCAAGTATCAGAACTTTCAAATCATCATCGATCGGATGGTTGAGTAAAAAAGATTCAATGGCTTCAATGCCCCTATTGTGTGGGATCGATGTGTATAGAGCACATATGTCAATTGTCACCAAGGTGTATAGAATGTCAGGCTCCAGTGTGACATGCTGGAGACGATTCAAGAAATCCGTTGTGTCACGTAAGTAAGTTGACATAGATTTGACAATATCTTGAAGATATAAGTCAATGAACTTTCCAGTGGGTTCATGGATGGAGTTTTTGGTTGAAATTATAGGACGAAAAGGTGGGTGGTTCAGATTTTTATGAAGTTTAGGGAGCATGTGTATACTGGGACATTTTGGATGAGGTTGTGTCAGGTATTTGTGATCTTTATCCGTGATAGTTCCCATTGACAATGCTTTGTCTAGAATGGCTTTAAGTATGTTAGAAAAAGCTTCGGTAGGATCACTTGGTAATTTCATATACAAATTCATATCACTGACGTGGTCACTGACAATTTTGGTGTAAAAATCACTGTCCATTACTACAAGCGCACCCCCTTTATCCGCTTTGCTGCAAATGATGTTAGGATTGTTAACAATTTGGTTCAGTGCTCTTGATTCCCTGCGGTTGAAGTTGTTACGTTTGGGGTTAGGTTTTTTGAAGCAATCTTTGATGGAGTTCAAGGTGATCGTTTCATATGAATCAAATATTTTGTGACTCACTGGAGCCACAAAAGTGCTTTTGCTTCTTAACTCTTTGCACGCATGTTCAACTGGAATGTTAGTAGGAGGACACACATTGGTAAAGAAATGTCGAAGTCTTAAGGTACGCATAAACTTGTACAGACTTATTTCAGTTTCCAATTCAGAGGTATTGTATGTTGGGACAAAAGTTATTCCACGTTCAAGGGTGGACAGTTGTAATTGAGATAGTCTTGTCTTTGAAATTTTGATCACAAGGGTTTTTTGCTCCTGGTCGCCTGGGCTATCGGTGTGGTTTTTTCTTTGGCGATTGCTACTCCGCCTGGTTCGACGTTGACAGTTTGGCCTGTCTCTAAAAAAGAAACACCAGATGTTGAGGCCGCAGTTTGAGGAACATTTTCAGATGGTTTAGGCGGTGCAGTACTCCTGAATGACCTTCCATAGTTAGTGTTACCTCTTTGTGAAGTGGAACCGTCGGTGGAACTCCCTTCATCTGAAGAAGGGTTACTGTAAGGTTTTTGTTGTCTGCGTTGGGCGTAAACCTCAGCCCAACTATAAACCTCCCCCAGTTTATAGTCCATGGTGTCGCGTTTATATTTTCTGATTTTTCTGTCATTCATTTCTTTTGTGTATTTATCGAGTTGAATGTTGATATCTGCAAGGGCTTTATCAAGTTCTTCTTTGGGCATGTTATCAAGGTTACGTTGGATTTGTGTTATTTCTTTCTCCAAATCGTCGATGACTTTCGAAAGTTCTTCAACTATAAGTAGAATTAGGTCCAATGAACATCTGTTCAGGATGGCGTACCATCGTTCCGTGAATTTCGGATTGTTCCGACAGAGTTGGCTTCAAGGCGATGCGTAAACCTCTCGGAATACGTTGGTCTTTGTGATATCTAATTAAAGTTCCAGCATGTAAGCGTTGGTTAATGATTCTTTTAGAGGTGTAAAGTAGTTGTCTCAACATACTTGGGTTGGAAAAGGTGCTCGTGGAAGAGGGATCAACTTCCTGAATCAGAGAGTAAATGCGGCTGGTTCCTTCTGGGGTAAAACCAAATGTGTCAGCCCGATTGGCTGTAGTGCTGGCGATTTCTTCGTAAGACATTTTGGGATGGGTGCCCGCCAAAATTGGCCAGAGGCCAGGAGTACTGCACCGCCTAAACCATCTGAAAATGTTCCTCAAACTGCGGCCTCAACATCTGGTGTTTCTTTTTTAGAGACAGGCCACACTGTCAACTTCGAACCAGGCAGAGTAGAAATCGCCAAAGAAAAAACCACACCGATTGCCCAGGCGACCAGGAGCAAAAAACCCTCGTGATCAACATTTCAAAGACAAGACTATCTCAATTACAACTGTCCACCCTTGAACGTGGAATAACTTTTGTCCCAACATACAATACCTCTGAATTGGAAACTGAAATAAGTCTGTACAAGTTTATGCGTACCTTAAGACTTCGACATTTCTTTACCAATGTGTGTCCTCCTACTAACATTCCAGTTGAACATGCGTGCAAAGAGTTAAGAAGCAAAAGCACTTTTGTGGCTCCAGTGAGTCACAAAATATTTGATTCATATGAAACGATCACCTTGAACTCCATCAAAGATTGCTTCAAAAAACCTAACCCCAAACGTAACAACTTCAACCGCAGGGAATCAAGAGCACTGAACCAAATTGTTAACAATCCTAACATCATTTGCAGCAAATCGGATAAAGGGGGTGAGCTTGTAGTAATGGACAGTGATTTTTACACCAAAAGTGTCAGTGACCATGTCAGTGATATGAATTTGTATATGAAATTACCAAGTGATCCTACCGAAGCTTTTTCTAAAATACTTAAAAAGCCATTCTAGACAAAGCATTGTCAATGGGAACTATCACGGATAAAGATCACAAATACCTGACACAACCTCATCCAAAATGTCCCAGTATACACATGCTCCCTAAAATTCATAAAAATCTGAACCACCCACCTTTTCGTCCTATCGTTTCAACCAAAAACTCCCTCCATGAACCCACTGGAAAGTTCATTGACTTATATCTTCAAGATATTGTCAAATCTATGTCAACTTACTTACGTGACACAACGGATTTCTTGAATCGTCTCTAGCATGTCACACTGGAGCCTGCCATTCTATACACCTTGGTGACAATTGACATATGTGCTCTATACACATCGATCCCACACAATAGGGGCATTGAAGCCATTGAATCTTTTTTACTCAACCATCCGATCGATGATGATTTGAAAGTTCTGATACTTGAACTTATTCAGTTCACATTGTATCACAGCTATTTTTCTTGGAACAATGACTATTATCTTCAACTCGTGGGTACATCAATGGGTAATTGCACAGCCCCCAGCTACGCGAACCTTTTCATGCACCGTATGGAACTTGATCACATTTTGAGTCACAACAAATGGTTAAACAACATCTTGACTTTATGGAGATACATAGATGACATCTTTCTAATTTGGATTGGTCAACCTGATGAAATTACAGAATCCTTGAAATACATCAATGATCTTGATGATCATATTGAGTTTACGCACACCATCAGCCCTCACAGCCTACCGTTCTTGGATGTTCAGGTCACATTACTGGACAACAAACTCACCACAAATCTATTTGTCAAAACAACAGACAGAAACAATGCTCTGCTCTTTACCAGCTGCCATCCTACCTCTCTCAAAACTCATTTACCATATTCTCTGTTACTAAGAGCCAAAAGGATATGTTCTGAACCAGAAGCCTACGAAACATCTGAACAAAAAATACTCCAAAGATACAGAGATTGGAAATATCCCGAACAAACACTACAAACAGCCAAAGATCGTGCGGCAACCAAAACTCGTTTGGATCTTCTGTCTTCACACATCAAACCCACCAGTGCACAGAGACCGGTTTTTGTATCTAAATACTCCACAAGAAGCACCGTCATCAAGAACATTATCCTAAAAAGCTGGGACATGATCCGTTATGAACCAGACTTTCAGGGCATTTTTAACCACAGACCACTATTTGCTTACCAGAGAGCCAAAAACATCAAGAACATCTTAGAGACTGAACCCACTGATCTTTCTATCCACTATTCAGGTACCAAACCGTGTCTAAACTGCAGTCACTGCCACAACATCATCCCTGGGAATACCCTTAATCACCCATCATCCGGTAAAGCTATCAAACTATTAACTAATGCCACTTGTGACTCCAAGAATGCAGTGTATCTATTGAAGTGTCCTTGTGGATTACCTTATGTAGGTAAAACCAAAAGAAAAATTAAGGTTCGCTTGACGGAGCACAAAAGTACTATCAGAAACAAAACCACCAAAGCACCATTGGCGGCTCACTTTACCATACACCAGCATAATGTGAGTCAACTGAGGTTCCTTGTGTTAGAGATTGTACCGCTGAGACCAGGCGTTGATAACAGAAAAAGACTTCTCCAGAGAGAAACCATTTGGATTAAGAGATTTGATGCTTGCCAGCCCAAAGGTCTTAATGACAGACTTGAATATAGTTGTTTCCTGTAATGATTTGTTGTCTCATTGTAAATACACTCTACTACCTCAACTGTTCCCACACGTTCACCCTGGTTTTCCCATTTCGTGCTCATCTTGTTCTGTCTTACCCTTTATACTGTCTGTTACCCTCTCGTGCTTTTTCTCCTTTACCTTTGGTTCCACTTTTTCATTTGTACTACGACTGTCTACTTTCCCTTTCACCCCCATTCTACTGTTTATTTTCTCCTTCCTCTTAATATCCTTTACTTACCCGTTCTTTTCATTATAAATATGATTTTTATTGATATATATTACTATCACATTTACATAGGGTTTTGTAGTCCACACATGTGTAATATAATGGTTCCTTATGGTACTACCACAACTAAGGTAGCGTGATGGACCGTTCCAAGATGGCCGCCGTTATCGGTTTATACTGTTATACTCTCTTATATTCACACAATTGTTAATCTATTAATTTTGACCAACAGTGTTCCAGATCTAACCCTCGTTTTTACCATCAGGCCGTGGTTGTTGTCGTTTGTCACATTTTGATAATCCTTCACGTTAGTGTCACCGGCTTGTTTACTAACATTCACGCTAGTCCGTTTTTTATCTTCGGCACTCTTTATGTATTTCCGCGTTTTACATCGAACACCGAGCCACGATAGAGAAGTATGTCGTGCGCTGCTACTCTTGACATCTGGTAAGCAACTTGGTGCCTTTTACATGTATGGACTGCTTCACTTGAATACACTAGCATATTTTGTTCTTTCTGAGTGCACCTGGATTTCGGTCTTAATACACGGGTGACTGTCACACAACATTTGTGTTTATCGTTTTGCTCTTAACCTTGGATACATTGTTCTGAGTTCTTTGCTCGGTTTTATCTGGTTTTCGCGCACGTTCTCTACTAAGTACCCACTATTGAACTTTAACCATGACTAACCCGTGAACCCAGTGATTCTGTTCACTAACACCCGCACTTTAACCTCCAGACACGTGAGATGTACTTTGTGGAAGTCAGCTCTCCCTCCTGATATAGATATGTTTATTTTCAGATCGTCCACCATCCCCTGACGAAGGGCTCTGTCCCGAAATGCATAGGGATAATATGTGGATAAATGGATGTTATTGAAAATCAAATTTAATGCATTGTTCTGCCAAATGGTCACTATGATATAATATGTGACCCAACAAATAAATGGATTCTAAATCGGATTACTACTGACTACTTTTCCTAAACTTCCTCTACCTTGATTACCCAGAAAAGAAAGTTTATTACAGGAGTCTATACTCCCATTGGAGTGCCTTCGGAAGTAGTGCAAGTGGTCCTTGCACTCCTACACTGTTTGGTTCAAATTGTCAGTTCCTACCGGCCGGGAGGGACTATTTCCTGGCACCCTAAAATACGATTACCAGCTTTTCATCATTTACCCTTTTGAACTTTTCTACCACGGAGTGCCGCCATCTCCTTATATTTTTGCTTTTTCCCTGCCGCCACTAGGCATCCCGGTGGCTTCTTCCCCTCCCTGGTTGTCCCATGTTGCTCCTTTCCCTCCCACCCAGTCAACTGTGTTGCTTCCTGTCCACTCACACCACCTTCTTAGTGAATCTTTGTCCCCTACCACTCACCTTCTCCATGTTGCTTCTTTTCCTCCCACCCCCCCTTGACCGTGTTGCTTCTTCCCTTAGACGCCACCCTTTTGTTGTCTCTCTTGCCGCCCGCCTCCAACAATTAAAAAAAACAAAAAAGGACCATGACAGTCTTAGCACTTCAGAATATGCATTTTCACAGCCTTTGGAGCACGCAGGATCTTCATCTCCTTTTTTTCCCAGAAACTGAAGCAGTAAAATTATGTTGATTGAAAGCCAAGATGTTGAACGTGCACTAAGAACCAAAACTCGAAGAAAAAAAAATGTAAGTCCTGCGGCTTGAACTGGTAAGAATAGTTCTTGTGGTATATTCAGATAACATTTACTGACACATACTGTCTTACAGCTTTAAAGCATTAGAAATAAGTGATATTTTTATTGCAACGGATACTTTGTCAAACTTAAAAGGGTAAAGAGAGCAGTTGCCAATACCAGCTTTTGAACTTGCAGTCCCATAGCGCACTAGGATGTCTTGATGTCTAATGAAAAGGTGATTTCACCCTTTATACCCTAAGGCTGGGTCAACACATCTGCAAATTATAATAATCTGTTACTTAGAACCCGTCTTTTTCATAACACCTTTACACTAAAATTCTATAATCCTTTACTTATTTTCTTGGTGCTCTCTTTAACGGTCTGTCTCCATGTGTGATTTCCGTTAACTAGCAGAGCAGCCGGTACCATGATTCATTGTGGCTGTTTTACAGGAACTACACAGATTTAGACCATTATAACACAAGCAGTTTTCCCACTGCCAATGCAAAATAAATTGCCTGTGTTGCTTTTTGATGGCAGGGTGGCCAATTCTCTATAACAAGGCATAGGGCAGTGCGCCTTTTTCCAGAGTTACATATTAATTCAGTTTGTACTATTTAGTCTAAACACAGGACCTAGCTACATGGTGGTCTGTTTTTCTGTAGTAACAACCCAAGACACTCATACAGTGATGTCGAAAAACATGAATTTCAACCATCATAGCTCCTCTCGGAAAGCTAGCCTATTTCAGCTATTGAGATTTCCAGTCAAGTCTTTGGGACTACATATTTTCCCCCCACTTTCACAAACAAGACACAAAGAGAATGTTTCAAGCAGATTGTGCATCCCAGCTTGAAATGGACATCCCCATATTGTAAACGTACCTCTGCTCTTTAACGTAATGGAAAACTGGCTCAGTGTTTAGCAGCGAGATACACAAACACTTTAAAGGCATTTTTTTTTCTTTATTTCTAACGCCGACTTCATAGGATTTTTTGTTTACTTTCAGACATGGTTGTACAACGGCTGTGCAACACTGCTAAAAAACATTGACATAGAAAATAGATATACACTCGGCGATAACTAGTGGTTTTGTTCATGCTGGTTTACATTTCTGCTGGCAAGTGCGGCTAATGCACTGAGGTCAACACTGCTGGCAATCTTGGATTGGGTGGAAGGTAAGGCAATCTTGTTTGATGTGACCCCTATTACATCACTAATAACATTGGAATCTCAGGTGATTTTCACTAAACATTGGTAGCTCTCACGATTGATAACATTGCAGACCCCTGTGGTGTCCCAGGAAAAAGAAGAGTTAACTCCTTCGACGCTCATGACGAGCTCAGCTCGTCATGGTGTACACCTCCATACACTCATGACGAGCTGAGCTCGTCATGAACAATGGGAATAAATGAGTGCCAGCACAGGAGGAAAATAACACTAGCATCGATGGTGTTAACCATGGGCTACTAAGTGCGCATACTGCACAAGGGGTCATTCAAAGGCTGCCGGCCGGTTCGAAAAAAAAGGCAGTATTTCTAAAGGCAGGATTACAGAAGTCATATAGAGAAGGGGCAAATATCCATTTAAAGAGCCACGTAAACCAACAGGGCCCTGGCAACTATATTAGTTACCCTCTCTTTTAAGAGGCACCGTTCTATGCTCTGGTATAATGATACAGGTCCCTCCCATCCTGTGTACACATTAAAACTCCATAGTCATGCGTCCGCATAGGAACAGAAAATAAAGCGGCGACTGATCATACTTTGGGGGGTATGTTTCGTATAATGCCCTTGACAAGCTGACATGAAGTGGTGGAGCGAGGGGGGCAGGTAAACAGCACTCCATTACTGTGCCCCACATGACCAACATCAGATAAATGACGTAACCTACATTGGGCATAGCGCAAAGGGGCTTTCTAACGGTCTAGTAACCAGAAACAGAAAATACCAAACTGGTGTAATGGTGGCTCATCCACATTCATTTCTCCTCCGAAAGAACCAGATTCTCCAATCGTTTTTGAAAACTCGAGAAAATCGTTTAAACACTACATACCAAACCTCTTGAAGCGCACTCATAAAAACACAAATGAACTAACTAAAACAAGTTCCACAGCGAGTTAAACTCGCATGCAAAGTAACTAAAACGCACCTTAGAGACCATGGCCTCAAAGCAGAAAATGCCAAGTCATGCATACAGTGGGTCGCCATGTTATGTCAGGATGCTGCTCTTCAAAGTACAAGTATCGGAGTAGAAACATTTGCACGGAGAACTAAACACGCCACACACGATCCACCATTTAAGGTAACACTGCACGAAGTTAAATTATAACTGTTATGCAACAGCTCGAAAAGCACAGTGTAGGTCTCTCGTTGGGAATGGGTCCCCTAGATCCCTTACTTCTGCGGCTTTTATTTTAGTGTGCACAATCAGGACAAGGCTGTTGTCTGCTCAGCCTACCCATAGCCCAGCCCAGCCAGCCTGAACACGGCGTAAGAAGTCATCTTACCTTCTGCAGGAAACTCCTCAAATTCGTCGTCCTCTTCCAGCAAACCCAGATCCACTGTCTGCTTTTTATCCGACATTTCTGCGTCCCCTCCGGTTTAGTATAGCTCTTCCTCTTCGCTGAACCATAGAGAGGAAAACAGCGGCGTAGAGTTGACGTGAAGCACGCGTAATACGTTAGAAATACACTCTATGACCGCCGCTGAGCATGATGGGATTTAGGATGACTGACCGAACGTGTTTTGGTAACCGCAATTTGTCAGCTTTCAGAGATTACTTAGTATGACTGATATATTTTTAAATAGTGCATGGTTTTAGAGTTACGTGTTATAATTGTGATTACCTGCAATTAAACGATTGTACTGCCACCTAAACTCTTTTGGAAGCAGTTACGCTCTGATTTTATTTATTCTGTTCGGATTTTATATAGCACGAACGCGTTCTAGGTGCATCAGAGCGATTTACCAACAGTCATTGTGAGACTATATTTGAGATACAGCAAAGGACAGAGAACAAGCATTTGCCATTCAATAGGTCTTGCATTTACGCTAGTGTGAGCTATTGGCATTGTAAATCACAATGCCTTTTATTTATGTTTTGGTTTTTTAATTTGGAGATGCAAAATTAGTTACACTTTCTGAGACCACAGAAAGTGTTTGGCAGGTTCAAAAAAACAAAGAATGAAAAAGCAGTGCATTATCTTGCAGATCATGGCTAAAAGACAGTCTCTCATCTCATTGAACTAATGAACTCAACATAGCTGCCAAGGTTTCGCATTGCAATGTGTGAAATTTTCATAATTTCAGTGTAATTATGAGTGACATTTCAATGACTATGAGTCACACTTTCTCGCAAGCAAAATCAAGCAATGAAGACCACGAAAACGTAAATATCAAGAATTGCACCCATTAGAGCAGAAGATGTTACAACTTTTGGAATGCACTAGAAACTGAAGCACCGAGTGCCCTTCTAAGCTGATTGTTATACAAAACGAGGACTCTGATCTGCACCACTCTCATTGAGAGTGTGCACCGCGCCACTGCAAACAAAAGAACATTTCTGTGTAGATTGCAGCAAAGTCAGTTATGGTAGTAGGGTCAGATTATCTGTTGAGAAACCGGCGCAGTGTGCCTGCCACTTTCTCACCTCAAACATAGAAAATAACATAATGACTGCTATAGTGGGGGCGGGTAGAGAAGGAGGCGGTTGAGGACTATTTTAAAGATTTGATGTCCTCACTTGAAAGCACCCATCATCGTTTCGCTGGGGCACTGAATGTAGACTCCACTACCAAAATTGTGAGCAGGTATCCACTTTAATTTCTTCCGCTCTGACAAACTAAAATATAAAGCATTACCTTTCTTGCTACTCAGCTGCTATAAATCTAATGAGCAAAGGGACATCATTTTTATTAAGAGTACCGACTGTTTAACGATCATGTCAGAGGTTATAAGTGATGTTTAATTTTATACTTACTTCTATTTGAGGCAGGCGACGAGCGGAGACAGTCCGGCCGCAACAGGCGCCTTACCCCCAGGCTGGTACACTCTGTCACAGCTTCAGGCAGCAGCACGGCCCGAGTTGGTTAACCCATAGGCCGGCAGACCACGATTATACCACTATGCACAGAGCACCTAGCAGGCCGAAAGTGGCGAACAGCAGGGTCAGGACGGGAAGTCAGCAGCCACTAACACTGATAGGGCCGGGTGAGCTTCACAGAGGCCGAGGCACGCCTGAGGTGGTCCGAGCGGCGGGATACTCCTCACCTCAGCTGTAATAATCCTCCGATCCTGCTTCTGCCTCTGCCATGACTGCGCGGTCCGTCCAATGAATGCAGATGTTTGTGCGCATGATTGAGGAGGCACCAAAAGAATTATTGCAGCTTGGCGGGCAGCGGCAAACTGATAAAATGTAACTACTGCTTCCTCTGACTGCGCACCCAGGGACAGTTATGGATACACTGTTTGTTGCAATCACGTGACCTCACCAAGTCACGTGAATGCTGTACCCCTGACCAGCACGCACCAGCTGTGCTAATAATGAATGCTGCAGCAATGAGCACCAGGTTGGCGGATACTCCTGACCTGCCATTCAGCAATCGACTTTGCACTCTACTGCAATCGCAAAGTCAGCCAGAGAAGCGTGTGATCCGCGCTGCATGCTCAATGTGTTTGGCCAGGGCGTTCACTTCCTTGCACCAGCGGTGGTGTTAAGGAGGCGCTACAAATGCGTGACCTTACATTGTAGTGCGGTGATGAGGACCACCGCACAAGAGCACCTAGCAGGCCAAAAGTGGCGAACAGCAGGGTCAGGGCGGGAAGTCAGCAGCCACTAACACTGGTAGGGCCGGGTGAGCTTCACAGAGACCGAGGCACGCCTGAGGTGGTCCAAGCGGCGGGATACTCCTCACCTCAGCTGTAATAATCCTCCGATCCTGCTTCTGTCTCTGCCATGACTGCGCGGCCCGTCCAGTGAATGCAGATGTTTGTGCGCATGATTGAGGAGGCACCAAAAGAATTATTGCAGCTTGGCGGGCAGCGGCAAACAGATAAAATGTAACTACTGCTTGTCCTGACTGCGCACCCAGGGACAGTTATGGATACACTGTTTGTTGCAATCACGTGACCTCACCATGTCACGGGAATGCTGTACCCCTGACCAGCATGCACCAGCTGTGCTAATAATGAATGCTGCAGCAATGAGCACCAGGTCGGCGCATACTCCTGACCTGCCATTCAGCAATAGACTTTGCACTATACTGCAATCGCAAAGTCAGCCAGAGAAGCGTGTGATCCGCGCTGCATGCTCAATGTGTTTGGCCAGGGCGTTCACTTCCTTGCACCAGCGGTGGTGTTAAGGAGGCGCTACAAATGCGTGACCTTACATTGTAGTGCGGTGATGAGGACCACCGCACAAAAGTGCGTTAGTATCACACCTGATTTGTGATACTTGGCAGGGCTGACATAAGTATCTCGTTTTACAAGGACCAGTCTACAGAACTTAATGTTCGAATGCAGGGGAAAGGCTACAGCCAAGAGCTAAAGATAATGTACAGAAGGACAAACTGTGAGCCAGCGGGACTATCCCAATGCTGACTGATGAAAGCAAAATCAAGGCATAGCAGTAGATGGAATGAAAACAATGAGAACTGCAGTTTTGGTTCACTTCTTGTTCTGCCATTCCTGAGACAAGAGGAGATGAAGAAACAACTGCAAAATACAGCTTTTGACTCTGCCCCCGTAATTTTGTATGGGCAAACCTTTCCGGTTGGGGTATTCCAAATCAATCACTGGACATGATTAAACTGCTATACACTAATACGTGGGTCCAAGTTAAAGTCGGAGATGGTAGATGTTTAACCCACCGATTCAAAACTAAAAACGGCCTGAAGCAGGGTTGTGTCTTGGCACCATGCCTTTTAAATCTTTTATGGCCAACTTACCATTACATTTCAAATATGTTAATGCCCACTCATCTACCCTCTTAGGACAAGAAATTAAATACTTATAATATGCAGATGATACCATACTGTTAAGCCACACTGCTATAGGTTTAAGAAGATTAGGCAACTCATTTAATAAATATATTTCTATTAATGGATTACTAATGAATACTCAGAAGACAAAAATAATGATGATCGGCAGTACTAAATCTGATAAGAGAGTTTGGAACATCAATGGGCTACATATTGAAACAGTGAAATTTTACAGATATTTAGGCATTACGTTTGATGATCACATTTCTTTTAAACAGCATTTTATTAATCTGAAAGCTAAAGCTACAACTTTGTATTTTACTTTTAGAAAGTTGAGATATACGTTGGCATGTCCATCCCATGAGCATTTACTTAAGGTAATGAAAGCAAAATTAATTCTTGCTTTGGCCTATGGTTCAATGATTTTTCAAGGTAAAGATGTGAAAATCCTTGATGATCTACAAATAAAAGTTTTTAAATCTGTCTTTAGGGTTCCAATGTACATCGGGCATGCCAACATCAGATTAGAATTTGGTCTGAAAAGACAATCCTTGAAAAGACAATCTAACTATTTAAAATCCTTACATTCTTTCTCTTGTTCAGACCAGGGCACACTTGCGAACCAATGTTTGTAGGAGATAACGAGGTATGAACATGCCAAGGGCTGGAGAGTTTATTTAATGGAGAGCCTAAACAACTTCAAGTCTCCGCCACTTGAGGATGCAGCAAGGAGCAAAGTAGTGTTTAGAACAGATTAATAAATAGATCAGCCAACTCCCTATCGATTCTCCTGGACAAGGAGGAGCTCGCCAAAAAGAGCCACTCCTGGACAGTTATCAATTCATTTACTAAATTAGAACCACAATCGTATCTCAAAACCCACATAAAACCATTTTCAAGGGATAGATGTATTATGTTACGTCGTGGGAGATACCCCACATGGATGGGAACGAACTTGGCCTACAAATAATTGTAGGTTATGTAGTTTTCACAAAGAAAGTTTTATGCATATTGTAACCACTTGCCCTCTGTTTTTAAAAGAAAGGAAAGCTCTATTAAAATCCACCTTCAATGATTTAGGGTTGAGAACATGTCAACAGGCTATAATATCTTGTCTTTCTGGGAATACGCCTAGCCTGACCCTACAATGTGTACAGTTTTTACTCATTGCAGAAAAAAACTACTCTTCATTTCACAACACCTAATTTCTGTTGCATGCCTAAAATATTGACGACCGGTTTTACAGGATAACACTTTCAGTTAAAAATAATAATAATAAAAAAAAATTCTGGACATAAACCTAATATCCAATTTCGTTGGTGAGGGCCTGTTCTGTAAAGGACAAATTATCCTTTTAATCTATTGCTTAGATTGCAGCTCAATGTTAGACGCCTAACAACCGCACTTTAACTATTGCTGCTAAATTTAAGTCTAGTCCAAGTGCTTCTCAAGTACTGTTGCTAGTTGCAAGATTTTGCACAGGAATATTGTATCTATTGCACTTTAATCCTGGTTAATCCTGGTTCTTTGATATATGTTTACTTTGAATTAGGGGGCCGGGTAGATAGTTTCTAGTTTTGTGAATGATATAGCTACATCATTTCTCAAATACTTCTGCTTCTAAAACATATATTCAGCATTTCCCAAACACAAGTTACATTCCAAATGAAGCTAGCACAAAAACTCTTGAGGCATTCTGCACTATTCATTCCTTCTCAATTTTACACAAACCATGTTTAAAAAAACAGCACCCTCCCCATATACATTACATTTTCATCAGCCTTACTGAACATAGATCACCATGTAAACATATATGCAATTTCTTAGTAGATGTACACCTTCAAGCCATCTTTCCAAAAATGTATACCTCTCTGCATCTTTAAGTAAACTTAAAAGTTCCACTGTATATATAGCTATCTGTAACCACAAGAACCATATCTCACCATCTAAGCATATACAAAGCTTTCATAGAAGTTGAAAATCACATTGACAAACACTTCCCAATGTATCCCTAACTAATATTACTTCTTTCCAAATCAGATACAGGCAGACAACATGTTCTCATCTTTTATTTGTGACTACACTAATCCTGTTTAATAATGTTACTAAAAATACTACAGCTCCCAAAATGCAAATAAAAATGTCTCATCTGCACATGATGTTTAGACATTTAAAACTTTCTTAGTTCATCATTGCAACTTTCCACAATACTATACAATTATTTATCAATATAGTACACAATGTAATTAAGAGGCACTCATTTATTTTCCTCATACTTCCCAAAACATTCACCACTAACCTCTTAAAGACATCCCCTCTATAGATACAGTTCATCTAATATATTTTTTCATATCACTGTGCTACTCTTTTTTTTATCAAGCTCCCATATACATCTTAATTTCTAATGTAATTTTTATAAAGGATAAAAAAGTTATGAACGTACCAGTGAATTCGATTTATAGATTATATTTAGGGCTTCCGGTTTTATAGGATTTTTTGTTGCCATTTCTGTCTGTATTTATCCATATTTGCGTTTTGCTAATTTTACCTGTATTTATCCATATATAGGGGCTCATTATGATCGCGGACGGACTTGAGTCCGTCCGCGACCATCGAGGAAGAGGGAACCGCCGCATGGCCTGCGGAGTTCCCTCCTGTCCAATTAGGATGTGACCGCCACCCTGGCGGTCACATCCTCTATTTTTAACATTGCGGCGGGTGCGGCTTCAAGCTGCACCCGCTGCAATGTTAAAAATGCATACATTGCATTTGTATGAGGAAAGCGGCAGGCACCGCGCTGTGCCTGCCGATTACTGCATACAAATGCAGGGGGGTACCATAGGTACCCCCCATGTGCAACCCCCACACCCCCTGCACCCAGGGGGCCTGCAACGGGCCCCCGCAGTGAAGCTCTGTATGCTTTTCCATGGCGGAAAACCCGCTGTGGAAAAGCATTTCTTTTTGGGCATCCTAATTTGGCTGGCGGTGTCTGAGAGACACCGCCACCATATTAGGGCTTTTCCGCCGCGGTTGTAAGCCAACCGCGGCGGAAAAGCTGCTGATGGAAACCAGGACCCACCAGCCATCCTAATGTGGCGGTGGGTCTTTGGTGGGTCCACTGTGGTTTTTCCGTATCCTCTGGGCCGGCGGTGGCTTCCGCCGGCCCGGAGGATGCCTAAAAACCTCTATCCTAATCTGCCCCTTATTTTGCTTTATGGCAAAATTAAGCTGAAATTAGTATATTTCCACATTTATTTAACTGATAAATATGCACTCATGCTTGAATACCTGCCAGGTTTTTTTGCTGTGAACACCCGCAGAAGATAAATGAGTGCACTTATATGAAAATATGCAAATTTCAGTATCGACCTTGTGCATATCTACTGCTGTTAAAGCTCTTTACTAAAATTCCTTTCTTTGTTAGCCCCCTAATCTCTCAATCCATACATCTATTAGTCTGGCAATCATGGCAGGCAGTACTTAGAAGTACTCAAAAAGCAACCCGATTTCCGTTTTAGCCATATTTAAAAATAAATACAGACATGAAAATGAATGTTTTCTGTCTTTATTTATCTGTAAAAATCAATTAAAACGGAAAACAGGGAGCCTTAATTATATTGTTGTTTTGGCTCTTTTTGGATAGTTTTGACACTGTTAGGATTTGTAAAAACTAAGTACAAGAATGGTACACCACTCTCATACAAAGCAACCATGAAATTGCAACCTCTTCAACTTTACAATCTGTGATCATGAAAAAAGGAGCAAATGTAATCATGTCTTTCATTTTAGACTGCACTATCTCCACTTGTGAATGGTTATTTTATTTATTTATTTATAAAGTTCTGTTAACTCTTTCTCTCCCTTTCAAAAAGAGATTCCTATCTATGTGTGTTTGTGATGTATTCGCGGTGATCGCTGAGTAATCACGAAAAAAGTAGGAGTTCCAACCTATATCTGGCTTCATTCTTAAACAATTTAAATACTACACAACAGTTTATTACATAGTCCTGAGTTGGAAATTAAAGATTCCCATTACTTAAATTGTGTCATCATCATTCATCTTTTAAAAAAATAATCTTCATCTTTAACACTCTTCCCCACCAATGCACTCTTAGCTCTGTGAACCTAACAACCCAGTGGAACTCGTAGGTCACAAGTTCACAGCACAATCTAGAAGGCACATGCTGCTTCTAAATTAGATACAGCAGGTGTGGTTTACTCCACAGATTCAAAAGCATATCAATGTGTGTATTACATTTCTTTTTTAAATAGCAGCCGATAATAAGACTTTTACCTAAGGCATTCAACACACAACCTAATTTTATTCACTTTCATGCTGACAGCATTCACTGAAAAATATTTTTTTCTTCTTAAAAAAAAAGAACATCTCCTTTGTAACTGATTTTCCTTTGGAAAACAACCTCATTCAGCTCCAGCCTTCTGATTGTGGGCCACACGTAAATCCATTGGGCAAAAGAGGCTGCAAAAAAAGAGAGGTATTGACAGGGACTTGGGTTTGTCAAATGTGCAGATTACCTGGTTTGGCCATAGAGGGTTAAAGTTTTATCAGTTGCTGGCTTTGTTTAAATCTAATGTGGCACATTGACGTGGGTAGAGCTGGAAATCCTAATGAAAGAAATCTTTGCAGAAATGATGCCCCTTTTCCCTCACACCGTCTTGGTGTACTCTACTATATGCCAAAGACAGAAATGGAAGTGGTCAAATCAATTCTGTCTACGGAGTGACAAAGCCAGGAAACATGTTTATAAAACTGTTTCTGCATTCCTCAGAGACAATCGCATGGGCTGTATCTATAACAACAATCTGTGTTTTGACATGCATACAATTTATTATAGAAGTGATGGAGTGCACTTTACAGATGAAGGCAACAGAGTGTTTCTAAGTAACCTGAAACTCTGCCTCCAGTCTTCTGTCTAGCTGCCATATACACAGAGCCAACACAATCTTGTCCGAGTCACCCTAGTACTTGAAAGATTGTGAAGTGTTTTTTTTAGTTTCTGACAATCTTCTCAATGACGTTGTGATCGTTGCGAACAAGTTGCAAAAATGGGCAACCTAAGCAGACATTCAATGACCACCATCACATCCAAAAATAATATTTTAAAAAATCCATTCTGAACATTGCACTACACATATTACTATATACATACTTCTTTCAAAGCATGTTTAAACTCACATTTTTATACTAAGTTTCTTTAAAAATCTACTTTCAGATCTATTTGCCATTTTCACGATTATTCGGGACGTCGCAATGACGTTGTTAATCGTGACGATCACGCCTTTTCCATAAAGTCTAAAACACATATATCCACACATATTACAGTATTTTACACTCTGGAGGTTTCTTCCAGTAGTTCATAAAATCATGTTTTTCTAGAGAGTTTCTGTAAAAACCATCTCTAAAACTTATTTTCTGTGTTCGCAGTGATGCCGGGGATAGTGATGAAATCGGTACCCGCGATCATCATGGATACATCGCAAAAAATGCAAAGCAAAAGCAGGAATTTATTAGCCACCATCATATTCAACAATTACAACTATCTTACTAATTCTAACCATCACATTAGATAAATCACTATCTAATTAACTCTATAAAAACATTAATCAATATTTCAATATCTCTATAACAGTCTGTATTAATGATTCACTCGGTTATGTGAATGCATGAATGTCTTTGAATGGGTCTGTCACTGCATATATAAGTCTGAGTTTATATCAGAGTAGACTCATGAGTCTTTCAGTAAGTGTGTCACTGGCTGCATAAGTCTCTGAGTGCATCTCTGTATCAGTGAATATATGAGTGGAAGTATAAGTCTCTCAGTTGCATTGTGAGTCTGAACCTGATTATTAAGCTGGATCTCTGACTTAGTCAATCAATGTCTTAGTGGATGTGTGAGTTGAATTATAAGTATCTCAGTGGGTCTGTGAGTCGATGCATGAATGTCTGAGTGAGTCTCTAACTGGGTATATGAGTTTCTGAGTAGGTCTCTGAGTGGGTGCATGAGTGTCTGAATAGGTCTGTGAGTTGGTGTATGAGACTATGACTGCATGTGTGAATGGGTGCATGAGCCTGTAACTGGATCTATGAGTTGGTGAATAAGTGTCTGAGTGGGTCTGTCTGTCAATGAGTGTGTCAGTGGCAGCAAAGATCTCACACTGGGTCTGTAAGTGGGTTTATGAATATCTGAGTGGGTCTGTACATGGATGTGTCACTCTCCAAGCTAGTCTGTAAGTGAGTGCATGAGTACCTGAAGTGGTATGACAGTGGGTACATCAGTATCTGAATGGGTATGTGATTGGATATATGTGTGTGAGTGGGTATGTGCATGGGTTTATACGTGTCTGAGTGAATATGTGAGTAGGTACATCAGTGTGTGACAGTCACAGGCTAGTGTGTACAAATATATAGCTTTTTTATATTTTCACCAATATTCGCAGTGTTGCCGCGATAGTCGTGACTTCCCTGCGATGCTACACAGGGACCATGCTGGTGGTCGCATCGTCGTTGCGGATATCACTTGCGATGAAAAAAAATAATATTAGACACATAACTTGTGCCACTAACACCCTTACCCCTTATGTTAGCTTTCTCAGTAATTTACAGCCCCGGGCACCATTCGCGATCAATAAAATGGTAGCTGCAACTTTCTGTTCAGGTTCTGTCCAGCCAATCAGAGCATTCCCATTGGCGTGTGCATCCCCAAATAATTGCAAAATCTTTGCAAAATATACACGGCCAGGGATGTCACTATAATTTTCGGCTTAAATTTCTAAAAGACTACTGAACTGATTTACACCAAATAGGCAAAAGACACTTTATCGAACAAACATCTACCTCCCTCTTCTGTTCAGCAGGTCAGAGTGTAGGCCTGGCTAAATGTTCCTATGGGAATTAACATTAGAAACGCACCCTTATTTCATGACCCACATTTTCCGTCCCCACTGCACGTATCACCCCCAAACTTTCCATGGCAACCAGACAACCAGAACCAGCTTTTTTGGGAAAATTTCATGAAGATTGGCCTATGGAAACTAGGTCCTAACTATAATGCCAGTAGGTGATATATATATCTATATACTTATATACATATACAAATGTTGCCACAAAAGGTGTCAATCACACACAGCAGGGCACCCTCCATGAGAGATCAGCTTGTCAAAACCGGCCCTGAAGTGATCGAGAGAAGCAGCTGGCTCAAGACCCATAAAGGATTTTTTAAGTACAAGACATGTAAATCCTGCCAACAGGGGTTGAATAAAACTACATATCAGACCCCATTTAGTACAAAGGAGTATAAGATCAACAAACTTTTAACATGCAAGACAGACCACGTGATCTATGTACTGATACGCCCTTGTGGCCTACAATATGTAGGAAGTACAGAACTCCAAGGACACAAACGGGTACTTCAGCACATAAGAGCCATAGTCAATCAGGACAAGACATACCCAGTGGCGAGACATTTCAAGGAGTATCATAAGTCAAGAAGCCAGGAATTACAAGATTATTTACTTGATTTAGTACCCCCAGCAGAAGAGGAGGGAACAGGGAAACAAAATTGCGTAGGCTAGAGACCAGATATATTCTAGAAATGGACTCCAAACACCCAGGGGGGCTCAACACAACAGAGAACATTTACACTTGTCTTTAGGATTTTATCTTTTAGATTGTGTGCTAGTAACATGAGGTTTTATATATATTTTATATTGGATGTTTTATATTTATATATATAGATATATTTAATATTTCATGTATATGTGGCCTCACTCAAACATCATTTACATAAACCTTTTAAAAAAGAGAGGTAGTTACATGAAGTACTGAAGATCAAATAAACAGACTACAAGAGTCACAAATCGATAAACTAGCCACAGAAGAGGTCACTTGGTATTTAAACCATGATTTTGCCAGATGAGATTGATAGAAAATAACTGTTACAAGGACAAATGTGCAATATTTTTTAAATAAAAAAAATCTTTAGCAGGTACAATGAACTTTTAATTGTGCATACTGTGAGAGTAATGTTAAGCACTGAACATGTTAGCACTTTAGTCTGCACGAGTTAGCACTTTATTTGTTAAGTGGACACATAGTCATCAACAAATAAGCAAAATAATAATGAGGCATAGTGGCATCTTTATGCAATAGACACCTATGCATATGAATGAGATGTATTTTACAGACATACATGTGTATTAGGATGTAAGGATATCGGTACTAATGTAATGATTTTTCCTTTTTTTTAAAAAAAAAAACTGAGAACCATGCAAAGGTTTTTAACATGTTTTAGTCAACCCTATTTATGCATTTTATATATTTAAGCATTTATTTATTGATGTGTATGTTGACACAAAAAATATATGAATTTCCATGCATTATAATTGTTGTATTGCCATCGCCAATATGTATATGTATACTGTTTGAGGCTAATTTCTTTTATATCCATTACCAATGTGAACTTTGCGCTTTACACGCAGCACTTGTCACTTTAAAAACAAAAAAATGGCGCCGTTGAGTCATGTCATGTGATCAAAGCTCAAGTGGATCCGAAACACGAAATGGCGGCATCGAAATAAAGATGAAATGACCACTTACTTTGTGGTCCGAGTGTTGAAGGAAAATTGGTGAAACAACGGAGTGCTGAATATATATATATATATATATATATATATATATATATATATATATATATATATATATATATATATATAT
Organism: Lissotriton vulgaris; assembly: GCF_964263255.1. Taxonomy (NCBI): domain Eukaryota; kingdom Metazoa; phylum Chordata; class Amphibia; order Caudata; family Salamandridae; genus Lissotriton; species Lissotriton vulgaris. The sequence goes on along the minus strand of NC_141698.1, from coordinate 937,333,919 downwards.
ATATGTATATATATATATATATATATAGTTTGGATTTAAGTTTGCAAATGTAAATTTCAATTGTTTTATTTTACACATTACAATAAATTAGATTTCCAGGCTGCCGATTGTCCTGGATACATGTGTTAATTTTAGATCAATGAATCACACTTAGATTGATATTTAAAAAATATTCCTAGGGTCATTAAGGGCCTGTTTTAAATTTCCACAGGCTGGTTACTCCATCATAAATGTGACAGATATCTCGACCGCCATACTACAATTATTTCCAATCGCACTTGTAATACGGCGGACGGGATATCCGTCATGTTTGTGACAGAATAACACGTCCTTCAAACTTTAAATCAAGCCAATTTTTGGAATTCTATTCTTTTAAATATATATATATATAAATCAGCTGCAAAGAATCGTGATGTGTGTGCGACTCATTTCTTTCTCTGGAAAGGTGACTACAAGATTACAACGGCTTGGTCTGGCCGTGGAATACCGCACCGCCAAACAAGAGCGCCGTAACTGCCCGCAATAGATCGTCCAAAGTTTCCCGCCGCAAGGTAACAGGGCAGCGGCAGCCACCATGGACTGAACTATGGTATAGGCCCCAGCAGTTTCGAAAAAGAATTGTCGGGGAATCGCGACAGCACAAGAACTTGGCAAAATTCATCTCCCATTGAAGGGAAATCATCGTTGGCGGTAGAGCAACTACAGTGACCAGGATGCTCGATGTTAAAGAAATGCCCATTGATGGGCTGGACAATGTACTGAAGCACCGATATGGCCCTGTAAGTTGAAGTGCTGCCTGTTTAGATGCGCCGAGCTCCTCCTCTGAAGAAGACCGTAGCACGGTCGAAATGCATTAGGAAAAGGAAATGAAAACGGAGCTTCAATAAATCAGCTGCAAAGAATCGCGATGTGTGTGCGACTCATTTCTTTCTCTGGAAAGGTGACTACAATATATATATATATATATATATATATATATATATATATATATATTGAAATCTTATAGTATTTATTTTACGAAAATCAGATGTAATTCATGTTACATGTATTGTATTTTAACCATGTGAATCCCCACAATGCCCGTTTCCCTTAACCTGTCCCATTCTAACTTGCTTTTTTTCACCCTTGCTGTATCTTAGCAATTATCCTTACACTGATCGCTTACTGCCAACCTGTTTCCTCTCTGATTTTTTTCATCCTGCTTTTGACATGCTATTCTTCTCAGGAGATTTTTCAGTCATGACATATTTTTGACGAAATTAACATGTCAAATGAGTCTGTTTCTCCTGCATCTGTGCTCTGCATGTGATCAGTGGCGGAAGGTGCCAAGGTTGCATCAAGCAAATTCTCTGTATCTTTATTTGCATCACAGATCAGGTGGACATTGACCTTTGGGCCATTTTTGTGATTTACGGAGCTATCAATAAGTACTTTGCTTTATAGTGCCCATTACATTACAAATGCAAATCCATATCACAAACCAATAACTAGTCATGTGTGTATGTATGCGATTCAGATAGCACAGACCTATCTATAAAGCATCAACTACTCTACTTGAGGGGTAATACAAATCAGGAAGGAGGAAGGGAGCGTAGCAAAGGAATGGAGTATGGGGTGGGATAATTTGGAATAAGAATGGCAAAGACTTTTGGAGTTGTTGACCCCAACCTGAAAAGGACTTACAGAGGAAGGCTAGGTGTATTCATAGAATGGAGATGCATTAAGCCAAGCTCCCTTCAGTTGTGGGAGAAAGGTTGGGACAAGGGAATTTGCTTCGGATAGGAGGGTGAGGGGTACTACTGAATTTTTGCTGCAATATTTTGTCTTTGAAGTGGATGATATGTAACTCTTTATGGAAAGAGGGAACAGAGGTTTCATGACGGATGGGGATGGGGATAATGCTTTAGAACCTTAGGGTATTACAGAAGAAGGTATGAAATATTATTTTCTCCTCCTTGCCTCTATTGTACTCTGGCCCTGCCTTGAAGCTGTTGTGTGGTTTTGCGTGACACCTTGAAGCCTTAGTCTGGCAGGTAGGGCAGAGTGCCAGAGTTTATGACCTTATAGATCTTGCAGACTGTCATGAATGCGATGTAAACAGGAAGCAAGGGTCAGTGTAGTTATATCAAACTTGGTGTGATCCTGTAGAACTTGCTGAAATTGTGGGTCCCTTGCTCACTCTACAACTGGTTTCAAGAAGCCTGGCTGATAAGGATTATGAATCCGAAACCGGTCCCGGGATGCTTGTTTCTGGTCCATGGAAGACAAGGCGTGGCAGTTTGGGCTGGACTGTTCCCATAAGGCACAGGATCAGACTGATTTGCATATGGCCATGTCTGGACTGGGGTGGTGGAGTGAGCTAAAGAATGGTGATGGATTAAACCCAGATCAGTTGACTGGGGGTGAGTGTATGATTTGCTCAAACGCTCCGTCCATCATCCCCTTTGGTATCGCTTTGTTCGCCCTAAGTTGGCAAGGTATGCCTAGACGTTGGTACCTTGCTCACTCTACCACTGGATTCAAGATAGCCTGGCTGATGAGGATTATGAATCCGAAACCGGTCCCATAATGCTTGTTTCCGGTCCAGGGAAGACATGGCTTGGCAGTTCGGGCTGGACTGTTTCCATGAGGCACAGGGTCAGACTGATTTGCATATGGCCATGTCTGAACTGGGGTGGTGGAGTGAGCTAAAAAATGGTGATGGATTAAACCCAGATCAGTTGACTGGGGGTGACTGTTTGATTTGCTCAAACGCTCCGTCTATCATCCCCTTTGGTATCGCTTTTTTTCGCCCTAAATTGGCAGGGTATGCCCAGACGTGGGTCCCTTGGTCACTCTACCACTAGTTTCAAGATAGCCTGGCTGATGAGGATTATGAATCCGAAACCGGTCCCAGGATGCTTGTTTCCAGTCCAGGGAAGACATGGCTTGACAGTTCGGGCTGGACTGTTCCCATGAGGCACAAGGTCAGACTGATTTGCATATGGCCATGTCTGAACTGGGGTGGTGGAGTGAGCTAAAGAATGGTGATAGATTAAACCCAGATCAGTTGACTGATGATGAGTGTTTGATTTGCTCAAACGCTCCATCCATCATCCCCTTTGGTATTGCTTTGTTCGCCCTAAGTTGGCAGGGTATTCCCAGACGTGGGTCCATTGCTCATTCTACCACTGGATTCAAGATAGCCTGGCTGATTAGGATTATGAATCCGAAACCAGATCCAGGATGCTTGTTCCCGGTCCAGGGAAGACATGGCTTGGCAGTTCAGGCTGGACTGTTCCCATGAGGCACAGGGTCAGACTGATTTGCATATGGCCATGTCTGAACTGGGGTGGTGGAGTGAGCTAAAGAATGGTGATGGATTAAACCCAGATCAGTTGACTGGGAGTGAGTGTTTGATTTGCTCAAATGCTCCGTCCATCATCCCCTTTGGTATTGCTTTTTTTGCCCTAAGTTGGCAGGGTATGCCCAGACGTGGGTCCCTTGCTCACTCTACCACTGGATTCAAAATAGCCTGGCTGATGAGGTTTATGAATCCGAAACCGGTCCCAGGATGCTTGTTTCCGGTCCAGGGAAGACATGGCTTGGCAGTTCGGACTGGACTGTTCTAATGTGGCACAGGGTCAGACTGATTTGCATATGACCATGTCTGAACTGGGGTGGTGGAGTGAGCTAAAGAATGGTGATGGATTAAACCCAGATCAGTTGACTGGGGCGAGTGTTTGATTTGCTCAAACGCTCCATCCATCATCCCCTTTGGTATAGCTTTGTTCGCCCTAAGTTGGCAGGGTGTGCCCAGACGTGGGTCGCTTGCTCACTCTACCACTGGATTCAAAATAGCCTGGCTGATGAGGATTATGAATCCGAAACCGGTTCCAGGATGCTTGTTTCCTCTCCAGGAAAGACATGGCTTGGCAGTTCGGGCAGGACCGTTCCCTTGAGGCACAGGGTCAGACTGATTTGCATATGGCCATGTCTGAACTGGGGTGGTGGAGTGAGCTAAATAATGGTGATGGATTAAACCCATATCAGTTGACTGGGGGTGAGTGTTTGATTTGCTCAAACATTCCGTCCATCATCCTCTTTGGTATCGAGATTGTGATAAGGCATGTCACTGTCTGTAGTGGAATTGTTCAGTTAAATGGGTGTTGAGGGTATCAGTGAACAGTGCATTGCCACCAGTCTATATAAGAATTGTGCTTGAAATCTGCTTGAGTTAAATGTCAATTTGTGGAGCAGAGTCAGGTGATACCTGGCTGTGCTAGACCTCAGTGTGGGTTGTTCCTCAAGCTCGGGGTTGAATCCATGAGGAAGCTCACAGAATCTACACAATCCATGAGTTGTGCAGTGAAGTATTTTAGTCTCTTCTATCTCTTCAAGCTCTTCAACTTGACTTAGGTTTTTGACATCCAGGTGTGGATGGTGGAGAGGCAGTGTTATAGTCAAAGTCATAGCATAGCTGCATGACATTTTCATATTGATGATGCTGATATATATTGCGCACAATGTGAATCTGTTAGTAGTGAGAGGGTGATGTCTTGTCTTAATGGGCTCTGGACGTTATGGAGACAGGCTGAATGCTCCCATTTGGACCAGCTGGTTTCTGTTCCTCTTCTTGAATTTGAACCATTGTTGAATGGTACTAGTGAAGCCAGGTTACAGCTCACATATTTTCTTTATGGTTCTGTGCCGTCAGTGTTGAAGCCTGCAGAGAGGTTGAGCAGGATGAGAAGACAAGACTCATCTTTTATGGAGATTATAAGGGTATCATCAACACCATGGATCTTTGCTATTCCCTTGTTGTAGTTCAGTTGTGTAGTTCTGGAGGAGGGTCTGTTTTCTTTAGAGAAGTTGCATCATTTTCTCGATTTTTCCCAAGAATGCCTGGTGTATTGTCTGTAGGCTGTCTTCTCTTGTTGGAGGCAGTTGAGATTATTTTCTTGTTAAATATGATCTTGGTTTCATATATGAACTGCCGTAATTGGTCGAGAGTTGTTTTATGGATTGCATCCCCTAACTTTGTTTACTTGCTTATAAGTACTTGACTACCAAAGAGCAGAGGTTAACCTTTGTTTTGCAGAGTTTGATAGGAGAAATAGCATGAACATCTTTTTTTAATCACACTGGTGTGATTAGGGTCTTGAATCAGTCACTAAAGACTTCCTAGTAGTTGTTTATCCCCTCCTCAGGGAAGCTCTTGAAAAAATCTTCTAACAGTTTCTGGGTTTTGGTGACATGTTTAAGGCTATTCTGGCGTGGTTGGTCCAGTAGACAAGCTGAGGTGGTGTGGCAGATGAGGCTGAATAATCAAGTGAATATAAAGTCCAGAATTTTCTCTTTATTGTGGGTTGTGAGTATCCCGAACTGAATGATGTCCTTGGTTCTCAGTACGTCAAGGAAGGTGACACTTCTTGAGGATACAACATTCAATTTTATTTCACTGCATTTAAACTAATTGCAGCCTATCGGATTATAGTGTAATAGTAGGGGAACATTTCAACTCTTAAAACCTCTCACCAGGCCGCATCTGCAGGATTCCTGGAAGAAGGTATATATTCATTAGGAAACACTTGTATTACTTACAGTTAGTTACCTTTTACCAGCTCTATTTTCACAGGCAGCGCATTGCTATTGTTTATCCATAATGGCAGGTTATCCTCTCTCTTACTACTTTTAGACCAGGAGATGGTTCTTTAATGTCAATTTTGTTTAATTTGCTTAAAAATTGAACAGAGAATCCTAGTATCCTCTGTCCTTTTTCACCATATTTTCCTTTGGGTCCTCTGGCAAACAGCTTCACTGTAGTTGTTATGGGAGATTTTCCATTACTCTAAGTATCTTTTCGGAAATGCACCTAACCATTGCTGTATGATATTGTTCCCCCAGTGCAGGTGTTGATACTCCCACTTAATCAACATTAAGGCTGGCCATTTGGAGGAAAGGGAGAATCCAGATTCATATATGCAGGCAAGACCATAAGGGAAATCCAGACTCAAATATTCAGGCAAAACCATTAAAGAAATATGTACCCAACTAGGTTTCTTCAGTTCTCAATTTTGCAGATATATTCAAATATCAAATTTACCATTACAGAAATGGGGGTGGGGGGACATGGAGGCTGCAAGCTAAGCGGTCGCGGCTGAAGCTCCCTCGGGCTTGTGTCTGGGTTTCATCTAGGGGGCCCCATGGAATAATTGGTTTAGTTTAAAAACCTCTCTTCTGCCCTCACCCTAAAGTGTTGTGTGCCTTCTCCCTTTCTGTCTGTTACTGTCCATTACCTCAGTCTTTCTGCTTGGCGTGGTGCATGGCCCCGTAACTTTGTGTGGTTCGCCGGTGCTCTGAGCCTCGTGGTGGGAGCGCGTGGCCCTCAAGTGGCGGCGTAGCGGTACTGCCTGTTTCCAGGTTCGGACCACGGGAGGCAGAGTCAGCACTGGGGACTAGGTGAGTGTGAAGATCGGCGGTGGTGTGGGAGAAGGTGCGGCTGAGTCTGTCTTCTAGGTAGGGCGCCTGGAGTCTGGTCTAGGTAATAAGGCTGATGCGTATACCCGGACAGAAGGCTAGGGTATCCTTTGGCTTTTGCTGGACTTTCACTCTGGCCTTGTGCATCTGTGCCAAGAAGGGAAGTCTCTTGAGGTCACCCGGGTGTCTAGCAAGGAAGAGGTCATTCCCTAATGTATGGAGACATGTGAAGCTCAGCAAGTTGGTCTTTCGCCACCTAAAGTCTGCAGATACCCCCTACGCGCTAGGGCGGCTCAGTCCTCCTCTCATATTGATATAGCTCAGCCTACTCCGTCTACTCGAGTCTCTGCCCCCATCTCTGAAGTTCGAGTGTCAGCCAAGCAGATTAAGATTAAAGGTGTTAATACCGAGTCTGCTGTCAGAGTCAAAGGAAGAGGAAGGCGATGGGGCATGGGCAAGAAGAATCAACCTCAAAAATAAATATAACCCCCTCTTTAAAATCATTTTTATAAAATCCTGTCTTCATCTACAACCCGGGACCCTAATAAGGAAGGCTCTCTTAGTCCTAGCAGGCTCTAATCTGATATATTATTAGACTCTGTCCAGTTTGAGTCTCCCAGCCTGTCAGTTACCCCTCAAAGCAATATGAAGTCGCCGGATATCCCTGGTCCCCTGAATGGTTTGGCGGAGGTGGAGAACTCTAGGAACCTTCTCTCTGCCATTCATCCTACAGTCAGCATTTCAAATAGGTTTACTGCTTTAGCGGTTCACGATGTACACAATGGCCAACAAGATCCTCTTCCTGAGTCTGTGAATCTAGTGACTACATCAGGGTCCTTGGCAGGAATTTTATTGTCTCTTAAGGACGAGATGGGGAACAGGTTTAAAGTCTCTGGACAAACCAGGCAGCGATTCAAGCATCCTGTGTGGTGTTAGCACAGAAGTTGGAAGAGGTTTCATTAAGAACGGATGCATTAGAGCTGGAGATTCCAAAAATAAGGAACTGAAGGAAGACCTTGAGCGTATGGAGAACCACGCAAGGAAGAACAATCTGAGACTTATTAATGTTCCTGAAGCTCTTGAAGGTGCAGATATCAGGGGGTTTGTGATATCCCTGCTAAAAGAAACCGTGATAAAAACTCCCCCAACATAGATTTTACTTAGGAAATACAACAGGTACATCGTGACCCGTTCAAAAGACATCTAGCAAAACAAAAGCCTAGGAAAATTTTAATCAACTTCTTTACATACACTGTCAGAGACAATTTTATCCTCGGCATTAAAGGAAGGAATTATAACATCTAAATCCTTCTCTAATCCCTTCTCCTTTTCTATTAGATCCGATGTATCCCACATTACTTCTACAATATAGTGGGAGCTGGGCAGAAGAATGGAGGATCTGAATAAGTTGGGGGCTAAGGCACAACTGAGATTTCCTGCATCATTGCGTATCATATGGAATAACCACATGTATATGTATTGTTCCATTGATGAGGTTGATGCTCTTATAGACAAGATAAAAAATGGGGATGGGGTATAAGAAGGTGACGGTGGAAGTAAGGGAGGGCCCCTAGCTAGTGAAATTTGGGATCGAAACTTTAAAATAAAGTTTTTTCTCTTAAATGGCCCGAGGAACAGAGGCTGAATAGGCTCCAGCCTAATAGAAGGGAGGGTTTCCGGAGGGTGGGTTCACAGGGGGATTGAGGGGGGTGGTGGGGGGATGCACGGGGTAGGGAGCAGTGGGAAAAAAATCTAAAAAATATCCTCAATCTCACATTTATATTTGACCGTCTGTTCTGGGTTTCCCACAGATGGCAGGAATTCTCCCATTGAGTAGTGAGGTGAAGTTTAGGTTGAGATGCCCCCGTAGACAAAGATTGGTGATGAAATACTTAGAGCTATCCCCGCCAAAATTTACCTTATTCAGGAGATGCATTTAAATTATGCAGAGTGCTGTATCATATTTTCCAAATATCCCTGCGTAAAATATTTTTGCTCTTCTGAGCAGAAAGTTCATAGTAAGGGGGTGGCTATACAGAAAAAACAGGGGGCAAGATGCTCCATAAAATCCATCCAAACCGACCAAACAGGGAGGTGGATAGTGACTATATTGGACTTCGGATGTTCAGATTTGGTATCTGCTTCTTTTTATGGCCCTAATATTGATTATCCGACGTATATCTGTAAATTACATTATAATTTGATCGAAGTAGTCTCCCTTTAATTATTGGAGGCGACTTTAACATTCTTCTTGACCCCCTAAAAGACAGATCCAATCAGAGCCATTATGTAGGGACATCTTGAGTATGTAGAGCTATGAAAAACATGCTGCACGACCTGGAGCTCTTAGACGTCTGGAGGGTAAAGATGGGCGATAAACAGGGGTTTACTTTCCATAGCAAGAAGCCTGGCCACTCTTCCAGAATTGACTATGTTTTAACTGATAGGTCTAGTCTGGGTAATATGTCTTGTATAACTGTCTTGCCCAGTCACATATCAAACTATGTCCTGGTGTTGTTTTCCTTCATGGGTAAGAGGCATAATCTACGCCCTAGATGGACACTTAAAAGGTCTATGCTGTCAAATGCTGGGATAGCGAGGGCTCTTAAATCTGTTACCCTAGACTACTTTTCTATAAATATTGGATTGACATCCATGGTCTACGTCTGGGATGCCTTTAAGGCAAACCTAAGGGGCCTGCTACATAATCTTATTTGCTGGAAGAATAGGGCAGAAGCTCGGGAGCTACAGACCCTGGAGGGGAAAATTCTTCTGTTGGCGGCAGATAGGAATCGACTCAATCAAGGGAGCTCTGAAAGGCTGTAACAAGTTCAGAGGGACTTGGAATGTGCTCGCCAGGATTATAGTGGAAGGTTAGATCAGAAGTGTAGGCACACTGGTTGACCAAAAATATGCAGAACTTTGAATATGGAGAGAAGGCAGGTGCTCTTTTGGCTTGGAAAGCAAGAGTAGATCGTGCAAAGAATAACATCAATGAATTAATAATAAATGAAAGTGGGGAGAAGTCAAATAGCCTAGAGGGCATGCAAGCCCATCTTTGCTCTCTATTCTCTGAGCTATATAGGGAGTGACCGTGCCTAACACGGAAACCCTTCAAACCTGGCTGAGAGAGAAATCCTTACCAATTCTAACAGATGAAAGCCGTGAACGTTTAAATGCTCCAAACACTAAGAATGAAATCAAAGTCCAAATAAGTAAATGTAAAAATAAAAAAGCAGCCGGTACGGATGCGCTTCCCAGTGAGGTCTATAAACTCCTCTTACATGAATTGGTCCCAATATTGGGTATTTTATTTAACTCAGTGTACAGCTCAGAAGGACAGGCTCCCAGGTCTTGGAAAGAAGCAACCCTCGTACTTATCCTGAAGCCTGGGAAGGATCCCCTAAAATCGGATTCCTATAGGCCGATCTCCCTGCTGAATGCTGATTATGAGATCTTCATGAATATTCTTGCAGGGGATTGGTTAAGATGGGTCCACAGCTGATAAATGTCGATCAAAAAGGGTTCATTCCCGGAGATATATCCCGGAGCAGACGCATCAACTATTTGGTAACATTGACTTGGCTATAGTACGATCAGGTCCCTTGGCCGTACTGGCAATAGACGCGGCCAAGGCGTTCGATAGAGTCTGCTGGGTATATCTTTGGGAGGTACTTAGGTCGATGGGCTTTGGGCCTATCTTTGTTCAGACCGTGATAAATTGCTTCACAAAAATCTTGTTAAACGGAATGCTAACCTCTAGCTTTAACATCCAAAGAGGAACAAGACAGGGCTGTCCCATCTCTCCCCTGCTGTTTGATATTGATATAGAGCCCCTGGCACAAGCAATTAGATCAGATGACCTAATTTCTCCTTTCAAGTCCCAGCAATATTGTAGCAAGTTGGGTCTTTATGCCGACGACTTGTTGCTATACACCAACGGTCCAGGGGTGGTCATACCAAAGGTTGAAGCACTGTTGGAATAATTTGGTTCCCTTTAAAGGTACCTAGCTAACACCTCTAAAGCATAGGTGATGTGTTGGTGTATTGGCAACTGGGAGGGTAGCACAAGTAATGAGTTCAAATACCTGGCCATCACTATCGTTAAAGATTTAGATAGAATCCCCCTGATCAATCTGAATAAGACCATTAAAGAAGCAGACCGCCTATTCGCCAGATGGAAGAATCTTCCCTTAACAATTTTCAGTAGAGTCCACTTGGTAAAAATGGTCATTCTCCCTAAGTTAACATACCTGTTTAATGCGATCCTTCTTGATTTCCCCAGTCAAGATATTTGTAAAATTCAAAGTAAGATCGGAAGTTTCATCTGGGCGAATAAGGGTGCCAGATTGTAGTGGAAAAAGCTGAGACGTAGGCTTATTAAAGGGGGGCTAGCTCTCCCAGATAGTGGCTGGTACTCTGTCGCTTTCCAATTTAAAAATATCCAGATGTTACTTGTAAAATCAGAAGAAACCTCCTGGGGGAGGCATTTTTGGGTGAAATGATCAAGGCAGAGGGAGGAGGAGAAGGCTTCCTGTATAAATTTGGGGTACCAAGGTACTTCAAAAAGGTGCGTTTGAAAGTTCTTAGGGCCGCCCTTACCCTATGGTATTAGGTCAGATGTAGATGGGGGATTGGGTACTATTCAGATTTTGCCCCGATTTGGGACTCCCCGGGTACCCCGCTATGCCTAAAGGATAGCCTTGCGATCCCAAAAAAAAGGGTGGTTATTACTATTTGGTCAGGGCTTTTATCCTCAGAAGGAGTCCACCCCTGGGAGGTCTTAAGAGCTAAGGTTGGAAGTAGTCTTTCCAGATTCAAATATTTGCAACTAGCCTCCTGGGTTATAGCGCAAAAGGGGGACATACGAGGAGAGTGGGAGACGAACAAACCTTGCAAGAAGTACATCTTAAAAGAAAGGAAGTTTCTATTTGCTATAAGAAGTTCTTGGAGGCTGAAGATGTGGAACATCCCCGCTGCATGCAGTCTGGAATCAGTCTCCTTTTGATTCTGATATTGAAGATCTATATGATCCCTCTTTGAAGCTTCTCTATACTTACTTTAGAAATCTTTATTTTGGCATTTGCCATAAAAGAAAAACAAAGCACGTAGAAAACAAAATGCATGGATGGCAATACAATTCATTTTAGCAGGACATAGTGAATTAAAACCATTACTATAGACCACTGTCGGATAAAAACAGTAAAATTATTTGATATAAATCCCTAAAGTAAAAAGTTTGCACGATTTCAAAAGAAAACATTATCTTACAGATTACTTTTACTCAATAATCATCATGAATTGGCAGTTAGGCGCCTTCGCTTATACCACATAGCTGCCAGAAATTGGGAAACTGCAAATACAATGGGTCTGCTTGTATCTTTCTTTAGTACTCTAAAAGCATGCATGCACTGTACAAAACCCAAGTTCTTGCACAGGGCTGTGAGCCAGAACCTCCTAGGCCTGGAGTATACTGGACAAAAGAAGAGAACGTGCAATTCATTTTCCATGTCACAGTTACACCCCGGACAATTTTTCAAGGCTGCAGAGGACCATCTACTAGTAAAGGCTCTCAAAGGTAGAGTACCATATCTCCACTGTTCATACAGTTACCTCGCTAAAATAGGATAAATGTCATCCATGAAATACTCAAAGTGATAAAAATCTTTGATTGTTAAAAAAGAATCAGTTAAAATGCCAGCTTGGGGATTGGACAAAGCAGCAGTAAGTTTACTGTCAACGAATGTCCTGGTGATTGACTTGCATGTAACCATTCTACAACCCCTCTCGGGATCAGACCATAGGACAGGTACTCCTAGCCTTACACTTTCATTCTTTATAAACATAAGCCAAGGAATTTTCCCTGCCCTAGAAAAAGTAAGTATTTCATTAAGTTCCAGCCTATAATTTAGCAGCTCCGGTGTTACCCACAGCCTACGCCAGAACCTAAGAGGTTTGAGCGCTAGCTCCTCATCAATAGGTCTCACCCCCAAATCAAGCCTTAAAGGAAGAAGTTGAGTACTGGAAGGTAAAGCTAACAGCTGCCTTAGAAATGTGTTTTCTATCTTGGTGATTTCGGCCCTGCAAGAGTGTCCCCATAATTCTCCGCCGTACATAATCGCACCCCTTGCTTGCGTTTTATATATCTCCAATGGCGGGCCAACAGGTTTAATAGTAGACTTATTGGATAGCTGAAGGATTACACCTGCAAGTTGGGCCAATTTCAATTGTGACTTGATTTGCTGGGGGCCCCACGTCAAGGTCTCATTGATGGTAACCCCCAGGTAGTCAAAAGTCGAGACCCTTTCCAGTCTTGTTGTACCTAGACTGGGATTTGGCCGGGTAGTTGCGGGGGGGGGGTTAAAGTTCATAAATTTAGTTTTAAAAGCATTTATCTCTAAACCCCGACTTGTGCAGAATTCTTCAAATCCGTCCAATATACGCTGTATCCCCATTGGGGACTTTGACAGCAAAAGGGTGTCGTCGGCAAACATAATCGCAGGGACCCTACTACCCACCAGCTTTGGGGCGTCATTGTTCTGCACTCCATTCAGGTGCGCGATTACCCCGTTGACATAGATGCAGAACAGGGTAGGTGTGAGTACGCACCCCTGCCTTACCCCCCTGCCAACGGGGAATCTAGATGACAATGCACCATTTTTCCCACTTCTGACTTGGGCGAAGTTCGCCTCGTGTAGCTTCATTAGTGTGATTAAGAGTTGAATTGGTATACCCAACTCAAGGAGCACAGCCCAAAGTTTCCCCCAGGGGACTAAATCAAAAGCAGAGTGAAGGTCAACAAACACCATATAGAGGCTGCCACCCTCTAATCTCACCGTTTTCCAAAATAGTAGTGACAAACGAAAAATTTGGTCCATGGTAGAAGTGTTCTTCCTAAACCCTGCTTGGTACGGGCTAAGTATTCTCTGCTCCTCTATCCAGTCCTGAAGGCGATCTAGAATAAGTAATGCGAAGATCTTCTGCGGGACATCAATGAGGCTGATGGGCCTGTAGTTGGCTGAGAGCAGAGGAGAACCCTTCTTAAATATAGGGACTATCTCTGCGCCCAGCCAAGTAAAGGGAACCGTCAGGCCTCTCAGGACTGCGTTAAAGAGAATTTGGAAATACAGACCCCATATCTTTGGTTCGTGTCTAAAGAGGTCTCCCGGGAGTTTGTCTAAGCCCGGGGCTTTTCCTACTGCAAGTTTGGAAATTGCATTACAGACTTCCGCTATCGTGTACTCTACCACCTCAGACTGTGGAATAAAAGCTGGCGGTGCCAATATAATTTCCAAGGTTTCCGTGTCATCCTCTAGAGAATACAGGGCACGGAAATGGACTTCCCAGACTTCCGCTGCTATGTTTGATTCAATGGCAGCTTTCGGTTCATCACAGCCATTAACGACTATAGACCAGAATTTCCGGGAATCTTTTGTAGCTAGAGCGATGGATAAACTAGCCCACCTATCATGGTCCCACTCTTCCTTTGCACATTTAATCAGGTGTTTATAATGGGCTCTCCTAACTTGAATATCAGGTTTATTAATATTTATCTTTAGAGCCTGTACTAGCTCTGACTTTGCCTTTCTGCAAGCTGCATTATACCGCGTGCATTTTTGAGCCCTTTTACTCTTTTTTGTCACCCGAGGGTTACATACCTCTGCCAGATTGGATACTAGATCCATGTGGAGAGCCTGCAGCTTTGCATGGTAATTAGGGGGCAATGGTTGAATATTTAGCACATCAATCTCTTCAAACAGAGGAACTATCCGGCTATATAAGTTACAAAGTTCTTCTGGATGTTCCATTATTTTATGCCACCTGACTCTACGCCTATCATTAGATAATGTAAGCCTAGCATCAGAATTCCTGGGACTTGGAATACTGTTCTTTATAATGCCAACGGAGTCCAGCTCCAGGGTTAAAGCATTATGAGTATCACTCGGGATGGTATGCAAAAAGTGTGACAAACTCCTCAATGGTCCTTGATTCACTGGCTATGCTAACAGGGCGAGAATAGACATTAATGAGGGTGAGCTTGAAAGCATTGGGCCATGCAAGAACTACGAATTGGACATCTTCAGAATAAGTAGTCAGTGTCTTAGCCGTACATCCCAGATGGGAGCCAACCCAGATAGTAAAACCTCCTAAAGGGCGGCTTCTCCCGCCCCATGCGGCCGGAACGTGGAATGAGACATAGCCCCCACGTAGTTGTTCTTCTCGGGCCCTGGTCTATTGGAAGAGGCAAACATCATGTTTGTCCACAAAAGATCCCCAATCAGGACATGCCATTTTGTTGGGTAGGCCTGCGACATTCCATGATACTTTCTTGAGTATGTCTAGCTTGCATCCCAAGTTAATACTACCCACCAATCCCCTGGGACCCGCTTCTCTATAAATATGTTAAGCCGGCCAGCTTAAAAAAGAACCATTTCTTTGTTATCAACAAGTTTTATTATACACCGGCTAAGATTGCTAAGTTTGCACCACTATCCTCACCCAAATGTCCAAGATGCGACCTTCTTAATGCGATTGATATCCATATCTTCTATGAATGCCTCGAACTTCGAGCTTTTTGGAGGGGTGTGGAGGATGTTTTATGTGGCATTTTTAAAGTTAAAATCAAGGTCAATGTCTCCCTGGTTTTGTTTGGGGATGACGGCGTGCTTGGAAAGAATTTTCAGAAGATACATTGAGGCCTGTTGTCATACCTGGTTTTAATAGCCAAGAGAGAAATCTGTAAGAACTGGAAAGAATTGCGGCCCCCAAAGTGTGAGGACTGATTAAAAGCTGTGTTTGCTATGGCCCGTTTGGACCAGGGGGGAGAAAGTGAGAGTGGTGTGAACATCTGGCAGGCCCTAGTGTCCTGGGGCAGAATTCTGAGATTGGTATAGTTCCTCCTGGTCCTATGATTACACCAAGCTTCAAACAAGGGGGGGGGGGGGGGGCAGGTATTGCATAAGCAAATGCAGTAGCCGCCGGGCGCACAGTTCAGAAAGATGGCTTCTTTTTAAGAATTGCAGACACTTATTGGTGAGACGAGGACAAAAAATAGAGCAAAAAACACATTACAGAAAGCAAAAGAAAATCATAATCGAGGAATTAACATACACTAAATCATAACAATAAATCCTATGTACAAAGCGACCAAGTGTGGCTATCCCTACCTATTAAAAATAAACAGCAGCTCTCTGTTCTGGACAGAGCTAACAGAATAGAATAATAATGTGAGCAATGCCTCTCTAAAAATAAAAAGCAGCACTTCTGCAATACAACATTTAAAAATATCTAAAGTCTAAACTGTCTGAATATCTACGGCAAAATATCTAAAGCAAAAATTACAATGATCTAATGTTTGTAGATCCTTTATAGTGTTTTAGCCAAAGACAGCACACAGTTTCATAACAAGTCATGTCATTCCGTGGAGAGGCGGTACTCAATTTTATTTACACACAAAATCAATCAAGCTGTTAATTTGGGAACCACCTACTTGCAAATTATTTTCATTGGACGAAACATGAGCAATGCAACTTCTGTGCATTCATAACCTTGAACATAGAAATGATGTTTCTGCACATTATGCTTCAAATTGTTTCAAATACATCCTCTCGGGTTAGAAAGCTTAATGTGATACTTTTGCACATTTAGAGACAGAGGCAGCGGCTGCACTTGAATTTTGATGATTTTCTGGAAAGCAGATGAAAATAAATTCTTGTGCACAACATTTAAACAGCATGCACTTCCGAAATCCATTCTAGTGCCGCCTGGCTACGCTAAGTGAACCTAACCTTTACTAAGTTTTATTTTTCCAATGGAAAAACCATGTTCCATACAGGAACAATATGAGCCTATATTCTAGGTACTATCTGACACAGCATGTGGCACTGCAGTGTCTCATTCCCCCAGGGTGCACTAAGATACCTTACACTCACTCAACCACCTGTTCTACCTTATTCCAGTCATTCCTTAGCAATGTGTCCTTAGGACACTATAGCTTGTATTGCGCCTATAATTCAGCAAAAGTTCTAAGATTTCAATGTTTACCTATTACTTCAGCAATTTAATGTCATGATGACCAACTCTATCGATTCAAAACATCAAGTCTTGCACACCCTGTGACTTTATCTTCCTCACACTGACTCTTTTTTCTCAATCCCAGCAACCATATTTTACTGTAACATCTCAGGCACTGGTCATTATGTCTGAAATCACATGTTTATCTCAGACTGTCATTAGGAGGGTAGAACACTCACACACACTTATATTGCCCTGACACAAGAAAATATTTTATGGGTACAAGTCACCTGTTAAAAAATAATACCCATAACTCTGCATATCTCATGGGATGCAGGTGCAACTTTTGAAGTGGCACCAGGGCAGAGAGGTGGCCGACCACAAATGGCACTTGCTGCTTAAACCCTTTCAGTGCAGCTTCTGAGTTGGAATACATGCTCATTTATGTTCAACTTACAATCTGTGCAGCAATGCACTTCACTAAGGTGCTGCATGATGGCTGGCTGCTATCTATGAGTCACTCAGGTGTGGAAGTCAGATTGGCTACTGGAATGGGAGCAGTGTCACACTCGTAATGGCAGTATTGAAGGAAGCACACAGCTTGGTGCTAGTCATGGCTCGTCTGTTGTGTGTTCTCATTGTTCTGGATGTTATGCACTGATCATTTGTGAAATTGCTAAAGTTTGCCTACAACAGGGACCCAAATCTTTGTGAGCAAAAGGCAGCATTTGGGTGTAATATGAATTGGTGCACTGAATTCGATCCACTGGGGATCATGCCAACATAAATGTGTTAGTGAAAAGACTAAGGGCCCGATGTAGGTAGCCCTTTACCAATCGGAATCGGCCGAAAATACCGATTTTCGGCCGTTTCCGATCGGTAAAGGGCTATCGAGATGTAGGGGCACATTTTCGGTAATTTTACCGAATCGTTATCATTACCGAATCGGTAAATTTACCGAATCGGTAATATTTACCGATTCGGTAATGATAACGATTCGGTAAAATTACCGAAAACGCAATGTAGGTAGCCAATGTTCCATCAGCACATGGCTTACAGAATCGGTATTTTACCATGGAATACAAATCCATGGTAAAATACCGATTCCTGTGTACATGCACACCTGTGCATGTACACATGTGCCATGTGACAGACAGACGTGCCCTTAGGGCATGTCTGTGTGCCACATTGCACACATGCCCG
This sequence comes from Lissotriton vulgaris, assembly GCF_964263255.1. Lineage (NCBI taxonomy): Eukaryota > Metazoa > Chordata > Amphibia > Caudata > Salamandridae > Lissotriton > Lissotriton vulgaris. The sequence goes on along the minus strand of NC_141698.1, from coordinate 937,316,243 downwards.
TTTTGGGGGTGCTAGAGGGTGTCAAAGTGACACCCCCTGCACCCTTGCCAAATTCGGTATTTACCGATTCGGTAAATACCGATTCGGTATTTGACTTTAATCCTATGGGCTTCAAAGGCCCATAGGATTCAATAGCCAATACCGATTCGGTATTTACCGAATCGGTAAATACCGAATTTGTAAGGAATCGGTAACGATTCCAGATGTTGGGACCTACATCCCATTTACCGATTTTGAAATACCGAATCGGTAAAATTCGGTATTTCAAATTTGGTAAATGGGATTTACCTACATCGGGCCCTATGGGCCAGATGTAGGTGTACAATTACCGACCGGTAAATGGTCATTTGAGATGTAGGGGCCCTTTTTTACCGATTCGGTAAATTTACCGAATCGGTAAAATACCGAATCGGTATTTTTACCGATTCGGTAATTTTGAAATGTAGGTGGGACTCTTCTGAGTCCCACAGGCCTTACCGAATCGGTATTTTACCACCCAATCCAATTGGGTGGTAAAATACCGATTCCAGGTGTGCATGCACATGTGTGCATGTACACCTATGGCATGTGACAGACGGACATGTCCGTAGGGCATGTCTGTGTGCCACATGTCACACATGCCTTAAATCGGGGTGCCAGAGGGTGCCAAAGTGACACCCCCTGCACCCTTGCAAAAATCGGTATTTACCGAATCGGTAAATACCGATTCGGTAATGCCCATTGATTCCTATGGGCATTGAAGCCCATAGGAATGGGCATTACCGAATTTGTATTTACCGATTCTGTAAATACCGATTCTTACAGAATCGGTAATTCAATTACCGATTCTTTCTACATCTCCCCCCCTCAGAATCAGTAAAATTCGGTATTTATGAATCGGTAAAATTAACTTACCTACATCTGGCACTAAACCATGAATCATTACTAATGAACATAATATTCAAATATAATAGATTATGCATATGAATTAGCTGAAATGTATTGTACTTTGGGGGGACATTTTGTTGCAAACTGTGCATTTGAAACACAGGCCAGTGACAGTGACTACAATTCTATACAGTTTAATCCTAATTTACAGCTGTTGTGGAATCTTTACAAGGATTCTTATTAAATAATGGCAAATTGTGAATTTTTAATGGATATTAGGCCCAAAAATGTCTATAACTGGAATGATATAGATACCACTTTACAAGGGTTTTGAAAACTATCTCGAATAGATATTTAAGAAGTTAGTCAAAAATGGTGTGTGTGTTGAAGAACATTACAGCAGTTACATTGTTGCAAACCTGTTTGGATTTAAAGACCAGTTTGGAAGTATGTTTGGGGTTCTGCACCTTCAACAACATTGTTCAAAACATGGTAGGATTATAAAACAACCTTAAATGGAGTGGGTAGGGACTTCTTCCCAAGGAACGTCTGGAAACCTAGAAGAAAATGGTACATTTTAATTATGGTGGTCTCGTCACATTTGTCTAAACACGGTAGGATACTTAGGGGCCCATTAGGATGATGGCGCCATCCCATCGTAGAAAGGGACCCCCCGCCATAAGGGTGGGGGTCCCGTGGAGGAAATTATTATGCGCCCGCCACAGTGGCGGGCACATCCAGCATTCCTGACATTGTGGCGGGCGGTGCACTCAGCACCGCCCGCCACAATGCCAGGAAGGCATGCTGTGCACTTCCATGCACAACATGGGAGGCACCGCGCGGTGCCTGCCATGTTGTGCATGGAACTGCTGGGGGGTACCATAGGTACCTCCATGTGCACCCACCACCCCCGAGTCCCTGGAGGCCCGCAACGGGCCCCCAAAGCAGACTCTGCATGCCTTTACATGGCAGCAATGGAAAATGCCCTTTGTAATATGGCTGGCGGTGTCTGATAGACACCGCCACCATATAGATCCCTTTTCCGCCCGGTCGCAAGGCGACTGTGGCGGAAAAGCGGCGGATGGTCTTTCCGTCCGCCGCGGACCCCCCAGCCATGATAATATGGCAGGAGGTCATTCCGGCATGGATGGCGGTCGGATCACCCCCGCCAAGCCGGGGGCCATCCGCCCGACATCTTAATGGGGCCCTTATTTTCTTTCATTTAGCCTGGGGGTATTTCCAAGGATTTATGGGAGGTTCCATTGAAAGGGGCACATTCTGTAGCACAAAAGGATAGTAAGTATTTGGAATTGAGATAGGTTGTAAAGTCTGTTTACCTCATGGTTTTAGAAAACTCTGCCATTTTTCATAATGGCCCATTTACCAACTGTTGCAAGTTTTCATAACACATTGTTTTACATAATGCGCTCTTCAAGTTGCCACAATGCTCCCATCATGCAGAATTTGTGAATTCCATTAAGTCCTGTATGAGAAAGTTGTCGGTAAGATGCACCATTTCTGAGATCCATATTAATACACTAATCCATCAATCAACTGGCATAATTTAAGTGTTGCAAGCTGCAGGGCAATTGCTGAGGAAAGCGTCCTGCTCAACAGTTCCACATCCTTCCCAGATATAACAAGTGGGGAGCATCGCACTTTCACGGTTGCCTCATAATTGGCTAGTTTTTATATGCAATTATTTTTTAGGGCCTGCTTTAGATCTTGGCAGATGGTTGCGGCATCACAACGGTGATGGAGTAACCCATCGGCTGAAATATAAATCCCATAGTATATAATAGGATTTATATTTTGACGGATCGGTATCCGTCTCCTTAATGACGGAGTAACCCATCTGCCAGACCATAGCAGGCAGCTACATCAGCCCTATACACGTGGAGCTGCCTAGGATGAACCGTGGTACGCCATTTTAGCTAAGCAAATGTAGCGGCAGCGTCTCTATTAGTACTTATTCCATAGCAGAGATTGTAAATGCAGTGGTCATAAACGACAGACAGGAAACACAAAAAGAACGTGGAATGTCACATGGTCTGTGAAGAATTTTGGATTTTCCACTCGACCAAAATAAGCACGACTTTTACATTTCTATAACTTTCCAGCTAGCACACTTTTCAAATGTCCTAGCTAGCTCTTTGCATTTGTAATTGTTCTCTGGGTAGTTCATTGTCCAATGTTTGTCAATTCAATAATACCTAATTGGTAATATTCACATATAATAATTATCTAGCTGGCACGTTTTCATGCTTTCATAACGTCCCTGTGACCCTGTCCAGCAAGCACACCTTCTTGTTTTCTGCAAATCTCACACTGTTCTTACTCCAAATTTTTAAATGCTTGAGGTGGCACAATAGTCAGTGTAGGATACTTGCATTTTCTACATTTTCTTCTCCTTATTTTTATGGATCTTGATTGCTGACGAGAGAGAGTTTTGTGCATATGAGCTTTTTTGTTAAGGCCACTTTAAAGTATGCAGCAAATGTGCCGTGTGAAGTAGAAGTCAAACATTTCAATACAGGAAGCAGTGAGGTTTTGCCCTCCACACTTGGGTCTAAAATATAGTACACAGATTGAAACCTCAGCCACGCCACACTGTGGGCGTGGTTTTAGTGCTGAAATGTCAGAATTAATCATTTTGACTTTTAAAAGCTAACTCTGACCCTAGGTAATTCCACTGCATTAAAAAGGTAAGCTGTAGCTGCAGAGTCTTTAAATTTAAAATGTGTAGGTTGCACACTTGTGTGTTTATAGAGTGACATATCCACCACTGAAATTACTTCATATTTCACCATATTAATTCACCACTAATCCTTTGTAGGCTTCCTGAATAGCGTGCGTCAACAAGCGCTATATAAATACAAACCTTTGTCCTCCTCTATCCTTCTGCTATCATTCCAAATCCAAATAACTGACTAACCTATCCACCACTTAAAATGTACTTGCATGTTTCACCATACTAATTCAACACTAATCCTCTATCGGTCCCGGAGTAGTGTGCTACTTGCCGAAAAAGCGATTTGACGCCTCGTCAGGGGTAGTAAGCACTATATAAATGCAATTACAATACAATACAATACAATAGCCATCACACACATGTTACAAGGATGCAATGGCAGATTACGCATTGGTAAACCCTCATTGTGTCCAGAAGACAAATGTTTGATAAGCTTGTCTATGAAACTGATAATTAATGTCATTCTTGTGAATTTTTTTTTATTGAGTAAAATTAAAATAACAAAATAGATTTGATCAAAGTAACAAGATTGTTTGCAATTTGACTACCACCTGTCTCAAACCATTCATAAATCCAAGTTGCAAACTGTAGCTGTTGGCTGTTTTGAGTGCATTTTATTTAGTTTTCTTCACAAGCCTGTACAGCTCAAAGAGGCAACTTGAGGTGTAAATTGTCCATATATTTATTGTTACCCCAGCAACAGTAATCCCTTGCTCTGACAGCTCTCTCTTAATAGCAGATGATGCTGGGCAAAGGATCCATTAACTACTGACTTGGGAAACTTCAATCGCAGCAAGATCTACTCATATTAAAATACCAATAGATACTCTGATTGGTGTAGGAATCTTAACAAATCACTATTGGGTTATCTATTTAGATAGGTGTCTCCTGGACACCACTTCAGATTTGCTTCATTTTGGTGTCATTTGTATCATTAAATTCCTTGATATGTGACAATATTGGATTAGGATAGTGTGCTGGATATGTTAATTAAACTGTAATTTTATGTTGGTATTTCCACTTATATACCACACCAATTTTGCTGTCTGAAGCCTGACTGCTTGTGCCAAACAACTAAGGGTAAGATTGTGATTCCTCACAGAAACCTCTAGATTGTTTCGCTTTTTGGGAGCTCATCTCTTATCATGATTGAGACCTCATGTTAATGCCTTGTTCCTTTAAGTAGTTGGAGTGTTTACTCCAACATTCTTGTTCAGAAGCATTATGCTTTGAAGTGGACATTTACTGCTGGACCACTGCTGATGTAACATCTTGATGATGTATTTATTGCACCGACTTTCAATTAAACCATACCCTTTGACCTGGAGTGGGGATCATTTCTGGTGTGGGAAACAACAGCGTGCATGACTCCAAGGAGTCAAGGAGGGAAGGATTTGAAGACCATCAACATATGAGCATGTGCCACTCCCTCAATATGAGGTAGAGTGTGGTCCCCAGTTTGCATATCTCTCACGCACAAGAGTTGAAGCTTTCTCGGTTGTGAGAAGGGAGCTTGTGTTACTTGTTGAGTCAGTCATGTGTGGGAACAATATTCTCAAGTGCGTCATCCTTGCCCTCATGCATGTGGGGACAACAGTGAAGTCTGGTGGCGTCCTTGCTGCCAGGCATGTGGGATGAGTGAAGTGTTTCATGCCGTGATTCTCTGCAAGGCAGCAAAATGCAGTTGGCACGCATCTATTTCTTCCTCGTGGAATGTCACATTGACATTTCATGTGTTCCTGACGGACTATGGAACAGGGTTCCACACTATTGGCCAAGGATCGATCATGTTTGTGTTTCCAGCAGTTCAGGCTAAGTACTTAACAATGACTCACCAATTACAAAACATGTCTGGTTCTTAACAGCCAGTGAAGCAGTGTGTGACTGTTTGGACTAATTGACCAATTACGAACAAGGATGGTACCCATGGTCATGGTTCTCAGCATGGAATCTGAAATTATACTGAACTCTTGGTTTTTAAACTAAACACCTAATTTTTTTTTCTCTAATCTGACTTATGGATCTCAAGTTAACAGCTTTATAAAATGCCGTTTTTTTTTAGCGAGTTATTTTTGTGAAGTATTTTTATTCATTTATATTATAATTTGAGTATGAATATATAATTGCCATGGCAGAAATGAATATCGAGTGAATCTGTTTTGCCATGGAAAAAATTGAGAAAATGATTTGACTCTTATCTAGTAGCTAGAGGGGGTGAGAGGTTTTCACCTTGAAGGAAGCAATGGGTATTGTCGCAAATACAAGCATCCAAATGTAAGCATAGAAGATCATAATACTTATGAAAGCCTTGAGGATTGACCAGTAGGAAATGCTGAGGAAGAATGCAGAGATGTATATGAAATGTCACTTAAAAAGCTTGAACTACATTTTGGACCACGTTTTAATGTAGCCATTGAACAACATAAATGTTTTACTCGTACCCAAACTAAACACGAAAGATCTGAGAATTATTTTGCTAGTCCTAGAAATGTAGCACATACTTGAGAATTTGGTGATTTCACCGACTCGGTAAACAGGGACCAACGATTACACTGTACAAATAATACCAAAGTGAAAGAGAAGATGTTAGCAAAAAATCCAAGCCTTAATGAACCCCTAAACATTGTTGAAGGGATGGAACACACTTGCTTTTGGGTATAAAAGATGAATGGTAGTGTAGTAAAAAGAGTATTCGAGAAACAAAGAGTGCCGTTTTGGTGATTAATTGACTTTTACTGCCGTTCCTGAGTTGAGAGGACACGAGTGGTGACTTGAGGGGCTCTGCTGCTACTGTTCACGGCCCCCGCTTCGCGGGAGCCGTTCACGGGACTCAAGTTCTGTTGTGCTTTCACACGCAGGGACTGCGAGGCCCAGCAGGCAACTCACCATCCCACACCTGCAGCCTCCTCCCTCCGTGTACACGCCCCCGCCTGCCTGGTTATCTTCCCCGTTCGGCTCTCGCTCCTCTAGTGCCATTTAGGTGATTAATTGACTTTTACTGCCGTTCCTGAGTTGAGAGGACACGATTGGTGACTTGAGGGGCTCTGCTGCTACTGTTCACGGCCCCCGCTTCGCGGGAGCCGTTCACGGGACTCAAGTTCTGTTGTGCTTTCACACGGAAGGATTGCGAGTCCCAGCAGGTAACTCACCATCCCACACCTGCAGCCTCTTCCCTCCGTGTACACGCCCCGCCTGCCTGGTTATCTTCCCCGTTCAGCTCTTGCTCCTCAAGTGCCGTTTTGGTGATTAATTGACTTTTACTGCCGTTCCTGAGTTGAGAGGACACGAGTGGTGACATGAAGGGGCTCTGCTGCTACTGTTCACGGCCCCCGCTTCGTGGGAGCCGTTCACGGGACTCAAGTTCTGTTGTTCTTTCACACGGAGGGACTGCGAGGCCCAGCAGGCAACTCACCATCCCACACCTGCAGCCTCTTCTCTCCGTGTACACGCCTTCGCCTGCCTGGTTATCTTCCCCGTTCGGCTCTCGCTCCTCGAGTGCCATTTTGGTGATTAATTGATTTTTACTGCTGTTCCTGAGTTGAGAGGACACGAGTGGTGACTTGAGTGGCTCTGCTGCTACTGTTCACGGCCCCCGCTTCGTGGGAGCCGTTCACGGGACTCAAGTTCTGTTGTGCTTTCACATGGAGGGATTGCGAGGCCTTGCAGGCAACTCACCATCCCACACCTGCAGCCTCTTCTCTCTGTGTACACGACCGCCTGCCTGGTTATCTTCCCCGTTCGGCTCTCGCTCCTCGAGTGCCATTTTAGTGATTAATTGACTTTTACTGCCGTTCCTGAGTTGAGAGGACACGAGTGGTGACTTGAGGGGCTCTGCTGCTACTGTTCATGGCCCCCGCTTCGCAGGTGCCGTTCATGGTACTCAAGTTCTGTTGTGCTTTCACACGGAGGGACTGCGAGGCCCAGCAGGCAACTCACCATCCCAAACCTGCAGCCTCTTCCCTCTGTGTACACGCCTCCGCCTGCCTCGTCTTTATACTTGAACCAGTGTCCCACGACGGGGGACGTGCGCGGGTCAAAGCGCGGGGCTAAGCCCGGGCAAACGGCGGGCCCTCTGAGGCCCTCCGAGGCCGGAGTAAGCTGGGCTGGGGCCACCCCCTTTAGTGCATTTTATATTATATCAATTTGTTTGGTGTATTTAATATTTCACTTTTGCAGACTCTATGCCGCAGAGACGGCATTGAAGTAGCCGTGTTTGTAACCCCCTTAGTGGTATATCGTAGTTAGGGAATATCAAATTGTAGTACGGCCGTTGTGCTATTTTATTTGTTTCATTTTTAATTTTATTGGTTTTAGTGCTCCTAGTGGTGACTTGTTCTTTCTAAAATGACTGCAAAAAAACTAAGAACTGGGCGTGTATTAGTGGGTAGGACCTGCTCTAAGACTAAATCAAATCCCCTACGAAACAAGGATACATCTGTTTTACAGTTAAAGGGAAAATGTCAATTATATAGTTTATGGGAAAGGGGAAAGGACAAGGCTCAGATTGGTGGTCTAAAGCCAGAAGATATTAATGGTAAAGGTAAAGATGAAGGTAAATCTACAATAAAAGGATATAGCAATCAGGATGAGGCTATTGTTCTGGTACATTCAGAAAAGTCTGTCTTTAATGCTGGGATGGGTGGTTCTCCAGACCCCCCTATTCTACAGAGGCAATTAAATCATGCTTCTGGGGATTCAAGCCTAAATAACATTGTGCCTCCTCATGGTGCTATTACCAAAACAGTCGAGGTGCCAGTGCATAACTCCCCTTTTTCCCTAGAGGAAGTTTTAAATGTCTCTCCCGGCCTGTCTCTTCCTATGGTTACTTCTGGTAATGATTTTACTCTACCTGATATAGATAATTGAGCGTCACAAGAGACATACCAACTACGAACACAACATGGTTTTAGATGAAACAAACACTCAAAATGTATTAACAACCCCAGGACCTCAACTATATAGTAGTACTCCCTCTAATAATTCTCAATTTTCCTTATCACATGTGAATATTTCTTCGAGTCCTGCTTTTAACATTACTGACACTCATCCTAATCACCCTATTAGGCTTGATAATCCAATCTACGATTCTCTAACCTCTTTAGAACACCTACTATCTTCTATCCTATTATTATTAGAAAAATATGTTGGTGGCTCGGATTGTGTGTTAGAAACAGTAACCCAAATACTTAGGGTATTATTAAATAGTAAACAGGGGATCGAATCTAGTTTACATCATGAGCCATCCCTTCTAGATGCGAAAGCAAGTAAAGATAAGAAGCCTAAGAACAAGTCTGAGACTGTCTTTCAAGCTCTAGATTTAGTCCGAATTGAACAAGATGAGAATCCTCAGCATATCAATGGAAAGAAACCATTTGTTACTCAGGGGAATACCCCGGTAGGTACATTAAAAGCAGCTGCAGCTAATTGCATCTCTGAATTTGACCAAGAAATAGAAATCCTGTCAGACCCCGAATAAAGGTTGGATAAGGAACTATTTCCTATATTTAAACCCCATATAAACAAAGAGAAAGAGAGCGTTTCGGACTCTTCGAATGAAGGAAAAAAGGTTGCAATAGGAATACATAAAAAGTATAGAGGGAAAAAGAAGAAACCAATTCGTAGATTTGCAAAAAAAGACAGAGGAAAATTAATTTTGATGATAATATAGATACTTCCATAGGAAAAAACCTCCCCCAAGATTCTTTTCTTAATTTATCTCAAGATTTAATTGGGCAAACTAAATCAGACCAAGTAATTATGACTATTGAACCAATGGGGCCCTCTAACAGTATTTGATCCGTTGAACAGATAAATCCCTCTAATATTTTATTACCAGCTCTTAATCCCTTAGCCAAGCCTTTCCCTGACATGATTGGAATTGAAAGGGCTTCCAAATGGTCAAATGCTGCTTTTGAAAAAGAAAGCATAGATACCTTCCATCTAGATTTCATTCCACTGTTCGATACGGATATTACCCTAAGTAGATCTTCACTCCTCAATTGTTTTCGGGAGATTGAAAGTCTGAAACTGATCCAAACTAACGATATAGATGTAGTCTCCATTTTGAAACCTGAGGTTGGAAAGATAGCAAGGGTCAGATTTTACTCTAAACTTGTTGTAAATCTTATATTACAAAGGGCTGAAGGATTACAAAGCAGGGGGATTGATGTCATTCCTTTTTTTGCGGAACTTCGTAATGAAAGACTGGTAAACATGCCTCTACTCCCTGTTGCAACTTTAGGCAGTACAGATTGGCCCTCAAAAATCGATGAATTAAAAATGTGTATTTTGAAAAATGAACGCCACGTGACCTATAAAAATCCCCTTCCCTGCCAACCAAATATGGTAGAAGAAAGTCTTAAATGGAATTGGTTGCCTGGTGTTCTGTCAAGTAAATCTACGCCTATTCCCAAACCTTACTCCTTCTTTAAAAATGACTTAAAAATAATCTCATGGAATACAGCTGGAATAAAAAATAGTCCAGAAAAATTACTATACCTGCATACACTAAAAGCTGATGTGATCTGTCTCCAGGAGACTTGGTGTGATGAGAAATTCTTCGCGGGAAAGGACTATTATGTGTTGGATGGCAGTGCTATTCCCTCTAGGAGAGGCCATGCCAAGGGTGGAGTGGCTTGTCTACTCTCCAATAAGATAAGATGGAACTTTGCCCATTACTTAGACTCTAATAATCTGTTTCAGGCAATAACACTGTCAAATCTTGTTAACTGTGATCCACGAAAATCAATTGTATTGATAAATGCTTATATTCCTCCAGATGTATGTTTTAATGTAGGTTTAAAGAGGGTTTTCTCCTTCATAAAGAATCTTCTTGACTCTGAATTCCCTCCCCATATAATTTTATTAGGGGATATCAATTGTAATATCTCTAATTGTAGTCTAGAGTTGTTTAGGAATAAGCTTAAGGAGGAAGCATTACAGATACCGCAAGCTCTTTTCCCTGGTAATATTAAGACCAATAAGAGAGGGAAATTATTACTGGAGGAATTGCTAGCGGTAGATAGCATCATAATAAATCGAAGGCTACCCTCTGATAGTCCGGCAAATTTTACACATAAATCTAACAATAGTGAATCTATTCTTGATTACGTGGCAGTGGGTAGTACTTGCTTTTTTCTTGTGAAAGATTTGTCGGTCTCTAACACAGAACTCAGCGACCATAAGGTACTCGCCATTACTATAAATTTAAACCCATCCTTGACGGACTAGTGGCTTATAAATAGCGAACTGGTGAGTTTTGGAGCCAAAGCTGGGAGATGTTATTGGAATTTTAAGGCTATCAAGGGCTTGGCGAGTATCCTGTTTATGCTTATGTTTGTGCCATTTTTAGAGCGCACAAATACCCGGGGGTGTCTCGGCGCTAAAATACAGAACCATCGCTGAGGTGATAAGTTACACTGGGAAAAGCCAAGTTTTTAGTTTCTTCCTAAAATTGAGAAGGGTTGGGGCAGTTTTGATGTGGAGGGGCAGTGTGTTCCAGAGTTTGGCTGAGGAGGTAGTGAAACATCTGTCACCCCAGTTCACCTTTTTTGTTCGCGGGACTTTCAGCATATGTGCCGAGGAGGAGCGAAGTGTTCTTGGGTAATCAAGCGGGCGAAAAGCTGTTCTGAGGAACTGTGGACCCACGTTGTTGACTGTCTTGTAAGTGATACACTGGGCCTTAAACATTATCCGGCTCCTAACCGGGAGCCAGTGTAATTGGCGGATATGAGAGGAAATAGATTTGGATTTGGGGATGTTTAAGAGGACTCTGGCCGAGGTGTTCTGGACTAATTGAAGTTGGTTGATAACTTTTTTCTGAGCGTTCAATAGAAGAGAGTTACAGTAATCGGTTTTAGAAAAAACCAATGTACTGACCAAGGTTCTACCGGCCGATGATGGAAGGTAAGGGAGCAGTTTTTTGATTCTTTTTAGGATGTAAAAAGATGAGGAGACCACTGAATTGACGTGATGCTGAAATGTCAATTTGTCATCAAATATGACACCAAGGTTACGAACCTTGGTAACAGGTTGAGGTGGGTCTCCTAGCTCTGAAGGCCACCAGTGCGGGGACCAGATGGGGTCCAGCCTCCCGAATGTCATCACCTCTGTTTTGTCAGAGTTTAGTTTAAGACAATTAGATGACATCCAGGAGCTGATGGCCATCATTCCCATTTGAAAATTTGCTGCCACTGATGACCCGTCGTTGTGTACCGAAAGCACAAGTTGGGTATCATCAGCATAGGTTGTCAGGGCAATTCCGTAAAGCTGCCGTTGAGAATCTGGCTGATTGGAATGGATGTGAATTAATATGTTTTGCTGATTTTCGGAATGTAGTAACCTCTATCCCAAAAAAACCTTCTACTATAGGAAATCCTAAAATAATTCCTAGCTGTCTTTGGTATCTTAATGTTGAAATAAATAAATTGGTAAGGGAGCAGTATCTTTTTATACTTCCGAAAGATACCATAGAATAGTCCTATTAAGAAGAAGGAGGAGTAGGGTAAAGGCTAAATTGAAAAGAGAGAATGAAGATACCCTATGGATTAAATTACGGGAAGCGGCACATAAGGGTCAAGCCAGAATATTTTGGTCATTAATCGGGGAGGGTTGTGGATCAACATCTAGTCCTCTACCAATTCCCATTGAAGAGCAAACTTGGGTTGGGTATATTGAGAACTTATATGCCAGCAACAGATTGGTGCCTGAAAATGGTAGAATACATGTGGTTAGCTCTCCTTACGGACCACCGTCCGAAAATGACATTGAATTAGCCATCAAGGGCTTGCGCTCTTCAGGCGCAATGGGTTCAGATGAGCTTCCTATTACGGTCATAAAACAACATAGTAAGATGTGGAGTAAAATTCTTTTTCCAGTTTTTAACTTCTGTTTTTCTTGTAAAACCGTTCTCCCCTCTTGGAGAGGGAGCATATTGGTCCCCCTTCATAAAAAGGGAGTCCGCGATGTGCCACAAAATTACAGCCAAATTGCCCTTTTGGAAGCCATAGGTAAAGTTTTTACAAAATGCCTTCTTAAATCGATCAACTATTGGGTGTCCAAGGATGAAATCTTGCCCTTTGAGCAGACTGGGTTTAGGCAAAGGCATGGTACTTTAGACAACTTGACGGCATTGCAAGTTATAACAGAAAAATATGTCAAGTTTCGAGGAGGGAGAGTCTATTGCGCCTTCATAGATTTCTCCACAGCATTCGATAAAGTAGATCGACCTTTGCTGTGGAGAAAATTATCAGACCTAGGCATGCCGTCCACTCTCCTGGAGCTAATAAGAGCTTTGCACTCAGACACCTGGTGCAGAGTCTTGTTAGGTGGGGAAAGGGGACTTTCTCAAGTAATTACTACAGCCAATGGGTTAAAACAAGGCTGTTTATTGGCCCCCTTATTATTTTCCCTCTATATAGCTGATCTTCCTCATGTTTTGTCATTAAGTGAAGAAATTGCTCCGGTCTTGGGGGGTACCCCAATTGTTTGTTTGCTGTATGCAGACGATATTTTAATCCTGGGTTTAACAACAAAATGACTAAATAATCGTCTGAAGGCTCTCTATAAATATGCGGAGGCACACCACCTGAAGATAAATGTCTCAAAAAGTAAAGTAATGTGCATGATGGGCAGGAAAAAGTTGAAATATGCAAGCTTTCCATGGTCCGTAGGTGTACAAAGATTGGAAGTGGTACAATCTTATGTCTTCCTTGGAAAAGTTATTACAAGTAATTTAAGTGAAAAGGCTCACATAGCAAACAATACCCGGAAAGCAATTATCCAAGGTAAAAGTCTACTTTCGCTCTATAAGGCTACTGGTAGAAGGCACTTCGCTATTTTGTTAGAGGTATATTGTGCTAAAATTCCAGCATCACTACTTTATGGTACGGAAATACTTGATATAAAAACCTGGGGCTTCTTAAATACTACGGAAGGCAACATTTTGTGCAGTCTAACCACGGTTAATACAGCGTGCTCTACAGCCGCCTTTAGACTGGAATTCGGCCTACGTAGCAGTTGGGTCCAGGGCTTAGCGGTGATAGTGCGCTGGATTTTTAATCTTGCAGGGGGAGATCCGGGTACCCTAAGATATCTTATAAAAACTGAGTTGTTAGGAAATTTTTGAAGAACATTCACTAATTGTAAAAAACTGCGGTTGATCTTTTGCAATTTGATGAATCGGTTCTCTTTACCTTATCTGCATTTCAGCTGAAGTCCATCTTGAAGTTGGCCTCTTGGGAATTAAGCTTTAGGATGGATAGGGAAGCACGTACCTTGTAGAAAGGCGTCTCTCTGGCCATTGATTCCTGCCTAATGAGAAAAGCCCAAACTTATGTCACCTGGAACCTCTCTCATGGTGTACGGCGATTCTTGTTTTTATTGAGGCAGGACCCACTTCCTTTGAATACTCTTTTGTCTAGATGGTACGGCTCCTCAGCCTTATGTAATCTTTGTAACAATTCAACTCAGGATAATACCCATGTTCTTTTTGTGTGCCCGGCCCTACTTGTGCTTAGGCGCAAGTGGTTGAGACCAATTTGTCTCCAATTAAGCATCTTCTCTGCCACCTCATTTATAACCCCCCTAATGAAATGTTCTGTTATAAAATGTTTAACTTTTTAAAAAGTTTCTTAGCTATATACTAAAAGGTTGGAAATGTCGATTTTATTTTGTATTTTATCTATGACTGTAGGTAATTGTATTTATCTTGAAAATCGTTTATGTGGATCTCATTTGAGTTCCGAAATCATAAATAAATAAACTTGAAACTTGAACTTGTATTCGAGAAACAAGACAAGGTGATTGAGGGGGAAACTGAAATTGTAAAAACCAATACGGAGGATTTTCTATTGAAAAGGGGCAAAAAATGTAAATGTTTTGAATTTGGGAGTTTTAGTCACACTGCAAATTATCCTAATTGCTATGCTAAGGAAACGTGGGAATTGTGGCCATTTTGCCAAGGTGTGTAGCAGTAAAAGTGGTAAGAAGCAACAGTTCTAGTGGATTAAGATTCACCGTTCATGCTTTTTTATTTCAATAACGTTTTGACATTTATAAAACTCAACATTACACGCAAATGCATAAGTGTTGCTTCTTTCGAGGCATCACATCATAGCATTTACTGTCATACGTAGCCTGTCCTAACAAAATAATGAAACAAAGTTTTTTTTTCCTCCTTTCAAATAAAACATCACCCCCACTACCCCTGCCCCCACTCAACGTTCTGTGTCCGGTAGTCCGGTTGTTTTTCTTTACCACATTCTTCCCATCTACTCTTATCATAAACATGGTCTGGATGTTCTTGCACTACTGTTTACCCCGGGGAGAATCCTCCCCCTCCAGGGGTCCCCTGATATGTGGCTTTAGCTTCACTTTTTAAATCCACCAACAAAGCAGCCCATGCCATCAAATCATCCACTAGCTTCTCATCCTTTCCTACCGACTTCATGCGTACATCCTCCGCTGTCACCCACTCGCTTGCATCCTTGAGCCAATCCACAACACAAGAGATCCCGGGAGACATCCATGCTATCACTATCCATCTCCCAGCCCTCACTAGGCCCTGATTGACAAATCGCTTGCTTAGTTTTTTATTCTTGGGTGTAGGTAGCAGGCCTAGTAATACTTGCCGAATTTTCCTGGGTATGGACCAGCCCGAAGCCTTGTGTAAGCACTTAAGTATGTCCTCCCAGTAGGGAACCAGCGGAGGACAGGGCCAGACCCTATGCAGAAAGTCCCCGCCCATGGCATCTGGGACACTCATTACTTCGGGCCGGATAGATTGTATCCGCGGCATGAGGTACACCAGGTGTATTGGATTATATTGGAGGAGCTTAAACCTCGGATTTCCACTCACTCTCTGCACACCCCCATGGACTTTCCTCCATTCACGCTTTGTCAGAGCCTCCGTCATGAGTGCATCCCATTTTGAATGAATGCCCAGAGGCACTCCCACAAGATCCTTCCTCAAAGCTCTGTAAAGAACCGAAACAAGGCATCTACCCCTTGCCATGTATAGCATTACTTCCAGGATCTTAGTTGTGGGAGGGTCATCTGGGAACCCCTGCCACAGCTCTCGAACCACACTGGATATTTTCCTGTGCTGTAAAAATTGGACCCGTCCTAAATTGAAGGTTTCCTGTGCTTCGTCTCGTGTTATAAATTTCGAGTCAATGTAAAGGTCCCTTAACGTCAGGCAGCCCCCTTCCCGCCACCGAGGCACTGACATGGAGTCCGCAATGCTGGTGACCTGACTCAGTCCCCAGAGGAGCATATCTGGGGTGAACGGAGCTTTCCGCACCACAATTCTCACTACATTCTCCCACACTGAAGCCACATGACGTTCACCATTCATACTTATTGGTGACACGTATTGGGAGGCTATTTATGGTATGGATGATATTAGGTTGTCTCCCTCTGATAATAATACAGGAAGATATGGTGGAATAAACATTGGTTTGATTGGGCTTACAAATATGAAAATGTAATTCTATTTTCTACAAACAACAATTGTATTAAAAAATCCTTCAATCAATTTCATAAACCACAAAGCATATATGAATACATTCTTATTTACTTTTATTAAAAATTGTTTTCTTTTGGTTATGATGACACCATCATTCCCTAGTTTACTAAATTGATTATTACTTTTTTAATTTAAACATAGGCTAGGCTTCATTAAAGAGATGCAATTAGGCATTTTGTGGGACACTCTCATCGGGGAATTCCTGTTTTATATAACTAATAAAACACTTAAAAAAATAAATGGACATGAATAGACTCTAGAGTAATTATTGAATTATTGTATGTATTATGTGATGTAGTAATTGGAATGCATTTTTTGTCCTTCTTTGTCCCTATAGAAGAAAACTTTTAAAAATGGTAGTCCTGAAGAAGGTGGAAGAAAAGTATATTTTACTGTTCACCGAAACGCAGCGTTGATAACTCTGTATATTTTTAATTTATCGATATGAATGTGAAAATTTTGTATATTTGTAATTGTTGATAAGAATGTATATTGGGTTACCTTACGTGATGGTGGTCTCATATGCAGCATTTCCATTCAACTTTGATCTAATGTATTGTGGATTCTTCATAAACCAAATGGAAACAATTTTTCTTAAAAGTTAATAATAATTTATTCATATAAGCTTTGTGGTTTATGATACTTATTGAACAAATTTTGAATCCAATTGCTGTTTGTAGATTATGTATAGGATCTTGTCCATTTGATTCTTACCCTAAGTGCGCAACTTTTCAGAAGTATGCATATACATGTGAGGAAAGGGAATCTTATAATTGTCTTGGGAATCCAATTAAGGCCTTTGCTTCTTGTTCTCTTCATGGTACTGAGGAGCGGTACCCAGTGAACCTTCATGAGGCATTAGCTTGTTTGTGGGCAGTCCAACATTTTGGGTTTTTCCTTTGGGGTTTCCCTTTTGTTGTGAGGGCAGACCATAAGACTCTGCTGCAAGTGTTTTTATACGAAGGGTCTGGGAGAGCTACTCCTAGAATCAAAAGATGGATGGAATAGTTAGAAGAGTATGATTTCTAAGAGGCATACATATATGGTACACATAATGCTATTACAGACTGTTCATCCAGCTTGCCTTTGGCAGTCTAGTGATACTGCGGAAGATTAACAGTCAGTCAATTGGCTTGCTGAATCAGCATTGATGGAACAAAAATGGGTTACAGAAGGGTAAATGGATGTTGTGAACCTTCAGTTGAAAAGATTAGTATTTTGGAGTTGGCCCAGAACGTTCTGGGGTTTAGATCACCAAGTCATAGACTACCGGGATGTTCATGGTGAATTATAAATTAAAAGTGCTGAACTATGCAGGGGCAATAGATTAATTGCCTCAGTGGTTTGGAGGAGTAAGATTGTGAATTTTTGCTCATGAAAGGCATTTAGGCAGGAATCTCACAAAAAGCCAGATAGAGGGAGAGATATTAGTGGGTTGACATGGATAGACTGAGGGAAATGGTGGTAAGAGATTATGTCCAATGAGCTTGCTGTGACAAGTCTAAAATTGTTAGGAAGGCGCATCTCTCTCCAGTGGAAATTCCTGTTAAGCCTTGGAGCAAAGTAGGACTGGACATTATTGAACTGTTTGAGCTGTTACCTTTGGGTGAAATATATGTTTTGGTTTTGGTGGGTTATGCAGCCAAAAGGATTTGTGAAATTTGTGTAAGTGTTTTTACAACCAAGGTTGTCATTGAGTTCTCACGTGAAGTGTTTGCATTAGAAGGTTTTCCCGAGACCATTGTCACTGATGACAGAGTATAGTCTATTTCTTTAGAAATGAAAGGTATCCTGAAAAATCATCTATCACTCATTTCAAAACAGTACATTATGCACCCGGGGCTAATGGACTGGAGGAACACATGAGCCAGTTGGAGAAAGAGTGTGCTCAAAGATCAGTGGATAATAAAGTTATGCTCAAAGGAATTTTGAGAAAAAAAGTCTGGCCTTATTATTGCACTTGTGACAGTGTAACAGGTTTACCTCCATTTCAATGTTTAAAGGGAAGGAGAGCATGTCTCAAACTTAATCCATCGCGGCTGAAGTGCAATAACAATAAAAATAGGTTGAATAGTTCCATTGTAGAGAGCAAAAGGTTGGAGTATTAAAGAGAACACAAGAGTTGGTATGGTACCAAGCATGGTGTGCAAGCAAGCAAGTGGAAAGTGGGTGACAGTGTTTTTGTCAAGAAGCCTGATATCATCAAGAAAGGAAAGCTCATGCACTTTGGGCCAGTTAAAATTAGCTAAGTAAACAGATGTGGTGCTCCTGGACTTTGGTGATGCCTGCAGCAATTCAAGACTGATGCGTATGGGAACTTGTGGAGTGGGAAAAACAACAAGTATGAGAATCTTGAAGTGAAAACAGAGGTCAGAAGAGCGAGTAGAGTTTGGAAGGTAGAAGCATTTTATGGATTTTCTGCACTACTGATTTGTGTAAGGATTTGTGTATTACTGATTGTTCTAAGGAGTTGTGCATTACTGATTGTTCTGTTTTTCATTAGTTTGTTATATTTTATTATTTCTATTATGTTTTTATAATGACAGTGTAATTGTTGTGAATTATTCTTATTTTTTTGCAAACCTTTTTTATTATTGTAAGAATAAAAAAACACGGACATTTGCCAGCAATGGTTATCACAATTAGCTTCAGTACATAATTACACATCTGACATTATCAGGACGATCATCTCCCAGATTGCCGTGTTATTTCACCCATTTAACTTGCATCGATTCCCCACTGTTTCATCAGACTCTTCTCCTCCGGGGGGACCTCCAATCGGCTTTCAGAGCCTTCCTCTACTTTCATTCCAGCCACCTCAAAACTAGGTCCATTTATGTGGGCAACCTCTCCCTTTATACACCATCCTCTCCGACTGCATGCACCAGTCCATGTCGACTTCCCAATCTCGGAATGCGGGCCCCGCTTCTGTCCTCCAATTTCTAGCTATGTTACGCTTGGCCACCATTAGGCCAAATGTGACCCACAATCTTTGCTCAACCTTTAGTTTAGTTGTCTCCCAAATATTTAATAAACACCATTGAGGTGAAGCCTCTATCTGTGTCCCACACACTGTCATCATTCATGCTACAATCTTTCGCAGTGCGCCGGTCTTTCTTTAAAACGTGTCACAGCTCCAAGCAGGGCCCGCCCTCCTCCCCATGTGGTTCCCGCCACCCCCAGCCAAATGCGGTAATTTACTAATCACGCCCGCACTTAGCAGGCTCTTTAAAAAGGCGTTCTCCTTCGTCCCGGTTTTAGGACGCATGCGCTAAGGTATAGCGCCGGCTGGAACGCCACCGAACCGCGCGGTCGTTGTACTTTCAAGTAAGTGTTTTCCCTGTCCCACATTTTTTCCCCCCGTTCCCTTTGCTCGACTTTGTTAATTAATATATACACTGTCTCCATTACAGTGCCCGTTGAAGATGACAACTTCTCCTTAAATTAATTTGGGCTCTGTGACATTTTCGGCATCACTTGCAGTAAGCCCCGACCGTATTAACCGATTCCAGCCTCTTTTAGGGTCCGCATGCTCCTATTGTTGATTCCATTTTCCATTTCCTTTCAGGGACCCTAAATAAACATTTTTATGACCTCGGGCTCCAATCACTCGTGGACTTCATTAACCTAGGTAATTCCTTTAATGTTTGTGCAACACCAATTCATGCAATTCATCCCATGGTTGTAAACCCACGTTTTACTTCCTTTTTTACAGCATGAAGTTGTCCCACTTTCGTCCTCTTTCACTTTAGCCCCTGAAGGTTCACAAGGCTTTACAACCGATCTCGGAATCGACCGCGCTACAATTGCTAACTCCAGCTCACCCTGAAACGATTTCCGTCAAACATAGGGGTGAGAATTCACTTTGATTTCCTCACTTACGCTAAGCAATTCTGTTTCTGCAGTCCTAATAGAGTTGTCCATCCTTTCAAACAGGTCCACGTTCTCCATCCGGCAGTTTTGAATCACTATCCAACTGACACTTTTTGAATAAAGACTTTATACTACATGTACAAGGTGAGTAAAAGTGGGAACATTATTAGTTGCCACTATGGAAACGCTGAGTTAGTATGTTTTAATTGTGAAAAGGAAAGTTCTTTTTACCATCACGTTGTTCTCTTCTAGACCCAGACTCACGTGTCCTAAAATTCCTACGGTTCCTACCCCACGCTCTTGATCCACACTAATTGGTAAGCCGTTGAGGGTACGCTAGAGTCGCTCAGCAAATAACCATATGATGTTAGGTCCTGCACCTAATAGATTAGTTGTCCAACTCATGTCTCTCAACTCCTTTTTCTTTGTTTCATTTTTTTTCAGATACTTCATTAGGCCCTGAAGAGAATCCCCAATAACTTGGTGGGATTCGAAACGCATAGGTCCTGCCACACACTGGTCCGTGAGAGCTGCTGGTTATCTAATGAATCTCTCCTGCAGCTACGTTGTACATTACCTCTGATTGATAATTCCAATGAGTTTTGATTAATTTGTTTGATATACAGGAATGTACCTGGCAAAAATTTATTTTTCCACTTCATTGTAAAATCTTCGCAGACCGTGGCTTTTTCTTCCTCTGTATTGTAATGTGTATATATTGTATTATATGCTGTGTGTTTTTTATTTGACAGTTTGAGTGTGTAATGTTTGGCTGTGATATGCGTGAAATTTTGAATGAATGATTGATGTATAGTTATATTCTAATGTCGCATGTGTCCTTTTTTATAAGAATCTCTTGTTGTATGATAAACTGAAGAATTTGTTTGAAATGTTCATGCTATAATTTTTCTAAAATAAAAAGCTATTAATTAGCACTTCCCTTCCTGGAATTTCTCTTCTAGTTTAGGACGTCTATTTGTTTACTTTAATTCACCCATATCAGTACTGGCAACCCTGTTTGTTTTATATTTATTTAGGCTCAGCCTTACTGATTAGAACCAGCCCTTAGTTGTTTCAAGTAGAGAAGGATGTCATCTGCATAAAGGGAGATTCTATCCTCCCATCCGTCATCTAATAAATGGGTCAACCCTTATACACACCCCTAGTTGGGTCCAAGACCAGAGCAAATATCAAAGGAGAGAGGGGACATCCCTGCCTCATCCCTCGTTGTAATTTAATAGTGCTAAAGGTTCCACGTAAAGCAGTCGGACCCAAGTTAAAAACTTCTCTCCAAATCCTAGTCTCTCAAGGACAGCGAACAAGAAGGGCCATTCTACCATGTCGAACACATTCTTAGCATTGTCATCTCTCCCCAGCACTCCCTGGAGTCGCCATAAGTGCTGTATTTCTGTCGGGCATGAAGGCTGACTGGTCAGGGTGGATTAATTTGTATAGCTTTGGAACAAGTAAGATTGCCAACACTTTTGCTAAGATCTTAACCTCTGCGTTTAGTTGGGAGATCGGTCTATAAGACGCACAGTGACCTGGTGGTTTCCCGGTCTTGTGTATCACTATTATATTCGCGGGCCTTTGATTTTCAGGCAATTTCACGGCTTTAAGGCTTTCCTGCTACATCCTCACTAAGTATGGGGCAATTTTGGACGCAGTCAGCTTATAAAGCTCAATTGGTAAGCCATTTGGGCCCAAAGCTTTCTCTGCGTTCAATGCTTTGATAGCCTTTACTACTTCTCTGTCTGTAAGTTCTACTTCCGAACTGTCTCTGTCTGCTGCCTCCAGTGAGGGCACATAAAGAGTTGCCAACAGTTCCCTCGCTTCCGTATCTGTGGCTTGCGCCAATGGTGTATATAATTGCCTATAATAGTCTGCAAATTCATTTGCAATTCCCTTTCAGTCTCGCACTGCCTTTCCCTTTTCTATATTGATCTGGAATACCCATTTGGAAGCCTCTTCTCTCTTGTCCAATCATGCCAGCAGCTTGCCTGCTCTGTCCCTCACTGCTTACCAGCGATGCAGGGTTGCTCAGTGTCTGGCTCTAGCCGTGTCCTCAGCAATATCTCTATATTCTTTGTGTTTAAGGCTTAGCCTATGCTGTGTGTCTGTTGGATCTGGCAAAGGCAGTTCAGCTTCCAATTTACGGATGTCCACTTCGATGTCTTCCAGCTGCTTTTGTTTTTCTTTTTTGTGCCCAGTATCAAGGAGACCCCCTGAATCCTAACTAACGATTTGTAGGCCTCCCATAAGACCTGGGTTGATTTTATCGAGCCTACCAGCATACCTTTTGCATACCAGCACGTATCAGCGGTATTTTCAAGTACCATGGATTGAGTGCTACTATATTATCTCTGGGTGAGGGGTTGCTGCCATAACTAGTACAGATCGAAGAGTGATCAGAGATTCCCATCGGGAGGTAAATCATCTCTTCAAACCCTGGAAGTTTTCCTGCCAGCCCAAATACCATGTACCCCAGAGTGGAAGGTGTACTGGCGGGTTTGCGGATTCCGTATCCCCCATACATCCACCAGGCCTTTTGACAATCAAAAATCTGCTAGAAGCTTCCTGGAGGGGTCTTTCTGTCTTGCTGGTAAGCAGTATATTTCGACACTGAGAGCTGCGTTATAGTCTCCCCTATAACTAACTCTCTCTGCGGTAGGGTGAAATATGTGAGCTAAGGTCTGCAAGTGTGGGCGCATGGAGTCTCTAGGATATATAAGGGGACATAATATTGAATGGTCAGCATTCCCAATATCTCAATAATGTTACAAAATGGCCATTGGAATCATGTGTGAACTTTTGCATGCAAATGGAAAGGTTTTTCACAAGAGTATGCCAACTCCTCTAGAGCCTCTGGTGTAGCCTGCATGCACCACCAATTTGTATCCCCACCTATTTAATGCACAAAAAGGGGTCCCCTGTATGTGAGTTTCTTCCAGTAGGACTATATCAGGCGAATGATGTTTCAGGTACTGCAGCACTACTCCCCTTTTAATTTTGTCCCCCAGCCTATTCACATTCCAAGAAAGAATGTTAAAGTTACCTGACACTCGTGACATATTCATATTGCTCATCTATAAAATCTGGGTGCTCAGCCCGTACTTCCAGCGATGTCGGAGGGGACCCATGTATCATCAGTAAATAATTGAGCGTGATGAGGAGCCACCAGGGGTGGGATGACTTTACATAAGCTTTCAGTGCTATACTGGAGAAGTCTTAATTAGCTGCATTCTGACGTTTAAGACAAGTGTTGTGTGTCATGCCACTTTGATTAAGACGCTGTCCCATGAAAACATATACATCCAACTAACATAGCAATACCCCCTCCCTGCCTCTCTGCATTGTGGACTTAGAATTGCCCACCCCTTCAACTTGCAGAGTGCCTGTGTACCCCATCCCTCATCTCCTAGTGTCAAGGAGCATGTGTCAACCAGTCCTCCACCCATCATGACCCCCCACCTGGACCTGTAAAAACATTTTTCCACACAGCAATGTTAAAGTTGGGATCCCTTAGGATTGCGTGCCCTCCCATTATTTACTCACAGAATCAACCTCTCTGCGTCCTGAAGCACAGTAGCCTGGTTTCTACAGGTCTGTGGATGTGGAAACGCCAGTTATAGGCTCCTGAGTGGGCCTAATCATTTCACTTCCGTCCCAGGTGCCGTCCGACATTGCATGAAGCACCCGGCCCCAAGTTCTCGAGGTTTCAGTTAATACCGATGTGAACCTTTTGGCGGCTAGGAGTCTGGGGATCTCTCTGCAGCAGAAGTTGTCTCCTGACCCTGTTGCAGTACCTGAAATCGCTTTTCCTTGCCTCTTCTCTGTTAACATGCACTAGATCTCCTATTTCCGGGTTGTCGCCAACCATTCAGCCATTCCCAGGTTTACTCTGGGGAGTCAATGAACCACGACTTTCCCTCCGCTAACACGCAGAGTCTGGCTGGAAATGGCATTGCATATTTTAGTTCTCTTTCACAAAGTACTCTTTTAAGCTCTAGAAAGGAGCGGCGCATCTTTTGGACCATGATGGTAATGTCCGGAAAGAAGTTGATTGTGGCTTTGCATATTTTAATGGGGGGGGGGGGCTAAGTGAGCAGTTTCTAGTATTGCGCATTTGTCTCTATAATTGAAGATCCTCGCAAATATTGGACACGGGGGTGCCCCTGGCTGTGGTGGGCCCCCCTGGGACACTGTGGGCCCGCTCCACCGAGAAGTAGTTGGAGAGCCTGCGGGCTGCAGATGTTTCGTGATGAGGTCCTCAACAAACAGGTCCATGGCTGGGACTTCTGCCCATTACCGAACAACCAAAATTCTCACATTGTTCCAAAATTCTCCAGCTTAGCCTCCAGAGCTGCAGAGGGGTCTGGAGTTGTTTTATGTGGGTTTCAAGTACCTTGGTAGAGGATTGTAGGCTTGCTATGGAATCTTCAGCAGGTTTCACACCTAATTCACGCAGGGCTGCATGCATTAATGCTACTTGTGAGGTGAATGTGTCAATCTTGTTTACCAGAGAGGACCGGACACCCTGGATTGCCTTGACTATATCTTGTATTGTGACGGCGCCCTCCTCTGCCACTGCTTTTTGCCGCATATTGCCTCCCTCATCCATCAGGACATCTGGCTTGGGTTGTGCAAATTTATGGAGTTTCGTTTGGTGCGTTACATTAGGTCTTTGTGACCTTACATTGCGTTTGGCTGGCTTTCAGTAGTAAGCGTTCTGTGCCCTTGTGCACTTTACTGACTGTGTAGTTACTCTTAGGCCTTTGTCTTCAGAGCGAATGGTCTCGCCCAAATGCTGGTGTGCACTTGTGAAGGGCCGTCTAAACGATTGATACTCAGTCCCCCTTATATAGTATCAATGGCCTGGGGTATATTATTTAGGTGCTAGAGAGGGCATCCTCCTTCCTCTAGGTCTTCAAGCAAATGTGCGGTTTTAGCGGCTCAGGTAGGAGAGAAGGGGGGCCAGGGGAGATCCCTACTGTATCGCCATCCACAGAGACACTCCCTCTCTGACCGGGGCCTTCCTTCTTCCCTCCCCCTGTAATGTGTTCTGCGTATCAGCCTCGAAGTGTCTCCTTCACCCCTTGAGTCCACAACACTGTCTCGCGGCTCTGTCCCAGGATCAACTGTCGG
This sequence comes from Lissotriton vulgaris, assembly GCF_964263255.1. NCBI lineage: Eukaryota > Metazoa > Chordata > Amphibia > Caudata > Salamandridae > Lissotriton > Lissotriton vulgaris. The sequence goes on along the minus strand of NC_141698.1, from coordinate 937,291,080 downwards.
CCGCACCCTTCACTGGCACCTGCATGCAACTTTTTCCGTGTGAGGCCAGAATCTGCCATGCCCCACAGTACCTGGACTGCCTATCTCCAGTACTCGAAGGCCAGGTCGTTGCGTCTTTTCCCTTACCGCCTCTATTAGGTTCTCAAAGCTGGGGTCTCCCGCTGAACGCCGCCACAGCAGTCGCCTTGGTGTCGCCACACCACGAGTCGCCTCCTGGAACTTCGGTCAGGTGCCCGAAGGATTGACACATGGCCGACCTCGTTCCTCCAGGCCACACTTCCAATGCCTCAGAGTTCCTGCCGGAGGTGGGTCAACACAGAAGTTGTGAACTCCTCAACCACTCAGATCGACGACGGGGCTCCTCTGCACTCCCTCAGTGTGTGGCAAACAGATAATGTGTTGGATACACAGGGTTTACGATGGATGGCTGCCGGTGCTCATTCAAGGTGCGGCCATCTTGATTGGCTGTAGGCCACACCCTGTGACATTATTTTTAATATTTGTTTGGGAGAAAGATGTGTAATGTCTTGTTCCTTTGTGTGGTTGGAATGTATACTCCAACATTCTTGTTCAGAAGTATTAGGTTTTGAACTAAACTGATACTGATGGACCACTGCAGTAACTTCCTGATGGTGTATTAATTCACCTACTTCCAAATAAACCGTACCCGTTTATTTGGAGTGTGAATCTTTACTAGTGTGTAACACAACACCTCCCAAACTCTAAATTAGCAGTGCAGTTCCCTACAATGGTTTTTACTTTGCTTGCTAGTTGGGCCCTGGACCGCTCAGTTAAGGGACTTGATACAACTGAGCCTCCAATTTGGTGCTGATGGAGTCTCGTTCAGACAACTGGTGCCTGTGTCGGAAAAGGCATTAGGAGACGAGGGGTAGGTCTAGTGGCAAAAGTAAGGATGGAGGAGCAGAGGCCATCCATTCTTGTCTACGTCCAGATGTTCTACTCATCAGCAACCGTTAGTCAGCAGTAAGCCTGCATCTGCCCTGCAGAGAAGAAATCCCACCGTTATAAGTGGTCCAAAGTAAATGCCACAGACAGACCTATATTATTGTATCATTTGTGCTTCTGCAGCGCAAACCACCAAGAAAACCAACTAAAAAATCCTCCATGTTCTCCTCTTAAAAAAAAAAAAGTGTTTGCATACAAAGTACCGATAAAAGGTCTGCAGTTAGTGATTATCTGGCTAGCAGCACGTCAGAGTGCTGTGAACAACATATTGTTCATGGACTACACTTTGGTAAGCACTGGTTTTGATGGGCCATTTGGCTATGGCTGCCTTCTGACAACAAAGGAGAGTAAACAAGTTCCAAAACTCTCTGTCTCTGTCAAAGGACAAGTGCCACAAAAGTCACCCCTACTAGAGATATTAAGTGTCACCCCACTTAAATGACCCCCAAAGATGGAGAATAAAATTGTAATTCATTACCATTTATTTTTCATCCTCCCGTCCTGAACCGAGGGTCAGGATGGGGGCGGTGGCAGGGCTGCTGCTGAATTACAGCAGAAGGGAGGCGGGTGGACTTTTTGTGCACTTTTCAAAGTGTACATGTCCCTTTTGCTGATTGTCTCTCGATAGCCAGCCACACATGCACACTTTGAAACCTCTAACCCAGTTGTCTTAAGACAGCTGAGTTAGATTAAGTGCAGGGGTCCAGTATTCTTGGGAGCGGCGAGTCAGGCTGCTCCCTCCAATCAGGTCACTGCTCACAAAACATGAGAGCAGCACCAGGATTGGTGCCCACAAAGCAGTTCCTGAGAAGCGGTCTGGACCGGAGGATGAGGACGTGGATCAGATACGTTTATTTAAATAAATATTAGTGCGCACACCCGCCCCCCCCTTCCTGTAGATGCCAGCCGCAACTGAAATAGAGGGAACAAATCAATTTCACATTTCGAAAAGAGTAAAGAACAGGCCTAGGGAAAGTGTGCAAGGAAGAAAATGATCTCAGTTGTAAAAGGGGTAAGCTGGAGGGAGTGAGAAGAAATTCAGACTTGCAGAGAGGTCATGCACCACAACACACCACTGCTACAAAATAAGTCAAAGAAGTGATTTAGCGATCCGGGACTAACACATTTCCATTACCTGGGACCAATTCATTACCCAACAAGCCCCTTCACTCTGGATGAGTTAAGTACCAAACTTACCAATATCCAATTAACATATCATCCTCGCATATACTTTGTGGCAATGCAATCTTTATTTATGTAATCAGGGTTTGACAAACTAATACCTGGAACTTGTAATACTCATTATAAACCAAATTCAGTAACTCTATAAAGACAAACTCACTTGTAAATTTATAATGCTTTATCTAAATAATGTGATTGCTCATCAAAATACAATACAGCTCGAATCATCGATTACCACACAAGAAACAATAAATGAAAATGACAGAAGTACATCTCAACATCAATGCAATGAGTGAGTGGATAAGCGTAGAGACAAAAGATTAGAGACAACAGACATTTGCAAAATGATTATGCAAACTCAGATATTAAACTAACCCAAGAAGGAAATTAGGAAAACTACCCTCTGGCCATGAGAGCAGCAAGGCCCATCAAGAAGAATTGAAGAGCAAAGACCTAAGTCTGGATTTAGCAAACAGGAACAGCCAGCCCAAATAGGAATAGGCGACAGCAATGCAGCCCTCTCCTCTCGCAAAGAAGAAAAACACGCAACCGATAACCCCCCCCCCCCCCCACGGGGTACCTAATATTATACTCTAAAACGCTAGAACCCACATTGTATCATAACACACAATTTCTCTTCATTCCATTGGTTAAGGAAGGGGGTGTACTGTCACACAACTCTCGTCATAACACTTTTGTAAGAATGTCCATTGCCCTGTTTACAATACTCATTTTATCAACTTCTTGCCCAGGAAATACAAATTTGAGCTGCTGCCATAGTACACGTTTCCTCCATCTCGCTCATGTAACAACTCTTGTGCCTCGATTGTTTATTGCGCCACTCTCTAAGGAAGTGTTCCGCTTCCAAAGATTATTTTGTTTCTCCATGCAAACTTTGGCAAGCACACTGGACCCGTAAAGGACAAACAGTTTTCCACCTTCCCTTTCTCGCTCAGATAAAACCCTCATTTATTTTCTAAAATGACAAAATGACTCTCTGGCCTTTTCTGCAGAGCAGAAAACCATTCTTCTATGAAAAACAAACACATTCATTGTTAATCACTTATTTGGCTATACCATAGCGCACCCACGGTGTGTTCATTTACCCATGCGCACCCCAGATTAATGTTATTTCCAGCACACATTAGTATAGAACAATCAAGCAGCATTAGTCCTTTTATTTTCCATTAGTCATAAGCATTTGCTTCCTACTCCAACATTTTAGTTTGCGCTTGCGCAGTTTCATTTTCCCTTATGCTAGCCCTTTTCGCATTTTGTTTGCACATCACACAGTTGGTGATTTCACCCTATGGGAGTTCAATCCGAACAGGTTTTATTTCACGAAAACCCTGCTCCATCAGAAGGAAAGAGAGATCTGGTAATCAACTGCAAAGAAGTGTCAGGAAAGGCCAAATAAAAGGGTGAGAGAACATTTGGGGTGTTATTTGTGTTTTTATTTAGGTATGTTCTAAAGTGCTGGGTGACATATTGCGAGCAACAAAAAACAAACAGAAAGCAGGATATTAGTCCCCTCACAGTCCAGCAGGATGCAGCGGAAACTCCACTCTGGCGTTCTCTAACCACGTGCCAAGGGAAGAGGATTCAGTCATAGGAACTCCTGATTCATTTGGTGTTAAGGAGTTTCCTGAATCTGATGTAGCTCGGTTGGGTTTTGAGGTCTGGATCCTGGGCGTCCCAGAGGTTAATACCTTTAACTCCCTATGGATGTCCATCATATTTCAGTCGGTATCCTCTGTTATTACTGTTGTTATTCAGTTTGTTCTTTGTTGTCTCATCAATAAGGCTGTTTTTTTTAGCACCTTAATGTCCCCTAAGATAAGCGTCTGCACCCTTTACATGGTATTCTAGTCTCTTCTATTCTTCTGTGCTATTCAGAATGCTAAACTGTAGCAGGACATCCAACAGGGGTTTGTGCACGATTCAGGATTCAGAGTTGTGCGGAAATTACATCAAATGGTAATTACCATTCATCAAAATTTCAACAGCCACATTTTGACAGGATAAACCTGGCAAAAATGTCTGGGTTAAAATGGGCTGAAAAAAATTGTAAAACGTTTTGTAATTAGTGAATCCAGTGAATACTACTCCTTGTTGCATCCATATTTACCAGATGCCTTAATAACTGCCCACTTATTCAGCCAAATAGAAATGACTCCTGAGTGTTTTATTTTGTCATTCTGAATTAAAACTACACTCTTGGAGTAAATTAGTAGCTCCTAGGCTGTGGTAGTACCAGGGGGGTTTTCAGGGTGGTCAGAACATTTATGTGGCCAAAACACGGGTTAAAGGGTAAAATTATTGTTCTAAAACCCATGCCATACAGTGTTCGAGATTTTCATTATTGATGCTTCCATCGGAGCGATTCTAACTTTCATGACTGAAACCACAAATTGATGTTTTGGAATTCTGTTTGAAGGTCAGCACGCTTGTCGACGAACCATAGACGCGCGGGGTCATGGGAACGCGTAGCATGACAGCCAGGCCGTTATTGAAGAAGTCTCCCGCAACAACAGGAGTCATTATCTTCGGCTGAAGCATCACAATATGCGCCATTGTCTCTTAAATTGCACCTGCCTCGTGTATCGGCTTCTTAAGGCGGTTCAATAATGTAAATGCGTGTAAATCATAGAGCGCGGCAAATGTGAACGGAGTCTTAGCCTCTTAAAGGAGTACTGTCAAGCAAATATTGTTATGAAAGTAATTTGCCTCTGAATTATCGATGAAGGACTTTGCAATGAGCAATTCATTGTAAAGTTGTCAGTTTGCTTTTACATAACTTGTAATTTTGTAGTTCCTTCAGCATCACCCGCTGGCAGCTTCTCTTGCCACAATTACGTTAAAATAGAAAGGAACAATCAACCACACTGTGATACTCGCCGAAAAGCGCTTGGACGCCTCGTCAGGGGTAGCAAGCGCTATATCAATAGAATGTACAATAGGAGAGGGGTTGCCTTGAAACTTTGAAGGTCTGTAACAGGGGCCTAATACTTCAAATGAACAAACAAACATTTTAATTATTCACAAACTACACTTTACTATTAACTTACACTTTTGTAGTGACTCTTTTCTAGTAAGTGAATGTATAAATGAATGAATGACATCTTATAACGCGCAACTTAGCCCAAGGGCATCAAGGCGCCTAAATGATGGTACTGCTTGTGATATGGTACGATAACAGGATTACAGATAGGCCTCTGTAAAGAGCAATGTTTTTAGTGCTTTACGAAAAAGCAGGATGGAGGATTGTCCTTTAAGTTCGGGGGGAAGAGTATTCCACATCCTTGGGGCAAGGGAGGAGAAGGCCCTCCCTCCCCACCTGGCTTTAAAGGCCCAGGGGACAGACAGAAGGTTTTTATTGGAAGAGCGAAGAGCTCTGCTAGGGGAGTAAGGGGAAAGAAAGGACCTTATGCCTTCTGAGCTTGCGCCATACAAAGCTCCATGGGTGAGGCATAGGATCTTAAGAGATCCTAGCCTGGATAGGTAGCCAGTGCAAGTCCTTCCTGGCTAGAGAGGCTGGGCAGAATCTAGGGGTGTCAAGAACAAGCCTAGCGGCCGCGTTCTGTAGGCTCTGAGTGAGCTTTTTATTGATGCCTGAATAAAGCGCATTACAACGGTCTAGTCTCGAAGAGACAAGAGCCATAGTGACCTGCTTTTGGGCTTCTGGGGAAAGGTAGTGTGCGATCTTTCTCAGAATCCTGATGACACCACAGCAGGTGGACACCGTCCTACTGACCTGAAGATCAAAGGAGAGCGTGGGGTCTATCAGCACACCCAGATTCCGGGCGGATTGAGAAGGTAGAGGGCACGCTCCAGGGGATGGAGGCCACCAGTCACTTGACCAAATGTCCTGATTGCCCCCAAATATCAGAACTTCGGTTTTCTCTCCGTTTAACTTCAGGAAGTTCAGGATCATCCACTGAGAGACTGCCTGTTAAATTCAGTAAAATAAAGATGAAGGGTCCTTGTTGTAATGTACATGTAGTATATTTATTCTTGAGATTAGATAGAAGGTACAGCATTCAGGTAGGAATGTAATATGGTAAGAAACCCCACCGGGAGCAGATAACCTCCTGCTCAGCCTCCAGGTAACTGATAAATCCCTTGAACAGCAACAGTTAGAATCCTTGATGACATCACAGAGACATGACATAGACAAGCAGACACTAACACTAAGGAGGGACAAAGAGAGAGGAAGAGCAGGATATAACACACCTCCCTCCTTTAATTGAAAAAATGGATAAGATGAAACAGATGGCAGAAGCAGAAAAGCAGAAGAAAGAACATATATGCACAGGAAATAAACACCCTCTTCAACGTAATGGAAAGAAGAGGTAACATCAAAGGGGCGCAGGTACAAAGGTTGTACACGCACCGTAAGCTAACAAAAGGATGTAAGCTTAAATGAACTGAAAACTGAACATCTCAATACAAATGAGCAAAGGTACAGTATGGCTTAGTACCGTAGATAGAAAATGAAATATCAACTCCTCAAATTCGAATATTTTTGATTCCTCTAAAATAAAGCACAATAAAATGAGCCCAACTCCTCAAAGTAAATACATGAACTCCTCTAAACATAGAGCACAGTAAAAGTGGTTCATGACAATAAAACGGCAATAAAAATGAACCCAATTCCTCACAGTAAATACATGAACGCCTCTAAAAATAGAGCACAGTAAAAGTGGTTCATGACAAAACGGCTCTCCACAGAAAATGTACAACTTCTCTATCAATAGAATAAAACTGAGACCATGCAGCTCCTCACAGTAAGTAACAGAAAATCAGCAATAAAACTGAGCCCTGCGGCTCCTGACAGTAAATAGATGAACTCCTCTAACCATAGAGCACTATAAGTGGTTCATCTGAAATGACAATAAAATTAAGCCCCTATGGCTTCTAATAGCAAGAACATGAACACCTCTAACAATAGAGCACTATAAAGTGGTTCATAACAGAAATAAACATCAAAATTGAGCATCACTCTAGCTCATCATCACTAAGAATGAAAACAAACTGGAGCCCCTCAACATAGTAGAGCACATAAATGACCCCAATAAGCATAACGCCTACAAATCATCACCAAAATGAAAGCAAATTAGCACCTCAACAAAGGTTGAACACAAATGTGGCTCCAGTAAAGTAGGCAATAATAGAATACATTATTTCAAAATGCATCACTTGCAAATCCACACCGAAAAGAACATGTAACAGCATACATACATAACCTAGAAACAGAATTTTAAGCATTGAGCATATAAATCGATATTTAGCACACCACAGTACTGAGAAGAAATGCACTCAACTGTAAATTACAGCGCAAACTACACATTGCATAAATTAGGAAAAATGCAAAATTGTACACAACATCTTAAACATAACAAATCAAAATAATAAAAGTAGTCACCGTTGTCATTTGAATGAAGGGAGACACAAACAGCTCTGTAGAAATCTCCATGGGAAAATTTAAAGAAAATCAAACAGTACCTTGTTGGAGAACACCCTTTTGTTTAAGGAAAATAAATAAATAAATAAATAAATAATTCATGAAACAGCAAACACCGGTGAGCGATCTCCCACCCGGGTTGTAGATCCAAACGTAGTGAAATGGTGTGCAAATCAAGTTCTCGAAGTCAGGTATGTAGACAGACTCCCAAATGCTGTAAAGCCAAGCGCTGGCATGTGAATTCCAGATGACAGAGCACAAATATCGAAGATTGGAAGTTAAAGAAGTAACGCCGTAGTGCTGCATGACAGAGAAATTGACAAAAGTACACACCAGAAGAGCACGCAGTACTGCTGCAGAGTATGCGCAGGACGTGGTTGGCAAGAAGGCAAACTGCAATGACGGTACCAACCACAACATGGCGGTACGTTTCTTGACGACAAGCTGGGTGGCTCAAGGCACGCAGAAACATGCAGGCGCCGATAGGCAGCTGAACAGGCGTCATGGAGGAACGAGGAGAGAAAGACATAACAGAAGCACTCTGCCTCCATGCGACGCTAGAAGTAAGGTGAGTGTGCCCTTGAGCTCGAGCTACATCTTTATTTTTAATTTTTGAAAAAGACAGTTGTCAAGAAATAGGCATCAGGTCTCAGCGTAGGCCACAAGGCAAGCCAAATAACAAAGTAGAATAGCCGTCTCTTCACTCAAACTGCTAGTGCACAACCTCCAAGGTACCGAAACATGGAGTTCACACAGATTGATTCAGGCAGACTTTAATTTTAATTGATTTTAATTGCAGGTTGTAACGGTCCCAGTTAGTAGCTCTTTTGTAAACAGGAGACCTTTAAACAGCAGGTTGGCACAAGTTGCGCAGGCAATAAACTGAAGTCACAAAGTGAGCTGACAATCTTTTAAACAGCAGATTCCAGAAATAGCACAGGCACACTTTCATTTAAACAGGAGTTTGCAGAAGTAGCACAGGCACACCTAGGACAGACAGCAGCAGCCACGTTACTCACGTAAAACGCTGACTCACTAGATGAAAACAGGGAGTCCTTTAAGTTTGCTCTAGTGCCAGATGATTTAGTAGTAGTATTACTTCAGCAAAGGTTATTCCAATGCTCTGGGTTGAGACTGTCCGTTGGAACCAGACACCGGTGGGGCACCCAGACGCAGGAAAGTAATTTTAAACGTTTCTCTTCTTGTCTTTGGTTGCAATGATGATCTCTTTAAATTCACTAAAGTTCCTTTTCTTTTAAATGGGTCCTTTTTTACCTCGTCGCCAGTGTTAAATTCAGTAAAATAATGATGAAGGGTCCTTGTTGTAATGTACATGTAGTATATTTATTCTTGAGATTAGATAGAAGGTACAGCATTCAGGTAGGAATGTAATATGGTAAGAAACCCCACCGGGAGCAGATAACCTCCTGCTCAGCCTCCAGGTAACTGATAAATCCCTTGAACAGCAACAGGTAGAATCCTTGATGACATCACAGAGACATGACATAGACAAGCAGACACTAACACTAAGGAGGGACAAAGAGATAGGAAGAGCAGGATATAACACTGCCTCCATGCAGTTCCTGAAGTTAAGTGCGAAGATACTCACCAATTGGGAGAGGGAGACCATAATTTGGGTGAAGTCAGCGTATGACAGCCCTTCCAGCCAGAAAGATCTTACTAACCTGGCAAGTGGGGCCACATAGATATTAAAAAGTGTGGGGTTCAGAGAAGATCCCTGAGGGACCCCACACTGCACAGGTTTAGCGGGGGAAAAAAAACTCACCCACCTTGACATTCTGTTCTCTTTGATTAAGGAAAGAGGTCAAGAGGCTCAATGCTGGGCTCTCAACTCCCATCTCCCTAAGACGTGTTGCCAAGACAGAGGGAGACAGGGTATCGAAGGCAGCTGTCAAGTCAAGCAGGACCAGAAGGGTAGTCTAGCCCCTGTCGACTTTCGAGCGGATGTTATTGATGACCACTGTAAGGGCGGACTCAGTACTGTGGACCCTTCGAAAGCCGTGCTGGGATAAATCCAGCAGGCTAGAGGCTTACAGAAAAGTGGTCAGATGTTGATTGAGATATGCCTCGAGCATCTTCGCTGGGGCGGGCAACAGGGATATAGGGCGGAGTTTCTTCAAAACTCCAGGGTCCAGTGTGGGCTTCTTCAGAAGAGGCTTGACAACCGCCATTTTCCAAGAAGATAGAAAAATGCCTTCAGTGATTGCTAGGTTCATCACCTCTAAGAGAGAAGGCTGCAGTACCTCCCTGCAATCCTTAAAGATCTTAACCCCTTGTGCGCGGCCGCGATTCTGCGCCTGTGCGGCGTTTTTTGAAGTGGGCGGGTTTATGACGGCCCCCAGCCGTCATCAGCACACGCCCACCGTAGTGCATGACGGCTGGGGGCCGTCATCAGCATCGAAGGGGTTAAGGGGACAGGGATCTAAGGGGGATCCAGATTTTATTTTGTCGGGGAGCAGGTTTAGCTGTACGGAGGTGAGGAGAGGGAAGTTGATAAGGCTACTACCGGGGTCATTCACCTGGCATTGGATAGAGAAGGGAGTGGAGCTCCCAGCTTGCGGTCAAGAGATTCAACAGCGGTATAGATATCCACTATTTTCGTGTGGAAGAAGGTAGAGATCTTGTCACACAGCTCTTGAGATCCTACTATGGGGTCCGGCGTTTGGAGATTGGAAAGGGAATCTACAATCTTAAACAATTCCCATGGGGAGTTGAGGGAGGCTGTCAGATTGGAAAAATGGGCCTTCTTTTCCTCAATAACTGCAGATTTATTCTCTTTCAAGAGACGTTTATGTTTTTCCTTCTCTTTAGGGTCGAGACGCGTCCGCCAGAGCCTCTCCTGTTTCCTACAACCCTGCCTTAACAGCCTGAGCGAATCGGAAAACCAGGGAGCGAGGGTCTCTTTTTGGCGGAATAATGCTGTTTAATGGGGGCCAAAACATCCACTGCTCTCGCAATGGTATTAGAAAATTCGAGGGCAATGCAATTGGTGTCCCTCCAGATGGACTATCTAAAGCTAGTCAAGCATTATTCATGGCCAACCTCTGATACTGAATCCCCATCTGACAGTAAATATTAGTGGTAGGGACTTGAAATACAACCCCATAGGAAATGATGTTAAATTAAATTAACTGTTTTAAAATAGTTAGAAATATAAATATAAAGTAATGTTAAAAAAACGTTTGTAGATACTGAAAAGTAGTAAACTTACTCAAAAGTGTAAACTTACTCAAAAGTGCAGTTTATTTTTTGAGCACATACCATGTCAAACTCTGCCATATGACACACTTGCCTTTTCTTTCATGATTCATTATAATGCCTTTACTCCGATAATTGGGTTCCTTCAGAGCATCAGTTTCAAGAGTAACCAAGGGCCTGATTAAAATTTGGCAGACAGGGTATTCCATCCCAAACGTTATGGCGTCCCATGCCTGCCAAACCTTTGGTTTGCCCACCTCATTTAGAGCTGGGCAGACATTTAGTAGTCTGCTGATGGTCCCAAGTTGGTGATTTGTAAGAAATACATCCTCTGATGGCCCAATGGAGTAGGGACTGTCAGAGGAAGGACATTATACCATACTCCCTATTTAGGGTGGACCATGTAATGCCTTTCTTTTCCTGTCCATCAGTGCCATCACCGCCATGAAAAACTTAGTGGTGAGGGACAGGAAAAGCATAGTAATGACCCTCCCACCCTGGCAAAACTCCCAGGGTGGGAAGGTCATTATCATTTTCACTATACAGCGTTATCGGTGGAGCTGGAGGACAACTCTAACTTTCATGGAGTACCCTTAGGATAGTGGTGGTAATGTTCTCCGCCAACCTGGCAGACACTACTCTATCTGACAAACTCTTAATGGGCCCCCAAATCATTCAAAGACTCAAGATGGAGATTTTAAAACCTCAGAAATCCTGAGATTGATATTAAAAAGGCCCTTTTACAGGCCCTTTTCAACTTTACAGATACTTTCCTTTAACCCTTATCCCCTAATAACCCTTAGGGGAAAGGAAAGCCCCTGCAGGGTTATTGCTCCCTCTTTTGAATTGGAGGGAGAGACATCCTGAGGAGAAGGTCATGCATATTACAGGGCAGTTACTTATTGCAAAAATACGCCCCACACTAACTGGTGTCTTCCCATTGAATGCACTATCCCCCTCATTGTGCTAAATTGTCTACTATGTCAAGCTAACCATATTTACATGAGCATAGAGAACACACTAACATGATGGAGAACCTTGAATCCCCACTGTATTGATTCCCCGTTATGCCTTGATTGCTGGTGCCCACCCTGCGTTTTTCTGCAATCACGGGTGCCCACCCCGCTTATTTTTATATTCAAATTGCGGGTGCCCACCCCGCTTATTGAGCGTAATTTCGGGTGCCCACCCCGCTGTGTATTTTGAATTTTGAGGGAGCCTACCCCTTATTGCCGCCCGAAGAAATTATCGCCGCTGTGGCCTGAGCCGTGACCTTCCGGAAGTCCGGCACATCTGCCTGTGACGTGGGCAGGGACTGCGGCAGGGCTGGAACAGGCGCCAGAGTTGTGGGCCTACGTGGGGCTCCCGTGAGCAGTGGGGAGCCCCGGCCCCAGAGAGGAAGTGCGGTATTCCAAGTCCCGGGTCCCAGGAGGGGGGCCGGGTGAAGAACAGAAGTGGCAGCCGAGGCCACCGATAGAAGTGCGGGGCTCCCGTGACTGAGGAGAGAGCCCCTCATTGTGCTGGCAGAACCGAAAAGGAGACTGGGTGAAGGAGAAGATCACAGCAGTCTGGATGCTTCCGAGGCAGATCGGTGTCTGGACCAAGGAGATCAGCGAGTCCCCAGAGTCCTGGTGAGTTGGGGGGAAATATCCTTCTTTGTTCTTGGTGCTCACAAGGCAACCGGACAGTCCTGCGTAGATTCTAAGTGGCCCCCCTGACAGGGGGTTGCTTCAACGAGTGGGCACATTTTGCTTTAAGCGCCAGTGCGTTCCAAGAGGGGCCCGTGCTGTTCCCTGTGTTGGCCATATGTTTCTACAGTTGCCCCGCTTGACAGTGGGCAACTGCAACATTTTGGGAGCAAATTTATTTAAGAGAGCCCCAGTGAGGCTCGAAGGCAAAGATGTGCCAGGGCACCTTTAAGGTATTCTCAGCTGCACCACAACAGCCCAGGCAGCTGCAACGTATGGCGCACATTCGCATAAACGGGCCCAGTGGTGCCAGGCCTCGTTTTGAGATTCACAGCTGCCCAGCAAGTAGTGGGCAGCTGCAACGCTTGGCTCACATTTGCATAAGAGGGCCCAGTGGTGCCAGGCCTCATTTTTAGATTCACAGCTGCCCAGCAAGTAGTGGGCAGCTGCAACGTTTAGGCCATTCTTTTCTTTGGGGGACATGTCTGAGTTAGGAGTGAGAAGCACTACTTTCCCCCATATCTTTCCGCAGAGTGTAATTCACGCCTAATGAATGTGCATAATGTAGTTTATGTTACAGGCTGATGCTAGGTACAGTGATTACCAGTGATGACTGGTTGTACGGTTATGAGATGTATTACTTTTACTAAGTTCGTTTTGTGATGGCTCTGACAGTGGTCCAGTGAGCTCTGTCAGGTGTAAGTAATGCCCTGTAAATATGACCTGATGCCAGGTGGAACCATGTATATTATGTGTTTACTATTCTAATGTGTCATGAGAATACAAAGGCTATTTTTGATATAACCTTGTGTGGAGTTCCTTTTGTGATGTGCCTGGGATGTTGTTGCTGTGTGCGTGCGCAAATGCTTTACACATGGCCTCCGGGATAAGCCTGACTGCTCGTGCCAAGCTACCAAGGAGGTGAGCAGGGGTTATCTTTGACGTGTAACTCCCTCGCCCTGACTAGAGTGGTGGTTTCTGCCTGGCTTTGGCGCAAGCCTTAGCTAACCAGAAATCCCATTTCTAACACTCACTCACTCATACTTTCTCACCCACACTCACTTGCATACTATTACTCTCACTCACTCACTCATTCTCATTTATTCACACTCACTCTGACTCACTCTTTCTCACTCACATCTACATTCTCTCACTGTCAATCACTCTCCTTGCATACATTCTCACACTCCCTCACACTCATTCTTACTCGTTTATTCTCACTCACTCTCACTCATTTCCAGTCACTTTCTCTCCCTCACTCACACTCTCTGATACTCAGTGTGACTCATTTTCACTCACCCGTACTGTCGTGAACCCCCAAGACAGACTCCATTTATAAAATACTAAGTTAGTCTAGCTGCCTTTGGTCCACAGCTAGCATGTCATTATCTTTCTCAGAACTTGTGAAAGTATCATTTGTATCTAAACATTGATTTGGTATTACATCAGGTGACACAATATCTACATCTAACGGTTTAACAGTAGATATGGAAGGTAAACATGTAGTCTGAGTTGATGCATTTTCATCTTGCTGGTTTTGACCACTTGCATCTCAAATTTGGGAAAACCCCATTTGGTTTTGCAATGTAGGCTGAAAGTCATCGATCAATATCCTATATAAACCTCTGGAATTGACCACTGACGAGGAGAGCCTTTCACACCAGGTTATCATGAGAAGGCCCGCTAGACTGCTTGAATAGCCACTCTTATGCCAAGAGTTGATCCAGTGATGAGATACGCTCAGCCCAGCTGATGGTGTGTTTGCCTTCTGAAGTCCCTGCTGAAGTCTGATAACACATCTGATCCCTGTGAACAGGTATCCAGTGCACAGGGCCTCAATGCACTCTAGAGACAAGTTAGCTATTCCATGCTCTCTAAGTGTAGCGCTTAGAAGTAGCAGGGGGTAGGAAGCTAGGAACAGTCTAAAACATGTTTAAACAGGTCATTCTATTTTTTGACGCTAGCAACATACACAGATGATATTTTAATTATACTCTATGTGCTCATTATTCATGTACTAAGCAACAAAATAAGATTGATGAATTAAACACTGGAAAATATACAGTGTCATTGTAAGAAATTGGCTTATTGGTTGAGGGGGTAAAGCTCTTCTCAGACAACAACCACAATCCTTGTCATGGTGAATAAAAAAAGTCATTAAATTAACCTGTGCTTAACCCTTTGGTAGCCTGGCATAAAGCAGTCAGGATTAATGTAAAGTATTTATGCAGCACACAAACAGTAATTACATGGAAAACACACAACAAGAAAAATCCCAGACCAATTTGTAACAACAGAATAAACTTTAACCAATCAAATGATACTAAAACAACAAAAACCCAAATCAGTAGAACCAGAGATATTACATTTTGAATGTGCAAGTAAATTTAGAGTGAAAAAGCACAAAGCACCGCTTGTGGGCATCTTGTTGTGCTAGTCTGGGGTAAAAAGAAGGGGTCCCAGTGTGAGAGTAATATAATGTGTACAATTCAAAAAATTATTTTACACAGACACTAAATGGATCCACATTGTTTTATTCACAATGGGACTAGGTATATTGAATATACAAACAACTGATTGAAATGAAATTGACTAAAACTGTGATACCTTATTACATTTAATATGTGTTAACCTTGGAATGGAAGCAGATAGAAATAGGCTGTTTAGACTCAAATGTATTGTAATTTTAAACTCTCTTTAATGGTAAACTTGGATTTTAAGTCACAGTTCTGAAAATCTCACTTTTAGAAACTTGTCATTTTCTTGTCCTAACCATTTGTGCCTTCTGCCAGTGTCCTGGGTTACATGACTGTGACTGTGACTGGCTCTGCCGTTGGGGTTAGTGTATTGCTTCCAGACAGTAACACAAAGGGGGCTTAGGTGTAGACAAGATGAACGGTGCTTTGCGCCACTTGCACTTCAAAGGGCTTGCCTCCAGCACACACACAAAGGTACCTGCCACCGGCCTTTTGTCACCGCAGACTTCTTTGAGCCTTGACAGGGGAAGAAAAGAATGTTTTAGAACCAGATGTGGGGGTAGGACAGGGTGCCCCCTCACACACAAAGACTGGCACCACTTATAAATATTAAACGCTCAGATCAACTCTTGGACATGTGTACAATTCAGAAGAAGGAAGGCATTGCTTCTTTAGGACTGCCTTGCTGTCTGAGAAGGAAGACTGGACCTGCTTACTCTCATCCCAGGCTAACCTGAGTGACTCCAATGGTCACCTGTCTGACCTCCAGTTGAAGCTACAGGGACATAACAAGCTCTAGAGGACTCCCTGCAACTGCTAAGCTGACCTACTGCAACTTAGCCTGCCTGTACCTACAACTGGACTTGCCAAGCTGTGCTGGTTTCTGCTGGAGTAAGTCCCCGATCCCAAAGATGGGCACCCCAGGTCCTGGACCCATAGCTGTAATCATCTGAGCTCCTCCCAAGGAGAAAATGTGAAATCTTGACGTTTGGGCACTTCACAACTGTCAATGGCCTCTTTGCACAAAGACCCTGCTTCCCACGATGGCCATCAATGCGAAGCTCGGGTGAGAGCGTGTCTTCGCACTATAGCCACCGCCAGTGACAACCAGCAACACAAGATCTGCACTCTGCACTACAGATACAACAGCCTTCAATGTCCACTAACATGAAGTTCCAGCAACGACCGTCCAAGATGCTCGTCCTAATTTTTGCACTACAGTGACAACCATCCACAATGCTTTTCCTACACCTCGCACCCTTCTCCACCGTGAACTGAACTCTTCACACCAGACTTAGAGAAGGCAAGTCTTTCAGTGGGACTAACCTGGTCAAAGTATCTGGCCTGTGCTTCATTGCAGTCGGCCTGAACTTCTGACTTTACCCCAGACTGGTGTATAAATAGGGGGGTTTACCCAAACATGGTCACTGGGACCTGGGTTATATAGGTACTAAGAGGAAGGGGTCCCAGTGTGGGAGTAATATAGTGTACAATTCAAAAAAATATTTTAAACAGACACTAAATGGATCCACATTGTTTTATTCACAATGGGACTAGGTATATTGAATATACAAACAACTGATCAAAAATTCTAAATGGTTGTACAGTGCCCCAGGGGGGGGGGGGGGGGGGTGGTGATCAGGTGAGGATATGGTGATGGAAGGAGACAAGCTACCAGGGACCGGTTTCTGGCATTTCAGCCTTCTTCGGCCCGGCTTGCTTGAATCCTGATGGAGCAGTGAGAAAGGGACTCATGTCTGAGTATACCCTGCCACACCTATAGTGGCCAAAAACGATTTAGAAAAGGGGGTGGTGATTAGGCATGGGCGGAAAATCCGTTCCGCTCGCGGATTTTGCGGATTTTCGGGAAATCCGCAATCCGCGAGATTTGCGAATTTCCTGCAAAATCCGCAAATCCGCGAGCAGCGGATTTTGCTCGCACTGCTCGTACTGTTCGCGTGAGTTCGCGCCCCGCGAATAAGTGCGAAATTGCAGAAATACGATTTAAGCAAAACTGAAAGTAACTACTTACCAGGTTCAAAAGTTCAGGCACATCATTAGTAGCCATTTCCTGTAGTGCTTCCTGAGGGGCCCCTCCAGAGTTCAGTTGCCAGTTGAAACTATTATGTGACCCTGCTCTGAACCTCAGAATAGTTACACATATGCCACAAAGGTCATGAATTACAGCTAAGGGAGACAAGCAGGAGCCAGGCTGGAAGTTAAAATCCATTAATCAGCCCCTAATTCATTATTGTCAGTTGGGGCAGGGCAGGTGTTGTAACTAATTTTGCAACAATGAAAGCACTTAGCAAGTGCAAAAGATCACTAATCAGGGCGCACTAAGGAAGCAGGTGCCAGCTAAAAAAATATTCTGTGACACATTAATCAGCCCCAAATTAATTCAGGTCACTTGAGGCAGGGAAGGTGTGCTTTGCTTTGCCGAAAATAATGTACACTGGACAACCAGAGGGTGTGGTGATGAAACAGAGGGTGGCATGGGTGGGCCAGAGGGTGGCATGAGTAGTCAGAGAGTGGCAGTGGTGACAGAGAGTGGCAGTGATGAAGAAGAGTGTCCCAAACAGGTTGGACACGTAGAAACAACAAGTTCGCAAAACTTGCGACCCGACAGGTAAGTTCGCAAATTGCGAAATTGTAAAAACCCTCGCGAACTGGCAGAAACACGGGCGAACACAAAAAAAAAAAAAAATCCGCAAATTCGCGGGAATTCGCGGATTTTGCGGATTGCGAGTTCGCAAATCCGCAAATTCGCGGATTGCCAATCCGCAAAATCCGCTCATGCTTAGTGGTGATGAACAGAGTGTCTGAGTTAAACAGACCACTCTTACCCAGTCCAAAGATCAGGGCTTGATCCATCACCGTTATTTATCTCACTGCCCCACCCCAGCTCAGAACCTGGCTATATGCAAATCAGTCTGTCCCTGGCCCAGTGCATCATGGGAACAGGGCAGACTAAACTACCAAGCCAATTCTTCACCAGAAAGGAGACAAGCTACCGGGGACCGGTTTCTGGCATTTCAGCCTTCTTCGGCCCGGCTTGCTTGAATCCTGATGGAGCAGTGAGAAAGGGACTCATGTCTGAGTATACCCTGCCACACCTATAGTGGCCAAAAACGATTTAGAAAAGGGGGTGGTGATGAACAGAGTGTCTGAGTTAAACAGACCACTCTTACCCAGTCCAAAGATCAGGCCTTGATCCATCACCGTTATTTATCTCACTGCCCCATCCCAGCTCAGAACCTGGCTATATGCAAATCAGTCTGTCCCTGGCCCAGTGCATCATGGGAACAGGGCAGACTAAACTACCAAGCCAATTCTTCACCAGAAAGGAGACAAGCTACCGGGGACCGGTTTCAGTCACTCAGGTTAGCCTGGGATGAGAGTAAGCAGGTCTAGCCTTCCTTCTCAGACAGCAAAGCAGTCCTAAAGAAGCAATGCCTTCCTTCTTCTGAATTGTACACATGTCCAAGAGATGATCTGAGCGTTTAATATTTATAAGTGGTGCCAGTCTTTGTGTGTGAGGGGGCACCCTGTCCTACCCCCACATCTGGTTCTAAAACATTCTTTCCTTCCCCTGTCAAGGCTCAAAGAAGTCCGGGGTGACAAAAGGCCGGTGGCAGGTACCTTTGTGTGTGTGCTGGAGGCAAGCCCTTTGAAGTGCAAGTGGAGCAAAGCACGGTTCATCTTGTCTACACCTAAGCCCCCTTTGTGTTACTGTCTGGAAGCAATACACTAACCCCAACGGCAGAGCCAGTCACAGTCACAGTCATGTGACCCAGGACACTGGCAGAAGGCACAAATGGTTAGGACAAGAAAATGACAAGTTTCTAAAAGTGAGATTTTCAGAACTGTGACTTAAAATCCAAGTTTACCATTAAAGAGAGTTTAAACTTACAATACATTTGAGTCTAAACAGCCTATTTCTATCTGCTTCCATTCCAAAGTTAACACATATTAAATGTAATAAGGTATCACAGTTTTAGTCAATTTCATTTCAATTCAATAAGCTTTATTTGGTTGAAGCAAAGCAACCATAAAAGTACAATACATGAGAGACAATCAATAAAAAAGTCAACATCAATAAACTAATTAATTAAAACATCATACACTACTCAGCAGAAATAAGAGTAAGAATGGGACCTGTCAGTTCTCTTAATGTAAACAGTAGACTCATAGCAACTTTTCAGTAAGATAAAATGGCACAACTTCAGTTCTTATAATGTAAACAATAAACTCATAGCAGCATTACATGGTTGTTTTGGTGACAAAATCCAAAACACGTAGGCTTCAGAAAGTGCAAAGTGCAAACTGCTAAGTTAGTATAACCATACCCTAACTTAAAGGGGGGTGGTTAATTACATTAGAACACCATACGTTAATTGAACTTAAAATAAATGTTGCAGTGTAAAAACAAATCTCATGTTCTCTGAGCGTGAAAAGTAGGGTCACAGCATCATTAGTGGTTTTCGCTTCATATTTTTTAAACAATGGTTTAAGGTAAGCAATTCTAAAAGACAGATACAAATCACATAAAAGTAAAAAGTGCAAGGTGCTCTGCTTAGTATTACCGTCACAAGGGCATGGGGAGACAAGGTGCTGTTTCATCATAGGGAACACTACTAAATGGTGCACAAGGCCTAACCTCATTCTAGTTAGGACATAGTGGTGGGAAGGTCTTGTGACAAGTGAAAGGTAAGTTTAGAAGCCAACTGTATCTATATGCAGATGGTAAAGCTGGTACGTGGCTTTCTTCCCTACTGTTTTCAGCCCTCGTTCGTTCTTATGGCACAGGAAGGTACTCTTAAACTCCTGTTTGGACAAACCTGATACTTCATTTCGATTTTCCAAGAATGTTCGATTGAATATGACTCCGAAAGAATTAGCTATATAATTAATCCAGGGGATCTTAAGGTAGTTATCCAATTGCAGGCAGTCATTAATAATAGACTTGGTAAAAATAGTCTCCTCCTTTAACCATATGGATCTCCATAACAGAAGGGGTCTCAAAGATATTAAATCCGTCAGATAGTTAAGACCCACTTCACAGTGAATGAGTTTGGAGGAGGCTGAAACTGGAAGGCATAAAAGCTTTTTTTTTTAAAGAATTGTTTTCCGTTTGTAAATCACAACAAGGTTGGAGTCACCATACCCCAGCCCCATAAAGTGCAACAGAGGTACATCTTGCTTTATAAATATTGACCATGTCTTTAATGCAACGATCCCCCAAATTAGATGCAAATTTAAAAACACTGTATATACTTTTGCTCATTTTGGCCCGAACATTCGACAATTTGTGATTCCATTTCCCATTGCAGGAAAAGGATATACCTAGATAACAAAAATTATCCATGTTTTGCACTTTGTTGCCTTCAATAAAGAATGGTTTCAGACTCTTGCATTTCAGACCGCGTACCATTTTGAATGTTTTCGCCTTGTTAATCATCAGCTTCCTCTTACTAATAAAAACCGCAAACCCATCGATCAACCGCTGAAGGCCTACCGGCATTCTAGATAAAAGCACAGCGTTGTCCGCATAAAGCAGGACGGGAGCTTCCTTGCCTTCCAGTAGTGGGGAATCCACCTGTATCAACTTAAGTGCTGCGTCCACTACGGGGCTAGGACGCAGTCTTGGTGGATACCACGTTTTACTTTAAAATTAGGGGTACATTCTCCCATTTGGCCGTACCGTACTTTGGTCGATAATTTTTCATACAGCCTGGCTAAAAAGTAAACAATGGGTTTTGGGGCGCCAAGATTAAGTAAAACTGGCCATAAAATAACGTGATCCACTAAATCAAAAGCGCTGCTCAAATCAACAAAGCATAAAAAGAGCCGTCCCTGTTTAGCACGAGCGCATTTTCTGACTAAGAGCTCCAGGTTGATACACTGTTCTAACGTGCCTAACCCCTTTCTAAAACCACATTGTGCCTGATCAAAAATACCAATCCTCCAATCTTAGCAATAGAACCCTACTCATAATTTTGACTGAGGAGTTGAGTAGGGAAATGGGGCGATAGTTCTTGGCTTCAGATTTGTCGTCCTTTTTGTAGATAGGAATAATAAAAGATTCCCCCTATGTAGACGGGCAACCCTCAGTTACAGTGGTGGGGAGCACACAGTGTGTGTAAAATACCCCTCACACACCAAAAGGACCCTTGGTGTCATGCTTCATTATTGGGGTCTTCGCACCCCTCTACCGGATGCGGCGTGCTGCGACCTACGGCTACGCGGGAGCACTTACTTTTGTATCTATGTGTGGTGCAGGTGAGGGTTTCAAAAAATTATAATGTGCGTGAGTGGTGGGGTAATCAAGTGAGTGATAGTAAAGATTAAAAAAGGACCTGGCTCGTGGGGTAGACAAAAAATAATTTTTGATGGGCCCCCGGGCTGGTACTACTAAAAACTTGAAGTTGGAGGTATTTATGCAATATAATGTGCATTACCTCCTGTGTGCGTCAACATGTTTTAGAGTGTAAACTCCTTCTTCAGGACGGGGTGCACAAAACCCCTACCCTACTCACGTATCTTTACAAAAAATGTTTTGGTAATTATAGAAAAGTGCAATGTACTGCAGGCTAAATGTACCTACAACTTGAAAGTCGATGGTTTCTGCCACTTGCAAAACCTGAAAGGAAAAACAGTGGTCTGGTGATCCGTTCCCCATAGTTTGGGAGGTATAGTGACCAGTAAAAAATTACATATTTATATATAGTGTGGGCTGCTATCACTAGACATATGGTGTCATACTATCCGTGATGTCATGCCCTGTAAAAAAATACCACATACAAGACATACATACAAAAAACATAAAACACACGCTCTAATTGTTAAGGATAATTCAGTTTCTGTGTTATAATTATATCAGGGGTTTGCTCTGATAAGTTGGTTAGTTCATACTTGCCTAGACCATCTGGAATGCCTCATGAGCCTCTTAACGTAGGGGTTGTCGTGCCAAACTGCTACCTGTAAGGAATACGCATTTTTGAATCCCAAACTACTCACATAGTAGTCCTCCTTTGTAGTACCGCTACCATACTCACGATCTGGAGGAGAGATTCGCTCCTTCCTGCCCCGTACGCGGCTCCGCTGTGAGTGCGGTGTCTGAACGTGAGCCTAGCCCTTTTATTGGTTAGTTAATTAGCAGGGCAAATTACCGGAAATGGTAGCCAGCCCGTATTTGGGTAGTCCGGTTTTTGCTTGTGAAAGCGCTAACTAGTGGGCACGCGCTGAAACGAGACGCTGCTCTCCTGCTGGCGCACATGTCAGTGCGAGATGCTTCCTTCTAGCGCGTGCGCTCAGAGACCCGTTGGGATCTGTAAGCTGTTGGATTGGAGAGTGCGCATGCTCGTACACAGTTAATACGCTTACAGTGCTAGTTTCTTGGTAAAGAGGTCTTGACAGGTTAGAAAATGTGTTCTCTAGAGATCTGCTGGTCTGCCTGCATGTGTATAGAATTAATGCTATAACGTCCTTCAGTGAGTTCTCGGCAAAGTTGCTAGATTGGAGAGTGCGCATGCGCGTACACAGTTAATACCATTGCAGTTAATACCATTACAGTGCTTTTTTTCGGTAAAAGGGGGGGGGGGGGTTGAACATGAGCTCTCTAAAGAGAGGCTGGTCAGCGTGTGTGTAGACTGAATGCTGTAAATAATGTTCGTGTTTTAGAGAGCACTTGGCATATACAACAGGTCTATGACTATGAGTAATTTGATTATGCAAGGCATGTAGTGTATCAATTCAAAAGGCCCCAAGGGATCTCATCATTGAGGCCTATGACATGCGTGCCAAGGCGGAACACCCAGTGCTGTTCTTTCTCGAAAAGTCCATTCTCACTCTGCAGTTGTTCTATCACGGTCCATTTGAGGTCATTGACACAGTGTCCAGCCTCTAAAAAATGGGTAGCGATTTTTGTGGTGCCTTTTTTGCAACCCATGTTGCTTTTGTGTTCACTTAGTCGTGTTTTTGCAGCTCGTGTGGTCATGCCTATATATTCTAGGCCACATGGACAAACGACCATGTAAACTACATTTTTGCTATTGCAATTAATCAGTTTACGTTGGTCCCACTTGGTTCCGTTCCTGAATGTCAACTGCTTACTTTTCTTTGTCAACACATGGAAAATGCCCTTGTATTCCATGTAGAGATGGTGTGGCTAGGTGATTCTTGCTGGGACGTGTGTGGACAAGAATGTCCTTGAGATTACACCCCCGTCTATGTGCAAACATGGGTTTCTCCAGGGTGAGATCTCCACATGTCAGTATGCGCCAGTGTTTGTCCTTTGCACATTGCAAAATATCTAAATCAAATTCTGCCAGGACCGCATTTATGGTGTCACCATAGGCGGTGTGTGGGAAGTGTAAGTAGTCATCCCCCTCAGCATTTTGAAACCCACAAACTTTTGTCATAGACAGGGGGCAAGATGGGGTATTAAAATCACAGAGCCATACAATATCCAGATTACTGGTATCCCAATAGCCAAGGTATTGAGTTCCTGTTTCAATTCCGTAACTACACTATGGCGGGTGGAATCAAATATATTGTTATAAAAATTAATCAATAGGACATCCTGACCGTCCCTATGATGTAGCCAAAGTAACTGCGAATGGCGCCCTATATTGATAGTTCTTTTCACTCTCAGGGGCAGGTTATTTTTTAAAAGTATTAGCAGTCCTCCCTTTGCTCTGCCAGAAGAAGAAGGGGTTGCGGGTAAATCGTATGAGGTAAACCCATCAAAATGAACAGTAACAGTGTTCCAGGTTGTAGGAGAGTAGGGTCTGCAAACCTATGGTCACCGCAGATTTTTGCTTTTTGCTTCACTGGTTTACGACTTTCCCTGGCTGTGGGCCTGCTAATCAGACCCACAGCCTAGCTGTTCTGTCTCTAAATTGACACACATGTTCTTTAGGTGCATTTACCAATTGGTATTGGGTCACTCTTGTAAGCCCTTGTACAGTGTAGCATAGGTACCCAGGGCATAAGTGTACCCAAGGCCTACCAGGGGCTGCAGCATATATTGTGCCACCCCTGGCTGTCCATCTAAACAGACACAACTGGCTGGTAACACAGCTGGGGCAAGGTGGTGTAATCACCCTTTGCTTTAGATATAGTATACCTATATCTAACCCTAAAATGGACAAATATACTCCTATAAGTCACTCCTATGGCAGGCCTTATCAATCCTGAAGGCAGAGTGCTTGTAATTATGTGAGATGGTGCTCTAGCATGAGCTGAGCCTTTCTGCAGTTTTCGAAACCATGTCCTTATAGCTGTTCCATGATAACGCTATACCATATACTCTTAAGTGCATTATAATCCTTGCGTTTATTGCTAACTTTGGCATAGCATTATCAAAACATGTCGAGTAAGATGTCATACGAATTGGAATACAACCCACGAAATGGAATGCTACCCCCATCGCCAGTTCTGGCGACGGGGGTAGCATTCCACCCTTTTAGAGGGACACGACATGTATGTAACTAGAACCCCGGTTAAAGTTAACCCGAGCCTCAGCATCACAAAATGGATGCTGCTGCCACAGACACAAGTCTGACCTCCTGCTGCTGGGAGTCCTTCTAGCAACGGAGGCCTGGACACAAAGGATTTCCACCCCAGACAGGACTTTCTGTATCCAGATAGGCAGGGCTGAAAGGAATGAGACATGCCTGGGGCACACAAGGTGTCCCTGTGCATACCCCGGTTCAAACCAGTTGCTGGGGCACTCCAGCCCCAGCTCTGGCGCAAAACCGGACAAAGGATAGGGGTGTAACCACCCCCTTCCTGGTCCCACCCATGGGAGGGACCTAATCACAGTACAGCCCCCTTTAGCAGAATAAAGGTAGGAGCTGGTCCCATTCCAAAGTAGATTAATCCTGAACAACTTTACAAGAAGAAACTCTGGACTTCGGCGTTCTGCTCCACAGAAGACTGAAGAAATCTCCCTTGTGGCCAAGGAGTGACCACCCTGCAACTGCAGGCACCATCAAGCGTCCTAGCGGTTCACTTTGTCGTCCTTCCTGGCGGAACCAGACTTCAGAGCCCAATGAGACCCAGACTTCCAGACCTCTCTGACCTCAACTCACATCTGCCGCACAGCTGAGATCCGTGGGTGCGACGAGACACATGGGACCGGCCATCTTGGAGAAACTGCACTTCGCTTCCAACACGACTCCTGAGGCACCCTCGAGAAAGTGCTTTGGGGATTGAGAAGCCCAAGCCCCGAGCAGCTCCTGCACCAAAGACCAGCCCTCCAGCATCCACGAGATCTGCGTGGGGCCCTTTTGCTTGATTGCTGCTCGACGTGTTGTCTGGTCACTTGCCGGCTGGCTAGTGGCCTCCTAGACGATGATCCTTGAAATCTACACCACTGGCCTGGTTGCTCCAGACTGCCCTGGCTTCCTTCCAAAAGAGAAGCACCGCGGACCCTCCTGGTCCGCACCAGACGCCATCTTCACTCACCGCGTGGGTTGCCTTTGCCAAGGCCTGTTGATGCCGATTCCGGAACAGACACCGCCGACAGCGAGAGCCTGCGTAGGACAGCTCGTGCCTCTATCCTGGTCATCAAAGACACCTCCTGGTCCACGTGGCTGCAGAGTCAAGCGTCCACTCTTCACCTGATCGCGACGACAACACCTGGTTCCTTCCTGGTTCCACGCCGGTCACTGGCTAGTGACTGTGAACATTGTTCCCTCTGCTTTCAGGTCTCCATCTTCCTTGATCCACCCTTGGATCACTCTGTATATCTTCCTCCTGGTCGCCTGCAGCATCTTTCTTCAAGGCTCCATTGACTTCAACGCGGAAACCCGACACACTTTCACACCTATGCACCCGCAGCCCGTGGGTGAGGTAACAAGAGCATTTCAGTGCTCAAAGGTAGATTGACTCTCCTAGTAACCAGGTATCCTGTAGTATCAGTCTCAACCAGTCGGAACTGTCTTTACTTACCTTTTACGTAATTTGTTCATGCCCATTGACTTTGCATTGAAACCCGCGTATGTGTTCTAACACTGCACACGCGTCCCGTGGGCCTCCTGCTCCTTACCTAAGGTTAGGGTAGTGTAGCCCCAGCAATTCTACAGCCTCTGGGCATCTTCATTTCTTCTATCGTTCTCCTTAACCCATTTACTTAGTATATGGTTTGCCGTGCCCCTAGGGCACCATTGTAATTTGTGCGACTTATTGTATTTTTCTTAAGAGTCTTGTTACGTGCTTAGCCCTCTGATCTCATAAAGAGTTCAGAGGTGTTTGTTAGTAATAAATAAATTGTTTATTTTCATAACAACCTGTGTGGTGTTCTTTTATCTGGTATTCAAGGGGTTATATGTGGTAAAACAGCTGGCTTCACATGCCAAAATAATTTAGCCTAAGACTGCTTTATCCATGCTACCATTAGGATAGCTGGTCTATAAGGGTGACTTACAAACAATCACCATAAGGGTTGTTTGGACTGATACAAGGTGATCACTAGAACTAGTGAGCATCATATATTAGGCCAACTTCTCACACAGGTTTCCTGCAGGCAAACTATATCATACAGATTAATAAACTCCTTCCAGCCTAACATTTCATTCTTACTTGCTATTCCGGCTATATTCCAAGTGGCAATAGTATATCCACAGGCAGAGGGGGTTCCTGGGTAATGTGGAGGTAAATCATTACCTGTGCTAGTAGTATCACTGGCAGCTTCCTCCCTAAAATCTCGTGACACTACAGGGAGAGTTGGATTCACTGCCATTCCATGCCCAATACTCACTTCTGGATTAACTCCTATTTTTACAGCTTGACAGTTTCCTAGAAGAACAGATAGATTTTTATCACTTGGTGAATGTTTTGGCGTGGTGAAAACATCTGTGTCCTTCTTAAACACACTTCTTGACAATGACCCTGGCCCCGTAGACCTAATTCCTCTCCACTCCCCCTGGGGCAGACGAGCTGTATCCATCCAATCATTAAATCTAGTGTGTAAAGAGTTGAGAATCTATCGAATGTGGGTAAACTAAAATGTGGCTGCAGATTAACTACTGATTTAAATCTGTGTAACTCCCAATCCCTTCCTACATTAGGTAAAGGACTTAGATGTCTATAAAAGAAACCAAGGGGTAGGAGAGAGACAATACGATCTTTATACAGGTTGGTAGCTGCTCTTTCGAGGGAGGTGCGCACCTGTAGGAAGGTGGCTACCTGACTATGGTTACCCCAGATTTTTTGCCAAACAGAGGGACCCAGCCTCCAGCTTTAGGTAGCCAGAGGTTGACCCTGAGAGCTCAGTGCAACTCAGTTGAAGAAAGAAAGGCACACATGGTGGAAGATAATCGGAGGAAGTTGAGCCCATAATTAGTGGAGCCTCACTTCAATACTCCATATCCAAACCAGCCTTTAACTTTGCATAAACACACCCAAGGTAGTGATTCCCTATGGTGGAGACCCTCAAATACCCCAAGGGTGAGGGACTGCTTAGTGGACCATGAGACAGGGGGTACCCATGCTAGTGCAGGTACTTCCTTATATGGCCACTCAGGCAATATAGGCTTACCTGGCCAAGGATAGCCTTATCTCCTTTCGTTTGGGGGGGGTTGTGTAGGAAGGTGGCTACCTGACTATGGTTACCCCAGATTTTTTGCCTGTGTTTAGCTGGTTTTTGACTTAGTTGGCCTGGTTCCCCGCTAATCAGGGCCCCAGGCTATCTGCTCTCTCTGTAAAATTGATTCCATGTACCCTAGGTGCATAACTAAATTGGCTTGGGTCACCTTATCAGCCCCTGTATAGTGCACTATAGGTGCCCAGGGCATAGGCATAGTGGAGAAGTGTGGCTCACTGGTTAGAGCAGGCAGACCCTGAAGCAGAGGTCAGACCCGGGACCAGGGTTCAATTCCCGACGCGGCAGGGTCTTGAGCTCAAATGTCCATGGACTCGATAATTCTCGCTTCGGTGCCTGACCTAATCATGGGTTCACACTCTGCAACTCTGGGCATTAAGCTTGCTTAATCTCCACAACGGCCCTCCCGCTGCGGGATGCCTGGCTTTCACCTTGGGGATGCCCTGTAGGGGCTATCTCACAGGGAAAAGCCAGGACGGGTTCCCAAGGCAAGCGCGGAGATGCCCCTTCGGGGGTCGATTCAGGCGCTATATAAGAAACATAATAAGAAACATAATATAGGTGCCACCCAAGGCCTACCAGGGGCTGCAGCATATCTTTTGCCACCCCTGGCTGGCTATCCAAACTTGACACAACTGGCTGATCACTCAGCTGGGGCAAGGTGGTGTAATCACCCCTTGCTTAGATATAGTATGCCTATATCTAAACCTATCTGGACACATATAAACCTGTGAGTCACTCCTATGGAAGGCCTTATCAATCCTGGAGGCAGAGTGCGTGGTTTAATGTGAGATGGAGCTCTGGCATGAGCTGAGCCTGTCTGCAGCTGTCGGGAACAACTCCCTAAGCTGATCCGGGATAATGCCATACCATATACTAGTAAGTGCCTTATAATCCTCGCGGTTATATAGCAACTTCGGTTTGGCTTTATCAAAACATGTCGTGTAAGGTGTCATACGAATTGGAATACTACCCCCTCGCCAGTTCTGGCGACGGGGGTAGCATTCCACCCCTCTAGAGGGAGAAGACATGTTGCTTTACTGAAACGCGGTTGATTTTAAAAGAGCCTCAGATCCACAAAATGGATGCCTCTGCCACAGACACGGGTCTGGCCTCCTGCTGCTGACCGAAACTCAGCAAATTGTGGCCTGGACAAAGGGTTTCCTGTCGCAGGGCGGTGTTACACCACCCCAGACAGGAGATAGTGGATTGTAGCAGGGAGGTTTCAAAGAAACCAGACACTGCCTGGGGAGCACAAGGCTGCCCCTTGCATAATCCGGCCAAACCGGTTCTGGGGCACACCACCCCCAGTCCCAGCGCGGCATGGATCAAAGGAAAGGGGTGTATCCACCCCCTTCCTGGGTCCCACCCATAGGAGGGGACCTAGCAGGTAATCCAGCCCACCAGATTCGAATAAGAGGGAGCAGTGCCAATGCAACTCAGATTATCCTGACGAAACATAAGAAACGAAACTCTGGACCCTTCGACATCCTACTCCACGTAGAAGACTGAAGAATCTCCCTTGTGGTCAAGGAGTGACCACCCTGTGCATACAGGCACCATCCAGCACCTCGACCCTTGCTTTGTTGCAGTTCCCGCCGGAACTCGAGCGACAGAGATTGACGAGATCAAGCTTGCCTGCCTTCCGCCAGCCCGATCCACAGTCCCTGCAGAGCTGAGACCCGTGGAGGCGACCGGAAGCGTGGCGCACGCCATCTTGAAAAGGCCACGAGACGCTGACCGTGCAGCCCACGAGTGACCCTCGAAGCTGTACACCAGGGTTTGAGAAGCCCCACCCTGAGCCAACCTTGCACCAAAGCTACCCCCTCCACACTCGACGAGTGCTGCGTGGGGCCCTTCTGCTCGTGTTGGCTCAACGCGTTGGCCCGGTCACTTGCCAGCTGGCTTGTTGCCCCTGTGCCGACAAAAACCTTAAACCGACTTGCTTTTCTGGTTGCTCCAGATTGGCACCAGCTCCTGTGAAAAGGAGCCCCAGCTCTAGCCCTCCTGGTCTGAGTGAGAAGCAATCTCTCGGTTCCGCGTGGATTGCTTTTGCCAAGTGCTGTTTGCTCCAATCTCGAAGCCGACGGCGCTGACGGCGAGAACCTGCGTGGGACAGATCGTGACCTGCTCCTGGACGTCGCAGATGCCCCAGAGCCCACGTGACAGTGGAGAGAAGCCTCTCAACAACCATCTGATTGCGCCCGACATTGCCTAGTTCCGTCCTGGTTCCACCCTGGTCACTGCTGAGTGACCCAGACTCTGTCCCCTCTGCTTTCAGATTCTTCTCGACTTCGATCCACCCTTGGATCCCACCGGACACTTCTGCTTCCCATCGCCTGCAGCATCTTCAGCTCCAAGCACCAAGAGCCTGCGTGTCAAAACCCGATGCCACTTCGACCCTGTGCACCCACTTCCTGTGGGTGAGGTAACATTGCAGTGCCGGTGTTCCTACACTGATACACACCTCTAGGGTCTGTGTCTTAAGTTTTGGTCCTCTAGGTTCAGCGGAAGTATCTTTAAACTAACTTTGTGTAACTTTTACGCACCATTGACATTGCATTGGTGGAAGCCGCACTTTACGTGCTGCACCCGAATTCTGCGGGCTTCTCCCGGCTTCAGCATTGCTAGTTCTGACTGCTCCCAGCGATTCTCTAGGTTCTAGGCCTAACCACTGTTCGATTGGCATCTCTTATACCACTTTTTTTAATATATGGTTTGAGTGGCCACCCGCCCTCATCCGTAATTGTGCTACTTTGTATGTTATATTGTGCTTTTGATTTAACACTTGTGTCCCTCTGCTCATAAAGAGTACTGGGGATTAATTTAGAAATAAACACATATATTTGTATAATATACTTGTGTGGTGTCCTTTCATTTGGTATTACAGGATTGTATGTGGCAAAACAGCTTGCTTAACACGACCTCTTAAGTTAAGCCTTCAAGGCTGCTTAGTCCATGCTACCCCTAGGATAGCTTGTCTAAAAAGGTTGACTTACAACCAGACACCATAAGGGATTGTTTGGACTGATACAAGGTGGTTCCAGAATTGGAAACACCACATATCAGGCACACTTCTCACATTGGTGCGCAGTGGTGCGGATTTGAGCTTGATGTTGTTTTACCATTGCAATCTTTTTATCAAATTGAAAGATCACATAAAGTACCTTAGGTACATATAAATCAAAAGCTTAGCATATTAAGTTCTACTGAACTTAGTAGTTGTAGATTAAAGGGATTAGCACACCCTGACTACAACTCACTAGCAAGGTACAGTAGGAAAGCACTTAGTGTAGGTAAGTGCACCACTTACACCTCACTAGCAGCCATGTCTGACACAGGAAGAGCTTCAGGCTCTGCCCCTGTGATAGTTGACCCTACCAAGGCAACTTCCAGATATGACAACCTTAGCCACAAAGACTTGTGTGTCTTGTGCACTGCAAGAGGGCTAAAAAAGGGCAGAGGCCCTACCATTCCTTCCCTGATAGCCATCCTGGAAAAGGATGACTTAGATAAGGCAAGTCAGGCTCCCTTAGATTTAGGAGATGGAGTGAACCCCCTTGAGCATGAGATAACTCCAGAAGAGGAAGAAGGAGAGGAGAAAGAGGAGGAAGAAGGCTCAGAGGTAGATGAACCTGCTCAGAGTCAGAGGGGTAACCAGGTCCCAGTGGGGAGGCTTAGCCAAGCCAACTTGGACCTACTAGGGAATGGAGAGGGCCAGCACCTCCCCAGGTCCCATAACCTAATTCTCCCAGGCAACAGAAGGGTGAGATCTCCATCAGGGGACTCTCATGTTTCTAGTGTCTCAAGAGAATCTCAAAGGGGAATGACTTGCCCCCCCCCCAGAGGAAAGAGCATAGGGCCAGGATGAGGGCTGTCCAACTCCAGATAGAGATGGAAGAGATAGCCTTGGCTCAAGCTAAACTTGCTTTAGCAAGAGAAAGAAAAATGTGTGGATTAGATTCCACTGGTGGCAGCAATATTCCTAAAGAGAACCCAGGTCCTATGATAGTAGAAACCTGACAAAGATTGTGCCCCCTACAAGGAAGGGGATGACATCCACAAATGGATGACTGCTCTGGAGAGAGCCTGCATGGTACAGCAGGTTCCTGAGGAACAGTGGGCAGCAATCTTACGGTACTCCTTTTCAGAGAAAGGGAGAGATAGGCTCCTCACTGTCAGACATGAGGATGCCAACAATTACAAAGTCCTGAAGAGTGTTCTAATAGATGAGTTTGGCTTAACCACTGAGCAATACAGGTTAAAGTTCAGAGACACCCAGAAGACACAGACTCAGGACTGGACTGATTTTGTTGATTGTGCAACTAAGGCTCTGGAGGGTTGGCTAAATGGAAGCAAAGTACATGACTTCACAGGATTGTATAATTTGATTATGAGGGAGCAGATCCTAAGTAATTGTCAGAACCAGCTCTTACACCAGCACCTGGTGGACTCAGATTTGACCTCTCCTCAAGAATTGGGAAAGAGGGCAGATAAATGGGTCAGAACCAGGATTAGGCCTAAGAATCAGGACAGTAACCAGAAGAAGGAGTCTACCAAGCCTCAAGATAAGGGTGGGGATAAAAGTAAAGAAAAGACTTCCCCAGGGCCCCAAAACTCCAAGAATGGGGGTGGGTCCCAAGGCACTTCATCAACTGAGAAAAAGCCTTATTGTCATGCCTGTAAACAGGTTGGGCATTACAAAACAGACAGCTGTTGTCCCAAGAATGGCAATAAAGAAAACATACCTCCAAAGCCAGCTCCAACACCTCCTGTTACTGTCAGCAGTAATCCCCCAGGAAGTGGGAGCACACCCAGGAATCTGGGTGGGTTTACTCTTGGAGCCCAGGAGGACCCTGGCCTATCCAGGTCCCCATCCCCAAATGATCTTGTTTATGAGACTGGCATGGGGTTTGCCAACTTCTCTGATTGCCCAAATACCTTGAGCAAGTATAGACAAGAACCCATCATCAATGGTTTGAAAGTTGAAGCCTTTAGAGATACAGGGGCTAGCATCACCATGGTGGCTGACTGTATAGTCCCCTCTAAGCAACTTTTACCTGGTGCCACATACCAGGTAACAAACATTGATGGCATCCAAACAAATCATCCCATGGCAGTAGTAAGTCTCAGCTGGGGAGCTGTCATTGGCCCAAAGAGAGTGGCAGTGTCACCAAACTTGCCTGTATACTGTCTACTGGGTAATGATTTAGAAATCGCAGCCTGGGCTGAGGTTGAACTGGAAATCCATTCTAGAATGGTAAACTCCAATGGAAAGGTTAGTGGGGCTGTACTGGCTATAGCCCAATTCAAGATGTCCTTCCTGAAAAGGATGGTAGGGCTGTGCAAGACTCAGCCCCATCTTTAAAAGAAGCTCTTCCTAAAAAGAATAGCAAAGCTGGTATGATAACAGCAGATACCCAAACTGAGTCTCCTCCTGACAAGGTTGGTGGGGCTGTGATGGCCACAGCCCAAACTCAAACTGATATGTGTGTTGTGAAGCCTGAAATGATGGATCACTCCACCCAAACTGAGAGCATGGAGGAGGAAGAGAAATCTTCCCCTCACCAGACATTAGGACAGGATCAGCCTCCTCAGGGAACTGATCTTACCCTTGATGAAGGAACTGCCCCAGAGGTTGTTAGGCCAGGCCTGACAGAGCCTCTGATGGCAGTGGACCCTTCTCAGGTGGGACCCAGTCTGGAGCAGGTAACCTGCCCCTCTCTACCTTGCCTTAGTCAGCCCAGGGCTGCAGAGGACAAGAAGGACAGTGAGACCCAGAGGGCCCCCTGTCAAAAAAAGCACCCCCATCAACAGATTAGGGGCACCAAAACTAGTAGCCCTAGTGAGGTGAAAACTTTAAAAACTCCTGAGGGAGCCCCCTTAAAAGTAGTTAGGGACCTCCCACAGATGGATTCTGTTGGGCACAGCCAAACCTGGGACCCAAAGGGCCCAAACCTGAACTGTCCCTCCAGCAAGCCAAACAGAGGGACCCAGCCTCCAGCTTTAGGTAGCCAGAGGTTGACCCTGAGAGCTCAGTGCAACTCAGTTGAAGAAAGAAAGGCACACGTGGTGGAAGATAATCGGAGGAAGTTGAGCCCATAATTAGTGGAGCCTCACTTCAATACTCAATATCCAAACCAGCCTTTAACTTTGCATAAACACACCCAAGGTAGTGATTCCCTATGGTGGAGACCCTCAAATACCCCAAGGGTGAGGGACTGCTTAGTGGACCATGAGACAGGGGGTACCCATGCTAGTGCAGGTACGTCCTTATATGGCCACTCAGGCAATATAGGCTTACCTGGCCAAGGATAGCCTTATCTCCTTTCGTTTGGGGGGGGTTGTGTAGGAAGGTGGCTACCTGACTATGGTTACCCCAGATTTTTTGCCTGTGTTTAGCTGGTTTTTGACTTAGTTGGCCTGGTTCCCCGCTAATCAGGGCCCCAGGCTATCTGCTCTCTCTGTAAAATGGATTCCATGTACCCTAGGTGCATAACTAAATTGGCTTGGGTCACCTTATCAGCCCCTGTATAGTGCACTATAGGTGCCCAGGGCATAGGTGCCACCCAAGGCCTACCAGGGGCTGCAGCATATCTTTTGCCACCCCTGGCTGGCTATCCAAACTTGACACAACTGGCTGATCACTCAGCTGGGGCAAGGTGGTGTAATCACCCCTTGCTTAGATATAGTATGCCTATATCTAAACCTATCTGGACACATATAAACCTGTGAGTCACTCCTATGGAAGGCCTTATCAATCCTGGAGGCAGAGTGCGTGGTTTAATGTGAGATGGAGCTCTGGCATGAGCTGAGCCTGTCTGCAGCTGTCGGGAACAACTCCCTAAGCTGATCCGGGATAATGCCATACCATATACTTTACTTTTACTTTTACTTTTACTATATGCCTTATAATCCTCGCGGTTATATAGCAACTTTGGTTTGGCTTTATCAAAACATGTCGTGTAAGGTGTCATACGAATTGGAATACTACCCCCTCGCCAGTTCTGGTGACGGGGGTAGCATTCCACCCTCCTAGAGGGAGAAGACATGTTGCTTTACTGAAACGCGGTTGATTTTAAAAGAGCCTCAGATCCACAAAATGGATGCCTCTGCCACAGACACGGGTCTGGCTTCCTGCTGCTGACCGAAACTCAGCAAATGGTGGCCTGGACAAAGGGTTTCCTGTCGCAGGGCGGTGTTACACCACCCCAGACAGGAGATAGTGGATTGTAGCAGGGAGGTTTCAAAGAAACCAGACACTGCCTGGGGAGCACAAGGCTGCCCCTTGCATAATCCGGCCAAACCGGTTCTGGGGCACACCACCCCCAGTCCCAGCACGGCATAGATCAAAGGAAAGGGGTGTATCCACCCCCTTCCTGGGTCCCACCCATAGGAGGGGACCTAGCAGGTAATCCAGCCCACCAGATTCGAATAAGAGGGAGCAGTGCCAATGCAACTCAGATTATCCTGATGAAACATAAGAAACGAAACTCTGGACCCTTCGACATCCTACTCCACGTAGAAGACTGAAGAATCTCCCTTGTGGTCAAGGAGTGACCACCCTGTGCATACAGGCACCATCCAGCACCTCGACCCTTGCTTTGTTGCAGTTCCCGATGGAACTCGAGCAACAGAGATTGACGAGATCAAGCTTGCCTGCCTTCCTCCAGCCCGATCCACAGTCCCTGCAGAGCTGAGCCCCGTGGAGGCGACCGGAAGCGTGGGGCACGCCATCTTGAAAAGGCCATGAGACGCTGACCGTGCAGCCCACGAGTGACCCTCGAAGCTGTACACCGGGGTTTGAAAAGCCCCCACCCTGAGCTACCCTTGCACCAAAGCTACCCCCTCCACACTCGACGAGTGCTGTGTGGGGCCCTTCTGCTCGTGTTGGCTCAACGAGTTGGCCCGGTCGCTTGCCAGCTGGCTTGTGGCCCCTGTGCCAACGAAAACCTTCAACCGACTTGCTTTTCTGGTTGCTCCAGATTGGCACCAGCTCCTGTGAAAAGGAGCCCCCGCTCTGACCCTCCTGGTCTGAGTGAGAAGTAATCTCCCGGTTCCGTGTGGATTGCTTTTGCCAAGTGCTGTTTGCTCCAATCTCGAAGCCGACGGCGCTGACGGCGAGAGCCTGCGTGGGACAGATTGTGAACTGCTCCTGGACGTCGCAGATGCCCTAGAGCCCACGTGACAGCGGAGAGAAGCCTCTCAACAACCATCTGATTGCGCCCGACATTGCCTGGTTCCGTCCTGGTTCCACCCTGGTCACTGCTGAGTGACCCAGACTCTGTCCCCTCTGCTTTCTGATTCTTCTCGACTTTGATCCACCCTTGGATCCCACCGGACACTTCTGCTTCCCATCTCCTGCAGCATCTTCAGCTCCAAGCACCAAGAGCCTGCGTGTCAAAACCCGACGCCACTTCGACCCTGTGCACCCACTTCCTGTGGGTGAGGTAACATTGCAACGTCGGTGTTCCTACACTGGTACACACCTCTAGGGTCTGTGTCTTAAGTTTTGTTCCTCTAGGTTCAGCGGAAGTATCTTTAAACTAACTTTGTGTAACTTTTACGCACCATTGACATTGCATTGGTGCAAGCCGCACTTTACGTGCTGCACCCAAATTCTGCGGGCTTCTCCCGACTTCAGCATTGCTAGTCCTGACTGCTCCCAGCGATTCTCTAGGCCCTAGGCCTAACCACTGTTCGATTGGTATCTCTTATACCACTTTTTTTAATATATGGTTTGAGTGGCCACCCGCCCTCATCCATAATTGTGCTACTTTGTATGTTATATTGTGCTTTTGATTTAACGCTTGTGCCCCTTTGCTCATAAAGAGTACTGGGGATTAATTTAGAAATAAACACATATATTTTTATAATATACTTGTGTGGTGTCCTTTCATTTGGTATTACAGGATTGTATGTGGTAAAACAGCTCGCTTAACACGACCTCTTAAGTTAAACCTTCAAGGCTGCTTAGTCCATGCTACCCCTAGGATAGCTTGTCTAAAAAGGTTGACTTACAACCAGACACCATAAGGGATTGTTTGGACTGATACAAGGTGGTTCCAGAATTGGAAACACCACATATCAGGCCAACTTCTCACACCCAAATGGGATTCTTAAAGTTGATAATTATACAATCCCCTTGCATTGTCTTACTTGAGTGCCCGATCCAGTTCACTCTTCTAGTCAAGAGTATCTGATCGGCATGGCCCACTGGAAAATCACAGTTTTGATACAGCCAATGCACCACTTTGTTATTTAAGGCGCCATAGTTTTCTTTTTGTCCCTTCTCTAGTGGTGGTACATTAACCAATACTGCCACATATGGACTGCATTCAGGCGGTAAATTAACCGGAAGGTCAGCTTGCCCCACTAGCTCCTCCCCCTCCTTGGGTTTATTGGGGTCCTGTATTAATTCTTGGCTTACAGGCTATCCCCTTTACTAGGGCATGGATGTCTATTCTGTGACCCTATCTGTCTGTCACCTGTTACGCTCAATTTGACAGCAACCGTCTGTGCTGAATTAACGATACCTTGGCCTTTGCCGGTCCTATTATGGCTATGTAAGTTGCTTATGTTGCTAGATGTTGTATTTACTGTGGCAGCAGTGTTGGTTAAACTTAAGTTTTGCCCACCTTGTGTTTCGTTTGCCTTCTCCCTTATGTATCCGCTAACATCTTTTAGTGTATTACTAAGTTTGATAACTTATCCATTAAGTTTATTTATTTTATCATCCAATGACTTAATGGTTATTTCCATTTTTTGAGTTATAAGGGCTATAATATAATTAACTTGCTCATCAGACATCAGGATTGAGTCAGGGTTTTTCTCGGGTACCTTGCTTGTAATGCTCGAGGGGAGACCTTTTTTGGTTTTACTAATAGCCCCTGGTTTTGATTGGTCTTTCCTGCAATTCCTTTTCCTTTTTGGGGTAGGAGGCCCACTAACTAATGGTGATCTAGGAGCCTCAATTTGCAGTGATAGATCTTGGTTGGGGGTGGTGGTCACCGGACTCGCGGGAGGAATAGGTTCTTGAACATTGTTCATGGTGACCTCTACCTCCGGGACATGTGTATCCTCTGAACCAGCGCCCACTCCTAGTGATAAGCGGCGCTCCGCCCTATTAATTTCGACGTTAATGGCGCTAACCACCTTAACTAAGTAAGCATCAATAGTCGAACATGGGGGATCTACCAAATTTTTGGGAGTTTTCAATAGCTTGCGCCTCCACATCCTTTCAGTAAATGTCTAATAAATCACCTAATCATCAAATCCCGGTATGTATACTGCAAGGTAGCCAAAAAAGTCCTCTATTATGGGTAAATTACGTTAGATACAGTCACTGAAAACTAAAATATATGGCTATAACATAAGTAAAACATCATACATACAAACTATCCCAAGACCTGAATCGCTAGGATAGTACCATGGAATACAAAGTGCCAATGATATAAAATACATAAGATATCCAATACTGGGAGCACTAATAATTTGGTAATAGCGCCAAAAACCACAGGTATGTATCGCTATCAATAAAAGAGACGCACATTAAAAGAGGCGCGTTACAGCTTATGTTATCTCACTGCTCACAGTCCCTTAAGGAAGTTCTGGCTGTTCAGGCAAGGTCCAAATTCAGTTTGCCCTTTAGAACCTGTCTGACTCTTTGGCAAGGCACATGCTCTAAACATCAAATGGTGTGGCCCTGCCACAGTCTGGCGCGGACGGACCAGCCCTTGGCCCGGGCACGCCCGTGCGCTTCCAGTGGCACTGTAGCCCCGTCAGGAATTTAAAGCGCTGGATGGCTGACGCAATGTGGGCGTTGGCGGATTCACGACGACGCTCAGGGCCGCTAGGGACACTGGAAGATGTAGTTGTATTACCTCCCGGTCCGCTTCCTCCTCCAGGGACAGCTCCCTCAGCAGGGCCGGTAACAGCAGGTCTAGGCGAGTTTCAGTGCGTCTTGTACTCAAAAACCACACAGCCAGGGCACTTCCATCGCCTATCAGCAGATGCCCGGATCTGGATCACATGGCCACTGGCACCGCAGCCACAACGCGCTATTTACTGTGGAGCTCAGCGCTTAGTTCCTCACGGTCTTACAGTCTCCTCATGCCTAACAGCACATTCCCGACAGCAGTCGCTGCTCGCACTAGGTCAGGACTGCATCGCAGGATCAGGCCGTAGAGGTAGTGTCAACGGCCCTCTAGGACTGTAGGCCGCAGGAAGGGGATAAACTCAGCCTGTCCTCCGCTGCAACCCAACTTTCTGGCATGCAAACTCCAGCAGGCAGTTCTCTGCGCTGGCTGCACCCTCTGCACCCACGCCCCACTCTGTTCCCTCAAAGCTCCCCACAATTCGCAGAGCGCAACCCTCCTCCGGGTCCGGTACCCACCTCCGCAGCTGTGGGCCTGGTCAGGCGGTGCCCCACTCACCGTGGTCGGCACCGGGAGGTCGTAGCGGTCGGCGGGCACCCTCAGGTGCAGCCACGATTAGGTAGTGTTATTCGGGCCGCTGCTCCTCGTCCGCACCCTCCATAACTCACCACCGCAGATCCTCGATGTCTCAGCAGCGGCCAACTCCGTAGCACTTTGCCACCGGCTCAGCCGCCATCACGCAGTTTTAGTCAATGGAAGAGAAGAGCCTTGTAACAGTGAAAAGCTACTTTAAGAGTTTTTCACTGCCTGGACATGTGAAACTTAAGTACACATAGCCCACTTTTTCAATACAACGCACCCTGTCCAATGAGGCTTTAGCACTAGTCCACAGTGGTAAAGTGTACAGAGTACTAAAGCCAACAAAAACAAATCCAGCAAAAACGGAGGGGTGAAGGCAAAACGTTTGGAGGAATACCTCACCTAGGATGTCAGGTCCAACAGCTGTGCCTTAGTATGCTATTCTAAAAACTAAATTGGGTTTGAATCTCCATTAAGTCTCTTTATGGGCCTGTTAGTAATCCAGAAAACACAAACACCACACTTACAGGAATGCTCAGTGGGTTACATTGGACTGTGGTTAAACTGGCCTTCCACATTGACGATGCACTGAACTAAGTCCTTGCACCCGTGGGGAGGAACCTCACCTCAGTAGACTTGGGGTCTAGAACTCAGGACTCGCAAAATTACACCTGTAACTCTATCACTGACGTTTACTACCACACACATGCTTACACATACAAATAGGCACACTCATACATACACCCACTCTCTTTTTGTCTCTCTCACATAAATTATCAACCTACCACACACACACAGCATGCATTTTAACCCCTTCCATGCTGGGCCGTTTCCGCCGCTGTGCGGTAAACAAAAGAACAGGGCGGGCCCGTGACGAACCCCAGCCGTCATCAGCACACGAGCGCCGCAGAGCGTGACGGCTGGGGTTCGTCACCAGCATGGAAGGGGTTAAAGCATTTTATTTTATTTACCTCTGTTGTCACCACATTTCCAGTTCTTGTTCCTGGTGCTCCATGTTTTTATTACATCAGCTCACAGAAGATTAGATGTGGAATTTGGGGTAATTACAAAGCTATTCTACATAATAGTGCAGAGTTGGGGGCTGTCTAGGCACTTTGAAGGCAATTGTTTTACTTCACAATATCATGCTAGATTTCCACTTAATACATTTTGGTGATCTAACTGACAGTTAAGAAACATATTTGATCCATAAAAAAAATATAATCTATCCGCTACAAGGGGAGATTCTGTTGCCTTCCTCCCAAAGTAAGATTCTGCTATCTGGGAATAATTCCACAATTGGGCAAGATAGTCTTCTTCTCATTTGAACCACATGATATTTGGAGATGCAGTCTACTGAGAAGAAAAGCCTGCTGGAGGATCAGGCGCCAGGAAGCTTATGTGCTGAAAACCAAGAAAGGCTTTGGAACGAGAGGGCAATTCTGGTGAGAACCCTTAACAAAGATGACTGGATGTGGAAAATGAGTTTTGATGAATTGCAGCAGAGATGGCAAAACTTGAATCGAATTGAAATGTAACATCACTGAACCAGTATTGATCTGTGGCCTACGTAAGACTTCATGAAATAAAAGTCTATTGTCTTGTCAACATTTTCATACCGGCCTCACACACTGCCTGCCTTGACAACACTCAGGCACTAGTTTAATATACTTCAACAAATGTCTATTGGGTTAAATCTTAGTTATGCTTTGGCCTCACCCTGTGGTACCCACTGTGAATGGTAATCAGAACAGCATGCACAAATTAGCTTCATTGTCCTCCAATGCTATTCTTATTATTCCCCCTATGCAATTCATGAAAAGATGTTAATGTGGATTTGACCCTCTTGTGGCTCTGATGACCCTGGTACATCTGCCCTAATCAAAGAATGTACACGTTTTTTGTAGCACTGATTTGCCATATTGTTATTCCATCAATGCCTTTTTAAAGAGAGCATGTGCTCCCCGGGGATCTCAGTGCTCGTTTATCTGATTGCAGACCTGTACATCACCATGCAGTCATGTGCTGACGATACAGATTTATTGCCATCGTCTGCTCCTTCACTTGAATTGCCACTTTGTTTATTGTAAAATGTCTGTCGATTTCACACATGTGGATGAATGCAGTTTATCCTTTTGCAGATCAGGCAATAAATACAAATATTTTTCTTTTAGGATATGCAGAATGTATCTATTTTAAACCCAGCTATATTTTTTTACGAAACATTTGACTGTCTCATATTCCAGAACTTCCAGTTTAAAGGAATTAACCGGCGAATGCCACTAATTTTGTAATGCAACAAAGGAGGAATAGTCTAAAGTGTATTCTCTTTCTGAATGCTCTATTATAGAACGATGTTTTCTGCGTTTAATTTTTAGAACATTCGTAGTTTTTGTAAAATTCATCACTAAATTCCCAACAAAATACTTTAGATGCATTTTGTTGCTTTTTTGTTTGTCTTCCGGGTTCTACCAGAATTAATGTGCGTGTACTTACAAAGCACACACATGTGTACAATCCACCGTCCACACGCTTTATAGATATTTATAGATAAAAAGGATTAGTATGCTTCAGAAGTCATTCTTCAGTCATTAAAAGTCATCTTTTTGTAGTTCTTAAACTTAAAACCACATCCAAGGCAAGTTTTTCCACCAGACATTCACTTTACCAGAGATCATGAGGTAGGCTCTTCCTATTCAGAACATTACATTAATCTATTTTGCATACCTTTTAGTCTAATTCATAAATATTTGTACATTTATGCGCTATTTTAAAATAGCTTGATTGAGCAGACCAATGCTATCTAATTGGGTTCTATCAAGTCAACACATTGGGCCAAATCACAAAAAATGGTGTCATTCAGTGGCCAAAGAAATACATGCATGCATGGGTGCAAATGTATGATTTTTTTCAAATTCATAAAATGTTCGTGAAGTATGTTATTTTATTTTATGGGCATTTGTAAAGCACAGGACTCACCAGGAGCATATCCTAGTTCTGAAAGACAGGAGCGGCATGGGCTGAGCTAGTGCACAGACTAGGTGAAGAGACTATTGTAGTATTCATGGTCACTCTGACATGACGTATGTAATGCTCTGTCATCTCCCTGGT
Organism: Lissotriton vulgaris; assembly: GCF_964263255.1. Lineage (NCBI taxonomy): Eukaryota > Metazoa > Chordata > Amphibia > Caudata > Salamandridae > Lissotriton > Lissotriton vulgaris. The sequence goes on along the minus strand of NC_141698.1, from coordinate 937,248,907 downwards.
GAAGGAATGTTTGGGTTTGAAGCCTCTTGTGGGGTTTGAATTCATTCCCTGGTAGCTGTTGTGATGAGCAGTAATAAAGACGACAACTTCATCTACAAGTTGTATTGGTGGTCACTTCAACATGTCTTCAGTTTCTTGCAAATTTCAAGAACTGAGGAGGCAGCTCTGATGTGCAAGGTATAAGGCACAAGAAGGCCTGGTTGTTAGATATGGTTCTTTGTGATTAAGGATGTGTGCAATGGGTAGAGTTGGGTAGGTTTGTGGAAGTTAATGCAACTATTTTGGTTGGTATTTGTGTACGGCTTTGTGGGTGTGTGTGAGAACTTTGAAGAGTATGTGGATGGGAAGCCAGTAGAAATCTTTGAAGTATGGCGTGATTTGGGTGTGGGGAAAAGTGTGAGTGGTTCTGGCAGCAAAGGTCTCTCTATAAGGTCTAGAGACTTCTGGTTAGTTGCTTGTTGATTCCTATGTAAAGTGCATTGCGGTAGTTCAACTTGCGGTTGATGAAGGCCTGGGCATGAGGGCCTGGGTGATGATTCAGTGGGTGTTGAAAGGAAGCCTCCTGAAAATCTTCTTGAGCATTTTCAGTGTGTGGAGACGGAGACTGTATTCATTTGGTCAGTAATAGTAAACAGGTTGACAGCTATCATTCTGTAGTGTGGGTCTGAGATAGCAGGCCACCAAGTGGAGTCCCTTTGTTAAGTGTCTTTACCGAAAAAGACTTTTTCCATATTGTCTGTGTTGTTCTCGAGACAGTTGTTTTTCAGCCATCTGTTGACTTGGGAAATGCAGGTGTTCAATGTTTTGCTAGAGAGGGAGAGGATGGGCTGGATGGGTGTCATCTGCATAGGATATTATATTGATTCCATGGGTGCAAATGATTCTGGCACGTGGGGCCTCGTGGAGTTCTGCAAATGAATATGGTGGTGGCCGAGGTAAAATGAGTAAGACTGACTGAATGGGCGCGACCAGTGAGAAAAGAGCATATCCAATGGAGCACTGGTCTATGAAAGCCAGAATCATGGAGGTATTGAATGAGGATGGGGTGGGAGACAGTTTTGAAGGTTATGGATAGCTCCAGAAGGATGAGGGCAGTGGTGTCTGATCTGTCCATGATCAGTTGGATGCCATCAGCAGCAGTGATAACATCAATTTCAGTGCTGTGCTTTGGTCTGCAGCCAGATTGTGTTGTGTTGGGGAGTTTGTTGTGGTGGGCGGCTAAATAATTGTTTATGATCTTTTACAAGACTTTCGTAGGGAAATGTAGCAGGGAAATGGGCGTTTAGTTGGCTAGTGTTTTAGGGTTGAACCTTGCATGGGCACCTGACATCGCCACCTTATCCCGGCTACAAGATCGCCAGACAAAACAGACTTCATAAGCCTGTTGGCAGAATTGCCAGCATTCACAAGAATGCCATCAGCTGCACCACCTCCAAGAACATGCCATCCTCCAACATGGAATATCCGTCCTTCAAGCTTCACATCACAGCCAACTTCAGCCTAAGTGGCAGTCTCATCTATAGATCACTGGGACCATGCACCAACTTTACCAACACCATCACGGATTGCTCCAAACCACTCACCCGTGACTCAAGCAAAATATCCTACTTGGAGACTTGAACATCAAACTGGAAAACCAGGCCAACCCCAACTCAAATGCACTCATCAAATGTTCTCCGATTGCTGAAGACACTCACCAACTACAAACCCCCTGGTACTATTTCCAGCCACGGTCTTCTAGAAAATCATCAAAAGGTGTCCAGGAGTTGGTATTCATTGGGCTTTTCTGTGAGGTATTTGCCTCATAGAATACCTGAATGACCACCAACCCCTGGACACTATTCAGTCTGATGTCAGAACCAACCACAGCACAGAAGCTGCCCTCATCACTGCCACAGATGGCATCCACTTGACTCTATACAGAAGAGATATGGCCACTCTATGCTCCTAAAGCTCCCCACAGCTTTTGACATGGTTTCCCACCCAATCCTTATGCAACGCCTACAGAACATCGGAATCCAAGGACATGCACTCCGATGGATCTGTTACTTCTTGACTTAAAGGACTCAGTCAGTCAGCCTTGCACCATACACCTAGGATGCCTGGGACCACACCTGCAAAGTCCCACCAGGATCCTCCCTGAGCCCAGCCTTATTCAATGCATACATGATTCTTCTAGCCAGCATCACCCGCTCTCAGAACAACAATGTCCTCTACTACGCTGATGACACGCAACTCATTCTCTTCCTCATGGACAAGATGCCCAGTCCCCAGATCAAGTTCATTGCTTGCATGGCCAAAATCGTCCACTTGAGGAAGACAAACTGTCTGGAACTGAACACTGACAAAACTGAAATAATGATCTTCGGGAAGGGCACTTTATCGTGGTTCCCTACCTGGTGGCCAACAGAGCAGGGACTAGCTTGGGGTGGGGGAGATGAGTGTCAGATGAGTGTGGGTGAGTGTGAGGAATATGTTGTGTGCAGTGCTTTTGGTGTGTTATGATGGTGCAGGAGAAGTGGCAGATGGAGCGAGAGAAGGAAGTTTCTGCATAGACTGGTGATGATTGGCATCTGCACCAGGAAGTGTGTCCGGGGTTCAGGGTGAGAAGGGAAGTTTTGGAGTAGCACCAGTGGGTGGGAGGAGGACCAAGGGTCCTGGTGGTGGGTAAAGGTAGGGCACAGATAAGCACAGACACACTTGCTTTGGGCACACCTTTTGCCCGCTAGCTGTGCATCTATTGTGCACCATACCTGCATCTGCTATTAAGTACCAGCGGAAGCTTCTGGGTGGTGGGCGGGGCTCAGCTAGCACACCAAGCGGTAAGAGAGAGTAGCATGGAGGAGGGGTAGGAAAGGCAGCCACGGGGGAGAACGGTGCAAAAGAGCAGGACATTGGAAAGAGAAGAGTAAGTAAGAGAGCAGTTGAGAGTGTCAAACTCCAAAAAAGGGCAAAGTGACTGTGACTAAAAGAGGCCATAAGGCCTCAAGGAATGAGTGTAAAAGGCTGAGAGAAATGTTAAAGAAAGAACAACAAAAGCACAGAAGAGTGGCAACGACCGAATGAGAAAGAGTGATATATGCCCAGAAAACAGCAGAGAATGAGTGAGAAGTACTTAAAAATCAGGAAAGCATGAGAAAGAATGAGAAAAAACATAGATAAGTGCCATTGAAAGGCTAGAAAGGTGCAAAAAACTGCAAGGAATTACTGAGAAAGAATGAGGAATGCAAAGAAAATGGCAAGAAAAGGGTGAGAAATGCTCACAAAAGAGGCAGAGAATGAAAGAGAAAGGAAAGAGGAAAAGCCCAGAAAGTGGCAAAGGAGGTTAAAGGGCAAAAACATAGTGAAAGTGGTGAAATGGGAGAGAGAACAGGAGATTAAGAGAAAGAAGTATAAGGTCAAGAAGAGTTAGAGGAGTCCGAGGTGGGAAGCCTCGTGACAGAGCTGGAACTGGGACCAAAGAGTTTAGCCTAGTTGGAGGACCAGGCACAGATAAGGGCGCAGGCACAAGTCAGTGGCCAGGCAAAGCCTGCTTAACACGCATTGGTAAATGCAATAGGCATTGACTAAAAGATTAAAAAACATTTCTGTTGTGTTAGCTTAGTAAGCAGTTGTATAATATTAGTTACTGAAAGGTAAAGGGTGGAAGACAAAGGAAAAAAAATGCATCTGACAAGCATGCTTCAAATGTGTACAGTCACAGGGAGATTAGGTGACGGGGGAGGACAGACCAAACAAGCATAGTGTAAGCGCTGTGCAGGCAAAACCTAAACAAGAAAAATGAGAACGTAGAGATGAGAAAGGGCGGGATGTAAGCCCCTTTAAGATTTATATTAATTACAATAGATTTCACCAGCACAGCGCAAGCGCTGTGCAGACGCAACCTAATCAGTAGAAACTGCTTACAAAGTCGGGCACATTAATGGAAGACAACAATTACAGGGGAGACCTGGGACTGAAATACAGTGGTAAAACTGGAAAAACAAAACGTACAATTGTGAGCATAGTAATGGCAGATAACAATTACAAGGGAGACCCGAGACCAAACAGCAGTTCGAGGTGAGCTCGAGCCTGTGGCGATGCCTCTGTGCTATTAGCAGCAGGGGAGCAGCTGCTAGGCCTTGGAAAAGGTCGCAGGCTACTCCATTACCATAAGAGTAATATGGCATGATATCCAAGGGTAATCTCTTTATAAAAGAACTCAGACTAGGAATGTACCTTACTTATGATATCGTAAGGTTCTGGCAATAGTTATCCTCTTGCCATGTTTCATGTAATGGTATAGTCACCAAAACCTTCTATGAACAGAGAATATATATATTTTGCAGTGTCCACATTTCATATATGCTAATTTAAAATAGTAATAGTGGCTCTATAGGAATTCTTAATGAAAGAAATATCTATACTAAGAAAATGTTTGTACCCAGTATAGAAATACATGTAGCCAGCTCAATAGCAAGTAGTGCCTGAAATGAAATGAATGAAATGAAATGGGTATTTGTAAAGTGTGGTTGTTGCCCAAGGGCGTCCAAGCGCTGATAGAAGGTATGCTTACTGAACAAAAGAGGGGTAGCTAGGAAGGAAGATTAATGGTGGACATTGAACAAAAGAGTTTTTAACTGTTTCCGGAACAAAAGGAGATTGGGGTTGGATCTGAGCTTCAAGGGAAGGGAATTCCAATGTTTGGCAGCATTGAGAGAGAACATCCTACCACCAGCACTTGCTCTCTTGATTCTGGGAACCCTGGCCAGAAAGGACTGGCTAGATCTAAGATTTCTGGTGGGGTAGTATTGGGTTATAAGTTGGCAGCCAATTGCTGAACCAGTGCCCCAAAAGGACTGGTGAGAAATGCACATTGCCTTGAAGATGATTCTCTGTCGTACAGGTAGCCAGTGTAACTTGATCAGCCCCGGTTTAGCTGATTGTCTTCGGGCGCTGCAGTTCTGCACAATCGGCAGCTTTCGTAATGTGTAATCTGGAGCGCCGAGATATAGAGCATTATTGCAGTCCAACCGGGATTGAATAAGGCCCTGGACGGCTACCTGTTTGGCTTCCATAGGCAAGAGAGGAAGAACTTTCCTCAACATCCGAAGAAGGCCAAAACAGGTTGCGGACAATTTAGTGGCCTTAATATTAAAGGAAAGAGCCTTATCCAACCAGACTCCTAAGCTCTTTATGGTGTCCTTGGGGGCTGCCTAGGCAGGGGGGCCAGAGAGAGTTGAAATGATCCGGAGATGTGGGTCCAGGAGCATCAGCTCCATTTTATCCCCGTTGAAGCAATTCAATAGTCCCGATGGGGCAAATTGGCCATTCTCCTGCGCCAGAGAAACCACTAGCTGGGTGTCATCTGCATATGAGATGATTTTAATGCCAAACGGATGAACAACCTCAGCTAGTGGTCTCATATAGATGTTGAAAAGCGCAGGGCTTAAGGAGGAGCCCTGTGGGACTCCGCAGTTTAGAGGCCTGCTTGTTTAGGCAGCATCTCAACCAAAGATCTGAAAGGAGCGAGAGCTCAAGAATGATTGGAGCCCCACCTGTTATTCCTACATCGGCTAGACGGTTCAGCAAGGTGGCGTGGCTGACCGTATCGAAAGCAGCACTGAGGTCAAGGAGGACCACTGCCACTGATCCCCCTTGATCCAGGATCTTTCGGGTTTCCTCAGTAACTGCTAACAGGGCGGTTTCTGTTCCGTGCTTAGGTCGAAAGCCCGTTTGGGTGGCATCTAGTAGTTGATTTTTCTCGAGAAAATCCATTAGGTTTCTCGAGAATTTTGCTCACCCATGGGAGCAGAGAGATGGGACGGCAGCTGCCGTGATCCTCAGGATCGAGGTTGGATTTTTTCAATAGAGCCGGACATTGGCCTTCTTCCATGCAGACGGGACAGTGCAGGAGATGATGGAGGAGTTTAAGAGATTCATAATAACGGGAAGCACAACTTGTCTAGCCAACAGTATTATTTCTGGCGGGGATGGATCGCTTGGTGATCCTGATTTTACTTGGAGAGCTAATTGATCCAGGGATTCGGTATCTAACAAAGGCAAATGGTCCAATATCGCTGGAGGTCAAGAGGGTGCCGCCTCCCGATTCCCCTGTCCCATTGTACTGGGGTTAGCTACTGCGACCGGGAAGGAGGAATAGATTAGATTTACCTTCTGGTGAAAAAATTCTGCCAGATCGTTGCAGTGAGCTGTAGTTTTGGCCGTAAGTTTAGGAGAGGTAGAGATTTTAGTAAGGCTTTTTACTATATGGATGATTTCCCTGGGTTTAGATTTAGCTTCCATGATCTTTCCTGAAAAATAGGCGGACTGGGAGGATTTTACATCGCTTTTGTAAGAGTTAATTGCCTCTCTATATTGAGTTTTAGCATCAGGTACGTAGTCCAGACGCCATCTTCTCTCTAATCTCCTACAGAGACGTTTTTTATCTATGAGGGCTTTTGAGAACCAGGGGGCGTTTTTTTGTACACATTTTGATGTAACTTTACAGATAGGGAGGGTAGCTTCAAGAGATGTAGATATCCAATCCTCATATTCTTGATTAGCTATACTCGGGTCATCATTGCGCGAAGGACAGGTGTGCATCAGGTTATGGCTCCAGAGGTCGACTGGTAATCTGGCCCAATTTCTTGAGTTCCTGATCAGGGGAGCAGGGGGTAGTGATTTGCACGTTGTCCATGTAAAAGGGATGAGAAAGTGGTCTGTCCAGGGTAGACAGATGGATTGACCGACCACTAGTTCACTGCAATTGCTGAAGATTGGGTCTAAAAGGTGTCCTTTGATATGTGTGGGTACCTCAACCCATTGATCTAATTGAAGGGCTGCTAGATCGTCCATCAATTCCATAGCTGTATGGTCGCAGAGGGAGTCAAGATGTAAATTGAGGTCAAATTGCCTCACGAAAATAAATAGAGCATGCGATTGTAAAAGCCAAGCAAGGATAAGCAATATTTGCTCTTATCCCATATGCAAATATGTGCAACCAACTAAAGTGCATGTAGGGCCCACATCATAAAATTGAGCAAACAAAATGTACGGAGGGCTCATGATATTGAACAAATGAGAATTCTGTATTCACATGTGTCCAATATATCAGCCAACTAAAGGGCAAGTGGCACCTGCATCGAAAAAGGTCTCATCAGGATATGCATATGCGTCTCTTGAAAGAATCTCCAGTTTGATGTCATAAAAGGAGACCTGTAGCATGCAAGGTCGATCCTACTCACAAATAATGTTGTCAAAAAAACATAAGAGACACCTAGTAACAGAGTGTTTTACTGCAGAATTGTGCTGCTCAGTCTCAGTTCACCTAGCTTTGACAAAGCCAAAAAAGTATGGTTATATTACATGCAAATAGCATTTGTGTATATCAAGGTGAGACATATTGGATTGTTTTCTTTCTCTATTCTTTTGTCTTTCCTAGTTTAGCCCGTAGCAGTTTCTCCTCGTGACTTTCTCCTCCATGATGCCCATAGAGACTGCTGTACTTTACTCATGTGGTAGAAAAGCACAACCAGTTTAAGGTTTGGCACCAACAAAGTTCTTGTCAATCCCGAGGTCACAACCTTTTGTCTTTTGCTGGTGCTCCCCTCACCTCGATGCGCTCAGTAATTGGATGGCTAGACGCCTCACCCCCTTGTCACGTGACCAACCACCTCAAAGCTGCCCCTACACATACACATCTGTCCTTATTGATACATTTGCTTACGTTTTTTCAGCTGCATAATTAGAGTTTGTATGTGGGAGGGTAACCAATTCCAGTTTTATCTTTGTGTTCTAGTACTTTTACTATTTTGTTTACAATAGAATAAACAGGCTGCGGCACCAAAATACAAACGTTAAACATGGACTCAGCAAGCTACTCATGCGTGGAACAGGGGCGTAACACAGGCCCACGCATCCCCAGCAGTGCAGGGGGCCCCTCAAGCTCAAGGGGCCCCCCTCAGCACTGCACTTCGACCTGAGAGCTCCTAATGGAGTCTGGAGTGGGCCCCTCCACGTACCGGGCAGGGGGGCACCCTCAATTATCGTTACGCCACTGGCGTGGAACTGAAAAGAGTGTACTCTCTAGAGCTGTTTACATGTTGAAAGCTGCCAGCTGCACCTAGTGAATCAACACCACACAGTGTTGGGCTATCGTGCAATGTGACTGTACTGCTGCGCGTTACAGTTACGTGTGTAAACAGTAATGCCATGCAGACTGCTTCACAGCACTCACTAGAACAAATGCCCACAGCCCAGGGAGGGAAGTAAATGATCATCAGGAGTCAGTGGGAATTACCTTCTTCCAGCGGCTCGAGAGGGTTCCTATATGCAGTCCTCTTCTTCTGTATCACTGTCCTGCGCTGCCACCTTTCCCACGGTACAGGAAGCAAACAGGGCCAAACTGCTTACCCTACAGTTCAAACAAGCATTATAGAGTTTCAACAACTTAATATCTTCCTTGTGTATATTTGCATACTGCCCTAAATGCCACTACCATAAGTCACAGAAGAATTGTTTATCCTTAACATAGAGGGCACATGTACAACACCATTATCCTTAGCAAAACTAACAACAAGTGCTGGCCTGTGATGCAGCTTTAGCACTAGATTGGGTGCCTGCTTTGGCCCAGGAGACTGGTCAGTGCACGGTGCCCAGGGGGGGGGGGACTGGTGAGTGCCGTTGCAGTCGGAGCGTACAGCTCCTGGTGTCACAGAGGCTTTTACTGTAGTGCAGCCACAGGACGATGAGGAGGGCTGAACAAACAGCCGAGGTGCACACTGGAGAGCAATAGCACTACAAGCTGACCTTCAGCATCAAGAGAGCAGCCTCACAAAGAATTTTGGTGGATGAAAAGGAGTACTTTGGACTTGGGACACTGATAAGAGCAAACACACGCGTAACAACATTAAATAGTGTGGGACAGGCAGGAGATACTGAGGAAAAGTAAGTGGAGAGCACACAAACCCCCAAAAAAGTAAGGGTGGGATATAAGCTCCTTTTAAGATTTATATGAAACACAATAGATTTCACAAGCACAGCACAAGCACTGTGCAGGGGAAACCTAAAAATGTGCATTGAAAGCGACGCCATTCGCTGGTTTCTTTGAATATTTCAAGAAACTATTTGAGAATTGCTTTTCACGCCTGTGCATTTACATTTCCACTGTATGTATCATTCAAAGGCTCCTGCTGAAATGCCATCACGTTAATGTAGTGGCACATCTTTTTTAAAATGTTATTTTACAAAGCATCATTTTTCATCACGGAGAAACAGCTTTCTCTACACACGCACACATTTATAGATTTACTGCTGCTGTTGGCGTACCACTGCACTATCATGGGGTCATGCATGAGTAAAATGAATTATGAGTGCAAAGTCACCTTTTGTCGATGCTTTACACTCATATATCCCGCTATTTGAACATGCAAATCACATTTCCATGTGCACTGATTTTGTGAATGAGATACAAAGAAAGAGACATTTTCTGCACGGTTGATCGCTCGTCACTATAACACAATAGTTATTTATGATGTTGTTTATCCATTCAGAAATATAGTCAATTTATAGTTTGTTCATCCAGAGACTCTATATGAATATAATGTTCTTTTTAATAGGACTGTTGATGTTAACTTACCTAATTAGTCTTACAGCGTGCCTGATGGTTTTCCATGAAATTGAACCCACCGCAAATTCATTAGCGTATAAAGTATCATTTAAAGAAAATAAATATTTGTTAATGGAAGTAACTGTTAGTTTTACAAATGAAACAATTGTCGCTTAGTCAGGATTTTTTGTACTACTGCTTCATTTCAAATACACAGTAACGTCAAGCCTATGCCCACATCTCAGAGCCACTGGCATTATGTGGCAGGGAGCAGCAAATTATGTAGATGGGTTGACTAAATTGTGCAGCAAGAAAGGGCAAATTGTGGGGTGTAATGTGGCACATTTTAAGGTAAACTACTTACTTGTTTTGTAATTTTTACACCGTCTGTGCAAAGATTTCACCTCATTAGCACTAGGTTAACAACCATATATAGCAATAAGCAAATGAAAGCTGACAAGTCAACCTTTGCAGAGGGCCATCTACAGCGCAGGACTTCATATGGGCCTTGTTGAAGCAATTATGCCTTTGCACATTGACCACCCAGACAGGTTCTCAATGTGCAGAGGCATAATTGCTTCAACAAGGCCCATATGAAGTGCAAGGGAGGTTTTGGTGGAAACACGGTAGGCTAGTAAAACCCCTTCAAAGGCAACTTTTGAAATCCATGAATGCCAGAAAGTCCTGTAGACCACCCAGTATTAAATAAGGAAGTGTTGTGATCTAAAATATTTTTCTATTGTTCCAAAGTCAGAACAGAGTTCAACCTCTTTGCGTAACAGACTGTTGAATTAATGGGTTTTAAGTTTCGATCTCAGTAACAATAAGTTTCCCAAAAGGTTTCCCTGCTTCAATCAAGGCTATATAGTGTAGTAATTTAAATGAGGCAATTTGTTCTTTGTAAAGATAGGAATTATCCTGTATATGCTTTAAAACAGGGAGGTGGATCTTTCCTTATTCGACTGAGATACCTCATATAAAGCCAAAGTATATGGTGCTGAAACTACACCCATAACAAGGAATGTTATGGGTGCCATTAAAAGTTGGCTTCTGCTGTTAAACTTGAAGCCCGACCGGTGAAAAAACTTTTTGACACTAGAAAACCATTCCTTTTAAATATTAATATTACCCAATATAGGCCTTGTAGTCCACAAGGCATTGTGCATGATACTTAAAAGTGGGATGTGTTGAAATGTAATGTTACCGTTTTCCTGCAGTTGCAAGTCCTCAAAAGCTATTTTCATGTTGGAAGACTCTTGCTGTCCTATGTGGAAAAATATAGTACATATTAAAACACCAATTATCCTAACTTGGGATTGGGGCAAGCTAGAAAAACAGTTCAACCATTGTTTTAAATATTTCATAAAGATCAATTGAGTGGTGAACCTAGATTCTTAATAAACATTTAGGAAAGTAAACTTTTAGAGAGTTACTGTTTTCCCTAATTGAATCCCCTGGAGGCTAACGTGAAAACTACTTCCCAGAGAAGAAACAATGGCCTGTGTGGGGTGGTATTTTCCCCCCATGAAGGAAGATCATTTAGGGTGTACTTAAAAGCTTCATTCACTTGTAAAGATCCAGGTGTTTTGCAAGTAAATGTACGTTGAGACCAGTGGAAGGCATAAGTTTGTCACTCCAGCATGGCTGGCTTCAACCCAGTGAGAGAGAAGCTACCCCTCAGAACTGGTTTTGATTAACCACAAAAGAGGACCAACTCATTATCTTGGGCACACCTCTGGACAGCCATACTGCCTCTGCACAAATAAGGAAGAACTTCCTTACCTTGGGTTGTAGGAATAAGGTGCCTGTGAGATTGTGTGCAGTAGGATAAATTGAAGCTGATAAAAAAGAGGGTATGATTTCCCCTGGGAACATTTGCCCTGCGGGATAGGGGAGCCAGGAGTCCCCACCAGCTCTCTAGCTAGTTTAAACCAAAAATATGGCACCCAAAGGAACTCTCCTCAGCACACTTTCTGGACCTGTGGAAAAGCAGAGGAAGGACTCCCCTGCTTTTTGAGACCTGTGAGCAAACCTTTTGCCTGCCTCCTACATTTTTGCAGATCTTGTTTTTGCTAGCCTTAGGACTCTGCTAACCAGTGCTACAGTACATGTTCTCTCCTCTAAACATGTTAACATTGCCTTACCCCAATAGGCATATTAACGTTACTTATAAGTCGCTAGTAAAGTTGTACTGTATGCACCTATGGTCTGTAAATTAAATGCTACTAGTAGGTCTATAGCACTGATTGTGCCACCCACTTAAGTAGCCCTTTAAACATGTCTCAGGCCTGTCACTGCTGCCTGTGTATGCAGTTTTAAACTGCCATTTCAACCTCCAAAATACAATTTTTACCAGGCCCAAAGCTTACTTTTTAATAGATATAAATCATGCCTAGAGGGCAAGGTGGAGTGTATTTAAGAAGTTGGATCTGTTCCTGTAGGTTTTACATTACATGGTAGTGAAAAACTGTTACATTCATTTTTCACTACATCAAGGCCTGCCTCTCACATAGGATAACATTGGGGTTACCTCATTACATTTAATATGATGTGATTTCCAAATGGGAACAGGTAACCAGTTCATGGTTGGTGTTGTTGGAATTGTGATGAAAAATCCTATCCTATGGTAAATTCAGATTATGAATTAAAGTTTTAGAAATGCCACTTTTAGAAAGATGCCATTTTCTTACCTTATCCATTTGGTGCCTGTCTCTGGGTCACAATAGTGGGTGTGGCTGACAGTTGGGCTTTGTGTATTCCTCCTAGACAGCCACACACAATAGAGAGTTTATGAGGGACTGCATAGGCCATCACTGGCAGACTAACCTTGTCCCTGTATCTGACTTGCACTCTACAATGGTCAGCCTGAACCTGTGACTTTATCCCGGTCTGACAAAACCAAGTAGCTGTGAATGGCGCTTTGGTTTTTTTGGCAATTTTCGCCGAAATCTTTAAAATTGCATATCTCCAGTTCTACTGATTGAATTGTTGTTTTTATGGTCTTGTTTTAATTATTAAAATTCTACTGTGGGATCCTTTTGTGATGTGTTTTCACTGTATTACTGTTTGAAGTGTTGCACAATTACCTTACACATTGCCTCTAAGTTAGGCCTGACTGCTCCGAGCCAAGCTACCAGAGGGTTGTGCACAGGCTAATTTGGGGGTTTGCTTGTGACTTCACTCTGGCAAGGACTGTGGTTCCTGTTTGAGTAGGGTTTCACCCGCCCTCAAGCAGTAACCCAATTTCTTACATTGGTGTTCAGTGGTGATAATATGGACTTGTGTTTGTGCAGTTCCGTACAGTAGTTTTATGTTACACTATCATCCCATATCAATAATTTGAGACCATTTGAAGTTTTTTTAATTCTCCTTGATTGGCTCTTTTCCTTTTTTCAAATCTACTCTCATTTCTACTACCTGGCTTCCTGTGGCTTTGCCTGCACCAATGGAATTAAAGCTGGGCAACTTGGAAAATTAGATACAGTGTGGCAGAGATTAAACTGTTCTGCAAAGAGAGGAAACTCCCCACCAAGAATAGTACCAAGAGGTCGGAGCTGCAGAAAGCTCTGAGGGTCTGGTGGGAGGTTCACCAGTCACTAATAGCTACAGAGGAGAAGGATGATATGGATGAGCAGAATCAGGACCTGGATATCAGCCCAGAAACACAGCCTCAAATGGAGAGGGATGACCCATCTCCCTTCTGAGCTGGACTATCCTGTCAGAGCAGTAAGCAGTGTGTCCTTATTTATCCTGTCCCCAGAGAGCTCGTGGACATGAAGGCAGAGACGGAGTCTAGGCTACAGATGGCCCTACTCAAAATGGAAGAAAAGAAGCTAGTCATTGGAGGATGAGGTGAGGAATATGGCTCATGAAAGGAGTCTAGGAGAGCTGGACATAATAGCTAGGCATGCATTGTCCAGCAGCAATGGTGGCAGCATACCGTCAGTGTCTGAAAGAGACAAAAAGGTCTGCATACTTAAAGAGCTGGTGCCATATTATGTGGTGGGGATGACATCAATAAATGTTTTTCTGCCTACAAGGTAACCCTGAGGGTGCACAAGATCATAAAGGTCACTGGAGGGTGGGAGGGGGAGGTGTGGAAACATATTCCTACAATGGGAAGGACACACGCCTTATATTAGAAGTTGAGGAGCATACCTGGTACCCCCCCTTGAAAGCCACACTCCTTCCCAAATTTGGCCTGACCCCTGAGAGCGGTTCAGGGACAGCCACAAACACCCAAACCAGTCTTGGATGGATTTCATGGACCACTATAGCAAGGCAGTAAGTGACTGGGTGTGGGGCAGCAAGGCTAATGATTAAATTGGCTGCACAACTTGAGTCTTAAGGAGCACATGCTCAATATGTGTGTTACTGAGTTGCCCTAGCACCCAGTGGACAACAAGCTGACTGACCCCAGGAAGCTTGCTGATGAGACGGACCTCTGGGACAGCACCTTAGTGTCTAAACATGCATCTGAAGACTCCCAAAAGGATATTCAGTGGTCCCACCAGAAGAATGAGGGGGAGAAAAACTTAAAAAGAAGGAGTTATCTAAAGGCCCCCAAAATTATCCTCTAGGGAACCACAGTAATCAATGCCAATCTGAGCCAAAGAATAAAGAGTTCTTTGACAGACAGGGAGGTTTGTCTCCTAGTGTACTGAGTGCTACAAGTATGGGCACTCCAAGGGAGACACCAAGTGTCCTAAGAGGGTACATCACCTAATTTGTGGGCAGACACCTCGGTTGGTGAGTATAATACTTGCAGAGGAGGTGGTCCCAGTTAGTTTTGGAGAGCATACAGGGGTTAACCTAGTGCCTCTGTGGGATAAGGAGATGGTGCCAAAAGCCCATATGCATGCACCTACATCTAAGTATCAGCAGTGGGTCACCATCAATGGGCAAGGGGTGGAGGCTCTGAGGGGCACAAGAGCCAGAATGACCACTGTAAAGTGTTAGCCAGTGTCTTCTGAGCAGGTCCTTCTTAACACATTCGACAAGGTTATAATTGTAAATAATGTGAGAGTGATCTACTGGTAGCTCTGGTTCCCTTTGAATGGGGGGAGTCTCAGGTTTAATAAAAATAGCTGTGAGCCATGCCATGCCTGTAGATTGTCCATTGGGCAGCGACCTGATGCACACTATATGGAAGGAGGTAGGGCTCAGGTCACACTTGAAGATGTTGGGATTGCCTGAATGGGTGTGTATGACTACAAGGTCCATGGCTGCCCAGGAAGGGAGTCAAAGGCGCCTGGAGTCTGAAACAGTGGTCCCGGCAGCTGCTAAGAAGAGTAAGGGCAAGCATGGGATACCAGCATCTGAAGTTCCCGCGGTCCAGGTTAATGGGGCACCGGAGGAGGATGGTCCTGAGCCTACTTGGAAGACACTGGCGCCCTGTGTGACCTGCCTGAGCTAGCTGGATAGCAAGTTGTGGGTGGGACCACAAGAGAGGAATGCTGCAAAATGCAGACAGAGTGCTCACTCTAGAGGCTTGAAGTGGGAAACTGAGGCCCAGGCAGCAGGTCAAATCTCTGTCCTGTGCCTGAGTTAGGCCCCGTAGTAATTAGTGCCATTTTTAGAATGACACAATCCTTTCCTATAAGTTGTCTTCTCTTTTCCACATCAACCTTTGGCACACATTTGCATTCGTGTCTCTTGGACTAGTTTCTTGAAAACACTGGCCTTGCTGACTTGAACACTTTTTGAGTACATTATCACACTGCTTTGACATTAGGGACATGGCCCTCACGAGCGTGACACAAATGTGTTTGTTATTACGTCCATGTGGCAACGTAGCTATCTCTCAAATACTGACAATGACACAATCTCGGCCAGAGGCAAGGATACCATTTTCTATATATATCCTTTTGCTTCCTGACATAATCAGAGGAGACACTTCTGTTGACTTTGAGGGGCCCCTGCACGCCAGGGCCTTCGCCTCGCAGCTGACTGACAGCTCTATGAGGGGGTGTCCACTTCAAGACCAAGACGGGGTCTTACACTCTTATCCATCAGGTAATGTGGTTAGATCATCCAAGAGAGGGCTTCTTGGCAAAACATACATCTGCACCCTGGACACGTATGTTAGGGTTCGTATTCTGAGTGTACTATGTAGTTGTACTATTATATACGTATGCATGTGTAAGTTGTGTAAACAAAACTGTTGAGCTGTTAATTTTGTTCACCTTTCTGACATTCAGAATAACCTATGTGTACTGATATTGATTAATCATCACAGCCCATATATTCTATGCAAGAATCACTACGGTTTAATAAATATTGAAAGCGCCCCTCTGTGCATTCTTTGTATATTTCTGTGAGCAAAAGAGAGCATGAGAGACTGAATGAAAAGTTGGGACTTTGTCACCACAGTTCCTGTGGGAACAAAATTACCATGTTCAGTGGTTGCCTGAACTGCGCGCCTGTTTAGGTTTGGGAGATAGCAGTGGTGCTGCAAGCCAGCTGGTCCAATGGACAACATATCCTGCAGGGTGCAGGGAATCAGTCTGGCACCATCCTGAGTTAATGTTGCCCCCAAATGCACAGTTCCTACTGATAGGTGGAAACTACATAACACTTACCCATAGGGGGAATGACCACCTTTACAGTGAGCCTAAGGTCCCTGGACCTCGAGCAGCCCATGTGCAGGTGGGCCCTCAGTGTTACAGTACCGTCTTACTGTGGTCGGCTCACGGCATACCCCTGGCAGGACATCTGGGGCAAGACAAGACATTTGCCAGTCTTGTTGCCCACTTCTTTTGTCCCTTGAGGAAGAGAGCCTCAGATGTATTCTGTTGGTCCTATTCCACCTGCCGTTCCAGTTGAAAGTCATAGAAAATCCTAAGGCTCCCCTGACCCCATTACCAGTCATTGGCACTTCTTTTGAGAGGGTGGACATCAACATTGTTGGTCCCTTGACCTTAAGACAGCTTTAGGCAACAGGTACTTCTTGGTCAGGGGGACCATGCCATCCCCTACCCAGAGGCCATGCCTCTGAGGTTGGTGACTGTACCTGCAGTGGCCAATGTCCTGATGGGGATTTTTGCCAATGTGGGGTTCCCCAAAGAGGTATTGTCTGACAGAGTCAGTGTACATGAAGTCCATGTGGGATGTGTGTGGGATGACTTACAAGTTCTCCACACCCTATCAACCCCAAACCAACGGGCTTCTGGAGCGTTTCAACAAGACCATCAAAGGCATGAAATGGGCATACCATAGCCCAGGATGCATAAGTGAGATGTCCTCTAGCCATACCTTCTGTTTGCCTACAGGGAGATGCCACTGAAGAAAGTTGGCTTTAGCCCCTTCAAACTTCTCTATGATAACCCTGTTAGGGGACTGCTTAGCCTTGTAAGAGAGGGGTGGAAGCAAGCTCCTGGGAAATCACTTCAGGATTTGGTCAGTTACATGCTGGCATTCTACAACCAAATGCATTGCTTTTGGATAAAGTGATAGGCAATCTTGAGTCAAGTCAAGAAGTTATGAAACTCGAGTATGACAACAAGGCCACTCTGGTAGAGTTTTGGCCTGGTCAGAAAGTATAGGTTAAGGAGCCTGTGGAGCCCAGAGCTCTCCAGGATCCCTGGACATGCCCACATGAGGTAAAGCAGCAGAAGGGGCAGTCCAACTACCTGGTGGATCTCAAGACCTCTAGAAACTTCTTATAGGTGTTCCACTTAAATCACTTTAAAACCCAGTTTGAGCCGTCTGAAGTCAACATGCTCCTGGTGACAGACGAAGGGTTGGAAGAGGAGAGTGAGTCTCTCCATGACCTCCTGTCTGCCATTTCGACCTTGCAAAATAAACCTTCCTTTATAATACATATGTCACCCCTAGGGTAGGACCTGCACAACCCAGAGGACAAAGTGCAGTGTATTTTAAAAGTTGAACATATACCTTAGGTTTTACATGTCCTTGTAGTGAAAAACTCTTAAATTCAGTCTACCTCTGCCTGCTTCTCCCATAGGATAACATTGGTGTTACATAATCAAATTATAATAGGGACAGGTAATCAGTTGATGTTTGGTGTCTTTGGAATTGTAAGGAAAATCCTATTGTAGTAATTGACGCAAATTCAGTTAAATTTGCTTGAAGTTTATTGAAGAATCCAGTTACTAGCAGCAGCCTACAGCAGGTTACAACATACTGACCATTCCTAGAATTCCCCACACAGATGCCATTCTACAGCATCATAGCCTACATCAGAAGGGTTCTATATTCCAAACATATCTTATGATAAAGTCGTATTTTGAAGTACAATTTTGAAAATGCCACTTTTATAAAGTTGCCATTTTAGCCCTTTGGTGCCTCCAACCCATCCCTGGGTCACATGACTTGGTGAGGTTGACTGTTGGGCTTTGTCTATTCCTCCTACACAGCCACACACAATAGAGAGTTTATGTGTGCCTGGATGGGCAATCACTGGCAGGATGGAAGGGCGGTACTGGGAACAGAGCCCTACTTACACTTGAAAAGGCTCTGTTCTGCATCCACACAAAGACTGCATACCCCCTGTGGTTCATCAGGAGTCAGGGAAGGCAGGAAGATTGTTGACTTCAAAGGGAAACCTCTAGAAGCTTCTCCTACTTCAAAGGAGGAACCAGGTATAAATATTGGACCTCAAACACCAACTCTTCAGTGCACTTCTGGACCTGTGGAGCCTCTACCAGGCAGAAAGACTTCTATGATGCCACTCTGCTGGATGGCTGCACTTCTGGAGTACTACCTTGTTGGACTGCTGCCCTGCTGCCTGAGCCAGAGGGATTTGGACTTGCAACTGAAACCAGAACTCCCAGAGTGTTTAAAGTCATAGGGACATAACAGGGTCCAAACCACCAGAATGAGCACCCAGATCCAGCTAGAGCAAACCCCCAAGTGGTGCCTCAGGTCTTGGACCCTTGGTGTAGCCTCAGGGAGGTTGAATTAAGGTTTTTGGGCTCTTTGCAAATGCAAACTGGTCCATTGGTGCAGAAATCTTGTCACTCGCACAGCAGCACAAAACAAAGTTCTGTTGGCCCGACCCTTCGTGCTATGGCATTGACTGCTCATGGAAAGCACGATCGCAAAGCTCCTGCCCGACAGTTCACGACGACAACAGGATATTGGTACTACAGTGGCGCTGGTTCACGACACCAGGCCTTCACTATGTGCTACATCGACGACTGTTTGCAACGCTTCCCTGCTCCTTATGAACCCCTCCACAGCAAACAAAACTCTTTGCACTAGACTGGAAGGTAACTTTTAGGCGTGACTAACATGATCCCTGTTTCCGAACTGCATTTCATCACAGTTGGCTTGATCTTGTGACTTTCCCCCGTTCTCGCACAACTAGCTAGCCGTGAGTGGCACTATTTTCACCTAAATGTTTAAAATGTTTCAAGTTGCATGTCTCCTGTACCACTGATTGCATTTTGGTGTTTTGTTCTGGACTTTTTTTTTTAAATCTACTTTTTCTAACCTAGTGTAGGATCCTTTTGTGGTATGTTTTCACTGTGTTAGTGTTTGAAGTTTTTGCGAAAAATACTTTACACTTTGCCTCTCAGTTAAGCCTGACTACACTCTGCCAAGCTATCAGAGGGTTGAGCACATGGTAATTTGGGGGTTTGCTTGTGACTCCAGCCTGAGAAGGATTGTGGTGCCTGCTTGAATAGGGTTTCACCCTCTCGACCGGTAACCCAATTTCTTACAAGAGGATGGCTGGGACTCTTAGGTTTCCTGTATACACAATGAGTTCTTATCAATGTATGTGTGCCAATCTTCGGTTCTGCCCCTGGATGAAAAATCCAGCTACATTTAAAGATAGAATCCTTAGTGAACTATGATAATTAAGTTCACCAGGAATAACAATGAGAAAGTCAACTACAATTGTATTCGGTGTCATAGTGGTCATGTTCTGAAGCTCGGACTAAGTAACCCCTATTTATTCATCAACATTGTTTAAGTTTGTAGTCTGAGGGGCTTGTTACTGTGTCTTGTCTAAAAAATCTAATCGTAATGGCACTGTAATATTTTCACGTAGTCTATTCACTTACTTCACATACCCTCTATGGCCATATTGTTTTCATAGTTTCTCAGTGAGATTGATATAACAGGATGTTGGCGCTTCTCTGGGTATTTTACTACTGTGAACGCTCAGCTTGGATACTCTTTGACTGGACTTAACGCAGGGCAGTAACAGGAGTTATGATAAACAAGCATTGGCATAGCCAATAGGTCTCGCCTCTGGGACCTTATAAGTGTTTTGCCAGAGGTATTTGGAAGTTTGGAAAGTGAGCAGGGTACCCACTTTGAAACTGGCTTGGTGGGACCTGGCAAGGGTGCATACTCTTTAAACAGGCTCATTTAAACAAAATTCTCTTTTGAATGACTTGCACTCTGCCATCAAAGATATTGCTGGATTTGGAGCTGGTGCAAAGTTCCTCTGAGAGGAGTGATTTAAAGCCCGTTCTTAGAGCATTTTAACAAACTACCCAAAAACATGGGCTTGCGTCATCTACACTGTCCAGACAGCGAATTCTTCTCTCCTTTTTCTGAGGAATGGTTATGTTATAGTTATGAGAAAAGAACATCCCTTCTATTTCAAATAGTCTTTCCGCGCATCAAATGCGTGCCTGAGAAGCTGCACTTAATACAGGACGGTTCTGAAAATACCTTGAAGCTGCCAAGCAGAGTGCATGTGCAGGAGGGCTTCATATGTCTGGTATTACTTAAAATAACAAAACGATATATAGGGCCAGCGCTAGGCATGTGCAGGCCGGTGCCCAGGACGCCGCACTCAGCAACCAGCGTGAGGGTCCCGCACAGTGCCACACACCCTCCAGGCCACGGCGGCATACCAGTCCTCGTGTGCCCCCTGCTGACCCAACAGAAAGAAAGGTGTCTCTTTGTAACTGTGCCCACGGGAGGTCAACCCTCCCCCTGGGCCTCACAGCGAAGGTGTGGGAAGGACCCCTCCTCTTGTCCAAGTTGTAAGGAGCAGGGCACAAGTTCTAAAGAAGACTAACAGAAGAAGGAGCGTTAAAGCTGCACTGTACATTTATTGAAAGCTATGAAAATGTATTCAATGTTAAACAAACACAATGCTGACTGGTACGGGAAAACAATTATTAACACGTGCATCTACGCTGATGCGTCTCCTGTTAAGAGGATTCGAAACAAACATATTCCTGACAATTGTTTCCCAGCAATCACAAAAGTAGAGTTTGTAACAAGATGTGGCACAAGAAACAGTGGCCGAGAAGGTTAGATTAGATTAAAATATTTATAAAGTGCATGGCTGCCTCGGTAGAGAGGCGTCCCAGCACTAAAAGTCAGACTAAGCAGGGAGTAGAGCAGAGGGAAATCTTCCAGGGGCTGGACCAGAACAAGACGGACGGGGAGGGTTAGGCCTGGGAGAAAAGCTACGTCTTCACGAGACGTCTGAAGGCCTGATGGCCAGGGTTGCTACGGATATGAAGGGGGAGAGAGTTCCAGAGAGTAGGGGCCAGGCATCTGAAGGAGCGACGGCCGGATCTCGCTCTACGAATGTGAGGGATACATACAAGTCTCTGGTTTGCCGAACGTAGGGCCCGTGAGGGGGTGTACCGAGTGCAAAGATCACTTAGAATGTCAGGTGCACTGCCTGTTAGTATCTTCTGCGTGATACATAGCATGAGGGTGGTGAGGTGGAGCAGAGAAGCGGTGTAACACAGAGGGTGCAGTCCAGGCAGAGAAGGGATTCTTGGCAAAGGGGCTGCCTGCTGTCAGCAACGGCCTGAGGGGCATCCGGGGGAGTAAACACTGGGCTCATAATAGTAGGTAGTACCAGGCTAGAAAGGCTGCAGTGGCGGCAAAGGTGCGGCGCGGAGGCCAGGCATGAGGTAACAGTGTCCCGGAAGGAGACACATAATGGGTTAGCACAGAGATGACATGATGGGGTTGGGAGGTTCCCGCAAAAACATAATGAGGGGTAGAGAGATAAGGCAAGGATGAAGGGAAATGAGGGGTGGGCGGAAGTACAAGAAGCAGTGTTGCCTTAGTGGACTTGAAGGTATGGAGCAGCAAAGTAGTGTTTGATGAGAGGGGAAGTGAGATGGGTGCAGGGCACATGTCCTAAACAAGCAATGGCCACGCGGCCGTGAAAGTGACACGGCGGCGCGTCCGTGAAAATGAAAGTAATGGCGAGCAATGCGGAGGAAAAGATAAGAAAGGCATATGGCGGCTGCGCGTGTGCACGCGAGCATACAAGCCAAGCTTCAGGCGAGGAAACGCTTGTGGGTAGCACTTTGAAGAGCCCTTTACTAAAAGTCGAGCTAGCAGCGCATGCGCTGCTCTAGACTCGACCTAAAAACAGTGGCGTCACTATGGGGGTGCGGGGGGTGTGGACCGCACCGGGTGACACCCTCACATGGGGTGACACCATCTGGTTATGGTTACGCTGCAGGGGCCTAACACAAGCCCCCGCGGTGCGGGGGGGGGGCCCTGTGCTCCAGAGGCCCCTCTGCCGTCAGCCAGCAAATTCTTCTGCCGCTAGCAGCTGCCAGCCCCTCTGTTTGTTCCCCCTCTTCTCTCTCTTTCTTCTCGCTCCTTCTCATTAGTGGAATTGTGGAACAGGGATTACCTTCTCTTTCCTCCTTTCGTTTATTTTCTCTCCTGTGAAATGCATCTAAAAAAGGAAAACAGTTTTGCTGGAAACGGTGTCTTTTACTGACATTTTTCAATTCCTGCTGCAGCCTCGGGGTGGAGACAAATAAAGCATTGCAAGTATGAAAAATAAGCAACTTACTAACGAAAACAAGACAAAGTGGTTGCAAGGTGGCCACATTGATTTTTTCACACTTAAACACATTAGCGCCACTTTACAGAGTTGGACAGTGAAGCACAACTTTTGTTTTCTCCTCTCTTTGAACAATATTGTTTCCCCTGGGTGGGAAAGTGCACCTTTCCGAGAGGTACTGAAATACCTGCTTGATGTGTGAATTTGAAAAAAATGTATACAGCGGCTGCGTGTTCACAAATGTGGTCTTTTTAAACCACACTGCCTATGTTTTGTAAGGATATACAAAATGGACACTGAAACAGGTCCTTCCCGGGCCCTTTAGTCATTGCCTTAACTTTTCAGGCAAAAGCACTCACTAATTTCTGAATAATGAGTGTAAAAGGAAAAAGGTAACCATGTTATTCCTTCTTTGTGTAACACAGCTCTGCTCGAAGGTGAGGGCGAGT
Organism: Lissotriton vulgaris; assembly: GCF_964263255.1. Classification (NCBI taxonomy): domain Eukaryota; kingdom Metazoa; phylum Chordata; class Amphibia; order Caudata; family Salamandridae; genus Lissotriton; species Lissotriton vulgaris. The sequence continues at coordinate 937,226,115 of NC_141698.1, read as the reverse complement.
GTGTCTTCTGTGTCAGTGTCGCACACCCAAATGCAAAGCACATTTCAGGAGTCATTTCAGTCACTTTGTGAAGAGAGAGAACTGTGAGGGGGAAACCATGGGGGGTGGAGAAGGCAACGAGGAAAGGGTTAAAAGAGCAGCACACGGGAGAGGGGGGTACAGGCGGGGATGGGGGTGCAGGTGGATGGGGAGGGATGGTGCAGGCAGAGAGGGAGATGGTGCAGGCAGAGGGTGAGATGGTGCAGGCGGAAGGGTGAGATGGTGCAGGCAGAGGGTGAGATGGTGCAGGCAGAGGGTGAGATGGTGCATGCAGAGAGGGTGAGATGGTGCATGCAGAGAGGGTGATGGTGCATGCAGAGAGGGAGATGGTGCAGGCAGGGGGTGAGATGGTGTAGGCGGAGGGGAGATGCTGCAGGCAGAGGGGACATGGTGCAGGCAGAGGGTGAGATGGTCCATCCGGTAAGCTGTGAGGGGGTGACACCATGAGTTACCCGCACCGGGTGACACCAGCCCTAGTGACGCCACTGCCTAAAAATAGGCAGATGCCCGCCATATTGTCCCTCGTGTGATAGTGTTAATCTGCCCAACATTATGATGGGCATGCCAACTACCTTAAAGGGTTTAGGCGACCAACATATTGAGTGGTTAAAGCTCTGAAAGATCAAAATTGGCTTTCAGGTGATACAGAAGGAAAATGTATTTTAAAAAGAAAACGTTTGAGATCATTCTTGAATGTAGCATATGAGATATTGGTGCAAAAAGCAGGGGACAGTGAGCTCCTGATTCTGGTCTCTCTGTTAATGCCTCAAGCCAGGCTGGGCTTTCCTAGCATAGTGCCAGGAGTTACCAGCTGGCTCTGATAGCTTAGCACAATGTCAGGGCTCTGCTGGACCAACCATTTAGGTCGGTCAGAGGGACCTCACTCGGTGAATTCAGTCAAAATCTCATTAGAGCCCTATAACGCCCCCTCCTCTGCCATACCATAGGACCCCCCACCCACAGATAGTGTAGGGGGCAAAGAGTGCTATTCAATGCAGGAAGTGTGAGTGCTGTTTTCTGCAGGTACCTGCTAGTACAATGTGCGCATTATTATGAGGTGCCCGATTGTAATACGACACCTCAGGCTAATGTACCGCAGATACAAAGGAGAACACAACAAAACTAAAAACTTGGCATTTTGTGTATTTACCACCATTGACAACAGACTCTTTTTTACAAGGGTTAAAGAAAATGGCACAGGATGCAAGCCCATCCTCAGTAAATCCTCATGTCTTGGTACCCATTTCTTCCACTGTGCATGTGATAAAACCAGCTGTTTTACAGTCATTTTCTTAGCTGCTTCTCCGAGAGGGGGTGGATGCTCTCATGTTTAGGTAAATAAAATACCTACATACATTAGATGATTTTTTTTTTTTTATCCTGCGCTTGAAACTTTGCCTTGCAGTGAAAATGATGCACAAAAGAAATGGGAAATTGAGTTGTTTTCTATGCATGCTTACATCTAACAAGTATTTTGGTCGCCCTGGGGTGATTTTCTTTAGTGAAATGGAGTACATGACCTAACAATCTTACCGCAATAGAAGCACGTGCAGTGTAAACACAGGAGGCTTTAACAATGAAAAAGTATGAATATATTGGTACAGTCCTTAAAAAATAGACACCCTATACTCTGCACTTTGGTGACACGTTTATTTTTTAAAGAATCCTCGCCACTTAAAACCCTCAAAGAGAATATAGATGGGTGTCAATCCATCGTAAAATGTCAATTGTTATTTTAAGCAAAGGATCTTTGAATTCTCATGGGTACATAACATGAACAGACACCATATGTCATCAACAAACCTATGTTGCTAGCATCTGAACACCAAGAGGTAGAATACATCTGGGTGTCTATTGTTTTTTCTAACCTACCTACCAATAATTTGGGATCAGATGTTTTGCCCATTTCCCAAAGTGGTTAGTTAGAGGTTCACTCTTACACTATTTACTGCTTGCATACAAAACAACTTGCAGGGTAATGGTAAGACATTTAATGAATACAAACCATCAGAGACACATATCAATCTGTTGTTCACTGGTTTCATTGTGACAATGTTTATTTGCAGATTAATACTAAGATAAAGCCACATTTTCTAAACAGTGAAAAGAAATAAAGCTTGGGCCTTAAGAAATAGAGAACGGTAAACATGCCTGATTCACAATACATATAAAAATAATTACTTCATTTTCTTGTGTGTTTTTATTCTTGTGCTGTTTTATAATGTTTATAAATGCACTTTTTTTGTATTCAACTTGATTTTACAATTCCATAATTTTACTTATTATATGTTTGCTGATGATGTCCAGATTCCTCTCAAAATTCAGATAAAAGGCTCTGGACTTGATTAATCCATTAGACTGGATTCCTGCTGCTTTATAGTCAGTTCACAAATTAATGTCCTGCGATTTTTTTAAAGCTCAATCCAGCCAGGAATGAATTATGCTTATGCCACATCCTCACAGTAGTTGGGAGGACAAGTTGGGATGGTCAGCTGCTCTTCCTGTTCTGTTCCTGTTACTCAGTTCAGAATTTAGCAATGATTAATTCTGACCTTACTATCTCTCAATGGATCACCTCTACATCTACAGCCTTCTTACAGAGTTGCAAAGAGGCTTTCCTTTTCTGACATTTTCTCAGAAGGTAATGGCTTCTAATGAGTGTGTTCAATTTTTTTCTTTTGCCAGTTCCCTCTAGCTGAACCTACATGAGAAGCAAGTTGCAATGTTGCATAATATATATATATATATATATATATATATATATATATATATATATATATATATATATATATATATATATATATATATATATATATATATATATATATATATATATATATATATATATATATATATATATATATATATATATATATATATATATATATATATATATATATATATATATATATATATATACACCAACCTCCGTTCTCCTCTCGCAATCGCCTTAGCTCTCGATCGCGCTGGAAACAGACACGGACCAAACATGAGATGCTGGTTTTCAAAATTTATTCAGCTGTCGCTGTCGCCATTATATATATATGTATCCAAATAAGCTGCTACGATAGGCAAAAACACGCACTCAGAAAGGTGCAGCTAGTGGTAGTTTATTCACAAGGTAACGCTACGCGTTTCAGCACAAGGGTGCCTTGATCACGGCACCCTTGTGCTGAAACGCGTAGCGTTACCTTGTGAATAAACTACCACTAGCTGCACCTTTCTGAGTGCGTGTTTTTGCCTATCGTAGCAGCTTATTTGGATATTGACTTACTCGGCGGTGGGATTGGCCGAGTGCAACACGCCACCTGACTATGGGATATGGATCCCGGAAACGAATCCTCTGGTTAAGTGACTGAATATATATATGTATATATATATATATATATATATATATATATATATATATATATATATATATATATATAAATATATATATATATATATATGTATGTATGTATGTATGTATATCCTTGTATACCAGTATCAATCATTGCGATGGCTTAAAAGCAGTGAAACACTTCTTGAATAACAGACCTTTACACTGTTATGCACACAACAATATGCTTATTGCAATGATTGAAATGTGCCTTTATAACAACTATTTCATGTTTGATAAGGTGTGTTTCCAGCAGACTAGGGGGGTGGCGATGGGTTCCTGCTTCTCCCCCAGCTACGCATGTTTGCACATGGGGCTGTGGGAGACGCAGGTGCTCGGGCACCAGTTTGCTGAGAACTTGAGCAACAACATCAAATGCATATATTGGTACATTGATGATTTATTCCTGATTTGGAGGGGAGATGAAATGTCAGCATATACGTTTGTTGAGGAAATTAATGTAAATTCCTTGAATTTGAAGTTTACCTCTCAGATTAGCAGAACATCAGTTAACTTCCTAGATGTAGAAGTATTCATTCATGAACAGACACTCCACACGAAATTGCACAGGAAGGCAACAGCAGGCAATACTTTGCTTCATGCCACCAGCAATCATCCGCGACATTTAATTTGTAGTATCCCCTACGGGGAGATGCTTCGAATTAAACGGATTTGTAGAAGACCGGAGGATCTGGTGGAAGCTCAAGCTGCTTGACGTGAACGTTTCCTAGCTAGAGGGTATACAGATAAAAGCATCATGGCAGCCATTAGACGCACACAGTTGCTGCCTAGAGAAGAGGCCCTGGTTACTAAGGCGATGAAACAGTGCAATGTGGTTGTTCCTGTTGAAGATACTATAAGATTGATAATCACATACAGTAAGCAACATCTAGATATTAGGAAGATCATGGCTAAACGCTGGGATCTTATTAAAAACGACCCGGTGTTAAAAATGGGAACGTCCAATGCTCCAACCATTACTTTTAAAAAAGCAGGCTCTATGCAGAATAGTTTGACTAGTAGCAGCCCTGAGATCTTAGCTAAAACAGACTGGTTGAATAGCCGGAAAGGGTTTGTTAAATGTACTAATTGCAAAGCCTGTCAGAATGGGGTAAATAAGAAAACCTATACCTCTCCATTTTTCAAGAAAGAGATTTGCATATCAAAGTATTTAACTTGTAAAACCGAATTTGCAATATATGTTCTTGAATGTCCTTGCGGGCTCAGATATGTTGGTAGTAAGAGACTTCCGGTCCATAAAAGAGTACTTCAACATTTAAGAGCCATCATACATTGTGATGAAAGTTACCCTGTTGCCAGACACTTTAAAGATTGCCATAAACAAAAGTTTACTGAAATATTATGCTATAGACGCAGTCATGCCCCTAAGGAGAGGCGGCGACAGGGATGGGTCTCTCCGCAAGCTAGAAACTTATTACATCTTGAACTTAGATAGCAAGCATCCCAATGGATTGAGTGCAGGGGAGGACCTCCATACATGCTTGTAATGGGAAACAATCATGTTTATTCAATTCATGGAAATCAAAGGTGCTATGCATTGATTACAGGTTATCTAACAGTATCTAATGTATTTTGCAAAAACTCTTAACTACATGAAGGTCATAGCAGCTATTTGAAATTTATTTTATAATTTTACAAATCAATTTTTCACTGGATTTTAACATTTATTGTGTTATAAATGTTATTAAGACATGTTTTGCACTTTGCACATACACACGGGTTGTAATGTATATTGTTTACTTTGCACTGCTTTGCACAATAGGATATATTTCTAAGATATATTTCTTGATACTACATATCATGAAATATCTCGTAATTAGCGTTTAATGTTGGGATAAACAATATTTGATATTGAAAGACATTGTATTCTTTTGGTAGAAAACTTGTATTTTACAGTTAGTACCCCAACAAGGTTTTCCCTGGTATGACATCAGTTTATAGAAATAATGTCGAAAGTTGTCATATGCTATTTCAGCAGCAACATTTTGCACATGTATAATTATGTTTTTTTATATATGATTTTTAAAAATATTTATCATATGTATTTATATGGGGAATGGCTTTTAACCTTTTTTTAAACAGTCTATTTATTGCTGTTTTAAAAGTGTACGACTTAATGACTCTAGAACAGTATTTTGTCTATCTTGATTATGACGTTGATCAAGTAATTGTGCACTGCCACTTTAAATTCTGATCTATCACTCCAAAGTGCTGTCATGTGATCAAGGGTCGAGGAAGACCCGAAACGCGTCATGGCTGTGGTGCGGGGGCGCTTTTGCACTTAATAAAATTGCACCTTTAATTCCTGTGTCCGCTGTCGTCCTTCTACATGCTGTAAAGGCTGCGACTCCCTGAGCTATATATATATATATATATATATATAGATATATATATAAAACACTGCCGCCAGGACTTTGGACATTTGTTCATGTTTCTAAAGCACTTTTCAAACTGCTTTGATTGCTTTTTTTATTTTTAAACATTTTTATTTCATCCAAACAAAGAATACATACATTTCAAAGCAGACGATTTTCATCATTTACCCTCCCTCCCTTCTACCCCTCCCCCACTGTGAGATTGGATCCAAGCACAAACAAAAGATACAATAGATTGAATTAAAAACAAGCACTGGAAATGCAATAGGTCTCGCATTAGGAAAGTTTGAGCTAATGGGATTGTAAATGACACTTTTTTTAATTATGTGTTGGTTTTGAAAGAAGCAAAATTAATAGCTTTGTCAGTTACAATGTCAATAGTTTTAACTTTTGCAAATGTGACACCTATAGCATTTGTAATGCAATGTGTGTTGTATTTACGTGACTTAGATGTATTGATATTACAAATAACAATGGCTTTTAATTTTGTAAATAATTAATACTTAAATAAAAGTTATTGTAATTTATAATGGCAATAGCTTAAACGTTTGTAAATAACTTTTGTGAAGATTATGTTCAGTGTATTTTATTGTGACGAAAATCCAAGAACATTGCATTTGCACCTACACACACACAGAGCCACACACATATAGATGTGGTGGATCTGGGGGATATGGTGGTGGTGGATGTGGTGGTGGTGGTGATGGTGGATGTGGTGGTGATGGTGGTGGATGTGGTGGTGGTGGTGGATGTGGTGGAGGTGGTGGATGTGGTGGTGATGGGGTGGATGTGGTGGTTGTGGATGTGGTGAAAGTGGTGGTGGATGTGGTGGTGGAAGTGCTGGTGGTGGGTGTGGTGGATGTGGTGGTGGTGGATGTGGTGGTGGATGTAGTGGTGGTGGGTGTGGTGGTGCATGCAGTGGTGGTGGATGCGGTGGTGGTGGATGTGGTGGATGTGGTGGTGGTGGATGTGGTGGATGTGGTGGTGGATGTGGCGGTGGATGTCATGGTGGATGTGGAGGTGATGGTGGATGTGATGGTGGATGTGGTGGTGGTGGGGGTGGTGGATGTGATGGTGGATGTGGTGGTGATGGTGGATGTGGTGGTGGTGGATGTGGTGGTTGTGGATGTGGTGAAAGTGCTGGTGGATGTGGTGGTGGTGGATGCGGTGGTGGATGAGGTGGTGGATGAGGTGGTGGATGAGGTGGTGGGTGTAGTGGTGGATGTGGTGGTGGTGGATGCGGTGGTGGATGTGGTGGTGATGGTGGTGGATGTGGTGGTGGTGGATGCGGTGGAAGTGGTGGATGTGGTGGTGGATGTGGTGGTGGTGGTGGATGCGGTGGATGTGGTGGTGGTGGTGGATGTGGTGGTGGTGGATGTGGTGGTGGATGTGGCGGTGGTGGATGTGGTGGTGGTGGATGTGGTGGTGGTGGATGTGGTGGTGGTGGATGTGGTGGTGGATGCAGTGGTGGATGTGGCAGTGGAAGTCATGGTGGATGTGGATGTGATGGTGGATGTGGTGGTGGTGGATGCGGTGGTGAAGTGGTGGTGGATGTGGTGGTGGTGGATGTGGTGGTGGATGTGGTGGTGGATGTGATGGTGGATGTGGTGGTGATGGTGGATGTGGTGGTGGATGTGGTGGTGGATGCGGTGGATGTGGTGGTGGTGGATGCGGTGGATGTGGTGGTGGTGGATGGGGTGGTGGTTGTAGTGGATGTGGTGGTGGTGGTGGATGCAGTGGTGGTGGATGTGGTGGATCTGGTGGTGGTGGATGTGGTTGTGGATGTGGCGGTGGATGTCATGGTGGTTTCATTCAAGTTCTACCCACTACACAGTAATACAAGGAAAACAATTCCCTTCCCATTCCTAGGGGCAAAATGCACCGCCCTAATGTCTTGGGGTGTGGTAGATAATGTGGAGGACCCATGGGCATACCTTAGGACTACAAAGGGTTTGCCCCCTGATGGCCAGGGGGGCTTGTAAAGAAGAGGGCAAACACACACACACACACTTCAGATAAAAGCTGCAATTTCAAAAAACAATTTAGCTAGTGATTTTCGTCAGTGTAACCTACCCCAGGAAACCAAGAGCACCATGGTTCCTAAATACAGAAGAGAACAGAATACTGACTGCATCAGAAAACCCGCATCCCCATAAAATATACACCAATGTGTAAAAAAAATTGCATTCACATGCTATGGAAGGCTTTGCAGTATTAGGGAAGAAATATTCCCTTCTCCATTTACACTGTCTGTTTAAGTGGGTTTGGGAAGGAGCTACCACGTGTCTTCACTACGGGGTTATTTAACGAGTTTCTTAAATGTAGTAAAAGACTACAGGACAGCTGTGCTTAGACACCATCATACCAGATTTGGAAAAAAAACTAATCTGTAAATGCATACATGACCGGATACAGCAGCAGCTTTCGTTTTACATCGTTGCCCTTTCGGTTCAAAACAATTTTGCATCTTACCACAACACTAGATTCATGCCAAATAAACCCCTATACCGTACCAACCAAACTTGATCGTGCTCTGTAGATTAACATGGTGTGATGTATCGCTATACAAATTATTCAGTCCTACAGCATTCTGTGGATAAGAATTTGACACTAGTAACAGAAAGCTCTCTAAAACCTACAGAGTAGAAAGAGCTCTTTATTTTAAGGCTATAAGCAACAGGACCCGTGCTACAGGAATATGGTCCAAACGAGGTAGTGTGCAATATATATACATAAACATACATACACACACACATACATATTATATACACACACACACGTTTGAAAGCAAGGACTGGATGCCTTCCAAGTCTGCAAACAAAAGTATCCCCATATCAGATAAAAGAGGTTAACAGCGTTACTAAACCACAACACAGGCAGCAAACCTATATAGGACGTATTTCAACCGTGGTCATCCCTATAAACTTAACTCAAATGCTACGCCAAGCAAACCGGGCCGAAGACGGCTGTAATGCCAGAAACCGGTCCCCGGGAGCTTGTTTCCTTCCCAGTGTAAGAATTGGCTTTTGTAGTTTGGTTTGCCCTGTTCCCATCATGCACTGGGACAGGAACAGACTAATTTGCATACAGCCAGGTTCTGAAACTGGGATGGTGCAGTGAGCTAAAAAACGGTGTTGGATCTAGCCCTGATCTTTTGACTGGGTGAGAGCTTTCTGCTTAATTCAGAGACTCTGTCCCTCACCACCCCTTGTTGTAAATATTTTTGTCCACCCTAAGCGTGGAAGGGTATTCTCAGATGTGAGACCCTTGCTCATTGCACCATCAGGATTCAAGCAAACCGGGCCGAAGACGGCTGTAATGCCAGAAACCGGTCCCCGGGAGCTTGTTTCCTTCCCAGTGTAAGAATTGGCTTTTGTAGTTTGGTTTGCCCTGTTCCCATCATGCACTGGGACAGGAACAGACTAATTTGCATACAGCCAGGTTCTGAAACTGGGATGGTGCAGTGAGCTAAAAAACGGTGTTGGATCTAGCCCTGATCTTTTGACTGGGTGAGAGCTTTCTGCTTAATTCAGAGACTCTGTCCCTCACCACCCCTTGTTGTAAATATTTTTGTCCACCCTAAGCGTGGAAGGGTATTCTCAGATGTGAGACCCTTGCTCATTGCACCATCAGGATTCAAGCAAACCGGGCCGAAGACGGCTGTAATGCCAGAAACCGGTCCCCGGGAGCTTGTTTCCTTCCCAGTGTAAGAATTGGCTTTTGTAGTTTGGTTTGCCCTGTTCCCATCATGCACTGGGACAGGAACAGACTAATTTGCATACAGCCAGGTTCTGAAACTGGGATGGTGCAGTGAGCTAAAAAACGGTGTTGGATCTAGCCCTGATCTTTTGACTGGGTGAGAGCTTTCTGCTTAATTCAGAGACTCTGTCCCTCACCACCCCTTGTTGTAAATATTTTTGTCCACCCTAAGCGTGGAAGGGTATTCTCAGATGTGAGACCCTTGCTCATTGCACCATCAGGATTCAAGCAAACCGGGCCGAAGACGGCTGTAATGCCAGAAACCGGTCCCCGGAGCTTGTTTCCTTCCCAGTGTAAGAATTGGCTTTTGTAGTTTGGTTTGCCCTGTTCCCATCATGCACTGGGACAGGAACAGACTAATTTGCATACAGCCAGGTTCTGAAACTGGGATGGTGCAGTGAGCTAAAAAACGGTGTTGGATCTAGCCCTGATCTTTTGACTGGGTGAGAGCTTTCTGCTTAATTCAGAGACTCTGTCCCTCACCACCCCTTGTTGTAAATACGTCATGCGTGCGGCGTAAAAATATACAATGTATGGCTACTCTGCCAGTGTCTGCAATAATGTGCATCAGCCTCACCCCTCCTTGCTCTAAGGCGAACATTACTTCCCTTTCGCTTTACATTGGCTGCGGCTGCTTGTCAAACAGCCTGCCATGTGTGCTCGTCACCTTCCAGCCTTCACACCCAAAGCGGCCTGTTGCTGCAACAACCTTCGTTACGGGCTACCTACTCTCCATCGGTAGGCGAAGGGTTGGCGGGGTTAGTGATGAGCAGGCTGCTGCAGTGCTGGACGGCTACGAAACCTCAGTCAAAAGAAAAGCATCGACAAGTGCATTAGCAGCAGAAGTGCCACACCCAACTACCATTCACATTATGAGAGGTTCATTCGGAGAAAAGCCTTTGCAGTTTAAATGCAATGACAGACTGCTATAGCGCGATCACTTGCTTCAATGAGATCTTATCACTTCAGTTAATTTGCAGGAAATAAAAAGTACAAGAAATCTACTACCACTAGTATTCTTACAGCAAAAGGTGAAACAAAAGCATATTTGAGAAGTTCGTCCTTTTCAAACAAACGAGTATATTAAGTATAGAGGTGAAAAAGGAAAGCAACTCTTCAAAACGGCGTTTGCATTAAAGTTCGAGTCTAATCAAATTACTCTTAACATTTACAGATGCCATTTTACTCATTCCTTTTTTTAAAGGATCTCTGGAAACCCCAATAATACTCCTACTAGTACTAAGGCAAGTCTAGCAAAGGGACAAACAGTAAAAACAGACATCGCAATAGTTATAAAAAATCAAATACAATTATTTAACAAGTGAAAAGCAGCTTATATTATAAAACCCAAATCGTGTGAAACGCTAAGGAGACACGGCCATGGGGGGAGGTGAAACTGAAAGTATGGTGGGCCGGCCGTGAATAATTAGAGAAGCTGTGGGAGGGAGGCTGGGCTGCCTTTGATGTGGTAATGCGAGGCAGGCAGGCAGGCGGCTGGTGGCATTGTGCACGCGCTTTTTAGGGCTTGCGCTTGCGCAATGACCTAAAAAGCACATGCACTGTGTGGAATCGCCAGTGTAATCGTGCTTGGGTAAACGCTGTTTAAGCCCCTATAGAGCTTCGCCAGCTATGCGCATGCGCACAGCAGGCGAGCCCTAAAAAGGAAAAAAGGGAAAGAAGAGGGCCAAAAAAAGTCATGTTTCAATTGTAGAAATGGGTAGAAATAAAAATAGTATAACCCAGACTACTAGCACTAATTCGGTAGGTACAGCAGCCAGTGTATCTACAGTTATAAAATTCTTACTCTGCCTGAAACCCTTCTAGCCACTGTTTGATTGGGGCCCAGTTTTCCCTGCCCCTTTTCCTAGCTTTATTACCCCAGCGTTCATAAACAGCTATTTTAGACCGATATATGGCTAGTAATCTTCTCAGCCACTGCTGTCCGGTAGGTTGTTCGGTATCCAGCTAAGCTGTGGCCAGGCAGAGTCTTAAAATAGTCATGGCTATGAATAAGATTATCCGGTGACTCCATTGTATTTACAGATCACCTATACCTAAATCTAATAGGCCAGGTGAGATAGGGATTGGATAGCCTAGCTGAGCTTCAAGTATTTTGCCCACCTCCTTTATTCAATCTCTCAGCTTGGGACAGTCGACAAATAAATGAATGAGATCGGCTGCATGGCAGCCACACCTTGGACAATGAGTCCCTGTTGTCTCCCCCCCATTTAGCAATCTTCGCTGGAGTAATATAAAGATAAACCAAGTTTTATAACATTGCATCTGTAAATTAGTTGCGATAAAGGATGTCTGCGCTAAAAAAGGGAGTCTTCACAATCTCCCGTCGTCATCAGTAGAAGCTCTGACGAGCGAGTAGTGTGTTTCGTCAGGTCATCCCCCATTTCTTTGTTTAACTGCTTATATATATTGGTGATGGGGAGAGAAGATTTTAGCATTGACTCAACAAGCTCTACCCGATTGAAGCCTGGGGTTCCCCCCTATTTTTTTCAACCAAAGCAGCTTTTTGGTTAAACTGCTTTGATTGCTGATGAGGAAACAAATACATTTCAAAACCGTTTTTTTAAGAAAAACTCTGTTTTTGTGGAGGATTTGCCAAATGTTTACCTAGAAGAACTTCGAGGTCAATGGACCAACTTTAATTTGTTGAGCCCAAATTTCATTTGAAAAAATGGGAGAATATATATTTTTGGAATGGAATGAAATTCCTTAGCATGTCAAGAAAGAACTATGTCTTCTTAAAATGTGCAAAGTATTAAAAACATTTTATTATACTAAGCCTTTACTGTCGCTTTTTAGCATCTTTGTTTCTTGTACAGTGCCAAGAAACCTGTTCAAAAGTGCAAAGTCCCCAAATAACAAATTAAATTACATAGCGAACTTATTTAGACCTGTGTACATATATTACCTCTGCGGAGACCTAATCCTTGCCTTCACCTTGCCATTTTTTGTGCTACATGGTAATACCCATCATTTAAAGCAGCAACCAATCTGTGGAGAAAGAATGGTGTGGTGGGTTTGCACATCCGGATGAAAGTGTAAGCAATGCCATTTTAATGTCTGCCATGTTTAAAAGTAAAATATCATTGAATGGGGTAAATGGGGTACAAATCTAAGCAATGGGGTAATAATGAGCTAACAGTCTCAATATTACAAATTGAGGGTACATTCTGTATTCAATATTTACTGTTTGTGTAAACATAAAGAATAAATGCAGCCCTTCTCCAAAGTTAGGCTAACTTGTTTTAGGTTTAAGCCTACAATAACTTATGAAATCCCTTTGACAGGGAAAACAGCCCTCATCAGTGTAAACATATAAACAGTAATAAGCACTTCCACAACCCAAACTAAACCATTCAAAGACAGAAAGTGAGAAATTTGTATTTGTTCCCGAAGGGGCCAAATCAATATAACTGTTTTATAGAATGTAGCAGCAAAAAAGACTTGTCTGAGATTTTCTGCATGAGTTTTGTTGTTCAGGGATGGCATTTCTTTTTCATTCTGTTTCATCTAGTTGTGTGTCTTTTGATTAAGGTGCGGGTTTAGAAGGATGTTTTAGTTCTGATCGAATTATTTTATACACTGTAGAGGATCTGGGAATATTGAAATCATATTTGAACTTTTGGCAGTGTCTAATTCTTTTCCTTATTGGTGAAATTGAATCTTGGCCAATATGTACTATCACATTTACCGATAGACACACATTGAGTGAAACACTATGACACATCCTCCCCTTGACTAACCATTTAGTATTGATAGCATTACAACAAAAGCAAAAGAGCAGCCTAGGTTGAATTATTCTTGAAATATGGTTCTTAACATGTGTTAGGCACCCGCTGCCCAAGGTTGCAAACTTTTGGCCACATTGTAAATAAGATAGTGGTGCACCAAACAACCAATGTTCATGCAACGACGTCCAGATCAAGACTTAACATATTCCATACCTTCTTTATTTTGCATGGCTCCAAAAGAAACTCCAAACGTTAGAGCATACATTTCATTCACAACAAGTGAACTTCTTCAGAGCATGTAGATTACATTTCATTAGGTAATTTTTCAATTCCTTAACTCCACATTCCACCATGAGAAAATCCTTTTCATATATGGACGGGATCTCTGTCAAAGTTTGAACCCAGGATCCTTAATGGTTCAGATCGGTCTGCCCTCATAGTTGACACTTTAGTTTGTGTCCCAAACTACATACCTGCCGTCACTCGCTTCAAGTAAGCCTCTGCAAAAAAGGCAACTTATAAACACCCTAGGCTTTAAACATGTAATGTAAGGTGTAATGATAGGTACCTTTGAAAAGAGCACTGCCACCATGCACATGTGATACTGGTGTAATGTGACAGAAGACTGTCACATACCAACACAATTCATAGCTGTAAGCTGTTTTGTTGTTATGTGTGATACCATCATCTAATCCTGGCTTTTTACCCAACTCTACTTTACCTCTGGCGTTTTTGAGCCCATAGTTACAATGCAAACAGCAGCATTTGAAATCCCAGAACACAATGTGATGTCAATTAAAAGCTTGGACTGACCTAAAGTGAGACATTTACCATGGAGACATTTGGCAGCTATGAATTTCTACATAACAGCAACACCAATTTAATGTAGTCAGGATAAACATTCAGAAAAGTATTTGCAAGCATGCCTAATTCCTTAAGTTTCAGATGCTTTAGAATGTATGGCCACAAATTAATCTGTTGTAATTCAAGTTTTTTAAGGTGTCACGAGTTTCTATTCTGTTGGCAGGGTTCACTACTTCTATAATGTCAGAATATTCCGGAAGGAATGGGTGAATGACCACCCCCCAGCTGTGTCCAGGAATGTATTTATGAATATATTTGAATATAGCACTCTTATTTTATTAATCCATTAATAGCTCTGAACACCAGACAGAGTCCTGCCAGAGTGAGTGTGAGGAGTAATGAGATGTAAGAGAGGGTAATACGATGTGGGTGTCAGTTAGACTGTAATGCACAGTATTTCTATGCTTAAAACAGTCTAATGTAAATCTGTTGGTCACACTGCCTTTGGGAAGACACTACATCTGCTGCATTACTTCTCATTTACATTAAATATGTGTTTTATAACAATTCCTACAAAAAACATGTTTTGTAAAAACTGGACAAAGCAGTTGTTTCTATATGGGTGTTGGACAGCTGAATAAACATCAATGTGCACTGCTTTCAAAATGTTTGAAAAACACTGAGAAAACAGCATTCACATGCACAAAAAATAAACACTGACAACAGGACAGCTTGTCCATATTAAATGTAGAAAATAGTTTGTCCAAACATTGCTAAACATATAACACATTTATCGTTTTGTAAATCACTAGACATATGTAATAGAGATTTGAAAAAATATTATTTTGTCCATGGACACCTTTATTTAAAAAAAAAAAGGAAAAAAAAAGAAGAATCCTGTTGTGCACTATTTATGTACTACTGCAATAAGCAATGCCTCAAACTAGACGTTATGTTCGGACGAAGCCACATCCTAACAATGCGCCAGGTAAATATGCTCTACAGTTACTGCTGCATCCATTGAGAACAGAAAAACGCTCGCCCAAATGATCACAACCATGTAGATGGTTTAGTTGCGGGATGCCAGCTAATTGAGCTTTCGGTTGCACCGGGAATACATAGAGGTCGATCTTTCGACGTAGAACTGAAACAAAAAGTAAAGGTTGAATGCAATCATAATCTCTTTTCTTGTCTCTTCCATGCAGATTGCTCACAGGCATACAGTTTAAATTTTTTTACCAAAAAGCCTCTGATGACTACGTGACAACTCAGAGGTATGTTCACACTACCGCCGCTGTAAGCGCGCCTAGAGCCACTGAACACGACTCGTGGCTCATTGATCAATGCGATCTTTCTTTCTAAACACAGCCGAATTCTTGAGCCTTTGAATAATACTCGTCAGAATTTACAGTCGGTGGCCCGCAAGCACAATTGAGAGAGGTAAGACATCAAACTTCCGATTGCCTTCTCTGAACTTGCTTTCTCAGTGTGGAGCTAGAGTAGATTTCTTCTTATCTCGTTTTTTTGCCAGTGCTATTGGAGTGGTTGTGCCCAATAGAGTCTAGCTACAAGTGGTATTTGTGAATGCCACTTCATTGTATATACAAGGTGATTATTTAAAAAGTTGCTTGAGAAGAGTGGGTGTGATGATAAAAACAGTATGAATAGTAACACGTGCACGTTTTCTTTATTTCTTCTTTAGGTCTTGGCTAGCGTAGGCTGCGCTTGCGCAGTCTCGCTGCCGAGATTTTATGTCTTCTAGTAGTGGGCTGAAGTCAGCCCCTCTTCTCCATTGGCTGGCTTCCTAAACGGCGGCCAGCAATTGGAGAAGAGCTTTGTCAGTCAATTGAAGCCCCAGCTTTTTCGGATTGTGGGGCGTGTTTGTTGCTGTCTTTTCTCTCCGTGACGTCATCCCTCCAAAACACGCCCCCTAATCCGAAAAAGCCGGGGCCGTTTATTGTGTCTACAGTGAATTGCACACCTTTTACTTGCCAAACATATTAGAGTACATTAAAGCATTGTCATCTATTGGTACCCTCAAATGAGACCGTTCCAACGAGAAGAGGCCGGTAGCACGCAGTAGACCACATTGTTGATCTGAATTGGTCAGCTCGCCGTTTCATTGGACAAGTCTAAGTAGGGCCATTTCGGTTGCAATTTGCGTGTGCGTCCCAGCCACTTTGCCGGGCGGACAGCGCTGTATGAAGAGTTGTTTATTTGGCCAGATGAATACTCGAAGGGCAAGTCTCCCAAGAGTGCCCTACGTGACTCAACACAGCCTGAAGAGCGGTGCAGCTAATTTCGGGGCGTCACCTGTGGGACGGGTGCATTTATGGAGCTGTGAGCAGTGCTTGAAATTGAAAAAGTGCTGGTACTCTCTAATTAAAAGTATTACGATCCCCGTGAGAAGTGCAGGTACTCTCCTTCTCAACATGAAAAAAGCGTCGGTACTCAGTACCGGCCCACTTAAAGTACTGCTTGTGAGTGGTTGTGTACTGAAGAGTATGAGCCGCACGCTGTGTTCACGTGCTGCGTAGGATGGACACAGCCGTCCACCGATAAGGGACAGATTG
Organism: Lissotriton vulgaris; assembly: GCF_964263255.1. Taxonomy (NCBI): domain Eukaryota; kingdom Metazoa; phylum Chordata; class Amphibia; order Caudata; family Salamandridae; genus Lissotriton; species Lissotriton vulgaris. The sequence continues at coordinate 937,209,416 of NC_141698.1, read as the reverse complement.
GACTGTAACGATGTCTCCTGTGCGCACGTGCTGAAAACGGGCTCCTCTGCCCCACGGCTTCGGTTTTCAGCTCTGCCTGTACTGCTTTTAGAGGTTTGAGGTTTATAGGTGAAATGGACTTTGGGGTCGAAGGTCTGTGCGAGCCCCGGCTTTTTCGGATTGGGGGGCATGTTTGTTACTGTCTTTTCTCTCCGTGATGTCATCCCTCCAAAACACGCCCCCCAATCCGAAAAAGCTGGGGCCGTTTATTGTGTCTATGGTGAATTGCACCTAATATAAGTAGGGGCCCCCTGAATCGGATGGAGGGCAGACCAGCAGGGGAAAAAGTATCAGAAATCAAGGAGAGAAAGTCTGCCCCATGTATTTAGATTAAAGGCTCTCACAGAGTCCAAAAATATTGTTCAGTAAACACAAAATTGAGCTCACTATCTATCAGGGCCATTCACTGTGATTCGGACACAAGATACAAGAATATATCATTTTATTTTTATAAATATTTTTCTCAAATGGTATACACAAGAATAATTGTACACAAATAACAATCATTCAATCACATGGAATTAAATAAGACGCCCCAGGTCTCCCATTCATTTTTCATTCTTAATCACAGACACATTCTACTAAACTCTCATCACACATTCCAACATTCATATTCTATTCATACACTCCAGAGTACTTCAGTACACATTGTACACTAATACACTGAAGTTGTCCTGCGACATCCACTCACCTGGGGTGTCTTATTTAATTCCATGTGATTGAATGATTGTTATTTGTGTACAATTATGCTTGTGTATACCATTTGAGAAATTTTTTTATAAAAATAAAATGATATATTCTTGTATCTTGTGTCTGAATCACTGTGAATGGCCCTGATAGATAGTGAGCTCAAAGTTGTGTTTATTGAACAATGTTTTTGGACTCTGTGAGAGCCTTTAATCTAAATACATGGGGCAGACTTTCTCTCCTTGATTTCTGATACAGTGAATTGCACGCCTTTATGTGTGTATTGGGCTCTGTGTATGTGTGTGTGTTGGGCTCTGTGTGTGTGTGTGTGTGTTTGTGTGTTGGGCTATGTGTGTGTGTGTTGGGCTCTGTGTGTGTGTGTGTTGGGCTCTGTGTGTGTGTGTGTGTTGGGCTCTGTGTGCGTGTGTGTGTTGGGCTCTGTGTGTGTTGGGCTCTGTGTGTGTGTGTTTATTTTATTTTGTTGAATGTCTTTGGAATAACATTACTTTGAATACAGGGTTAACTTAACACGCCAGGCGTTGCAACAATCTTGTGGATTTATACTCTATCTGCAAGCTAGTTGCCCAGCAGTAATCTACATTTCCTTCATATAGAGTCAAACAATATAGTGATTCTTTTCGACTTTGTAAAGAAAACTATGGACTGTACGTGCTCTAAACTTTTAATTGCACATATTTCAAGGGAATGATTAGTGGTGTAATGAAGCACTTCAGAAGACACTACCATTAGTGATGTTTCTATCCACACTTTTTGGAAAGAAAACCTGTAACCTAACTGCATGACTTTCTATTTGTTGCTTAGAAACTGGGGGAAACAAAGCTCCTTGACCACATGTATTGCAGGCTTGCAATGCAGTGTGTGTGTGCTCTGTGTGTGTTTGTGTTGGGCTCTGTGTGTGTGTGTGTGTGTTGGGCTCTGTGTGTGTGTGTTGGGCTCTGTGTGTGTGTGTGTGTGTGTGTTGGGCTCTGTGTGTGTGTGTTGGGTTCTTTGTGTGTTTGGCTGTGTGTGTGTGTGTTGGGCTCTGTGTGTGTGTGGCTCTGTGTGTGTGGCTCTGTGTGTGTGTGTGTGTGGCTCTGTCTGTGTGTGTGTGTGGCTCTGTGTGTGTGGGTCTGTCTGTGTATGTGTGTGTGGCTCTGTCTGTGTGTGTGTGTGGTTCTGTCTGTGTGTGTGTGTGGCTCTGTCTGTGTGGCTCTGTCTGTGTGTGTGTGTGTGTGGCTCTGTCTGGGTGTGTGTGTGTGTCTCTTTCTGTGTGTGTGTGTGTCTCTGTCTGTGTGTGTGTGGGTCTGTATGTGTGTGTGGGTGCAAATGCAAAAGGTCTTGCATTTGCGAGAGATTAAGCTATTGGCATTGTAAATGACAATGCCATTTATTTCTATCTTTTAAAAACAAAAATAATGTCAGGAGAAATGCCAATAGCTCTAACTTTAACAAAGACGAGACCATTGCATTGTAAATGCTTGTTTTACTTTGTAGCTCTCTTTCCAGGTCCTGACGAGAACCCCAGATAGTTTAGTGGGTTTGAAATGCATTGGCTGTTTATGTGTGTCCAAACAAGTTTTGTAATATACATTTTTGAGTATCAGGTCGCCGAAATGTATGGCAACTGATGAATATGTTTCCTTATTATCACCTGAATATCTAACTGTTTGGCTGTAATTTGCCCTGCGTCTGTGTTATACTTCACATTATGACTGTGGTGTACTTTTTCGAGACCTTTCCTTTGGGTTCTTTGTTTCTTTTCTTTCTATTTCGTTGGTTTCTGTTGGAATTTGAGCTTGATCAAGTTTAGGCAAAACGCTTTTATAAAAAAGATGTATTGTTATGTTGCTTATGTGAATGATTTGTAATTTCCTGTCTTGTCTTTTTGTGTGGTCAACAAAATTGTGTTTAATGTTCTTGAACATAATAACATGAATTGAGTCTCTACCTTTAAAAATGTTTTAATACATTAAAAACAAAAGATTTATTCTGTAATTTACTTATTCAATCACTATGAATGTCACGTGTGATTGATGAAAGTTCACTAGTGAATAGTTATCAGTACTGGCAGTTGGTTTGTTGTTTCAAAGTATTTGTGCCATAACCTTGGTGTCATTGTTCATATTTGAAAAGAAGCCAACATTTCTTCTCGTCTTCTTATGAACAAAAAAATAAGTATGCGTAAACCCTAGTGCTGGTAAAATGTTATTTTCATTCTTTTCCTGTTAATATTATTACGATTATTATTTTACGGATACTTCTTGTGAGTGCACTATCACTCCAAAGGAGTCTCCTGATGCTGATGCCTAGTAGAAGGAGAGACAAACTTGATGTTATATCTGTTCATTGAAATGACACGTTTTAGTGATTTCCTCAAAGACATGAGGTGGAAAATTGAACAGATGGAAACACTTGACTTATATCCCAGAGGAAAGGAAGCTCACTAATTGCTAACGGTGCATCCACACAAACAAATTTTAGGGGTGGGATGACAGAGGATGCCTTGAAACTAGAGAGTAGTGTTTGTGCTGGAAAGTATTTCTTGAATTGCTCCTTCAAATATATGGGTGCTGTTCCATAATATATGTTATGCATGGTTCTGACAGATTTTAATACAGTCCACTGGGAACCAATAGAGCTGTTGATAATGTGGTGATACTGACTCAAAATTTCTTCAAATTGAAAATGATTCTTATCAGGGAACTTTGGTTTCTTTTTTGGTTGCGGCTAATGCATTTCTAGGATATGCCCAGATACACCAAGTTGCTGTAGTCGAGTCTCGGTTGGCCAAAGCCACTGGCAAGCATTATTTTCTTAGTGAAGTGCAAGAAGTGTGCAACCCGTCCAAGAAGTATGATCTTGATTGATTGACTTTAGAGTCCAAACTTCGATTTGGTTTGAAACTGACCGACATTTAGAGACATCTGCAATCCAAACCTGGTTAATCTGAGCCCTTAGGTTCCAGCCCTTCAAATTATGTGTCTATAAGCAGCTCACTTGCAACAATAATAGGCCTCAGTAGCTCGAAAAGGCTCTCATCATGGCTCTAATGAAAATAAAAGGTGCTGACCGCTTTTCTCTAGGCAGCCTTTGTACTACCTTTGTCTTACCATGCAATAAAGGTATTCTGACCATAGTGCTTTTGTACCACTTCGAGCCAGATCACCCCTTCAGGTTGGTTTAAATCTAAGCAAAAGGTTGATCTCCACCTGAACCAATAAAGAATCTAGCAGGCCTTACCACATTGCACTCAAGCACGAAGTTACAAGATACAGCGTTTGAAGATAATCCTTCAGAACTCTTTGAGAAAGCAAAGTATGCAAATGGGAAGTGATGTGGGAGAGAATTGAGGCCGGTCTTCCTCTCTCTAGCTCTAAGACCAGCAAAATCATGGATTACCCACCAGGTTTGCCCTTTTCTCCGCCCCTGAGTATCTCAGTAGCAGTGACAGGATGTTGCAAGATAAACCACTGTACTTCCTCTGCATGGCTGCATCCTAAACGATTGACAAATATGGCTCAAGGTCCACAATAAGTCTATCAGTGCTCCATTAGCTGTGATGAGACTGCATGGACAGGTGAGATGCCACTGGAGCTAAAGCACCCAAAAGTAAGAAAGTGAAAATTGTAGGACATGTTTCTAGGATGAACTCTCAAAAACGAGGAACGTGCAATACAAGCATAGACAGGTAATTAAAAAAAAGGATTGGCATACTAACCAAATACTACCACAAAAATATCTGATGGTGGCAAAGTGAGTTTAAAGCTTTAAACACTGCATCAACTACCTACCACGAGCCACTATCAACAACATGAAATGATGATCAAACATCAGCCAACATATCAACAACTAAACATACAACTTCGATCCAACCAATCCCATCCACTGACCCTCACCATCCTTAGAGCCATTCTTGCTGGTCTTGAAATGTCCACCTAAGAAGATAACATCCTTTCCTCACCCACACCGAGATCCATCATCCTAGCAGCACGTTATGATGATGTTTCTTCCTACCAATGTCATTCTGTTTCCAATTCTAGAATGTGTGGTAAATGGTTCTATGTATTTTCCCTCTCTACCACTTTATCAGAATGTCCTGTGACATCATGGAATGTTAGTGTGCCTCCCTGTGTGGAGATTGCTTATTTCCATCTGCACTCATTTTGTCATTCGGTTGTTACACCCTGCTTGATTTGCCAGGATCGCTACCTTGTTTTATTAAGGGGGGTGGATGGGCATGTTATGTAATTTGTATTCTTGTGTTTTGTTTATCATGACCATTTGTGCATCTTATGTTTTATCTTTTTACATGCCTCTTTTTATTGTCCTTTGTTTCTGCTTTCACGCTTGAGTTTCTTGCTTTTCAAATTGTCTCTTTGACTAGCTCTTGTGTCTTCAGTCTCCTCTGAATCCTTCTGCTTCGTTTTGACTTCTTACTTGCTGTTGTTTGTTAACGGAAGAGGATGTGTGGTAAATGGTTCTATGTATTTTCCCTCTCTACCACTTTATCAGAATGTCCTGTGACATCATGGAATGTTAGTGTGCCTCCCTGTGTTGAGATTGTCAGTTGGTCATCTGAGGCTGAGGAGCTGGTAGCTCTCTCCTGGTGGGGTTTCTCCTTGTATCTTCCTATCCTGTAACCTGCCACCTAACTACCTGTCAATAAAGAGGGATCTACTTCTACACCTGGACTACGCATCCTTGTTTGTGTACCACAGAATGTAAGGCGAAGAACACTCCAAGTGAGTCCGCTGATCTTGACTCCTTGAGGTGGATCAACTCCAGGTTGTGTTCAAGAATAAAACTTCAACCTGATCCTCCTTGTTTCCTGTGATTCCTGCGAAACTATTTTCAACACAGCACCACTCACGCCAGGTGTCTTTCAAGTACCTCTCAAAACTGACCAGGTTTTTCCACTATTAGAAAAGGACACAATGACCTAGGCAGCCCTTAGACATTATCCTATTGAGGAAAAAAAGGAACAAAAGTAGCCTTCCAACCTTATCTACACGCCTGCCACCTCCGAAGACTGGATGCTGAGAACTACAAGAAAAAAGCAGAGTCAACCCTTTACCATCTACATGCACAGGAAGTAGAATGCCGTCTCTCTGGCTTCGTGCATGATATTTAATTATCTCTCCTTCTCCTACCCACACTCCAGATACCTTTTCTTGCACATTGCTCCACTGCCCCCAGCTCAGTTTGGCCTTAATAATTACCCACAAATGCATACATAGATGAAGCAGTAATATCAGCTCTTACAGAAATATGAAGGTGCATATATGTTTTATTCTACATACCTTCTCTTGTATGGCAACCATTGACAAAAATGATTTAATTGTAGTTTCAAAAATGTCATCTGGCAACATTCATGTGTTCTTAGAGGTGAATACAATGGCATGCCTCACTCCTTTGAATGTTTACAGAGCAAGCAATTACCACCACGTCACCATTACATGAAATTACATGTCATATTACAGCACAGTACGACGAAAACTCAAGGAGAGATTGACATAAAACTCTCCTCTATGGCGAGGCTTTACTTATGTTTTTTTAATTGTTACTCCAAACCCTCCTTTCAGTTAACAGGTGTGACTCGCTGTTTTATCATCTGCTCTGGGCTTTCTACACCACAATGCAGCATAGTAAACTAAAGACCGGTGTAATGTTATTTTGTAATCAATCCATTCTGGCTCCAAATGCGTCTTTATGTAATGACAGAAACACCCGCAGTGCCCACGTGTTTTTGATGTTCTCTGGGTTATTGTCCACAGTTTACGACTGCAGTCCCTTTCCCTGTAGTTTGTTTAGGATACACTCACGCTCCCTGCCAGGGGGGTTTCTGCTTCTGCTGTCTGACTGACCTACAGGGATGAGGCAGACATTTTAATTAAGCTGGGATCTGAGGAGACAGGGCTTTTCAGGCTGTCTGGTTGGTACTCTCTGGGGGGGCTGCCAGGTCTCTTGTGGGACGGGAAGATGTATAAGTTATAAATTAAGCAACAGGGGAAACACGCATTTTCGCTAAGGGTCCTCCTGCTCAGGGCACAGAGGAGCCAAATACGTTTAGTGACTTTCCATTTTTTTCTCACGAAGCGAGAAAACAATTTGCAAATGTGATGAATATGCTGATCTATTTGCTCTCAATTGAGTCAGTTAATCTGTCAAAATAAAAATTAACCAGGAGAAGCCAACAAAGTAAAATAAATGTACAAGAATTTGCAATGCCAATAGGCCTGGCTTTAAAAAAAGGTTTATTGGTAATTTAAAGCATTACAAGTAGATAGCATGGGAATGGATATGTGTTTGTGTGGAAGCAAACAACTGTGAAATTATATTGGTGTAGGTTACAAGGTCAGGTGGCAGTTGCACTATCAAGCCAGACCTAAAATACCATGTAGGCTAATGACTGTGCCCTCCCTTTTGTGCTGCTGGTAGAGAAACACACTGTAAATTATCTAGGTATCTAAGATACTTTAATAGCATTCATTACAAGCTCATGTGTGTGTGCCCCTGAAAGTTCAAACTCGGGCACCTGAATCAATGAGCAAAATAATTGCAGCTGTGTGGAGGACAAGCACTTTTTGTGGAAGCGCACAACTTCTGCTCAATCAAAACATGTACTTCTGACTCCCAACATGTGAGCGGTGATAACATCACTCTCTAGTGATGCTCATTTAATTGTCTGGTGGCAACTGTGCTGTCAGGCCAAGCAATTAAGTCTTTATACAGGATCTTGCCATAAATACCAGGTGACACCCGTCCAATTGTATGATAATCCATCAACCTTGATTAACTTTGAAGTTTCTTTACATCTTAAATGTGGGGTATTTGCCAATCACAAGGCCCTGCAATTGATATGAGTTGTGCTTTAAAATTGTATCATGTTCAGAATTGTGTTCCTCCCTGTTAGTCTTCCCCCAGCATTTTGCCTGGTCGACTGACATTTTGCTGAACCATTTTTGTTGGTTTTAGGACTTTACCAGTGCTAAAGTGCATGTGCTCACTCTCCTATATATGGTGACATTGGTTTATCCACAATTGGCATATTTAATTTACTATAAGTCCCTAGTAAAGTGCACTATATGTGCCTAGGGCCTGCAAATTAATTGCTACCTGCGGCACTGATTGTCCCACACACTTACGTAACCCTTTAAATATGTCTCAGGCCTGCCATTGCTGAGCCTGTGTGTGCAGTTTTATTGCCATATTAGGCATTTACAACCCCTTGCCAAGCCTTAAACTCACTTTTTATTAAATATAAGTCACCCCTAAGGTAGGCCTTAGGGAAGGGTGCAGAGTAACTAAAAGAGAGTTTAAGTATGACATGTTTAAGTTTGACATTTTCTGGTAATGAAAAACTCCCAGATTTATATTCACAACTGTGAGGCCTACCCCTCTCATAGGTTAACATTGGGGATTTTTTATCACATTTAAAAAGTTCAAATTCCTGTTTGAGAGTGGTTTGATCAGTCATGTAAGGTATCTATGGACTGGTAATAATGGCAAAGTTGGGTTAATGATTACAACTTTAAAAATTCCACTTTTAGAAAGTTGCCATTGTTTTGTTCTTAAACCCTGTGTGCCTGCTGCCTGTCTCCAACCCTCATCTGGGGTGGGAGACAGCTGGGCCTTAAGCTTTCCCTCTTGAAAGCCACACATAAAGGGAGCTTATGTGTGACTCATGGGCCATCCACATTCTGATGGGCCTTTGTGGGCAGGACGGGAGGGAGGAGCTTGACACAGCCTCACACTTACACCTGAATAGGATGTGACCTATCCCCCACAAACGATATCTTAACCACCTGTAGTGAGTCTAGAGACAGGGCAGGAAAGAGAGGACCTCTGTGCACTTCAAAGCCCCACTTTGAAGTCTCCCCTACTTCAAAGACACAACTTGGTATAAGTACTGGACATCTGACACCACCAATGCAGTACACTTTTGGACCTATGGATACTCTGCCATGATTAAGGACTGCTGTGCTGCTCAAGGACTGCCACTTTGCTGGACTGATGCTCAAGGAGAACTGCATTTCTGCTGTGCTGACCTGACTGGACCTACACCACTTAAAACCAGAGTGACTCCAGGGGCTTGTCTACTTGCCTCCTGTTCAGAAGTCTCAGGGACATCAAAGACTCCCAACAACCCTGCTACAGCACCTGGACTCTGCCAACTGTGCGTCTTGCCCTGCCAATGTGTGCCAATTCAGTAAAGGGTCATTGGAGGTGGGCACAAATTGCTGTTCCAACAGAAATTCAGGAATTGATGCTGTTGCACTGCTCAGAACTTGCGCATCTCCATCAATGCTGACGCATTGCTGCTGCTGCAATGGCCGAAGCCATCTCATTGCCCACTGCATGGCGCATTTCCTCCAGTTTTTGACATATTCTCAACGAAGCATTTCCTACATCTTGGGGTTTGACAACGATGCATCTCTGACTCGCATGGATCGGTACCGATGCATCGTCTACATCCAGAGGGATTGACAATGATGCATCGCATCTTGTGCTCCTCGCATATCGTCCTCAACGTCAATGCCACGGCAAACCAAGTTACTGTTTCAGCGGGCCAAGGCTGGTCCCTGTATCTGACCCATACTCCATCGCATTCGGCCTGAACTTTTGGATTTGACCATCTAGCGTGACCAGATAGCCCCGGTTAGAGCTTTATGCTTTTAGGCACTACATTTCCAGATATTCTTTAAAAATCTGTAACTGTTGTTCTGTTTATTGGATTTTTGTTGTTTTGGTCTTGTTTTGTTCAATAAACTAAGCTTTATATTTCTAATTTCTAAGCAGGTGTTGAGTCTTTTTTGTGGTGTTTTACTGTTTGAAGTGTTGCACAAATACCAAGCTACCTAGGGGTGAGCACAGGTTTGTTTAAGGTGTGTATCTAACACACCTTGACTAGGACTGTGGTTTCTGCTTGAACAGGGTGCATACCTCTGCCAACCAGAAACCCAGTTTCTAACACTCCCTAACTCATGTGTTAGTTTGCCAGTTAGATGTGGCTCATAGGAGAATGGTACTATAAACTGTCTAAAGGGTTGTACCATGAAATAATCGCCCATCACCCTAGCTATGCACTGTGAGCCAAAGATGATAATTGCCTATAGAATGCCCAATTTCATCAAATAGTGTATGAATCACATTTTGATTGGCCAGTTTGGCATTGGTATTTCACAATATTCAGAGTTGTAGAAAGCACTGCTAATTAGCACTCTTGTTTTCGTAGCTATTCTGTATTGTTTATTTTCTTCACAATTTTGACAATATTATGTCACACTTGTCAATAACGTTGACAATCCACCATTATAAGTGTTCATTTGTAAACCATAGATGTTGAAGCAATATCTACTATACATGCATCCAGCAGTTTTGAGTATCGGGATAGGAGGCATTTGGGGGTAATAAGAAGGGGGTCGTCACCTAGTCTATCTAAGTGGACTATCCTGAAAACAAGTGAGGCAAAAAAAATCAACCCAATAACAGATACTTTATGATCAGTTACTATTTCTGTATGTCAAAAGAGAGGTCCATGGTTCATTATGTGTGTCTAGTTTGTCATTTAGTTTATAAATGTTCAGGTACTGGTATACAATGCCGCTCCAACAACCATTCATGAGCAGTTGATGTAGTGGATAGACACCAGTGCAGTAATATGTAGGTTGGATGGTGCTAAGGATGTGGCTAGACACCTGTAGTTGTGTGTGTGTATTCCCACACTACTGTTTCGTGTAGCATCACCAAATCTGAGGAGGGTGTGATCTGTATTACTCTGTCTTCTTCTTGCGTGGCCCATGCTTTCTGCTCTTCAGTAAAATCTCACACATGTGCCTATCAAACCTCCAATATTTCATGTGAGGAAGAAGTTTAGCCAAATGTAAATTGTTGGGTGTCCAATACAAATCATGCAATATTTTAAAGTACAGAAACGTATGCTTATCCTGTCTAAATAACTTGTCATGTTCTTGCAATAGTGAAGGATCAGTCCTCGGAGAGTACTTTTTTGGAACAATGCCTGCCAGTATAATCTTGTAGTACACTCTGCGAGGTTGAAAAGTAGAGGTCAGATCTATGCAGTTTGTTGGCCTGATATTTCTACATGTTGTTGGCCCCATGCCTTGATGACCTGAAGAAAGAAGGTTTTTTCTGAGTGATATCTGCACATTATGAGATCCTTGCCAATTGTGCTTAGAACACTCTGCCTTAAGTTAAGTTATTGCCATTGTTGAATCAGTGGAAAGTCATATGCTTCCTCTAGATTCTCAAATTATTAAAAGAAGCTCCATCGAGGAGTTGGTCTACTGAAAAAAGACACTCAGTCAGTCCAACCAAGTTGTCTTCTAACAATACTGTCAGTGTGCCACATAGTTGCACATTTATGTAATCGAAGATGCCTGTTCAATGGTGTATGGGTTGTATGCCAAGTTGTAAACATTGTTTTAATAACTGAGTTATCAATTTATTTTAAGTGTGTATGGTTGCAATAAACAGGAAATATTTTTTAGGGCAATGAAGTAATGATTTCTCAATGGATAACCACTGTGGAACTTCTGCAATGTTTGGAAAACAGTATGGAAGTAACAATAGTTGACATGGCAGGTAACATGAATTCATATGGGGAAGTATGAGGTCCCTGGAAGTAGTATGCCCACAATTCTTGAGACCTTAGTCAAGGCTTTCTCCAACCCCTTATGTATGCCATAATGTTTGTGTCATTTTGTGAGATCCTTGACCTGTGTTTCAGGAGAAACAGCATATTGAAGACATAAATATATCTAGGGGCTATCTTAACTATTTGTTTTCGACTCCATAGAGATACATTAAGTTAGGACAATTTGGCAAATTTATTTTTTGATTAAGCCTGTAATTATGCCAGTTTATTGTCCACCATCTTCTCTAGGCCTTTATTCACTAGAACACCTACATTTGTAAGGCCTGTGGCATTCACTTCATATTAAGGCTATGTACAGGATCCTCCTTGTGTGGGATACGTGTGTAGCCCTAATGATGAAGCAGATAAACTGCGTAATCCTTACTCGCATATAAAACTACATTTTGTCACCTTTTTAAAGAAAACAACAAATTTGCACAATTGATGCTTATTTATGTGGATGTGTTTTGAGAGATAGTTATAAAGAAACTTAGTTACTGCATTGTAAAAGCATACAAAAAAGAGTAGAGTAGACGTAAAACTGCCCATTTGAATAACATAGTTGTGTACTTACTATGATTCTATGGTATTATTTTAACGTGAAATAGAAATGTGCAAGTGATGACTCACATATGTGGAAGCATTTATAAACAGTTTTCTTTGGATAATGATATATGTGAAGAATTAACATAATTAAATGCAAATTAGATTACATTATGAACGTTTATTGAAGAGTTGCTTGTTCCCATTTTTGCTCATGTTAAAGTGTGCCTCAACCGAGAAGAAATGGTGTTGCACCGACAAATGTATTGCAACTGTATCCTGTTTCAGCAGTTCTCATGGGTTTACAAGTACTATTGGATACAATTATTGTCACACCATGAGCATCTGCCTGGGAAACTGCCCTTTCAAATGTGTTCATGTGCCTTGTTAAAAGACCTTTGTTTAAAGGTCCACCTCTAATGGATGATCTGATCATTTACGTAACCTGAAACACCTATATTCCTGAAAAATGTGTCATCTTTATGTCTCATGGCAAGCATCCTATATGAACTGACCAATGGACTGAGTGGTCTGATCGGATGAGGTAACCTAGAAGGTGCCACCCCAGAACTATGAAAATATAATATCCATTGGATTGATGTTTGAGGAGGTCTCACATTCTATTTGCCACCTTTCCTATGGAGATTGCTTCCTATCAGACTGAGAGACAACTATCGGACTGGCAGACTCTCCTGGCTGGTGAATACGCTGTGTGTGCTATTCTGGGCAACTTTCCCCCTTGGAAGAGAATCTTTGAGCTGACATGGTCCATGCTCTTTCCTTCTAGAACTTTGGTAATTGATGGACCAAAGAGACCAATTTGATGATTCTGAACTTTTAACTTTTAATGCCTGGTATTGGTGTGTCTTACTTTCAAGATACTGATAAATCTAACCATTTATGAACCCTGTTTCTGTCTCTCTATGACTAGTCTCCAATTGTTGATTGTGCATTTCCATTGTTTAAATGAGGGATGGGAATTCTAACAGAGAGGTCTCTAGTCAACAGGTCCTAATGTTACTATTCTGTATAGCCTTAACTGAGTTACTTGTTTTTATGATCCTAGGTTGTATACATTTCTTCAGGAGATTTGGTTTAGCAGTAATAATTCTGTACTTGTATAGTGTAATATTGACAGTCATATGCATGAATCTAATTACTAGCTTATAGGTTAGTTATTCGATTCCAGGTCAATTAAAGGATGACCGGATTGGATCCCTTATATCTGACCCCTCACGACACAGTTAAAGATCCATCTGAGTTCTATGTTAAATGACCCTGAGGTCAAACTTTCTGCTTCCTTTAGGGGATCATACAACAGAAGCACTAGTAGTGATTTTTCTATTTTATAAAATTCCCCGGGGAAGTCATCCTTGTTGGGAGATTTACATAAAGGAGACTATTTATAACTTCCAGTATTTCATCCTTGGAAATGTATCCATTTAAGAGACCTCTTCTGTCACCTGAAAGGCATAGCAGATACATGGGTTGTAAGAAGTGTTTTTCCAATGTTGAAGTCTCTTCATATTGTATGTTGTACAATATATAGATCCATTCTTCCTCTACGTGCTGGGAACCAGCACAGTTGTGACCTTGTGACAACAAGTCTGTTGTTAATTTCTTTCATTACCAAAAATGTTTTACTGCACTGGAACAATATATTTTCCTTGCTTGTGAACTGTATGTATGTTTGAACATCCCTCACTTTCTTATCCATCGAAGGAGTGAAGCCTTGTAAAAGTCGATTTCGATGAAACATGTGGTCGCTGTGTTTATTCTTAGGAAGTCATCAAGCTGCACAAAACATCTTTTCACTATATCAACTATAACTCTCTAGATGAAATCGTCAGTTTGTGCAAATACTCCACTGTGTCGCCCCTAAGAAATAATCAGACTTTACAAACACCTTTCCATTGCATTGACTGTTTATCTATAGAGGAATTCTCTGTGCATTGTTAAACATGATTGCAACGCTTCTAATAATACTAGGCTAAAACACTGTGAAATTGGTTTTATCGTTATATCTTGCTAGTGCTACCATAACTGGTAGAACGTTTTTGGACATCAATTAAAAAACATAACTGATACCTATTATGGTTGAATAAGGAAATTCCATGGTGAGGTCTGGACCATCCTAAATATTGTGTTGGGTCCAACCATTCCCTGATGGGTATCCCCTTGGTAGCAAGGATACGATCCAATGTAGCACCCACCTACCAGATTTCTTGTACCACTAAACAGTGTGTTATGTGCATTATCGCTTTACCAGTTGTCAAATGGGCAGGTATTATTATCCTCTGCTGCCATATGTTAAGCTGCTAATTCTCTAGTACAGCCAGAGAAGCAAGACATTACATTGTGACAGTTCCTACAAGTGACTTGTAGTTATTTACTGGGGATATTCACTGTTCCCACATTATCTTTCTCCATTGGCTCTATAACTATTTTTCATGGGTGACCTGGATTTGACCCTGTGTCTTGTCAGTGTGTCCATTATTCGATGCATACCCATTTCCTCAGTGTCATCTGGATGTATTTACTCTGAATGTGAGTCATGTTAAGTTGTGGCTCCTGAGGATTCAGGCCAATGTTCCCTTTTGAAAGAACAGGGTCCATATCTGTGTTGATCTTCGTCTTCTCCAGAGAATCAAGAACAGGTTTCTGGTATCAGAGTATTCTGTTATTTTCCCATCAATCGTAAGGTCTGTGTTGAGTAGGCCATATTTGATGTCCTATTTCATAAGTCTTTGCCTCATCATGAAGAACTTTTTCCTCTTTAAATTGGTTTTGCAAGAGAAGCCTGCTATGATATGGATATAGCAGCCATCCCATATGAAAGGATTATTTATTTTCATATTTTCAGCCATGTAAAGGATCAGTCTCATGTGACAGCATTGCAGAAGCTACGCTATGATCGGTCTAGGGCTATCCTTTTATTTTACTGTCTCGATCTTTTTGAGGGTTCTAGAAAAGTGAAGTGTTAGAACTGGCTATTTCTGGTTGGCTAAGGCTGACGCCAAAGCTAGGCAGAAACCACCATTCTAGTCAGGGCAAGGGAGTCACACGCCAAGATAACCCATGCTCACCCCCTGTTAGCTTGGCACGAGCAGCAAGGCTAAACTCGGAGGCAATGTGTAAAGCATTTGCGCCAGCACACAACAGCAACAACATCCTAGGCACACCACAAAAGGAACTCCACACAAGGTTATTATAAAATAACTTTTGTATTGTAAAAACACATCAGATAGTATCACACAATATACATGGTGCCAACTGGCACAGGCAATATTCACAAGGGATTATTTACAGGACAGGGCCACATGGGCCACTGTCAGAATCAACACTTCTAGAACTTAGAATAAGTATAGCACAAAATAACAGTTATAGATCACATCCAGTAACTACTGGGAACAGGTAAGTACCACCTACGCAACCCTAAACACCTTAGGAGAAATGTCACGCAGGGAACCAGGACCTCACTAGGACCACCTGTACTAGAAAGAACAACCATCTAAGAATAAAATACATTTACGGGGATAAGCAAGAACACATTACACATGATGCATAGAAACATTCAGAGGTGCAGGTAAGGAGAACACATGATGCATAAAACATACATTCAGCGGTGTAATAACAAGGCACTTGATGCATCAAAAACACATTCAGAGGTGCAGAGAAGGAAAAACACATGATGCATAAACCAACACATTCAGAGGTGTAAAATCAAGGAAGACACATGATGCATAAAAACATTCAGAGGTGCCAGGACATAACTCAATAGCGCAAAAACACATGATGCCTAAAAACATTCAGAGGTGTAAGATCAAGGTGCATAATCATATTAAATGCATTACATTTCCTAGCACCATATCACATTGCATGAAACACACATTAGGCAATTACCATCACATAGATAATCACATTGCACCTAAATAAAATCACATACCAGCCCCCATCTAATAAAGGGACTAAAGAGCCCTGTGTCCAGAATGTCAGGGCGCGCTGCCATGCAGCGCCAGTCAGGGGTGCGCCACTGGTGCAAAGCCTAAATGTTGCAGGTGCCCACTACTTGCTGGGCACCTGAGGACATCCCAAGACCTAAACGGTGCAACTGCCCACTAATTGCTGGGCAACTGGGAAACAAAACTGCGACAGGGTCCTCACTGACCCTTAGACGCAAACTGCGCCCACTGCTGGAGCCACACAGGCTCTGACACCAAACACTGCGGCCAAATGCTGGAGCCACACAGGCTTTGGGCATAACACATGCCCCAAACGTTGGAGCCACACGTGCTCTTAAACAATTATGGCCCATAGAGCCCTTGAGGCTCTGAACCAATACCTCGCACGCAGGAGGGGGCGGGCACCGGCATTGTGCCCCAACGCCCCCTCTAATTGATATGGCCCCCGGAGCCTTCTCAGGGGTTTAGACAAACATGGTCCCCAAGCCCCTCACAGGGACTTTTGCAACAAATACGGGCCCTCGGTGGAGCCTTCGGGGCTCTAGAACAATGTGCCCCTCGGAGCACTTTGGCTCCACAAAGCAATCAGGCCCTCATTGCAGCTGACCCCTGCCAACACGGGGGCAGCTGAATACCAAGAATGCGGGCACTGAAAATGGTGGGGCGGCCCACTGCCCTCCGGGGCCGCCCTGCATGTACTTCCTGCTATGCCCGTCCCACGCACCAGCCGTAGCCCCTTCAGAGCCCGCCCCAGCCTATCTCACTCACCGGCTGCTCTCTTCGGCGTGAAGGCTGTGCACCATGCTTTGCCCAGTCCCCCATCTCGGGACCGGGACTCGGGGGAAGGCTAACTCCTCAACCGGGGCTCCCTCCAGCACACAGGAGCCCCGCACCACTTGGCTCTTTCCCGCTGGCGGCCCCAGGGCTCTCCCTACTTCACAGAAGCCCCGGGCCGCGGGCGGCCATCATTCGGCCAGCCTCTCCTCCTTCCTCTCGTGCCGGCGGCGGGCGCGAGACTCCTCTCGCAAAACCGGAAGTCCCGCCCGCCGCCAGGCAAAACATCGCCTGACTTCCGGTTTTAAGGGCCGCCAATGGCAGCGCGGCCCTTGCCAGGGAGGCAGGCGCAGCGCCTCCATATCGATCTCCAGGCCAGCGGCAGTGAAACACGAGGGGTGGGCACCCTCGCCATAAATATAAAAATAAAAGCGCTACTAAGCGCTTGCGGCAAAGTAAAGCGCTCCTAGCGCTGTAAGTAAAAATAAAGTGCTCTCAAGCGCTGGGGGAAATAAAGCGCTCCAAAGGGCTAGAAAACAGATAGAGCGCTCCCAGGCGCTCAGGGGGAAATACAGCGCTTCCAGGTGCTATAAATACCAATCAAGCGCTCCCAAGCGCTCAGGCTTCAACAAGCCTGGGTAAAGGCAAGAAAAAGGTCTCTGCAGGAAAATGCAGCTTCTCCATGCTGCCAAAGGTCCCAGAGATTCCAAGGGGCAAAGCAAAGTTCCCCCAATCAGCCCAGGCAAGGCAGAGGGGTCCCCCAGAAGTCCTCCAGGCATCCAGGAAAGTCCATCAGGTGTCCAGGGGCTGGGCAGGGCCCAGGGATTCCCCTGGGCCCAAGCAGCAGCACGCCCCTGGCAGATTCAAGTCAGAAACAAGAACAAATTGTAAGGGGACACAGCCCCTTTTTATACTGTAAATTCCTAAGTCTAGCAGGGTGCAGGCAGTGTGAGAACCAGCTAGAACTGGTTATAGGGAATTCCTTTCACTGACCAGGATAGGGACATCAGACGCACCCCAGGGGGTGGAGCCAACATTGTGTGGGGAAAACCCAGCCTCATTCAGGACCCTCAAACCAGACGGTCAATCCACAAACAGGCCCAGGCTCACTCCTCCCCTCACATCAGCATGCTAAACACTCCATTCAGCACCGGGGCAGACCCTCCCAGACTCTTGGAGCCAGGCTCACCAGCCAGCCTCAGCCAATCACACGCCAGACACAAATTACACAAATATGCCAACTTCTAGAAGTGGCACTTCTACACTAGACACACTCATGCCGCATATATCATTACGCTGCATTCATTCTCACGAGTTCGCACATACGAAACTCGACCCTGCACTCCCCACACATCAGGAACTACCATGGGCATACAGATTCCCCATTCATTCCTATGGGAGGGCAGGTCACTCACCACACATACACAGAGAGCTCAAGCACTTTACACTGTACCACAGTGAAAAAGTGCGCAGAGGCCTAAAATCACCAACACCAGGTCGCAGAAACAGGCTAGGAAAAAGCAAAAAAAGTCTTGGGGTGAACCTGCCAAAAGGGCCGGGTCCAACATGAAGCTTAATAATCTCAGATGAAGATCAACTAAAAAGTCGGGCATATTGTCTTTTTTTTTACCTGTTCTGACACTCTGTAGAGAGGAATATTATCAGGTCATGTTTAATCTTCTATGTCTATTACCATGTGTTTTGAAAGTCTATATAGCACCACAGTTGGGTTTTTCATATTGTTTTTCTTCAAGTGCCTCTATTCACTTCTCCACCAAGTCCAGATGTGAGTGGAAAGATGTGACCTCCGACCTCAGCGATTTCAATTCTAAGAGATATTCAGTTTGGAGATGGCCATTCCAATTGAGGAGATTTTAATGATTATTGCCTCGAGCATTACCTCTATAATTTTGGGATATGCTTGTTTTGAAGTTGGTTTCGTACTTGACAATGCTTCAGAGAACAAGAGTTGTCTCAATGTTTTTTGGCTTGAAGTGGAGTCCAGGAGCTGTTTCGTTGTTTCTACTGTATCAATACATTGCGGATGAAGGGGTAGATAAGTCCCCCAAAGCCCCCTGAGGGGATATACCTTCTCCTATGAAAGCTGCGTTCTCCAGAGCAGAGAGGGGTGATTTACAACAATCACACCTGCAATTCGTAAGGCTATAGTCCACCTAATAATAGCCCAGTTGTCCAATACACACATCTCAAATCATCATAATTGTAAATTGTCGCACATGGTCTAATTGTAGCCTCTCCAGCTCACTATATGATCACAAGGCTGTTCAGCGAACTATATGATTTGTTTAGCAGTATGATTCACCTAAAGAACCTGATGACTGAAAATGCAAGAGGGCCTCTGTAGAACTCCATTCCTTTTCAAGGAGGGGGGGGCAGCTCTGGTTCAGCTGAAGAGGCTCTTCCTGAAGGTCTTTTGATATTGGTCCAACATTTTTTTCCCAACTTGGCCTCAATCCTTTGGACCAGAGCACACTCAGGCACTGACCTGCACTGCTGGCCACAGTCTGTTTTCCTTTTGTACAGCAGCCTTCTTGGGCAGATATGTGCACTTCCAGAATCCAGAAGATTACATCATGATTTACACTGCTGTTATTGTTGTAGGGTCATCTCCTGTTAGATGCAGCACACAGATCTGTCCAGGACCACCTGGCCATCATACACTATGAAAGACCACTATGTCACCGCTAGGATCCTGGTTTTGGTGACACCAGAGGAGTTCTAGCAGGAAGCAGCCATCTTGCTTGACCCCCTAGATGCGCCTGTTTCCCTTGCACACCTTCTCATCCTGTCACCACAATTACAGGCATCATGGGAAAAGTAATCGCTCTCCCTCAGACTTCTACAGTGCCATTTTGAATGCCCTGGTCTCTTGGATATGCATTTTTTCATGTTTAATTTGCTTATGAGGTTCTGAGTGCAGCATATTGTATTATGTGATCCATGATGTGTTTCACTATGCCCACCACTACTGTATTTCTTTTCATCAATGTGATATTCTTTCTACTTGCTTGTTTTCATGATGTATGTACTGGAATGAGGAAGAGTGGTAACCTGCTGAAACCTAGATTACTTACAGCTAATGTTCTTTAGACTAAGTCCTACTATTCCTCACCCTAGTCTTGGAACCTCTCAGGGGTCTGAGTCCCATAGACCCCATTCGGGCCATAGATCAGTTATTAGTTCAGTTGGTTGCTTTTACTGTTGTGTATTTGTTTGTTTTTGGTCATTTTCCAGTCACAATTTTCAGCTCCCTTGCTAGAAAACCTTTTTAATTTAGCCTGTCTTCTAAACGTTTGTTTAAACTTCCGTTTTTATGAACTGCAAATCATCTGTTTCAGCTCTCACCTTCTCCAGAAAGTCTCAAAACAATAATTTGTGTTGACTTGGAATGTGCATTTTTGTGATGTATTTATGGAAAATATTGATATTTAATATGTGGACTAATTGTTGGTTCAACCATTTTAATATGGTCCCTTAGTCTCAGATTTTACCATTTTCATCCTCTTAATCAGTAACCAATTTAATGTATTTATTGTCTTGTCATGTTCAGCAGCTCCTGACAGTCGCAGTGCTCCAACACTCGCATGTAAGTAAGATTGTCCTGTTTTAGGATCAAAACATATCAAACCTTTCTTCAGGTGGTCCTTAGCTTGTGCTTGTGTACCTTGCAATTCTTTCTGCTCATGTTATATGCAGTGCAGTTAGGACTTCATGTATGTGAGGTTTCCAGGTCTTAGTGTGCTTCCTGGGCTCCATATTGGAATGTATCTCATGTCTTGAGCCATAGCATTGTTGTGCAGAGTATTACTGAATAAATATTTGCAAGTCCTGCTTATCTAAAGGAAGGAAGGCTAATGCCAGTCCCTCATCCAACCGCATGCCACTTTTTAGATCTGACCTTGAAGACAGCTGTAGCTGTCTCCCCAAACTATTATTTTTCAATCGATTCATCCATAGTAGACACACAAAAAGGACATTATGGTCAGTGGGCTATGCCCATTCCTCTGTTAAATTGTCATTCGCATTTTGCTTCCTCCCATTTCAGTATCCAGCATGGGGAAGTGAGTCAACCCACTTTTCCCACTGGCTTCCTTCAGTTTGAGTGACTGCACAAGCCTGTGTACATTGTTCACATTTGCGTAAAAATAGTTTCTTTGTCTTTAGTGGCAATGGTAGTTCAAAGTGTGCTTTTTTATTTAAGTTATTTTTATATATCAACTTTAAATATATGCGCCATTTATTTTGCCTGCACATCAGATGCCCAGATAGATGGTGATTTATGTTCCATCTAATTTGTAAAGACACTTTTATAACATCTATAGCTGTCTGCAGTTTGAGTGCTTTGTTAGGTGGTGATTTATTCCTGTCTCTTTCAGAAGTAATAATAATAAAATGTATGACATAAGTAAAAGCCTTGTTATTTAAAAAAAAGTCCCTACTGAAACAGCCACAGTAGTGATTTATTGTAAGTATAAAAGTTTTACTGCAAACATTTGGCAGCCACATTTAGGCGGCTGTATGTTTTAATTTGTTTGCTTTTCTATTTTTTGCACATGCATGCAGAATGCAAGTATGTATGCATGCATGTATGTATGTATGTATATGGTATTTCTATAGCACAAACTTAGCCAAAAGGCCTTAGAGCTCTGCACAGGGACAAAAGACACACGTAAAGTCAACGAGTGTTAGAAGCCACACCCATGCAACAGCCAACTGCCTTTCCTTGTTAAACCATCGGAGGGACAAGGAGTCTGAAAGATAAAAATGAAACATTAGGATTAGTTCCACGCCCAGATACATTACTCGTAAAAGACAAAGGGCACAGAAAGAAGTATGCACGTAGAGTGATCTAGTAAAAAATAAAGACCCTTGATAAGCTTGTCTACAAATAATAATATGCCATCTATATGCGAATTAAAAGAATGGTGACAGCTAGAATGAAAAGTCAATACTCACATAGGTTAAAAAAATCTATTTTTCAGAACTAAGTAACAGATGTGTGCTTTTACATAAAGGGGAGATATGTTGTAAATCTGTTTACAGATGAACGAAGTTATAACTTTTGGAAACCTTTGGAGATATTAAAATCAGAGACCGTTCGCACATAAGGTACCACAGTTCTCAAGTGTGCAGGCTGCAGACGCGCAGCTACTGCAACAGTATACCCCCTCCCAAGGCCCTAGCTTTGTCAGGAAAGGCCAGAAAAAGTTGACAGACCAATCTGGAGGCATGGATTGAAGAGGTAGAGACACAAGAATGCTCACCAGCAGGATAGCCTTTCCAGTGAATGAAAAACTGCAACCGACCTCTAAAAATTTGGGAACCAGAGATCTTGGTAACTTCGTATTCTGGTTCCTCATTTACCCTAAGAGGAGGAGGCGGAGAACTCTGACAAAAAGGATCAGGTACAAAAGGCATCAACTTGGAGACATGAAAGGTAGTGTGAATGTAGTGTGAATCTTCCTAGAGTTAGGAAGACGGAACCTAAAAACGATGGGATTAATTTGTTGGATATATATTAAAAAGGGACAAAAAACAAAACAGATGAAACCCGAATGGAAACTTTAGAGTAGGCAAGAACCTGGAACCTTTTCTTAAGGTTTGGGACTGGTCTCCTTAATTTATTGGTTTTAGCTTTCATAGCAGTTTTGGAATCTTGTCAAATCTAGGTAATCATGATTCTTTCAGAGCCAAATCTCCCTAGAAAATCAGCTGCGGCTGTTACCAGAGAAGTGGGGAATGGAGAAGATAGAAGGAATCGAGAATCGAAACCCTAGATATGATAGAATGGAGAAACCTTGGTAGCATGGTGAACAGAGTTGTTATATGAGAACTCTACTGTGTGGGTCCCACTAATCCATAGGATCTGTGCATTTGTGGACAACATAAACTTTGGGTGAGGTGCCTAGATGGACTCCATGCCCCCTGTAGGATATGTTGGCCTAAAGAATAAAATATTTCACTGGGGTCTTGAGCTCAATGTCCGTGGACCTGATAATTCTCGCCTCAGTGCCTACTCTAATCATGGGTCCCACGCTGCAACTCTGGGCAATAACTTGCTTAATCTCCACAACGGCCCCTACAACACTGGGATGCCTGGCTTCACCTTGGGGGTGCCCAGGAGGGGCATCTCACAGGGAGAGCCAGGAAGGGTTCCACAGCGTTATACAGCGCCGGGACGCCCCGTTGGGGCAGCTGTGCGCTTTACAAAATACACTACATTTACAAAATACACTACATTTACATCCATAGGCCCTCTAACCAAAGAGGTGCAACATGGTTTAGGCAACCACTGAACATGACAACCCTAATACCTCAGGGATCGTGATAACAGATCTAGAACTCCTTCGCCCAATCACTCATGCTCTCTTGTTATCAGAGAAATATACAGAGAATACACAATGGGACATTGTCAACATATTTATTGAACCACTGTATAGAATACTTGTGCTGCGATAATCAGTAGACAGAAGCTTAGGAAAGTATTTACAAACACCAAAATTGTGAATAGCAGGTATAGTGATATTTTTATCAAAATAAAGTCTATGAACTGAACTGAACTGAACTGAATAGCAGGTATAGTTCCACCATGCTTCCAAAACAGTGTATAGTTGCAGGCAAATAAAACAAGTTGGTAATCAGGCCTGCTCCTACTATGCAATCCCTACACTATGTGTGTCTAGATTGTTTGTGTAGGTGTGTGTATCTAGAGCCAAGAATTCCCTCACAGGATGATCAAACCCCATTACCTGGATGGAAAGAATGTAGGACCCTGTCTGGGTCACGAACTGGACACCCCTCACAGAGATGTTACCCAGCTGCCTGGCAAAGCCTCAGCATCCAGGGACCCCTCGATGCCACCTGAAGTTTCTGGTGGAAGGCCAAGAGTACATGACTCCGTAGAGCATGAAGGTCTTCCCAAGAGATCTCAGCGTAGTTGTTTCTTAAAAACTGTAACAAGCATTAGCATAGCCAAAAGGTCTCGCCTTTGGGACCTTATAAGTGTTTAGCAACATTATTGTGGTGTCACCGGGGCTGTAAGTGGAAGCTTTTTCGATTTCAATATACAAGCATAGTTGCTGCTTATTTATCTTATGCAGTAAACAACCATTGTCAAAGGCAATAGTCCTGACTTGTTGTAGGTATAACGTTACTTGCTGTATCGTATATCTGGATACAATGACAGAAACAGCAAAATATAAGTCGGGCGGCACACTATGCTAAGAACAGATTTTTAGCTTAAGTGTTTCAAGACATGCCCTTAATTACATTAGCCACACACCTTTGAGAGACCCCCCAGTTTTTGTATCCCACTCAAAGACCTGGGTTTACATTTATGTAGCACTTGATACCCCTAATGAGGTGTTGAAGTGCTTTTCAACAGGAAGCACGCTACTCTGCCAAGTTCTTACCCTCCCACAACATGTGCCACTGAGTCTGCCATTATATGTTCTAACAGATTTTTTACCCCTCCTGGAAATCCCCGAGGAACTCAATGACCTGCAGAGTTCCAAGGGGCCAGAAGGTGAATGTTCCAGTTGTGATGATACAACTAATAGGGTTTTGTGTTCTTGTGCAGATATGTTTAGAAACCAGATAACCGATTTAAAGGCACAGACTAAGCAATTTATGGAGGAAGTTAATGAACTAAAGGGTATGATTGATACACTTTCCATAGCACTAAAAATACATCCTAGTAAAGATTATCCAGCTGCAGAAGCCCTGCCCCAGACTCAAGTTTGTAGAACATCTAACATCATTAAAGGAAATTCATGCAGTCCAATTACCAAAAACAAAGCCAACAAACAATTAGCCAAGTTCATCAAACAACCAACTCAATACCATGCAGAATCCTGCCACCTTTGTAGAGCCAAGTTCCCAGTGGTTGAGACATGTGTGTAAGTGCAGATCCATTATCAGGGAGGACATATCCTCCGCTGTAAGATTACTCTTCAGAGGATAACAACTCACTCTATGTGTGTCTCACCCTTCTTGGTAGAAAATCTGGTGGCTTTTGATTTAAGAACATCTCATATGATACATACAAACATTAGGCTGAAACTGAACCCTCCTGACTTTGCCTTTAACCTAGCCTCTGACGCCCCAGAGCTAAGCTGTACCTGGGACTCGTCCTTGCAAAATATAGATTGACTTCTAACAAACCTAATCCCCCAAAACAGATCCCTAATATTCACTCAACCAGGAGGGACAGAAAGTCACTGTATAAGATGTCCCCCTAGCACTGGCTTTGATGGGACAGATTGTGTAGAAGAACCGCCTAGGACCTCAACACCATTATTGATTGTTCCTCCTAGCCAAATAAGTGATCATGTCCTAGTTCCAGTTATCCCAATAAGTTTAATACTGTGGAGGACAGCCCAGATAAAACCACAGGCATCCAAGATACACCTTTAATGACAATAGCTTCCTGGAACATAGCCGGGTTGACCTATAAGATTCCATCACTGGACTGATCAGATTTTATTAGAAACACAGTGTTCCAATGGACCTGGGCACTAGCTCCAGTTCACCATTTTTGCTATTTAAATTTTCAGAAATTAGCAGTAGGTGGTCAAAAAAGCAGACCCTCGGGAGGGCTAACAATATGGCTAAGGCAGAGTTCTGCCTATAAGATAGTGGAAATGGAGATCGAAAACACTGACATTATGGCAATACTCATCTGCTCCAATCATCTCCCCAACCTACTTATAGCTAACCTATATGCTAGGGGCTTGGTGGGTGTCAGGTCATCTAAGACAATCATTGACCTTAACAGTTTTTTAGTCAGAATGAGTGAAGGGAACAACATAATCACAGCAGGAAATTTAAATACTACATTTGAGCCATTGGATTCCGAGGATAGCAATCTTAGTGCTGACGCTGCTGCCCAGTGGGGTATACCCCAACTGGAGATACCACCAATTAAAAAGTGGACCGAGGCAGCGCTCCAGCTGAAAGCTTTTAGCTTAGAAAGGGGAGTCAGGGCAGCAAATGGCCGTACACCCTCTGACCGCTTAGGATCTCATACATACAACAACGGTCTGAGAAGCTGTCATATAGACTACATCTTTATTAATATAGAGAATTGGTCATCACTAGTGGATATGGAGGTCTGTGTAAGGAATGAAAGCAACCACAATTCATTGCTGCTAATACTCAAAGGCTCAGTTTACGTAACATCCTTGCCCCCAGTCGGTGTAACTGAGACTGCTGATGCTATAATCAGTAATAACATGAGGCGGATCAAATGGTCCCGGGTTGTCGAGAATGAAATCTCCCTTGATAACATGAAAGCATAGGTGATGAACTCACTAGACCTCCTTCAAAAATTTAACAGTCAGGGTGAAATCAACCTCAATATCACTCAAATTCACGAGACCAATTCACGAGACCATGTTTCAAAATATCAGGTGTTTCTTTGTTAAACCCTTTAAAACCCCTAAGAGATCTTCATTAAAGCATGACCACTGGTATAACAAGGCTTGCAAGGTAGCATATAAGCAGTAGTCCCGGACAATAAAAACCAATGACATAGACAGGATAGGAACAGCATGTAAACAGTATAAATCCACGCAAACATTAGCAAAATAGGATTGGGATGAACAACGTTGGAAGGAACTTTTGCAAGCTAGCAAAATGAAAAACATGCAATCATTTTGGCAGCTTGTCAAATGGGGAAGAGGAGGCCAAGGCAGTGCCCCCTCAAACCACATTGCCCCGGACCAATGGGTTTCCTTCTTTGAGAATCAATTTGCAGTTGCTGAGAATATACCCCCTCTCATTACCAAGTGTAGACTCACTAGTAACATTTTCCTTAAGGGAATTGGAAACTGCTGTGAAATTCAGCACCAAAGGCAAGGGCCCCCAGTCCTGATTGCATCCCGGCAGGCTTATTCTTATCGGATAAAGATAATTGGCTCAAGTATATTCTGATACTCGCAAATGCGATTGCCAGAGGAGCTCCCATCCCCGACTCCTGGTAAGGAGCCAACATCGTACCTATTTACAAGAAGGGGGACCGTTCTAGCCCCAGTAATTACAGACCAATCAGCCTGATCGATTATACCCTAAAGATTATGGCTAGATTGGTTCTGAACAGAATTCAGATCTGGATAGCAGAGAACAACATACTATCCCCCTTCCAAGCAGGTTTTAGTGCCCTCGTAAGTACAATTGATTACGTTTTTTATTTAGTCTCAATTTACTGGCGTATTGTACTATTAGTGGGTGGAACTATTTATGCCACCTTTGTAGATCTCAAAGCAGCATTCGACACGGTCCCGAGAAACAAACTCTAAGCCGTATTGAGGGACCTAGGATTACCCTCCGAGCTCTTGCAGCTTGTAGTTAAACTCATGATTCCAATTCCGCGCAGTTTCCTTGGGGTGCTCAAGGGAACACTACCCCCAAATTCCCAATCCTTAAAGGGGTACTTCAAAGGTGTATACTGGCCCCCGCCCTGTTTTCACTGTTTATAAATGGCATGGTCAATTACTTTTCAGAGTACTCCACTGATGCACCCTCTGTTGCTGACATAAAAGTCCCAATACTCATGTTTGCGGAAGACACCCTCATTTTATCAAAAACTGAAGTCGGGTTGCAGAGAGCATTTAACCCGATTTGAGTCATTTTGTAAGGAACATGAGTTATTGGTAAACGTGGATAAAACTAAATTCATGGTGTTGCACAAACACAAAGTAATCAAGTCAAGGGTTGTTATGAATAATGAGCCATTGGCACAAACAGATTTATTTACTTACCTTGGAGTAAACATAGGCCGCAAACTAGACTGGAAACCCCAGATAGAAATGATGGCGCTTAAGCATTCCCAGCTTGCTGGAGTGATTTTGAAAGAACACAGGCTCTCCCAGACTAAGCCTGTCAGTCCTGCACTTAAGATATGTAATACTAAGGTTATGGCTTCTATTCTGTATGGGGCGGAACTTTGGGGTTTTGAAAACCTGTCCTCACTAGACCAGGCCCAAAAAAGATATTTGAGAGGTTTGGTAGGGTTCCCCCAAAGTACACCTCTTATACCTTTATATTCTGATTTGGGTTGCTATTCCCTGGTAGAGGTTGCTAGGTTCAGACCATTGGCCTACTGGAGAAGACTTTGGTGCACCCCGGAATTAGTCCACTATGCCCTAGATCTCGAAGACATCAGAGATGCCCATACCTCTCACAAGATCAGATGGTTACAGCTGGTGAAAAGCTCCCTGGGGAATATGGATATGACGCATTTATGAGAAGACCCGGTGCATAATACTTTTCCTCCCAAAAAAGCATTTAAAGAAGCATACTGGGCTATGATTAGAACTGGTAATCTGTGTCATTCTAACTCATCATCTTTGACCAGTACCTTTCTGGACCACAAGTCGGTACCCCTGTATTAAGACTTTTGGGACTTTATAACCAAGCCCACCGACAGGAAACGTTTTTTCCAGTTCCGGATAGGAATGTTACAGACCAAAGCCTTCACCAAAATCTAGCACTATTCTCAAAATAGTAAATGCCCACTCTGTCAGAGTATAGATGAAACAATCCCTCACATATTAGTTGTATGCCCAGCATATAGTTCTCCACGGAGCAAATGGCTCAAACCAATTTGTCTGAACTTGGGTACTAGGTCGAGTGCTACTGCTTTGCGAATATTGAAGACCAGCACACAAGAGGCAATTGCGATTGCTATAGCGAAGTTTTTAGGCTGGGTGAGGAGAATTAGATGCAAGATTGAAAGCAAGCAGACTGCAACAGTGCCTAGTGA
Source organism: Lissotriton vulgaris (assembly GCF_964263255.1). Classification (NCBI taxonomy): domain Eukaryota; kingdom Metazoa; phylum Chordata; class Amphibia; order Caudata; family Salamandridae; genus Lissotriton; species Lissotriton vulgaris. Next base: position 937,180,969 of record NC_141698.1, on the reverse strand, counting down.
GACACTGACTTTTGTTTAGCCCCCCAGCCCGGTTATTTAATATACTTCTTAACCAGTATTGGGACCCGCTGGTATAGAATATTATATGAATTGTTATTAGCCTGCACCGTTTTTACTTCTTTACTGTAATAAAAAGCCTGTATAAGCTTTTTTAATTGATATACAAATTGCTCTCTTTTTAACATGTTTTTATCATATTTCTATGTATAGTCCTTGTGAGAACTGTATTTTACTCTTGTACTCTTTGGTGATGTTAAATATTTATTGTCTTTGATCAATGTGGTCGAAATAAAGGCTAAATAAACATAAACAAACATAAAAGATGTTGCCATTCCATGAAAGCATATTTAAGGGCCAAATCCCTGTGTTCCAGAACTGAATGGCATTGCTAACATAAACTCAGGATTTGGGTGAGAAAATAAATGGAATGCTTCATTGTGGTACTCCGGTAGCCGAAGTAGCACTGCTCCAACAGAAAACATTTGACAAATCAGTAACCGCCATTAATTGCCTGGATGGATCTGGGTGACTCAGAATATGAGCTTGGGAGAAAGCCTTTATAAGATTGACAGAGTATTCCTGGGATTTAGGGGTCCAGGAAAAACCTTTAGTTAAGTTCTCATTCTTCTGATCATGTTGATAAAGTTCTTTATGAAATATCTATAAATGTTAGCAATCCTATAAAAAAAACTCTTGTCTATTTGAGGGACTTAGGAGTCAGAAAGTCCAAGAAGGCAGAGATCTTAAGAGGATCATTTGATAATCCACTCTCAGAGAGTCAAAACCCTAAATACTCCGCTTTTGTTCTTTCAGACTCACACTCCTTCCCCATCTTCAGCAGCAGCACTTTCCTCCACTGGGTTCTATGGCGGTTTCTGATACAATTTCACACCTATGCACCCGGCTTCCCTGGTGTAGGTAATGTGGGTAATAGGGTATCCACAGGTGGGGTGGCTCTCCAACCTTCTGTCTTCCACAGGGTTTCTTCAGGGTCCACTGGGAAGGGTCCTTTTTCTTTAAAATTGCAACGCGACTTACACGTTGATTAGTTCGGAGAACGTGATCGTGTTCCCATACTGCACACAATCGCTGTGGGGTTCCTAGTCACTTACCGTAGATGGTTTTAGTGGGGCTGGCACTTTTTTGTCCTCTAAACCTTGTCTTGACCCGAGTCGTGGTTCTTATAGCACTTTCTTAATATATGGTTTGGTCCCCCCCCCACCTCCACCCCAGGGTTCACTGTGTTTTCTGTGCTATTTATGTGAATTTTATGCAAAGTATTGTGTGCATTGTGCATATCTGCGGGTAGGAGATATCTAAACATGTTAGAGAGTATTATACAATAAATACATATTTTTTATAAATACCTTGTGTGGTTCTTTTTCATTTAATCTATACCTATAAGATTGTATTCTGGTAAAACAAGCTGCTTTACACTCCTTCTGAACTAAGCCTGAAGGCTGCTCTCCACAGCTACCACTTAGAGAGCTTTCTATGGTTGTCTAAGATCTCCCAAATCACCATAAGGGTTGTCTGGACTGGTTCAGGGTGTCTACCTATATAACTGTACATCCTATACCAGGCCAGCCTTTCACAAAGATGATAGTACATGGGAATTTCCTTGAGATATCTTACACAAGTCATCCTCTGCATTGTCTTCACAGTCGGATCTCTCAAACATCTTCTTGAAGTTCCCAAAAGAATTGGCATGATTTTTCAGGTATAGGATCTTTGGTGAGAACTAGGGAAGTATGCCAAGCCAGAGCTGCACCGGTTAACAAACAAAGCAGAATGGAGAACTACCAAGCTTGAAAGACAAAATAACCCACCTGAATGTCCAAAACTCCTACAACCTGAAAGGATTGCCTAAATAGTTAGAAGTGGATGGGCTGATGGCCTAAAGTTTGCAAGACCTGTATGGATTGCTTAGTGGATTGCAGCAAGACATGGTCGTTAACTAGTCTAATTCCAGGGTTTGTTGCTGAAATATAGCTGCCAGGTATACACCAGGATCCAGGACTGAAACAGTTAGAAATTGCGGTCATTGCAACCTGGCCTGGTCTGGATGCTTACCTGTAATCCAGGTCTTCAGCTATGCAGATGTAAGGGTGACTGTTTCCAGAAGCCACAATGTCACCAAACACTGGAATATGTAGTAGGCAAGTGCCCTCTAGCAGTTGCCACCTTCTTGGAAGGAAAAAGCTAAAGGTGTGTAAAACCTCCGTGCTGGAAGAAACCTTCAAAGGATTGAAGAAAACCAGGAATCTCAAATCTAATAGTGAAATTCTCCAGGAATAAAAAGTCAGGATCAGCAAATGGAGGGAATGGGGAAATAACTGAAGGAACACAACTTTGTTGTGACACACCCTACAACCAAACTGAACCCTTTATATGGGAAAGGAACTGAAAAATGAAATGCCATCAAAGCATCACATGAAAGGAAACACAAAGGATTGGGAAAATCAGGAGGGAACCAAGGAAGAGGTGGAGAAGTGTGGCTCAATGATTAGAGCGACAGACCCTGATGCAGAAGTCTAGCCCGGGACCAGGGTTCAATTCCCCGCCTCGGCGGGTCTAGGGCTCAAAATTCCACAGACCTGATAATTCTCACCTCAGTGCCTATTCCAATCATGGAGTCCCACTCTGCAACTCTGGGTAATAGCTTGCTTAATCTCCACAACCGGTACAAAAGGGGGTGGTGATGGATGGAGCATCTGAACCAATCAAACACTCACACCCAGTCAAAAGATTTGGGTTTGATCCATCACCGTTCTTTAGCCCACTCTGCCACCCCAGTTCAGCCATGACTATATGCAAATCAGTCTGACCCTGTGCCTCATCGGAACAGTCGAGCCCGAACTGCCAAGCCATGCCTTCCCTGGACCGGAAACAAGCTTCCGAGGACCGGTTTCTGGCATTCCAGCCGTCTTCAGCCCGGCTTGCTTGAATCCATTGGCAAAGTGAGCAAGGGACTCGCGTCTGAGCATACCCTGCCACACTTATGGCGGCCAAAAGCGATACAAAAGGGGGTGGTGATGGACGGACCATCTGAACCAATCAAACACTCACACCCAGTCAAAAGATCTGGGTTTGATCCATCACCGTTCTTTAGCCCATTCTGCCACCCCAGTTCAGACATGGCTATATGCAAATCAGTCTGACCCTGTGCCTCATGGGAACAGTCCAGCCCGAACTGCCAAGCCATGCCTTCCCTGGATCGGAAACAGGCTTCCGAGGACCAGTTTCTGGCATTCCAGCCGTCTTTAGCCCGACTTGCTTGAATCCAGTGGCAAAGTGAGCAAGGGGCTCACGTCTGAGCATACCCTGCCACACTTATGGTGGCCAAAAGCGGTACAAAAGGGGGTGGTGATGGACGGAGCATGTGAACCAATCAAAGACTCACACCCAGTCAAAAGATCTCGGTTTGATCCATCACCGTTCTTTAGCCCACTCTGCCACCCCAGTTCAGACATGGCTATATGAAAATCAGTCTGACCCTGTGCCTCATGGGAACAGTCCAGTCCGAACTGCCAAGCCATGCCTTCCCTGGACCGGAAACAAGCTTCCGAGGACCGGTTTCTGGCATTCCAGCCGTCTTCAGCCCGGCTTGCTTGAATCCAGTGGCAAAGTGAGCAAGGGACTCACGTCTAAGCATACCCTGCCACACTTATGGCGGCCAAAAGCGGTACAAAAGGGGGTGGTGATGGACGGAGCATCTGAACCAATCAAACACTCACACCCAGTCAAAAGATCTGGGTTTGATCCATCACCATTCTTTAGCCCACTCTGCCACCCCAGTTCAGACATGGCTATATGCAAATCAGTCTGACCCTGTGCCTCATGGGAACAGTCCAGCCCGAACTGCCAAGCCATGCCTTCCCTGGACCGGAAACAAACTTCCGAGGACCGGTTTCTGGCATTCCAGCTGTCTTCAGCCCAGCTTGCTTGAATCCAGTGACAAAGTGAGCAAGGGACTCACGTCTGAGCATACCCTGCCACACTTATGGCAGCCAAAAGCGGTACAAAAGGGGGTGGTGATGGACGGAGCATCTGAACCAATCAAACACTCACACCCAGTCAAAAGATCTGGGTTTGATCCATCACCGTTCTTTAGCCCACTCTGCCACCCCAGTTCAGACATGGCTATATGCAAATCAGTCTGACCCTGTGCCTCATGGGAACAGTCCAGCCCGAACTGCCAAGCCATGCCTTCCCTGGACCGGAAACAAGCTTCCGAGGACTGGTTTCTGGCATTCCAACCGTCTTCAGCTCGGCTTGCTTGAATCCAGTGGCAAAGTGAGCAACGGACTCACGTCTGATCATACCCTGCCACACTTATGGCAGCCAAAAGCGGTACAAAAGGGGGTGGTGATGGACGGAGCATCTGAACCAATCAAAGACTCACACCCAGTCAAAAGATCTGGGTTTGATCCATCACCGTTCTTTAGCCCACTCTGCCACCCCAGTTCAGACATGGCTATATGCAAATCAGTCTGACCCTGTGCCTCATGGGAACAGTCCAGCCCGAACTGTCAAGCCATGCCTTCCCTGCACCGGATACAAGCTTCCGAGGACCGGTTTCAGGCATTCCAGCCGTCTTCAGACCGGCTTGCTTGAATCCAGTGGCAAAGTGAGCAAGGGACTCATGTCTGAGCATACCCTGCCACACTTCAGGCGGCCAAAAGCGGTACAAAAGGGGGTGGTGATGGACGGAGCATCTGAACCAATCAAACAGACCCTCCAGAATATCGCGATTTAGCGATTTTGCGGTTTGCCGCGAAATCGGCACTTTTGTAAAAATGCTGCGATTTTTACAAAAGTGCCAGCGAAATCGGCACTTTTGTAGAAATCGCGCTGCATTTTTACAAAAGCCGCTATATCCTGGGGGGTCAGTTTCTTGTGCTTAGCAGTCAAACCGAGCACTCCCTGGCACCCCCGAGGGAGCCCCTGCCAGAGGATATATGCCTCTGTAGAGGGGCGCCGGCGGCATTTTCCTCTCCTGTTCCTCGTCTCCATTCATTTCCTCTCTCTGTGCCTGTATCCCTCACTTTTTCCCTCACTTCCGTCCTCCTAACCTCATCTCCATTAACCTCCTTTCCCTCTCCTCCACCCCATTCCCTCGTCTCTATTGCTCTCCTTTCTGTCCACTCCATTCCCTGTTCCCTCCGGCTCCCTCGCCTCCAATCGTCCCCTCTTCCTTCATCTCACTGCGCGCACTTTTTCATCACCTGCGTTCATTCCTCTTCTGTCATCTCGCCTCTGTTCCCCCCCTGTTCTCCCGCCCTCACTCCTCTCCCGTGGCCTCCTCTCCATTTCTGCCCAGACCTCTCACCCCTCTTCCGCCCCCTTCCTCCAGCCCCCCTTCCTCCATTCTTCCACTGTTCCTTCATCTGTTACTCTCGTGTACTGCCACCTTTCCTTCATTTTCCTCTCCTTCATGTCCCTCGGGGACCCTCACCTCCATTCCTCCCTGTAGCCCCACTCCAGCCCCTCCCTCCTGTGCCCGGGTTGGGGGGGGGGGGGAGGTAGGTAGGGGGTCGGGAGAAAGAAGTCGGCCTGGGAACGGAGACGGCACCTTTTTAAAAAAAATTTTTTTTTTATTGCAGATACACAAGGGGTTAATATATAAACTGTATATGAGTCTCTGTATACCATAGCTGTTAATATCTCGCACTCCGAGGGATACACTGCCATTCAGCCCACACCCCGGAGGTCGGGCGGCTTGCGTTGTCATCATAGTAGGAACATCCATGAGTGCCAACCATAATCTATTGAAGACTTCCCATGGTTCTGCTTTTTCTGTTTTATCTTAACTAATGTAACCTTCCCCCCCCCCCCCCCCACCCCCCTCCCTCACCCCCGGGTGGTCAAACAGTAGTAAAAACTCAAGTTAGGATCCAGCCATCCACTAGTAGATTTTAAAAACATGTCATTATCGCATACATTCCCGCCCTTCCTCCCTCCCACTCTTAGTCTGTCATGTACATTTGAGCAGGACCCGCCGCAGCCAGTGGCCCTCCCCCCCTCGTGTGATCGTACATCGGACCATCCAAACCCTCCTACTTCCCATCTGGTTGAAAGCGGTGGTGCAGTCCCTTCACCTTCCACATCTCACTGCAGCCCCCCATCCAATCCGTGATAGTGTCTCCATTTAGACCAGACCTTCCTAAATTTTCGGGGACAGCCTCTTGCCTTGTAAGTGACCCTTTCCGCTGCCATATACAGGTCTAAACCTCTCCTCCACTCCTCTAGAGCCGGGGGCTCTGGCACTCCCCAATATTTCGCAATGTCCCGTTTGACGACCACCAGCGCCAGGACCAGGAAAATGATTAGTGGGCGGGTCAAGTCCACCTCGGTCGTCATACCTAGCAGTGCCAGTTTGGGGTCCAGTGGTATGGGGGCCTCAAGGACCTCTTCGAGTTCCCGAAAGATCTGGGACCAATACTTCTGAATTACCGTGCAGGTCCATACCGTATGAAAGAAATCTCCCTCTCCCTGTCGACACCTAAGGCACCTTGGTTCCTCTATTTTCCCCATCTTGTAAAGGCGTACCCTATCAAAGTATGTTCTGTGAAGAAAGTTAAATTGGATCAGTCGCAACCTGGACTTAATGGCCACCTCTCGGGGGTGCATCAGCACTATCTCCCAGTCCAGGTCCTCCATTTCCCCTACCTCCCCCTCCCACACGTGCCTCAGTTTTGTCAGGTCCCCCAGCATATGATTGGTCAAAGTGTTATATGTAAGGGACACCGCCTGTCCCACCATGTGCTCCTGGAGCAGCCTCCCCTCCAGAGGTGCGTATTCAGGGATTTCAAGCAGCGAGATATTTTGGGCCCTCCAGGCATGGCGCAGCTGGGTGTATTTGAAGTGTTGCGTGTTGTGTAGCCCGAACTCCAATTGAAGAGCTCTGAATGACTTCAGTTCCCCCTTAGCTATCACATCCCCGATGGTGGAGATGCCAATGTCGTCCCATCTCCGGAATCCGCGCAGTTTATGCAGTTCACGTAACCAGCAACAGTGCCATAGGGGTGTTTGCCGTGTAGGTTTCTGTTCCCAGCCCATGCGTTTCGTAGCTGTCGTCCACGCCCTTAGCGTTATGATTGTAGCATGGAGAAGGTGTGCTCTCCTCGCGTCCCCGTAAAGATACCGCAATATGTTTCTAGGCGCTAGCTTGGCTCTTTCTAGGGAATATGTCGGGTGGTCTGCCGCCGCATGGAGCCAATCGTTGATTGGAGTCAGGTGTTCCACCCAGTAATAGGCCTCCAGATTGGGAAGCAAGATTCCCCCGCTGTACTGGTGTCGTTGCAGTGTGGCTAAGGCCACCCTTGCCTGCTTGCCGAGCCAGAGGAAAGATCTCAAATCTGCATGGATCTTAGTGAAGACCGCAGCAGGTAGTGGATAGTACTCGTTTTGGAGGGCGTATAAAAATTTCGGTAGTATGACCATTTTATACATGGCAGCCCTGCCCAGGATTGTTAAAGGGAGCCGCCTCCAACAGTCCATATCCGTCCCCGCACTCACCATGATTCGCTCCAAGTTTTTTTGGAACGAGAGAGGGACATTTGTCGTTAAGAAGACCCCCAGGTATTGGAACCCTTCTGTCGTGGTTAGTAGTTCCCCCGGTAGACTCCCCCACTGGTTTCTCCCCTTCGGGTCGTATACTACTGATTTGTGCCAATTGATTCTGTGTCCCGCCATCTCCCCGTAGCGTTCCAGTTCCCGGAAGAGCTCCGGCACTGTCGTCCCAGGCTCTGTTATATAGAGCAGGACGTCGTCCGCATATAGCGAAATCTTCTCGGGAGATAGTGTCCCCGCCTCGTCCATGAAACCGTGGATATTTATGTTATGTCGGATTCTGGCCGCCAGTACTTCAATGACGAGAGTAAAGAGAAGTGGGGACAGGGGGCAACACTGCCTAGTACCTGTCTGGATAGGGAATTCTCGGGAGAGTGTTCCATTGACCCTTACCCTCGACCGTGGGCCAGTATATAGTAGTCTGATCCACGCCGTGAACTTCGATCCGAACCCAAACTTCTGGAGCACTGCCATCAGAAAGGGCCAGTGTACCGCATCAAATGCTTTCTCGGCGTCTAGGGAGAGGAACCAGTGTGGATCCTCCCTCTCCTTTACCTCCTGGAGCCAGTTGTGTGTTCTTCTGAGGTTTAGCATCGTCGCCCTGTCAGGTAGGAAGCCAGATTGGTCCATATGAACCAAGCCAGTTATGACCGCCCTTAGGCGGACCGCCAGGATGGTCGCCAGCACTTTTACTTCCGTATTAAGTAAAGATATCGGTCGGTATGAGGCACAGTCATTCCGCGGCTTGCCCTCTTTGTGGATTGGTATTATTGTAGCCATAGTAAGATCTGGTGGGAGTTCACCCGCTTCAAAGGCGTCCACTAGGAGGCCTCGAAGGTGGGGGGTCAACAGGTCTGATGTGCGTTTGAAGAGTTCCGCGGGGAATCCATTTGGGCCTGGTGATTTACCCGGGCGGAGCCTGGCTATAGCATTAGCGATGTCCTCCAATAATATGTCAGCGTCTAGTGCCGCCGCGTCCTCCAGGGGAAGGACCGGTAGGGTGGTGTCGTCTAAATACAGTAAGGCCTCCTCGTATGTCGCCAGTTCGCGTGCTGCATAGAAGGCGGCTTAATGAGTGGCAAAAGCGTCTGCTATCTCTGCATCTGTTTTGACCGTAGCGCCTCCTGTCATGTCTATGCTATCTATCCATCTCTCTGCTCTTTCTTTCCTACTAAGCCAAGCCAGTAGCTTCCCTGACTTATCTCCTACATCATATAATCTATGCAGGGTAGCCAGTGATTGTGTCTTGGCCTCGTTAGTCACCAATTCCCTATACTGTTTTTGGGCGTCAAGTAGCCTCCGCAGGGAGTCTTCGGACCTGTGAGCTAAGTAATCCCCCTCACACTTAAGGATAGATTGTTCCAGGGCTGCCACCTCCGTCTGACGTCTCCGTCTGCCTTCCCCTAGTCTAAGTCGAATCCTATCACGCATGACTGGTTTCAGGGCCTCCCACAGCGTGATTTTCGAGGCAACTGAGCCTACATTGTCCTCAAAATAAATCTTTAAGTCTGTCCTCACGTCTTTTAGTATCTTTGTGTCCTGAAGGTCCCATGCTGCGAGCCGCCAGTGCCCTGTGTCCCTGGCTCTGTCTCGCCCTACTCGTACATGCAAAGGTGAATGATCAGAAATATCCCTGGCTCTATACTCAGCTACATCTCCTACAGTCAGCCATTGTCTAGGCATGAAAACATAGTCAAGACGCGAGAACGTTCGATGCGCCCCGGAGTAATAGGAATAGGCGCGTTGCGTTGGGTGGAGCCACCGCCAAGTGTCCGTTAGCCCCATGGAAGATATTGTGTCAAATAAAGCAGTCCTATGTTGGCCATCGACTGTAGTGCTGGATCTATCAAGAGTAACGTCCATCACGTCATTGAAGTCCCCCCCTACCACCTGTGTTGTGTCTGCTGAGTCTAGGAGGATGTTCGCTACCGCGGCGTAAGTGCGTGACTGCAGCTTGGGTGGTGCATACACTGAGATCAAGGTGTACGTGTGCCTATTCCAAATGCCCTGAACTCCCGCGTATGTGCCCTGTGGGTCCAGCCACGTGCGTGTGATGGCGAAGGGTTGGGATTTTTTAACCATGACTGTCACTCCCCTAGAATCAGAAGTATAACCTGCATGGACCAATACTCTGTAGTTGCCCCTAGCGATGAAGGTACACTGAGTGCCCCTAAGATGAGTCTCCTGTAGAAAGATGATATCGGGGTCTGTCTTTTTGATGTATGTGTTTACCAACCCTCTCTTGATTTTTGATCCCAGCCCATTAACATTCCACGTCAGTATGTCCAGCCTCTTGCCTGCCACCTGCGCTGTTGCTACGGTACCGACCATGGGAAGGTGTATTGACCATGAGTGAGCTCGCACTTACAGCCGGCGGTGTTGCGAAGACACTGCTTGCTACGGTGTTCCCCTACCTGAGTCTTCAGTTGTCCCACCCGGTGCCCATCCCGTACCCTGCCCCAACAAATTGAAAGTCCCCCCTCCCTCCCCTTCCAGTTGTGTCCGATTGTCAGACATAGCTTTCCGAAGGAGTAGGCCTGTCGCCCACCCACCACACCCACCCTAATAAGCACCAAACAACCCTATAAACAAGGCAAACAAAACACTGGTAAGGGGGGTGTGTCAACTTGCGTGCTTTCCTGCTGCAGGCTGCCATTCTATTCCTGCAAGTTCATCGAGTCTGCGATTCACCATCACTTCACCGTGTCATTGGAAGCCAGTTGTGTTGCACACAATGAGTCCTCCATTGCTAGGATTTAGATTCTTGAGTGTCTGATTCTGGAGCACTGTGCTGTCCCGACATGTCCCGCTCCAGCACTCTGATCTCTTTCACCAATGGGTGGTATGATTGCCCCTCATCTTCTTCTCCTTCTCCACCTGAGGTGGGGCTCTCGAGCATCTCATCCTCCTCTCCTTCCGATCTCGTCGCGGTGCGCAGTTCTGTAAACCTCAATCCCTGCGCTGTTTCAACTCCCGGGGAGGCAGAGCGCCCTCTCCGGGTCCTCCCGGTATCTCGTCCCCTGTATGGGGTTGCTGGGGTTGGCCTTTTCGAGCGCCTAGATTTCAGTCTTTGGGGTTTCGGGAGTTCCCAACGTGTCGCGTTTCTCACAGACATATCCAACGCATCACGCCTCGCTGTCTCCCCACTGGTGAGGATGGGGCGCTCCTCCAGCCATTGCCAAGCTTCTTCCGGATGAGTGAAAAAAAGTGTCTGTTCGTTGAAGATCACTTTAAGCTTTGCCGGGAACAATAGCATGTAGGATATTTTTAGGTCTCTAAGTTTGGCTTTCACCGAATCAAAGGAACGCCTTTGCTTTTGCATCTCTTGGCTATAGTCTAGGAATATCATGATCTGGGAGTTTTCCAGACGAATCTCGCCCAACTTCCTCGCCTCTCTCAGTATGAGGTGTCTGTCTGCAAAGTTCAAGAAACGGGTGATGACCGGACGCAGCCTCGCCCCTTCAGGTGGTTTCGCAAGGAGAGCCCTCTGCGCCCTTTCTATTATGAAGCATGGTGAAAACTGTGCCTGTGGGAACGTCTCCTTGAGCCGCGCGTGTAGGAAGGATATCATGTCATTTTTTTCGATTCCCTCTCTAAAACCAACAAAGCGCAAGTTATTACGCCTGGCTCTATTTTCAGCATCGTCCACTTTCCAAGCCAGTTGGCGGTGGGAGGCTTGCAACTCCGCCATATCTCTTCGGAGGGTCGTGATAGAATCCTCGGCCTCACCCATGCGCGTTTCCGCCGAGGCGACCCTGTCAGATAAATTTCGGAAGTCTTGCCTAAGGAGTGTCACCTCGGACCCCACCTCGCCTATTTTGACCTCCAACGCTGCCCTGGACTCTTGAATATTGGTGCGGGAGGCCTGGATCGCCGCCATCAGCAAATCTGTGTCAGAGCGCCCGGATGTGGCTGCCGGGAGGCCCTCCGCCGCCAGACGTGGCGCAGCAAAGTTGTCCATTGGGCCTAGTTTGGGACCTTTCGCCTGGTTCTCCTTTTTCCCCATTGTCGTCCTTGAGCTGCTGCCCCTGGGTAGTGAGTATTGGATGTCGGCCCTGGCGGATGCCTCCGGGTGTATGCCCCACGAACTGGCCTCTCGCAGTCTTCCGCTGCTGCCCGCACAGGCCCCACCTGTTGTTACCTCCCTTGCGTTTTCTTCCTGTCTTCGAACCCGAGCCCGGGCCTTCTCAACTAGTCCTTAGCCAAGTGCGTCCTTGCCCGTGGCTCCCACTCCTTCCGGCTTCTGTGTCTGACCTCAGGCGCTGGGCCTGTCTCAACACCGCTGTCTGCCAGGTGCGGCCTCCCGATGCCTCACTCCGCCACCCATACTCGAGCCATCATCCGCCGCGAGTGCGCCCCCAAAGCATGCCCTCCTGGCGTACTCACAATAGGGTGGGGTGGCCCGTGGGGTCCTGCACAACTCCAAGCCGCGGTATCCGTGGGGGGTGTGAGGTCACGGTTCCTACGGCCCAGGGAGCACCCGGGCCGAATGCAGCCGTTCCCCACCACCGACACGTGGTCTTCTCACATTCAGGGCCACGGGGGAACGGCCACCGAGCGGCGTCAGCGCAGCCCAAAACCCCTCAGGCAGCCCCTCTGTCCAGCCGCGGGTCTGCCAACAGTGTTCCTCCCCCGCCCAGTGTAGCGCCCAGGGGGCAGGCCTGTATCGGGGCCCGGCAGCGGCTCCCGCCCTCAGCAGCGAGGTCCGGGGGGGGGGGGGGCGGGGGCCGCACTCGCAGCGGGACTCACGCGAGCAAGGAAAGCCCTTCCTCGGCCGGAGCTCCCGTCCCGGTGCCTCACTCTGGTCGCCGCTCTCGTCGGGCACGGCTCACCATGCTCCCGGGGACCCAGGTCTCGGTCGCTGCACGTGTGCGGGCCCCGATCTTCACCGCAACGGAGCTCTGTCCACCGGGCGGGTAGACCTCCTCTCACCCGCACCGGAGCTCCGCACACCAGCCTCCTCCGCCAAGTCGGTCGTCAGCATGTAGCGCCTTCCGGAGCCAGCCGCTTACTCACAGTGCTCCGGGCGCCATGTTGGTGTAGGTCGCTCTCGGCTCCGAGCCTCCAGCCGGATAGGGGAGGGGGGAAAGTCTGTGTTGGGGGTCGCACCGGGTGTTTTCGGCTCCTTACGTGTCCCCCCTCTTGGTACACCCAGCTGGGTCCGGGCTAGGATCCAAGCTCACCGCGCTCCGAGCACTTGGGGTCCGGCCATGTTGCTGCAGACCGGCGCGTGGAGAGGGGACCTCGGAACGATTCCCCGATCCGTGACACCGGAATCTCCGCTTTCACTCCTCGTAATGGCTCAGGACACCCTCCGTCCCAGGTCAGTTTGTTTTTTTGGCTGCAGGATGGGTTTTAACGGCGGATCAGGAGGCAGCCTTTGAGGAGCTCCGCTGCTGCATGTCTTAACCGGCCATGGTGTTGGCCACGCCTATCCGGAGACGGCACCTTCTTATAAATAGCCGCAGTATTCCATTCAGCAGTCATTCAATCCGGAGGGCGGAGAAGGATGGGCCCTTCCTTCCCCTCCGACTGAAGGTTAGTGACCCAACGCACGCAGGTAGGGGGGCGATGACTAGGAAGGCATTCCAATGTGTCAAGCTAACTGCACCTAAAGAATGCTCATGGTATACCCGTGCCCCACCCTCCAAGCTATGTGCAGGAGCTTCGGCCTAGGGGGTGGCGGTCATATTCCTGCCACCACTTGTTGCATTCCTTACTGCAGACCCTCCCTCTTTGGTTTACCTTCCCAAACAAAGAGACTACCTCCGGTAGAGACTAAATACAGTGCTTAATTTCAGCCGGTGGTTGCCGGTGGGGGGGCACCAACACTTATTTTTCTGCATCAGGCGTTTACAGTGAGAAAAAGACACAAATGGGAAAGACAGAGGAAGAGAAAGACAGAAAAGCGTCACAAATGGAGCACCAGAAAGCTGCAAGAGTGAGCTGAAGGGGAAGGGAGTGGCTGTAAATGGATTGAAGAGTCCTGAGATGGCTTCAGGAGTGTGCTGCCTAGTAGGGACCAAATATACATAGCTTCATGTTGGTAAATAACAAAAAAAAACGATTATATCTGTGTTTGTTGTAGGAAAAATGGCCAAATAAAATGCCGCAAAATTGCCGCTAAATTTCCATATTTGTGCCGCTAAATTTCCATTTTTGTGCCGCTAAATTTGCTAATCCATGCCGCTATATCCTGGGGGGTCTAACACTCACACCCAGTCAAAAGATCTGGATTTGATCCATCACCGTTCTTTAGCCCACTCTGCAACCCCAGTTCAGACATGGCTATATGCAAATCGGTCTGACCCTGTGCCTCATGGGAACAGTCCAGCCCGAACTGCCAAGCCATGCCTTCCCTGGACCGGAAACAAGCTTCCGAGGACCGGTTTCTGGCATTCCAGCCTTCTTCAGCCCGGCTTGCTTGAATCCAGTGGCAAAGTGAGCAAGGGACTCATGTCTGAGCATACCCTGACACACTTATGGCGGCCAAAAGCAGTAAAAAAGGGGCCCCGCAACGCTAAGGATGCCTGGCCTCCACCTTGGGGGTGCCCAGGACTGGACGCCTCACAGGGAAAGCCAGGATGGGTTCCACAGCGGTATTCGTACAAACGCCTTGAGACCCTTTGTTAAAATCTAGTTTACGACATCCACATTATCGGCGCCATCTTGTCCCTCTTCAGGCTCATATGTGCGCGTAAGTAGCAGCCATTTTGAATGCCATGGCCTCTCTGCCCACTGCCGATAGCCAGCGCATCTCTCTCTCCCTCTAACCTCGCAAGCATCCCACGCACGCTGACAGCCCCCGCTCTCACATGCTTGGGCCATAAACCTCCCCTTCTGCGCGACCCTGCCTCTGAGCCACATCCCGTACCCAGCTAACACCTCCCTCCATCCCTTTCATGATCACACATCCTTTGATGAACCCCCTTTCCTCCGTGCCCGACTGTCCGGCTCGATCCCAGGCCACCACCTGGCCCTGCGGATGCAGTTTATTGCCCCATACAGTATGAAGCTGCCCCCTTCAAAGGATCTACAACTGATCAAAGCCCCCACCCCATGAGATCCGATCAGTCGCACACAGTCCGGGAACCGGCGGAATGTCCAGCTGCGCGACAGTCATCACCTGCTGAGATCGGGGTGGGGACTTCTACTGTAAATGTGTGTGGGAATGGGCTTGAAGCGGGGATTCCGAGGATGTGTTTCCATACTTCAAAGTATTTGCAAGAATGTGCCACATGTAATAAACTGTAATAAAGACCATAAACCTGTGTATAAGAGGCCAGGCCTCAGAGATGCGTTTAGAGCACCTCGAGAAGATACCCTGTTGTCTGATTTGACGTGTTCTGCTCCGTCGGAATAAACTCCTGTTTCCTGCCTTCCAGTCTCCAGCGCCTGCCTCTTTGTTTGATAATTTCGAGTGGTATGAGAGGCGGCTAACGCCGGGCAATACTTAAAGGTTCTCGGTCGAAATCAGCCCTACCTTTTACACCTTGCGGGAGAGTAGTGCGCTATACAAGTATCAATTTACATTTACAAGAAACAGCCATGATGAAAAAGAAAAAGAAAAAAAACGAAAACCTGACGTGGCCTAGCTACAAAGTGACTTGGAAAATGCAGCTTCAACCCCTTGAAGACAGGGGATTGCCATTTGGAGCTGGAGGAGCAAGAAGCAGCAACTAGGAGCCTAGAAGCTCATGGAAAGGCGGCCCCATGTGAGTGAAACTCACAGCCTGCAGTCGCAATCTTCATGTGGTGTCTTCTGAGCCCTAGCAGCTGCAGGACCACGCAAAGTACTGCAGTTCTTGAGTGTGCGGGAAACTGAAATGCCAGTACTGGGACATCAATGAACTTGTTGCCCATATGTACAGGGACTTCAAGGAATTTGTTGCTGCTTGACCAATTTGCACTCAATCCAAAATCAGTCATCAAGCTATGAAGGGATTACTATTGCCCATTCTAGTTCCTCCAAGCCCATGGCACATTGTGTCCTTGGATTTTATAGTTGGACCACCATGGGCCAAAGAAGGTTTCAGTACCATTCTAATTGTAGTGGACCATTTAACCAAGGTAACTTATTTCATTCCCCTTAAGGGAGTACCCTCTGTCTCTCAACTGTCCACAACATTCTCACGAGAAATAATTTGATTGCATAGGATATAGTAATTACTGACGTTTGGTGAGCCCCTCGTTTGATCATGATCATTGACACCAGGCTAGCCTCAAGTTATCACTGACCACCAGAAAGAGAGGGTAAATCAGATGATCGATACGTTTTTACACCTCGTTCAAAGACAAGATCCCTTTGGGCTCTGTATTAAAAGCATACAGAAACTCCTTAATACCATCCACTCAAGGCCCAATCACCAGCACCCAATAGAAACCAAAAACGTAATATAATTCTATTATATACTTTTATTGTTTTAGGATCCTCATAAATTCTAAATGTATACAAAGAGATTAAAAAACATATGTATCATCAATACACAGTGTTAAAAATAATTAAATCATCAAAAAACCTGATAAATCCAATAGCCACTCCAAATGCATATACAATGATGTTAATAGTCCTAGTTCGATGTTAAATGACGTTCTTTTTCTCTTGTTACAACCAGGTGTTATTTGGGTGCATTCTTAACCAAAGCGACTTGTTTCCGTGGTATGATTTGGTTCACCCCCTTCTTCAGGCTTATAACTACTGATGAATGTCTCTCAACACATTCATTAGAGACTTGATATTCAAGGGGGGGTAAATCTCTTCCCCAATGGCAGCTCCCTTCTCAGGTTAGCCCCAATTCTAATACTGAAGATGGGGCGTAAACGTCTTCCCTAGATAAATATATATCTCTCTTAATGGCTTCTTTCTATTGTGGTTTGTTCAAAAAAGGCGAATCAAATCTAAAAACCAATGGACATAACCTTGCTCTTGCGCTTATTTGTGAATCTGTGTTGTTATGGCCATTGGAGCTATGGCCATCAAAGCGACAAAAAGTCCTACTTCATAAAGGTTTTTCAGAGAACTGCACCCCGTCAAGTCGTGCGTTCAAAATTCAAGGTAGGACTGCTGGGACTAAGTAGTCTTCACACGTGCTCCTTTCTCCTGTCGGTGGTTCAATACAGTTTTTACACCAACAAAAATTTCAGAGCTCAAAAGATTGGTTTGGAACTCTCTTGCTGGCTGACTTTGTCTACAACAAAATATCAAATGTCTTTTCTGACTCCACCCTTTTTTTCTGCATGCTATGTGACCTCCGTAAGATATTAGAAACAATACAATAGCAAAATATCACAGCCCCTGCTGTTCAAGAAAGAACTCGACAAAGTCAACAACTGCACCAAAAAAAAACCAAAAAACCTTGTAAAGACCAAGGGAAAATATCAGGATTATACTGACTAGCATAGATCTCTGGCCCCACTCTTTAATCCTGGAGATAGAGTACCCCTATCCACCAAAAACATAAAATCTAAAGGAACTAACAAATGTAATCCAAAGTTTATTTGACCATATAAAGTAATCTAAGTGATACATCCAGCAGCTGTGCAACTTCAATTAGCTGGGACCCTTGCACTTCACCACTGTGTTTTGTGTATCTTCAGTAATGCCACTTCATTAACCCCTTCGATGCTTGTGACGGAACCATTCCGTCATCTGTCACGGTTGAGCTGTGCTGATGACGGAATGGTTCCGTCATGAACACACCCAGTTATGGAATGTCCAGCACCGGGGGGAAATCGGGGCAGCACGCAATCTGTTAAAACAATATGTTTAGTAAAGCCACCACCAACCATTCTCATCAATGAGCATCCAGAATATGAGGTTGAATCCATACTGAATCCAAAAGGAATCAAGGTCCAGTTATTCTGTCTACCGGATAGGCTACTGCCCTGAAAATTGATCTTAGGAGCCAGATAGTCATAAACATGTTCCTAGGCTGTTAAAAAAACAATTCCATCCGAAATATCCAGACAACCCAAATGCGGTGGCGAAATTCTTGGGACGGGTGTACTGTCAGACTATGCCCCTTATAGCCAGATCTGCATTTCCCCAAGTACCTTGACCCACCACCGCAACCTGTCCTGGATCAGGAGGAGTATGCAGCAGGCCAGCACATTAGTCAGTATATGTGCTAAGATGCACCTCCACTCCAAAATCTTGCAAACCTTCACACAAACTCTTGCGAGTTTGTGCATTTGCTTGCATCTGATCTTTGGACCAGCAAAATCGTACGATGCTCTTTGTCAAAGGGAACGCAAGTACCTGTGGTAAAATAAATATACAAAGAGCATTCAGAAAAGAATCAACGTACTGGTAATCCATTTAAAAAGAAAGCAGCAAAACACTTTTCTGGTATGCGAGGATCTTATGTTTGTTCAGTTTGGTCTTCTGCAAGCCTAGTTGATCCATCATAGGGGCAAGAAATATGAAAGATTAAAAGGAAACATTAAGATTAGTTAGTTTAATGCTAGACTGCAAACTCCTAAGAGACAAAGGGCATAAAAAGAAGAATGCATGTGAAGTGATCCAGTGAAAAATAAAGACTCTTGAAAAGATGAACGCTAGTTTTAGAGTTCAAGAACACAAATACTGACTCCAAAAAGAATATAATTGGTTGAAGTAAAATGGAAACACATATGCCAATAATATGTAAATTAAAGTGATGGTGACAATAAGAAATAAGTGTCAATACACACACAGGTAAAAAAAATATATATTTTTTTAAACTAAAGTATTTTATTTATTGTTTTAGCTTTATATAGCGCAAACTTGACCCGAGGGTATCGGAGCGCTTTACAGGTTACCAAGTACAGGACATTTGTAAGTAATATACAAGAGAAAAAGGCGAAAAAACCAAAGGAAGGAGATAAAATAATAGGCATACATAATATATAATAGATGGAGAAAAGATGGATGATATAGATTAGAGGTAGCAATTGTAGGTTAGTTCAAGTATTGGAGGAATGCACAGTTCTTTTCAGAGGTAATGTTGTTCAGACTCCGCTGATTGAGGGAGAAGCACATCACAGAAGTATTTTATTGTATGAAGGTGGGGTTAGGTATTTGTTGAGAAGAAGTAAATTAAGGCGTTTTCGGAAGTGTAGAAATAAGTGATTGTCACGTAGAGCATTCCAAATTCTAGGCGCATTCCCAGAGAAAGAACGGGTGAGTAATTTTTCTTTCTTAAATTTGTGCGGAATCAGAAGTTGAGTGTTAAGAGCTTCACAGAGGCCTCTTTTTCATGCAGCTTATGATAGTTGGATCAGATGGTGGAGGAGTGTGGCTCACTGATTAGAGCGGCGGACCCTGAAGCAGAGCTCTGGCCCGAGACCAGGGTTCAATTCCCGACGCGGCAGGGTCCTGAGCCCAAAATATGTCCACGGACTCGATAATTCTCGCCTTGGTGCCTACTCTAATCATGGGGTCCCACGCTGCAACTCTGGGCAATAGCTTGCTTAATCTCCACTACGGCGGCCCACCAGCTGCGGGATGCCTGGCTTTCACCTTGGGGATGCCCAGTAGGGGTTATCTCACAGGGAAAAGCCAGGACAGGTTCCCAAGGCAAGTGCCTTGATGCCTTCGGGTGATACGTGCGCTATATAAGTCGCAATTCATACATACATACATAGTTTGTTTGCAAGGTTGTAAGGTTTTTCAGTATAGAGAGATTTGTTGGTTATGCAGGCCATTTTGAAAATGCTTCTCAATTCGATTGGCAGCCAGTTGTTTCTTATGTGTGGGGGGTGACATGATCATAGTAGCTCTCTCCAGAGAGAAGTCTAGCCGCTGCATTGAGTGTGGATTTCATTGGGATAAAGTGTTTTTTAGGAATACCTGTGATTGTTGCGATACCATAGTCCAGCTAGGAGAGGACATGGGATAGTAATATGATCGTTAGGTCTTCAAGGGGGATGAAGGTTTGAATTTTGTTTTAGGTGCTTCAACGTATGGAAGGCACTTTTTGCTATGGACCTTCATGCTTAGGTTTTTGGCAAGTGTAATCCCTACTGATTTAAGAGAGTTGGAAATGGATAGTTTGCAGTTCAGTGCAGTTAGGTTGTCAGGCGTGTGGACAAGATATGACTTTCCTTTTGGTTGGATGAAGAGGAGTTCAGTTTTGTTGGGGTTGACCTTTAGGTGGTTGTTGGTCAGTCAGGATTGTACCATAGAGATAATATTGTTTAAGTGCAGGATATCTTTAGATGACTAGATTTTAATGTACAGTTGGGTGTCATCTGCATACAGATGGTAGGCAATTATGGCTGATTTCAGGATGACTGCAAGTAGTTCCATATAGAGGTTGAATAGAGCAGGGGACACGATTGGTCCTTGAGGAACACCTTGTGGGACTGAATCTACAGGTGAAGTGGAGATGTGTTTTATACAGAGAGGTTAATTTGTAAGTCTATTTACAGATAAAGACAGTAACACTTTTGGAAATCAACTGGGATACAAATTAGAGAAGTAAGCACAAGATATCAGTGATTTAAAGCAGAGATTGTTGGTGTATGAATCCAACCGGGGTTCTGATATACAAAAAGTTGTAAACTGTAATGAACCTACAGGAAACTGCACTGTAATTACTATTGTACTATTATTTAATCAAGGTAATTAACTTTGAGGGCCTTGACTTACCAACCCTGTGGAACAGGAGCCCAGATTACTACCGATGCCCAGGCCGCTGGCGCAAACCGCCTCTTAGTTCCCATGTTGAATAGTTACCAAATAAAGAGACGGGCGCTGGAAGCAGGAATCAAGAACAGAGTTTATTTCTCATGAGGAGAGCCAGTCATTTCGGACACGAAACACGGTGTCTTTCAGGAGGTGCTCTAACAAGTGAGCTGAGACTCCGTCTTTTATACTTTACAGAACACTTGGCATTACAATCATGATATTGTGTAACAAGGAAAATACATCCCCATAATCCTCGTGTCAATCCTACCCCACATGTGTCCACAATAGGGACCCTTGACCTGCTGATAAGAGGGGAGGGCAATCACGCAGCTGAGTGTTCCGTCAACAGTTTAGGATGTGTGCGCCTGATCATAGCCCAGGGGGTGGGGTGGCCAGGATCAATAGTGGGTCCTTTGAAGAGGAGTGACTTCATACAATAAGGGCAGTAAATGGTACCTCCTGGCTCAGGCGATGGCCTCGGACATGTGTGGTCAGCCGGACTCGAGGGAAGGGGTCATCAAAGGAGTGGTATTCAAGCCGCATGGACAATCGAGCGCGGAGGGAAGGCTTGTCAACAGAGGGGCATTCATGGAAGGAAAGGAGGGGTTGGTCAGGCGCGGCCGTGGCTCCCAAGGACAGGGTCTTGCAGAAGAAGAAGGTTTATGACTTGCCCATGGGAGGAGAAGGGAGGGGGGGGGGGAAAGCCAGGGTGGACACAGGGACAGAGTCACATAGAGAGAGAGAGAGATCTTATGACCCGTACATGAGAGAGCGGGGGCAGTCAGGTGCAGCTGGGGAGGGCTATGCCAGCTAAGGCGAAGGATGTCTCTTCAAGAGGGAATGGGGGGTTTGTGCGGGTCAAGCAGGAGGGTTGCCTTTCACAACAGGGTCGCGCAGAGGGAGAGGGTTTCATGGTCTATGCATGAGAGAGGGGGTTTAAGATACGCGCAGAAGGGAAGCCGGGGATTCCAATGGGTAAAAGGGCCATGGTGCCTAGAATGGCTGTACATATGCATATGGGTATGGGCTCTTACTGGCAGAGTGATACGGTCAATAATTTACAGTATTCATGGTGCTCACAGGGAGAGGAGTGGGAGAAGAAGGGAAATGAATGCTGTTTATGTACATCAATTTCTTCAATTTCCACAGTCGCCCCTTTTTACATTACAGCGTTCATTTTTGCAATTGATGGGGTTACAGATAGACAGGCATCGTTGAAGAATTAGCATTCGTTGATACTAGCATTTGGCGTACAATCATAGACAGTTGAGGTGATGGGCAGAATGCAGCACATAGGAAATTGCATTTCGTTGAGTTCCTAACAATTAAGCACACTACATAGCATAAGTCTTTCTGACTTAAAAAAATGTGACCAATGAACAGTTTTGACCAGGTAGTCGAGAGCGGAATTCAGTTCAATACACAAGATTTCTTCGTCACAGTGTCTTTTTATCAGTGAGCCATCACTGGTAGGCTCTAGTCCGTGTACTTTCGTTGGCGCTGTTGAGCACCGGCGGTGGAGCTATAGGTCCAGCTCGGTTCTATCCTTACGCGTTGCAGGGTGCGGTCAGTCCTCTGCTGTTAGACCACAGTCCTGTTCCCTAAACAATCCGTTTGGCGGCGCCTTATGTTCGGCACCTATATTTCCGTGGCAACATCCTATTCCCACTTGAATGCAGTTCTTCCCTTTGGCAAAAAGTCACGTGGAAAAGAGGGTGAGTGTGGTTCAAATAGTCGATAGGAGGGAGGGCGGAGTTGGGTCAGAGTTCCGGGGACACACAAAAGGGACCAAGGGAGCAAAGGATAACAAGCAGGCAGGCCCATCAATCGGGCCCAAAGAAGGGGAACGGAGACTCCAGGCACACGTGGGTTAGCAGACGGAGGGCTTCAAGGTGGCCCGTCATTTTTCATTTTCCACGTTGAAATGGCGGTCTCGTCCCGTATCTAGTTGCTCTGCAGCTCCATCTTTTGTCGAGGTCACACGTGTCCCAAGATCTGCAGCCGGGCTGTACGTTCACATCTGACCCTTCTCCTTCGGTGATCGTGAATCTTTAAATAGGTACAAAACAAGCTTTAGAGAACTGGTCAGGGGAAGACATTTATGCATGCGAATTCCTCTCTCAATCCAACGCACTTGGGAGATACGCTCATTGGTCACAGTCAGAAGTTCATTTACCAAGCAGTGCATATGTCGGCATTCCTACTGAGTTCATGCCAAGTTTTATTCATTGTCTACACAGGTCACATATGGAGGAAAGTCAGACTCTTATCAACTGTGTATTTCATCAAACTCAACATTTCGGAGCCTCCAGGGAGACTCGTCTTTCTAACCCGAGCCTTAATAGTCTAACATTTCCCTTCAAGGCTGGCTAACCTTTTCAAACAGGGCGGGGGCGTTATCATCGAGAGTCAGGGCAAAACAAGCTTTTCTCGAGGGACGACAGTTACTCATGGTCATTATGTTTATATCCAGGACAGCAGCTGGGGTCAATCAAGTGGGGCAGGGATTCTTCGGGTATTCGTGCTTGGGTGCAAAGGGGGTGGGGCAATCTGGACGTTGGGGGTCAATCTAGGCGCTGGCGTTCGTCTCTGATGAACAGAAATAAGGTGCCATTGACATACAGTTCCCCTATAAATGGCCAAATTTGGGGGACCTTAGTCGTCTTACCTGTCCTTTCCTTCTCAGCCAATTCAAGTTCATTCATTTTGCAGAAAGGAGAGGTAGTAATATGGCGAGATACAATCATTTTAGTTTCGGTCAATTTCGCTGAACACCTTCGCGTTCAATAAATATCCAATCAGACTGGTGCCGGTGGGGCACAATTTTACCACAAAGAGGGAGAGAAAATAGGGAGACTCTCATAGAGAGTGAGAGTCGTCCGCAATCCAAACGAGCCATTCGGTACACGTATGACATGTAGAGAGAGAGAGAGAGAGAGAGAGAGAGAGAGATAAGGGGGTGGTGAGAGAGAGAGAGAGAGAGAGACGTGTACGAAAATAGGTCATTTAGTGCGCTCGCAACACAGAACAGCAGAGGTCAGGCAACACGCAAATACAGACAGAGGGAAGACATAAATCCGTACATTACATACACACAAACTCAGACAAGGAAGACAGCACATGTATTACATATATAAGACATTCACGACAAAACAGAAAACGACAGGTGGCCATCAAAATCCATATTATATCCTACGTATCTTTACTATCCTATTTATCTATGTGCTTAGCTCTTTCTACCCTTCCCTCCTTTTCCTTCTCGCTTGTTATCTCTGCGAGCGTTCTCAATTGCCAATACTTACACCTCGGTTAGTTGATCAGAAATTAACCTGGTCGTGCTATTTACCCATGGTTGGATCTTAAACCATTTTTCAGTTCCTTCCTTTGGTGGGAAGTTCCCCAGGCTGAGGCAACGGCAAGTATTGATCGGGAGAACAGTCGGACAGCTTGGCTATATCTATAAGAGTGTGAGAAAGGGGGCAGTGCATTTTGAACATCAGCAACATTTCTAACTTTCCAGACGGGTGGTGCCGTGGTAACCCTTACCCACACACTTTTCCTTGTCCTTACCCTACCTAGTCAAATGTCTAGTTACATTGTCTAACGTGTTATTTCTTAGTCAATTGTCGTCATACAGTACCCGTCAAGTTTCTATGTCAGTCCATCCTCCCAGTCGCTATGTTCTAAGGAGGAACAGTCATGTTTAAGTCTACGTCCTTTTTTTTTTTTTTTTTTTAAACTTATCGTCATAAGGACTATGCACATATTCCCTCCTTCCCTTTTCGTCGGTGGTTCGACCATCGCTCTCCCACACTTCAGCCGACGTTCTGACGTGACCTGCAGAAGGGAGGAGAAAGAAGGGGTGGGGGGGGCAGCATTCAAAGCACATCGGCATGCAGTAGTCCGGAAATGTTTTTACTTACCACATACTCGACCTACCTCCACGTACTGCATTTCTTTACCATCTCGGCGTTTAAGCCCAGAGGGACCAGTAATGTCAGACAGATAATCATTGACGATCTGCGTATCTACATGAGTTACTTGGCCGCAACCCCTTTTGTTGGGTGCAAGGGTGGCGGCCAGGTGGCATTTCTGTGGTGTTGTTTCAAGGGCGTCTAAAACACTTTTTCCGGCTGCCTGTGACACAAAATGTAGCTGCTAAATATCTGGTCCTTTTTAATCTACATCCTTCATCATACTTATTCTTCGCTCACAGTAGCAAAACATCCAAAACTCATTAATGCAACTGCTACAACCATGCTTTCTTTTTCAAAATACTTTTAATAAAGAGGGTTGGTGTATAAATACAGGCCTATAACCCAGTGGACCGGCCACGGAGCAGATCGGAACTGTACGTAAGAAGAACGAAGTTGGTGGCAGTTCATTGCATAAAGTGCAGCAGTGCAAACAAATCGTATCAAACTTCCCTACAGAGCAAGCATGATGCATGTCAAGAATTCAGTTTTAATTAATTCATAAATTCATTATCCAATACTCATTCTTTATCTAAATTACACCAATTCATTTTCCAAATCATAATCAGTACCCACCCTAAGTCAGTTCTTTGTCCGGGCACATACTCAATATCCTTCATATCTACTTTCATTATCCAAAAAACTACATACATATCTCGGGGCAAAAAGCTGCGTGGTCAGGGTGCAACAAAGTTTATTCAAAAAGTCTCATTTTGTGTCGGCGCCATTTTGGGTGGGGTCAGGCGAGTTCCAGCACAGTCAGAATATCTCCAATGACTCGTGGTTGGACCAGAACCTTCCGTTGGAAGTTCAAAAAGTTTTGCACAATGTGGTAACAGTCTAACAACAGTCAAAGAGTGGAGAGGGCGGCAACAATTTTCCTACCGGGTCATTCTGGTGTTCCTCCTGAACTGAACAAGTCTGTGCCGTGGCTGCATTTTAGCCATTTCCAAACTGAGGCTGGTGCCGGCAGGAGTGCACCGATGTCGCGGTTCCCAGTGAGGGGGGCGGGGGCGCCCATGCGGAGGGATCGGGGTGCCCCCTGGCTCTCATAGAATCTTCAAGGTTGAGGAGAGAAGGCATGGGGTGCGTGCCCGTCCTGGGCAAAAGACCGCTTTTCGATGTGGACCCTCTTTAAGCAAAGAGCGTTGGGGTGTCACTGGAAGCCTCCACCTGGAGGGAGGTGGGGGAGGCTCGTTCGCGTCACCTCCCCCTTCCAGCGACCCCGCGCCGTTCCTCGGCTCCGCCGCTTCAATATTGGCCGTGCTGGCTATTGAAGATGGGGGGGGGGTGGTCGGCGGCTGAGGCAAGACAGCCCCCCCCTTCCTTTTTGACATGTGGCGGGACTACCTCCAACTCTCCAGGAGTGGACACGTGGCGGGGCTACTTGCTCTTGTCCAGACGTCGGCATGTGGCGGGACTACCTGTAACTATCAGGCGTTGGGTGTAGTTGCGGCCATTATAGCACAAAGAAATGCCGCCATCCTCGCTTTGGCTTCGACCTTCGACGAAAGCCGGATCGGGTGAGAGAGAGGGGTGGTCGGTGGCCGAGGCAAGACAGCCCCCTCTCTCCCCGCGGCCTGCAGGGCGGCAGAAGAGGGAAAGGTGGAGAGGTCCTTATTATTCTTTGGGCCGCCTGCCCACCAGCATCTCCTACTGACCGCGGCCAGGCGAGCCCCGCATACCTCGAGGCCTCGCCCTCCGGATGGGCGTAACCGCGGACCTGTTGCACTTCGGGAGCTTCCGGAATGGGGGTAGGTACCTATTGAATTGTTTCTATTTCGTGTGACCGTTATTTGGGCGTGGTGGGCAATGAGGCAGACATGTTGGGAGCAGGAATAGGCAGTGAAGCCTAGCTACCTCGTGGCTATTTTTGCTGTCAAACTTTTCGCCATTTTATATTTCTTATTACGAACTATTTCTAATGTTTCTTATTTTTAGCGAAGTCAAAAGCTCATCAGGGGGTTACTGACTTAGCCTGATTTCTTTTTAGTTTACCTTCTTTTCCTTAGCGTGTTTCGAGCTAAAGTTTTCTGTTAGTAGGGAACGGTGATCACTTCATATTTTTATGTGTCCTTTTCACTAGGGGGTACTTCTGGACGGACCAGACGAGTTCCCTCCAATAAATGGTCCGGGGTGGAACGAGATTATCGATCAAAAGGGGAACATATATTCCTTCATTAGGGTATCATCCTGGACAGACCAAGCGATGTACTTCCACTTACTAGGGTAGCCTCCTGGACGGACCAGATGGTCTACTTCCACTAAATGGCCCATGAGCGGTGAGCATATGTCCTCCATAAGGGTAGTCTCCTGGGCGGACCATGCGAGCTACCCCCCAAATAACCAAACAGTGGGGAGTGGGTAGGACTGACGAATTCACAAAGGGGCATAACCTACCCTTTACTACTTGCAAAGACTAGACAGAATATTACTATTCCACGTTGTTTGCAAGTAGAAAATACCTCAAACGAAACAATTCCTGGAACAACAATGTCCAGGCAACCAATCAATCAGTGGGGAGAAAAACAGGCATGACGGATTACAACGGGGACAAATGTCTGCATTACCTGCCCTTCGCTATCCATAAAGGAAACAGAATATTCCTATTCGTCTCTGTTTGTGGACAGGGAAGATCTCGAAGAGCAACAATCGATTATTAATCGATTTCAAACAATCAGTGGGGAGAAAAGTAGGCATGACGGATTACAACGGGGACAAAAGTCTGCATTACCTACCCTTCTCTATCTGCAAAGAGGGACGACGTTCCTATTCGCCGCTGTTTGCAAACAGAGAATGTCTCGTTCTCCAGAAGAGAACCAATATGTCAAGTAGCATTCAAAGCTAAATGAACCGATACCAACAATATCAGTATACAAATACCGATTCCAATACAAACAATCAATCAATCAGGTGGATAGAACCACCTTACCAATCAGGCGTAGAAACACCCTACTTAATCTTACCCGGACCGGACCATACGGACAGTTCTTCGTCTTCCTCCTCCAGCGCCCGATCGTTCTCTTACTCCATGTAGCATTCCTGTGGGATTCCAGTCAGGACAATAGGTCACTCGAGAGAGGTCCGTTCAGAATTGGTGAAGTACTTTCGATCGGCAGCCGGGCGAGGGCCCTCTCAAGGCAGGTATACTCCGATCATTTAGATGTTCACTTCTTCATCTGGATCTCTCTTACCGGACCTTATGTCACTGATGGGCCCCGCGTTGGGCGCCAATTGTGGAACAGGAGCCCAGATTACTACCGATGCCCAGGCCGCTGGCGCAAACCGCCTCTTAGTTCCCATGTTGAATAGTTACCAAATAAAGAGACGGGCGCTGGAAGCAGGAATCAAGAACAGAGTTTATTTCTCATGAGGAGAGCCAGTCATTTCGGACACGAAACACGGTGTCTTTCAGGAGGTGCTCTAACAAGTGAGCTGAGACTCCGTCTTTTATACTTTACAGAACACTTGGCATTACAATCATGATATTGTGTAACAAGGAAAATACATCCCCATAATCCTCGTGTCAATCCTACCCCACATGTGTCCACAATAGGGACCCTTGACCTGCTGATAAGAGGGGAGGGCAATCACGCAGCTGAGTGTTCCGTCAACAGTTTAGGATGTGTGCGCCTGATCATAGCCCAGGGGGTGGGGTGGCCAGGATCAATAGTGGGTCCTTTGAAGAGGAGTGACTTCATACAATAAGGGCAGTAAATGGTACCTCCTGGCTCAGGCGATGGCCTCGGACATGTGTGGTCAGCCGGACTCGAGGGAAGGGGTCATCAAAGGAGTGGTATTCAAGCCGCATGGACAATCGAGCGCGGAGGGAAGGCTTGTCAACAGAGGGGCATTCATGGAAGGAAAGGAGGGGTTGGTCAGGCGCGGCCGTGGCTCCCAAGGACAGGGTCTTGCAGAAGAAGAAGGTTTATGACTTGCCCATGGGAGGAGAAGGGAGGGGGGGGGGGAAAGCCAGGGTGGACACAGGGACAGAGTCACATAGAGAGAGAGAGAGATCTTATGACCCGTACATGAGAGAGCGGGGGCAGTCAGGTGCAGCTGGGGAGGGCTATGCCAGCTAAGGCGAAGGATGTCTCTTCAAGAGGGAATGGGGGGTTTGTGCGGGTCAAGCAGGAGGGTTGCCTTTCACAACAGGGTCGCGCAGAGGGAGAGGGTTTCATGGTCTATGCATGAGAGAGGGGGTTTAAGATACGCGCAGGAGGGAAGCCGGGGATTCCAATGGGTAAAAGGGCCATGGTGCCTAGAATGGCTGTACATATGCATATGGGTATGGGCTCTTACTGGCAGAGTGATACGGTCAATAATTTACAGTATTCATGGTGCTCACAGGGAGAGGAGTGGGAGAAGAAGGGAAATGAATGCTGTTTATGTACATCAATTTCTTCAATTTCCACAACCCAGAAACAGCACTTCACACCGGGGAAGGACCTCCATGAACAGATTGCCAGGAGGAAGTTTAACCCGTTACTGTCTCTTTTCTCAACCCAATCCCCTGGAAAATGGTTGGAGCAACGTGTGCTCAGCCACGCATGTCTGAACAATGCAAGCGCAAACGCGATTGCCTTAACCATGCATATGGGTGGTTAAGGCAGTGCGTGGTCTAGCTGCTGCAATGGGCAGGCCCAGGAAGAGGAAGGATCGGGAGAGGATGTAGTCAGGTAAGTGGGGCGGGAGCCGGGTTTTGCGGGTGGGGGTGGTTTTCAGGGCTGGTGGGTCTGGGTTGTTTTCATGGCTGGGGGATTGGTGTTGTTTTTAGGGCTCAGGTGGGGTTTGGGCTGTTCTTAGGGGTCAGTGGGGTTGGGGTCGATTTAGGGCTTGAGAAGCAGGGTAGTTTTAGGGCTTGGGGGTCAGGAAGTTATTAGGGCTCGGGTAGTTTTAAGGCGCAGGGGGCCAGGGTAGTTTTTAGGACTTGAGAGGATAATATCGTTTTTAGGGCTTGAGGGAGTTGTGAAGTTTTTAGGGCTCGCCAGGTCGAGGTAGTTTTTAGGGCTCAGTGGGGGTCAGGTTAGTTTTTAGGGCTTGAGGGGGTCCAGTATTTTTTAGGGCTCGGGGAAGGGGTTGGTTTTCAGGAGGTAGTGGAGTACTTCAAGGTCTCAGGGCAGGGGCTTGGGGTTGTTTTATGGCTCAGGGCGAGGGCAGATATCGGGGTACTTTTTAGGGCTTTGGGGGCATGGTAGTGTTAGGTGCTTTGGGAGGAAGGGGTTGGTTTTCAGGAGGGAGGGTGGTTAGTTTAAGGTCTCAGGGCAAGGTCTGGGGCCGGTTTAGGGCTCAGGGTGGGAGGTAGGGATCGGGAAACTTTTTTGTGCTTTGAGAGCTGTTTTAGGGCTCAGGGCAGTGGGCTGGGGGTCAGAGTAGAATTCTGGCCTGAGGGTGACTTAGGGCTCAGGGTGGGGGGCAGAGGTCGGGGGTTACACTTACCTGATGTCTTAACCACACATATGCCTTTGTCATAGACATGTTAACAATGCATATTTTGTTTTAAAGGCATGTGTGGTAAAGGCATATGTGTGGTTAAGACTGGCGTGGTATAGACAGCGTGGAACCGGCACGCATGGTAATTGCATGCATGGTTCCTTCACACAACCCAATCATCTACCCCCTGTTTGACAACATCGGCTCCCAGTTTAAATTCATAGGGTAAGTTATTGATGAATGGAGGTTTGGTGGAATACCACGTCACTCCTGCCAGCATCAAGATTAACAGGATAGTGGTCTAAAGTTCGGCCAAGTAGATGCTTATGGAATGTCGCTTTTCTGTGGAATGAGGAATAGATGTGTCTACGAGGGGGATGATGCAGTGCTTGGTTATCTTGAACATCATTCTGCTTCTATTGCTGGCTTCATTGATGTGTTGGTATAGTACTTTTCTTTAGCTGGTGTGATGAGCTGTCTGTTTGTTGTGCATAGAGACATCAGTATGAGCAGATCTTCTGGATTTCTGTTTTTCTTTCATTTTCTTTCCAATCTGCCGGTGGATTATTTATTGTCAGCAAGAGCTTAAGAGTACTGGAGTGCTGAAGGATTTGGTTTGCAGTGCACTTGGATGTTTTAATTGTTTAATTGTGGTGTGTGTCCTCACCACCCCTTGTTGTAAATATTTTTGTCCACCCTAAGCGTGGAAGGGTATACTCAGACATGAGTCCCTTGCTCATTGCACCATCAGGATTCAAGCAAACCGGGACGAAGACGGCTGTAATGCCAGAAACCGGTCCCCGGGAGCTTGTTTCCTTCCCAGTGAATGAATTGGCTTTTGTAGTTTGGTTTGCCCTGTTCCAATCATGCACTGGGACAGGAACAGACTAATTTGCATACAGCCAGGTTCTGAAACTGGGATGGTGCAGTGAGCTAAAAAACGGTGTTGGATCTAGCCCTGATCTCTTGACTGGGTGAGAGCTTTCTGCTTAATTCAGAGACTCTGTCCCTCACCACCCCTTGTTGTAAATATTTTTGTCCACCCTAAGCGTGGAAGGGTATACTCAGACATGAGTCCCTTGCTCATTGCACCATCAGGATTCAAGCAAACCGGGCCGAAGACGGCTGTAATGCCAGAAACCGGTCCCCGGGAGCTTGTTTCCTTCCCAGTGAAAGAATTGGCTTTTGTAGTTCGGTTTGCCCTGTTCCCATCATGCACTGGGACAGGAACAGACTAATTTGCATACAGCCAGGTTCTGAAACTGGGATGGTGCAGTGAGCTAAAAAACGGTGTTGGATCTAGCCCTGATCTCTTGACTGGGTGAGAGCTTTCTGCTTAATTCAGAGACTCTGTCCCTCACCACCCCTTGTTGTAAATATTTTTGTCCACCCTAAGCGTGGAAGGGTATACTCAGACATGAGTCCCTTGCTCATTGCACCATCAGGATTCAAGCAAACCGGGCCGAAGACGGCTGTAATGCCAGAAACCGGTCCCCGGGAGCTTGTTTCCTTCCCAGTGAAAGAATTGGCTTTTGTAGTTTGGTTTGCCCTGTTCCCATCATGCACTGGGACAGGAACAGACTAATTTGCATACAACCAGGTTCTGAAACTGGGATGGTGCAGTGAGCTAAAAAACGGTGTTGGATCTAGCCCTGATCTCTTGACTGGGTGAGAGCTTTCTGCTTAATTCAGAGACTCTGTCCCTCACCACCCCTTGTTGTAAATATTTTTGTCCACCCTAAGCGTGGAAGGGTATACTCAGACATGAGTCCCTTGCTCATTGCACCATCAGGATTCAAGCAAACTGGGCCGAAGACGGCTGTAATGCCAGAAACCGGTCCCCGGGAGCTTGTTTCCTTCCCAGTGAAAGAATTGGCTTTTGTAGTTTGGTTTGCCCTGTTCCCATCATGCACTGGGACAGGAACAGACTAATTTGCATACAGCCAGGTTCTGAAACTGGGATGGTGCAGTGAGCTAAAAAACGGAGTTGGATCTAGCCCTGATCTCTTGACTGGGATGAGAGCTTTCTGCTTAATTCAGAGACTCTGTCCCTCACCACCCCTTGTTGTAAATATTTTGTCCACCCTAAGCGTTGAAGGGTATACTCAGACATGAGTCCCTTGCTCATTGCACCATCAGGATTCAAGCAAACCGGGCCGAAGACGACTGTAATGCCAGAAACCGGTCCCCGGGCGCTTGTTTCCTTCCCAGTGAAAGAATTGGCTTTTGTAGTTTGGTTTGCCCTGTTCCCATCATGCACTGGGACAGGAACAGACTAATTTGCATACAGCCAGGTTCTGAAACTGGGATGGTGCAGTGAGCTAAAAAACGTTGTTGGATCTAGCCCTGATCTCTTGACTGGGTGAGAGCTTTCTGCTTAATTCAGAGACTCTGTCCCTCACCACCCCTTGTTGTAAATATTTTTGTCCACCCTAAGCGTGGAAGGGTATACTCAGACATGAGTCCCTTGCTCATTGCACCATCAGGATTCAAGCAAAACGGGACGAAGACGGCTGTAATGCCAGAAACCGGTCCCCGGGAGCTTGTTTCCTTCCCAGTGAAAGAATTGGCTTTTGTAGTTTGGTTTGCCCTGTTCCAATCATGCACTGGGACAGGAACAGACTAATTTGCATACAGCCAGGTTCTGAAACTGGGATGGTGCAGTGAGCTAAAAAACGGTGTTGGATCTAGCCCTGATCTCTTGACTGGGTGAGAGCTTTCTGCTTAATTCAGAGACTCTGTCCCTCACCACCCCTTGTTGTAAATATTTTTGTCCACCCTAAGCGTGGAAGGGTATACTCAGACATGAGTCCCTTGCTCATTGCACCATCAGGATTCAAGCAAACCGGGCCGAAGACGGCTGTAATGCCAGAAACCGGTCCCCGGGAGCTTGTTTTCTTCCCAGTGAAAGAATTGGCTTTTGTAGTTTGGTTTGCCCTGTTCCCATCATGCACTGGGACAGGAACAGACTAATTTGCATACAGCCAGGTTCTGAAACTGGGATGGTGCAGTGAGCTAAAAAACGGTGTTGGATCTAGCCCTGATCTCTTGACTGGGTGAGAGCTTTCTGCTTAATTCAGAGACTCTGTCCCTCACCACCCCTTGTTGTAAATATTTTTGTCCACCCTAAGCGTGGAAGGGTATACTCAGACATGAGTCCCTTGCTCATTGCACCATCAGGATTCAAGCAAACCGGGCCGAAGACGGCTGTAATGCCAGAAACCGGTCCCCGGGAGCTTGTTTCCTTCCCAGTGAAAGAATTGGCTTTTGTAGTTTGGTTTGCCCTGTTCCCATCATGCACTGGGACAGGAACAGACCTATTTGCAGACAGCCAGGTTCTGAAACTGGGATGGTGCAGTGAGCTAAAAAACGGTGTTGGATCTAGCCCTGATCTCTTGACTGGGTGAGAGCTTTCTGCTTAATTCAGAGACTCTGTCCCTCACCACCCCTTGTTGTAAATATTTTTGTCCACCCTAAGCTTGGAAGGGTATACTCAGGCATGAGTCCCTTGCTCATTGCACCATCAGGATTCAAGCAAACCGGGCCGAAGACGGCTGTAATGCCAGAAACCGGTCCCCGGGAGCTTGTTTCCTTCCCAGTGAAAGAATTGGCTTTTGTAGTTTGGTTTGCCCTGTTCCCATCATGCACTGGGACAGGAACAGACTAATTTGCATACAGCCAGGTTCTGAAACTGGGATGGTGCAGTGAGCTAAAAAACGGTGTTGGATCTAGCCCTGATCTCTTGACTGGGTGAGAGCTTTCTGCTTAATTCAGAGACTCTGTCCCTCACCACCCCTTGTTGTAAATACACATAGTTTGCCAACAACAATTGTAATAGTTTAGAAGGGTGTTTGGATTGGAAGTGGAGTTGATAGGGAGAGAGATAAGTTCAAATATGTGGTTGGCTATTGAGAAGTCTTTGACAGATCTGAAAGTATGATCTTCTCTTTTGTGTTGATTTTTTTTGTTGAAAGGACACTGACTGAGCAGGTAGATAAGGATGACAAAGTGGGTTGTTCATTCCAGGGGTACAGGTGGTTTGCATTGGATTGGTATTGATGTTGAGAACCCAAAGTTGAGGATATGGCCTTCGGAGTGTGTTAGTGTTTAACATACCACATTGAGTGTGCTGATGAATTTAAAGAGCCTCTCTTTTGTTTTTTTCATTTTAGCTTCCGTCGTCTGGGAGATTGAAGTCACCCAACAGGGTGGTGTGGGCAAGTCAGATGGATGAGGTCATGGGTAGATCGCAGAATTAATTAATGAAGTCTTTGTTCAGCCCAGAGGCCTGTAGATGAAGTTCATGGTCTGAAGTGCAGAGAGTGGGAAATAGCATGTCAGTAGCTCCTTAGAGTTGAGTGTTACTTGCCTAGGGTGCAGGACCAGGCGGATTTATGGATCACAACAAGACTTCCTCCCTTCCTGGGTGCAAGGGACACTTGATGAATGTTATAGCCTGTGGAAAGAAGGATGTCTAAGATGTGTGATGATGTGTGGGTAAGCGATTATTCTGTGATGAAGAACCTTCTTTTAGGTGATGATGTCTGTGATGTTTCATGTGTGGAGTACTGCAGAGTGAGTGTTAATGAGCATGAGTTGGCCCACATTGTCCTATCTGATGTCTAGATCCCATGGGATCAACGAGCATTTAGTTGTCTGGGTGGCCAACTCTGCAATCTGGTACTATCAACTAATTATTGGAAGGGTTGTGAGGGCCCTGCAGACCTCTATTGTCTTTTGGAACACACTCCTTTGATAATGGGCAGGGTGACACTTGCAAAAATGTTTCTACTACCAAGTCAATAGTCTTTACACACTACAAAACACACTGTACCCAATACGTAGAAAGACCTTGTGTGAATTGGACAGCCTCTTGGTCTCCTTGGTTTGGGAGTGCGGGAGGAATAGAGTCCAGTTGGATGTGTTGAAATTGAGTAGAGAAAAAGGTGGACTCAGCCTACGAGAACTAGAACTCTATTATATGGCATTGCTGCACCAGCATGCAGCAAGGTGTTATGGCAACGAGCCAAACTGGGAAATCTTCCACCTAAGGGCCCCGTAGGGGAGGGTGCGCTACCATTTTGTCTGAGACAGGGAATAAAACAACCAGAGGATGTCCCAGAAGTGTGTGCTATGGTGGCAGCAGTCTGGGAGGGAGTGGTGTGGTGAGTGTGAAGGCTCCACCCTTTAATAGGTCCCTACCTTTAGATTGGTTTCGGCCATTTCACCAAATACAAGAGGTCATGACACTGGATGTATACAGGGAGGGAGGCAGGTGAGCAACATCCATTGAACTCACCGGGCTTCAGCCCCCCCGCCTGCGTCGTGTGTGGCAGCCCGGGATGAGACAGATCCCGGGAACACACAGAGCCGCACCCGAACGTTTCACAGGTCTTTAAAAGACCATTTGAATGTTAATTAGGCCTTGCAGTTGTTTCACCCCTTCTAAGAGCCCCTGAAACTCTACTCTGCCTACTGATTAAAGGTTCAGCCCCCCCCCCCGAAATTTGGCTCTAGTTGCACCTCTGGAGGGAGGGTACCTAGTTGTAGGACACCTCTATCCTGCAGAGATGTTATGACATTTGAGAAGGCCAGAGAAAGGTTTGAAATCATCACAGGACAGTTTCTACAATTTGCTAAATTAGCAGGCACAGCTACGGAGATCTGGTCGGATTTCCCAGTGCACCACAGGTACCACAAATGCTGGAGGTGATTTTGATATGGGGACAGGGACGAAGACTGATGTCTCATATATAAGAAACATTGATGGTAGACCGGTCCCCAGTACAACTTAAAGTGCGACAGCCCTGGGATAGGGATTTGCAGAACAATTTAATGGATGCCGAATGGATTGGAACTTGAACTCCAACGTTTTTTCCAATCTGTGGAATTTCTGACTCATGGCAACCTGAAATGCGCAGTCGGCCAGATGCACTCACAACTTCCGACTAAGAGCTCACAACAAATGGATCTAGCAACTAAGAATCCTGCCTGTTTTGAGCATCTTGGTGTGTGCATAATTGTTCTAAGTGTGAAGGTAGGATCTTTCACCTAGATACACCACTATAGTGTATGATATGTACATGTGTTTAGTTCCAGTGTAATTTCCTAAAGGTCACTTGTAAACCTTTTCATTGTTTTACACTATTTTATTTTATTTTTGTTTTTACAATAACATCTTGTGCCATTTAAAACTGTTTATAGCATTTTTTCTTATTTCCATATTTGGGAATTTCTTTACTTAATCATCTTAATTTTTGCAGATGTTTTCTAATTTTCTTAAATGTGATGTTGACACAGACATTCTTTTATTTCTTAATGTATTGTTGTTTTGTTTGGTGTGTTAAGTGTAACTCTTTCTTGCACTTTCTCTGAGTGTTGGCTTGTTATCCAGGCCAAACGTCAAGAGATAAGGTAAGGATGCGCCTATCGAAACTGGTTTCCCAGCTAAGCCGTTTTCTCAACTCATTTCTTCTCAAACCTCAACATTGTTGGCCAGTAGATCAAAAGGTGAGCTTCAAGTTTCTCAGTTTCATGCACTTTTTTGCCACTACTTATATTGTTTCTCCTAAATTTCACATGACTTACGCAGTCACCAGTCCCTCATTTCCGACAAGACAAACGAGTAGCCCTTTCCTTTTATGTCCTGGACACTGTGCAGCGGAACAGGTTTGCCTTGGCTTTGTCCAAAATATCCAATCATCCTCGCTACATGAAACAATTAGAAAAAAATGTTCTCTCTTAAACTTCAGACCGTTGAGGTGATTGTAATGATGCACTTTCTTCCCCCAATAACTCTCGGAGTCAGGTCTCTGTAACACTCTGTTTATTCAAGTCGTATGATACAAGGAGCGCCAAGCATGTCCTCTCTCCAGCCAGCTCGCGCGCTAATGCCTCGCTGCGCACGCCGCCTCCCTACGTCACCGCACGTCACGTGGCTACGTGACGTGCAACGTTAGAGCGCTCACTACATATCTCCCCTTTTTCCCAACGAACTATATGTACAAGTCCTGACTCATGTCGTAGTCTCTGAACCTCGCAGGCTGAACCACCGCCCTGCCCCTTCTCGTCAGTCTTATCGGGGACGTGGCAGTTGTCGCTTCATTTTCATTACCACTTCCTAGCGCAGCCGCACTAGGCTCACTCCGGCTCCTATCCTCTTCAATCAACTGCTCCCCACTCGCTTCTTGGTCCTCTTGCCTTGTCTCACCAATGTCCAGATCCTCTCCCCCATACTCACAGGGGTTACCGCTGCTGTTCTCACCATCTCCATCATTTCTGTTGCCTCTCCAGCAGAGTATTTTGTTGCACCTGGCCATGCGGTCCTGCGACCACACGTTACCGTCGCTCAGCAAGGCCGCCCTGCCTTTGACTTCCACTACCTGCAGGGGCTTGCTGTACTTGCTTTCTCCCTTTTTCTGCAATGTGGCCAGTCTTACTCTCACCCATTCTCCTTTTTCTAAAACGGTGTCCTTTACATTCCTCCGCGCGTCATAGTGTTTGGTGTACACCGCTTGGGCTCTCTCCAGATTGGCCTGCACCACCGCCGGTGACCACTCGCTCTTGATGACTCTTTCTTTCCATATTCTGTTGTCCTGAGTGAAAGGCTCACGGCCTCTAAGAATCTGGAAGGGACTATAGCCGGTGCTCGTGGGTGTTATCCTATATGCCCATACCATGTGCCAAATCTCTGCTTCCCAGTCTTTGTTGTCTGAGATCGCTGCCTGTATCGAACCCATCACTACTCTATTGAAACGTTCCACCAGGCCATTACCCGCAGGATGGTATATGGATGTGTGTTTTGCCATGATGCCATTTCTCTGCATGAACTGGGACCATTTTTCAGAACGGAATTGGGGCCCATTGTCACTGAGAACACACTTTGGGATGCCCTCTCTCACAAAAGTTTCAGCCATGAAGCTCACTATCATCTCCGTGTCCATGGTTTCTTCAATCCTCAATTCCGGCCATTTGGAATAACGATCCACCATTACACAGATGTACTTCTGTATTCCTTGGGCATTTAATATTGGACCCAAAATGTCTATGGACAGTTCCTCCCACGGATTCTTCGGAGGATCAAATTTCCCTAGGGCGGGGCGCAACGGTTTGAGTGTTTTGTCCGCGCCCTGGCACCTCGGGCATTCCCTAACGTGTCTTTACGCTCTTATGTCCATTCCTGGCCACCAATAATTCTGCTTGGCCCTTAGTTTCAACTTCCCCGCTCCCAGGTGGCCTTCGTGCAACATGTCCATCAACAGGGGAATCATCTTTGCCGGAGGTATGACTCTCTCTCCTCTGTATACGAAGATGCCTTGGTCATCCATAGGTAGTTCCTCTCTAACTTCGAAATATGGAATGAGGCCTCGCCCTGTCTTGTTTTTGTCTGGCCAACCCCTTACTATATGGGCTTTCACTTCTTCCAGGACGGGGTCTTCCTCATACGCTAGTTTCCATTCCTGCCTGCTTATGGTCGTTTCTTGGTCTTCGGTGAGTGCGACCCACTCTTCCGCCGCCTCACTGCGTTCTGTGCTGGGCTCCATTGCTGCCGCCCTGCTCAGGTAATCAGCCACTTTGTTCTTATTCCCTGGGATATGTTCCACATCGTATCGAAACTCCATTAGTTTGAGTGACATTTTTGAGATCCTCGGCGTTGCGTCCGCATGTCCACTGGATGTGAATACCTTGAGCAGTGGCTTGTGGTCCGTCCTCAACCGGAACCTGGTGCCCCACAGAAATTGCCGGAACCGAGACATGGCCCACACTACTGCCAACATTTCTTTTTCCACCACGCTGTACTTTTTCTCGGTGTCGTTCAGGGTGCGGGACGCAAAGCATATGGTTTCCACTCTCCCTTGGCCACGGTCTTGCATGAGGACTGCTCCCAGTCCTTTGTCGCTGGCATCCGTTGTGAGTATTGTACTTCCTTGGGGGTCGAATCCTTGTAGTAGAACAGCCCCTGCCACCTCTCTTTTTACCTTCTCAAATTCTTGCTGGGCTTCTTCCGACCACCGGAATTCGCTGTTTTCTCTTGTTAGCAGTCTCATATGATGGGTCTTCGAGGCGAAGTGTTCTATGAACTTCCCGTAGTACTCTGCCATCCCCAGGAAGGATCGGACCTCCTCCTTGCTGGCCGGTGGGGGTGCGTCGCAGATCGCTTTCACATTTTCCCTTTTGGGGGTTACTCCTCGTGCACTTATCTCATTGCCTAAGTACGTCACCTTTTCCATTCCTATGCGGCACTTAGCCCATTCTGCCGTGAGGCCCTTCCTTTCCAGGATTCCCAATACTACATCCAGTTTCTTGTCATGGTCGGCTCTGTCACGACCCATCACCAAGATATCGTCCTGGAAGTATTGGACCCCTTGAATGTCCTTGAACAACTGGTGCATGAGTTTTTGGAACACCGCAGCCGCCGAGGCTAGCCTGAACGGCATGCGGCGGAATTGATAGCACCCGAAGGGGGTTATGAACGAGGTCAATCTGCGGCTCTCCGGGTGTAATGCAATCTGGTGATAAGCTGATGTTAAGTCTATGGTGGAGTACCACTGTACGCCCCTCGTGCTGGCCAACATCTCCTCTATCCGGGGAAGGGGGAACTTCTCTACCACTATGTTTTTGTTCAACTCACGCAGGTCCACGCATAGACGGACCTTGCCATTCGGTTTCTTCACCACCACCAATGGCGCCAACCATTCAGCGCACGTAATCGGCTCAATGATCCCTCTTTTCTCTAGCTGCCGTAGCTCCTCCTTTACGTCGTCCCTCACAGCCAACGGGATGTTTCTCACCTTGTGGGCCACCGGTACTGCTCCTTCTCTGAGTATGATCTTGTGCGCGAATCTGTCGAGCTTTCCTACTGTGCCCCCAAAGACCGTTGGGAACTCCTTCTTCCATCTGGCCGTGTCCAGCCCTTCTTCTTGCTCCGTCAGCAGTATTTGCTCCTTGCCACCTGGATCCAACTTGATCCCCAAGTCTCCTTGGTCGAGCCACCCCAGGACAGATGGGCCATTCTCGGAGACGTATAGCTTGCACCTGGCAGACCTGCCCCTGAACTCGAAGTTCAGCTTCCTGCATCCGGCCATGGGGATTCGGTCTCCATTATATGTAACGGGACGTATGTCCAGCCTATCCAATTCGGGGCCCAGTTGTGGAGCAAATTTCTCCTCCCATACGTTTCTCGGAATTATGGTGTACGGTGATCCTGTGTCTGCCACTACTTGGATTTCCACACCTCCTATCATCATATCCATGATTGGCTTCATCGTTCTCCTTCCGTCGGCTCCTCGGACAGGGTCATCCATGCTCAAGATCTCGTCGTAGATGCAGAGGACCGTGACCACCTCTTCTTCAGCCACCTCGTCTGGTTCCTCCGCTTCTTGGCCCACGTACTTCACTGCATTCTTGGAAGCCTTCTTCCTGCACACTTTTTCATAATAGCCGACAATTCCGCAAAACATGCATTTGGTGCGAAGCGCGGGGCACTTCCGGTCGTGCGCCTCGTGCGCCCAACTTCCGCACCTGTAGCAAGACCGTTTATTACTTCCGGCCGGTTTGCCGGAGGGGCCTGGGTTGCTTTGCCATTTGCTCGGGCCCTTTTCCGGCGGTTTCCGCGCTTGGTGTTCTTTGTGGTGCTCTTCATTGTCCACTTTGTTCACTGCACCGCTGGGCACACTCTCTTTCTTCGTGGCCGCTGCACACCTTCGCGCCAGTTCGGCTCTCTTGACTATCACAAGTACGTCCTTGAGCGAGGTGTCTCCTGCAGCCCATAGCTTGTCCTGTACGTTCGTGCACGTGGTGTGCATCACCACTTGGTCTTTTATAAATTCACTTTCCCAGTTGGCGTACTTGCATGAGGACGCCAGTTTCCTCAACGCCGCCACGTACTCTTCCTCGGTTTCCCCTGGTCGTTGTTTCCTTTGTTGGAAGTTAAACCTGTCCACTGAGACACATACCGATGGTTTGAAGTGTTCCTCCAGGTCTTCCATTGCGTGTGCGTACACATCGTCGTCATCCGCCTCTCTCTTCTTAGGAACCAAACTTTTGTAGATCCTCAGGCCTTCCGGGCCCAGGTTTAGCAGCAGGATGCGTTTCTTTCTCGGTGGCTTGAATTTCTCCTCACTTTCGTCTTCCAGTACTTCTATGAAATTATCTATGTACTCCTTCCAGTCCTCCCATTTCATAAGCGGTTCCCCTGGTCTGGGAAGGAACTGGACTGGTGCTATCGCGAACCCCGCTTGCGCGCTCATCTTCTCGCCCTTGGATGTGGGCGGCGCACTTTCCAGGCTTCTCGGGCTCCCCGGCGCGCTGTTTTGTTCCTGCTCACTGGGTAAGAGTGGAGGGCTGCTCTTTTCAGCCCCTTCCCACTCAGGTGGGGTAGCCAGTGCGGTTACCTGTGGGCCTAGATCGTGACTGGCTTCCTGCTTTAGTTGTGTCGCAGTTCCCAGCAGGTTGCTCGCTGCGCGCCTGCGGTGCTCTGTTCCACGTGCTATTGGCTGCGTTGCGCTCCTTGTGGTGCCCGGTCAGGGTGTGGTCGCTGTGCGTTCCCTCGGGCCCTCCTTGCTCTCCGCTCCGCGACTCCGCTCCGTTCCGCCGTTCTTCGCGTAGTCCGCGTCGTGGGGGTCGTGGGTCGCTTATCCCACCCTCGTCGCCACTGTAATGATGCACTTTCTTCCCCCAATAACTCTCGGAGTCAGGTCTCTGTAACACTCTGTTTATTCAAGTCGTATGATACAAGGAGCGCCAAGCATGTCCTCTCTCCAGCCAGCTCGCGCGCTAATGCCTCGCTGCGCACGCCGCCTCCCTACGTCACCGCACGTCACGTGGCTACGTGACGTGCAACGTTAGAGCGCTCACTACAGTGATGTAATTAACACCCGGAAACAGGGAGCCCGATGTATAAGATGGGTGGAATTGTGCTCTGACTTTTTGCGACCGATGCAACTTGAGTATTTATAGGTTGCATCACAAAATCTACAGTCACAGGGGGTTGGAGAACACTCTGGCTAATGAATACTAATTAGGTGGGGCCCTACTTGTGACTGACTGTGATTGACTACAAGCACAGAAATGGTGTCCTTCAAGGAACAGCAGCCACCACCCCTGGGTTTGCATTCACAAACAGGAACGTTTTTTTAAAACACCCCTTGTTCTTTAAGGAACTGGCGCTGCTTTCAAGAAGAAAAGAAATTCTATTTGAGAATATGTTTCTGAACCACCGCCGGTTGCCTATGAGGTTGCCCGATAATATTCACAAAGGGAAGATGTTCCAAGGGAACATTATGCTCTTTGCAAATCAGTTACCACCTCCTTTGAGGTATTGGTGAGTGATCAATCATTTACTACTACACATGTGGTTGAAAATAATTGTTACATACCATTGCTATTTACAATTAGGAGGGGATACACCTTTTACATCTCCTTTTAAATGGGATCTGGAATTTATCTCTAAATTCATTTTTTGAGCTGGAATCTGAATTTTCTACTCCCAAAACAATATAACATTATATGTATTTGCAAAACGCATGTTCACCCTAAGGCATCTTGGTGCTAAATAACAGATGTTTATTGTTACCCAACTCAATGGTATTCATTTTATCAACCTCAGAAGGATGAAAGGCTGAGTGAATCTGTGACCATGTGGTTGAACACAAGCCTCTATAGAGGACGCATTAGTCCATTAAAGCCACCAGACCAGGTAATGAGTTTATGATGTTACACAAAAGAATTTGGTATTCACAAATACTGTGATTTAACAAATTGCAGGGTTTGCGGAGGCAAAAATGTTGTTTAGTACCTTGGGCCCATGATTCAATTTAGGTGTGCTTAATAATTATGATAGATAGATAGACAGAAAGACAGACAGACGCTTGTGATATCAAGTCATAGCTAGGTGCAATTATACTTTTAACCCTTCTCTCATCTTTTGGTATTCAACCCAACGCTTCTCGTTCATTAGACACATGCAACTGCAGTCTGCATCAGATGCACAAGAGGAGGTAGAGTGGCTGCTCTCATAGAGGTACGTCGATATATACCTATATATTCCTTTGTTCATTCATTTAGTCATTGGTGAAACCATTCCAAGAATACCCATGACATGCTCTGTTCCTCTCTGCCCAGATTTCTATTTATTTCCATTTACATTATTTATAGCGGGCATGGCGACCCAAAGGCATCCCAGCGTTGAGTAGGAGGCAGCATCCCAAATGAGCAGACTGAGCCCTTTAAGGATTAAGTTATTTAAAGAGCCAGGTTTTGATCACTTTCCGGACGCGTAGCTCGTATTCTATCATGCATATAGCTGCTGGTAAGGTATTCCAAAGCTTTGCAACATTAAAACTGAAGGAGCGACCACCCACCTCTTCTCAATTTTTTGATAGTTGGGACAGAAGCCATATGTAAACTTGCAGACCGGAGTAGTCTATTCGGAGTATAGGGAGTGATCAGTTGTTGAAGGTTAGGTGGACCATGGCCCTACAAAGCCCGGTGTGCAATGCACAATGATTTAAATTCCACTCTTTGGGCAATGGAAAGCCAATGAAGATCCATCCCCCAGGCCCTGCCTACCTGACTGTGATCTAGGAATTCCAAACAGTGTGCGTGTAGTCGCATTCTGCACCACCTGTAATTTCTGGATAACGTCTTTTGGGGCCCCAAGTATGAGCAGTAATAATCCCCATTTGTAAAGCGCACAATCACCCGTAAGGGTCTCTAGGCGCTGGGGGCTGTCGGGAAGATTAAGCAAGCTATTGCCCAGAGTCACATGGTGCTGGGCTAATCTGCCGCCGATGCTGGGGATCGAACCGTGATCCCTAGATTCCGGAGTCATTCGCCCTAGCCGTGGCGCCACACCTCTTCCTCAAGCAGTTACCACAGTCTCAATGAAACAGTACCAAGGCTTGAATCACCACATGTCTCGAAGTCTGGGGGAGCAAGGGTAGGATCTTGCCTGGCAGTCTTATCATTCCAAAACAGATAGCCGCCTTTTTTGTTGCCTGGGCGTCCATGGTCAAAGTATCTTCAAGCCCATATCCCATGTGTAATACAGGTGACCCTGGGGTTAAGAGCACATTTATGGATCAATACTTTTGATTTACTTTCCGTGATTACATTGCTACTAAAAAGAGCCGCCATGTTGAGTATCACAGAGGCAACTGAGCATTAGCGCAAATAACTGCAAATGTGTGAGACCAAAGGGGTCGCTAGTTTGCCTCTATTAGAAAATGTTGGTATTTCATGCGAAAAGACTGGAGGTACAGATGAAAAAAGCATGTATATTGTAGGTAAGAGCTTGCTAAGATCTATTCATGTATCCAGGAACCCACTTTGTATCTTATGCAGCAGCGCGCGCAGAAGCTGAAAGCAGATCATTGCCATAAAAAACTATTTACCAATTTTAAGAGGTCTTGGCCCATCAGGGGTAGTGTTGGATTCGGAATACAGATTGTGTTGCCAAGGTGACTCACACTTGTAAATGTAACACCTCTCCTAATGTGCTTTTATCTTCTTATTTTTGTGGCTTTTAAATCAGATACCATTAGCAAATATATTAGGTAATTTAGCTGAAAGGCCATTTTCTATGAGCAATTTTTTGTTACATTTCCCCTGGTATTTCAGTAAATGTCTGCTGTGACATTCCAGCTTGCTGGGTTTCTGACGTAAAGCAATACATACATCTGGCACAGTTTCGCATATCCCGGCTTGATTTTGTATTGATGGCTGTGAAATAGTGAAATGCACAAACTGGTGTTAACTGTGCACTA
This sequence comes from Lissotriton vulgaris, assembly GCF_964263255.1. NCBI lineage: Eukaryota > Metazoa > Chordata > Amphibia > Caudata > Salamandridae > Lissotriton > Lissotriton vulgaris. The sequence goes on along the minus strand of NC_141698.1, from coordinate 937,136,552 downwards.
ATGTTATCAGCAGATATTGCCCATATGCTCTTAACGCCCTTTTAATCACACGATGTTGTGCTTGTAAGCAAAGTGTAGATTAAATTTACTGCAGGCTACAGTTGTGCACGCACAGGTTCGGCTCCTCCTCCTCCATACAGGCACCCTCACACCTAGCATTCATTCCCCTAAGCTTTGAAAGGAAGTCGGCTGGGGAGGGGGCGATTACAAAAACACCATCTGGAGGGCTAAAATCATTGGGGTGAGAACTAATGTTTTACCCACGTAAAAATGTAGTCTGGATTTTTTTCAAGATATTCCAACTTTTAAAGCCTGTAATGCTTTTTGATAAGAACTTCCAAAATAAAAAATGCAAAATTTGACACGTTCTCTAGGTTTTTCTACATCATTTATCATCCAAATATATATGCATGTAACAAATCCGCTGATTTAGTTTTCGAGTTGCATTGGTAGGTATTTATTTGTAGCGTTTTACAAAGTGTTTCGTGATGTTGTGACACGTAATTGGCGCCAATATTTGATACAGCAAGTTTGTTCAAAGTGGACGAGAAACTGCAGAATCTTGATCTTAGATAGTGTGGTGCATTTAAGGAGTGTCAGAAATTCCAACGAAATGAACGTTAACATATCTGGTTTGGATACGCTTGTAAATGTAGCACCTCAAGATGCAACATCAGCTTCAGGGAGCTCATGAATCAAAAATATATCGACTTCACTCCATCAAAAAACAATTTTCGGACCGGTGCAAACCTAATAGTTTGAAACCCTATCTAACAGCAACGTGCCTTTTTACATGCTGCCCTTTGTTCCTTGAATTTGAGAGGATGACTACTGAATGAAACTGCACCATCAAATGTACAATCCAATGTGAAGGGATGTCTATTGAAATGTTGAAGTGTTTCATCAAGTGTATCCTCCCGTGTGAAGGGCAGGCGGTGAAAGGTTAAAGTGTTCAATTGAGTGTAACTGCCCATGTGAAGGGAAGCTTATGAAATATTCAAGTTTCCAATTAAGTGTACCCTCTCATGTAAAAGGAAGCTTATGAACTTTTCGAGTGTAGCATAAAGTGTGCTATCGAGTGTGATGGGATCTCTGTTGAAATGCTAAAGTGTACAATTGAGTGCACCCTCCAATGTGAAGGGATGCCTATGAAATGTTCAAGTGTCCCATTGTGTCTACCATCCCATGTGAAGGTAAGCTTATGAAATGTACAAATTAAGCATACCCTCTCATGTGAAGGCAAGCGTTTGAAATGTTCAAGTGTCCAATTAAGCGTACTCTCAAATGTGAAAGGATGCCTATGAAATGTTCAAGTGTCCCATTGAGTGAGCCCTCCAATGTGAATGGATGCCTATGAAATGTTCAAGTGCCCAAATAAGTGTACACTCCAATGTGAAGGGATGCCTATGAAATGTTCAAGTGTCCAATTGAGTGAGCCCTCTAATGTGAGGGGAAGCTTATGAAATGTACAAATGTCAAATTAAGCATACCCTCTCATGTGAAGACAGGCGTATGAAATGTTCAAGTGTCCAATTAAGCGTACGATCAAATGTGAAGGGGTGCCCATGAAATGTTCAAGAGTCCCATTGAGTGAGTCCTCTAATGTGAAGGGAAGCTTATGAAATGTACAAATGTCAAATTAAGCATACCCTCTCTTGTGAAGGAAAGCGTATGAAATGTTCAAGTGTCCAATTAAGCGTACGCTCAAATGTGAAGGGATGCCCATGAAATGTTCAAGTGAGTGTACCCTCCCATGTGAAGGGAAGCCTATGAAATGTTCAAGTGTCCCATTGAGTGGGCCCTTTAATGTGAAGGGATACCTATGAAATGTTCAAGTGTCCCATTGAGTCTACCATCCCATGTGAAGGGAAGCTTATGAAATGTTCAAATGTCAAAATAAGCATACCCTCACATGTGAAGGCAAGCGTATGAAATGTTCAAGTGTCCAATCAAGTGTACGCTCAAATGTGAAGGGATGCCTATGAAATGTTCAAGTGTCCAATTAAGTGTACCCTCACATGTGAAGTAACTCTTATGAACTTTTTGAGTGTAACATTAATTGTACTATCGATTGTGATATGATCTCTATTGAAATGCTAAAGTGTACAATTAAGTGCACCCTATAATGTGAAGGGATGCCTATCAAATATTAAGGAGTACCATTGAATGAGCCCTCTAATGTGAAGGAATGTCTACTGAAAGTTTCAAGAGTACCATTGCTTATACCTCCAATGTGAAGGGATGACTATGCAGTGCTAAAGTGTACCGTCGAGAGAGAGTACCCTCCCGTGTGAAAGGGTTCCTATTGAAATATTTAAGTGTACCATTGAGTGTACACGTTGACATTTTAAAGTGACCCGTTGAGTGTACTCTCAAGTGTGAAGGTGGTACCTAAGGAAGGCTAAAGTGCCACGTTGAGTGAACTCTACAGGTTGAAGAGGGTGCCTAAGGAATGCTAAAGTGTCCTGTTGAGTGTACTCTACAAAGTGAAGTTGGTGCCTACGGAAGGCTAAAGTGCCCCGATGAGTGAACTCTACAGGGTGAAGGGGGTACCTAAGGAAGGCTTAAGTGTTCCGTTGAGTGTACTCCACAGTGTGAAGGTGGTACCTAAGGAATGCTAAGTGTCCTGTTGAGTGTACTCTACAGGGTGAAGGGGTGCCTAGGGAATGCTAAATTGCCCCGTTGAGGGTACTCTTCGATGTGAAGGGGTGCCTAAGAAAGGCTAAAGTGCCCCTTTGAGTATACTCTACAATGTGAAGGAGTACCTAAGGAAGGCTAATGTGCCCTATTGATGTACTCTCCAGTTTGAAGGGGTGCCTAGGGAATGCTACATTGCCCCTTTGAGTGTACTCTCCAGTGTGAAGGTGGTACCTAAGTAAGGCTAAAGTGCCCCTTTGAGTGTACTCTCCAGTGTGAAGGTGGTACCTAAGGAATGCTACAGTGCCCCGTTGAGTGTACTCGCCAGTGTCAAGGGGTGCCTAAGGAGTGCTAAAGTGCCCCGTTGAGTGTACTCTCCGGTGTGAAGGGGTGCCTAAGGAAGGCTAAAGTGCCCCTTTGAGTGTACTCTCCAGTGTGAAGGTGGTACCTAAGGAATGCTACAGTGCCCCGTTGAGTGTACTCTCCAGTGTCAAGGGGTGTCTAAGGAATGCTAAAGTGCCCCGTTGAGTGTACTCGCCAGTGTCAAGGGGTGCCTAAGGAGTGCTAAAGTGCCCCGTTGAGTGTACTCTCCAGTGTCAAGGGGTGCCTAAGGAATGCTAAAGTGCCCCGTTGAGTGTACTCGCCAGTGTCAAGGGGTGCCTAAGGAATGCTACAGTGCCCCGTTGAGTGTACTCTCCAGTGTCAAGGGGTGCCTAAGGAATGCTAAAGTGCCCCGTTGAGTGTACTCGCCAGTGTCAAGGGGTGCCTAAGGAGTGCTAAAGTGCCCCGTTGAGTGTACTCTCCGGTGTGAAGGGGTGCCTAAGGAAGGCTAAAGTGCCCCTTTGAGTGTACTCTCCAGTGTGAAGGTGGTACCTAAGGAATGCTACAGTGCCCCGTTGAGTGTACTCTCCAGTGTCAAGGGGTGCCTAAGGAATGCTAAAGTGCCCCGTTGAGTGTACTCGCCAGTGTCAAGGGGTGCCTAAGGAGTGCTAAAGTGCCCCGTTGAGTGTACTCTCCGGTGTGAAGGGGTGCCTAAGGAAGGCTAAAGTGTACCATTTAGCATGTGCTTCGATGTGAAGGATGCTGTAAAACGTTAAAGTGTACTATGTAGTGTACTCTCTTTTGTGAAGAGACTCAAGGGCAGCATTGGTGGCACTTCCATTGTGACGAAATGCTTAAGAAAAGTTCAAGTGTAGCAGTGAGTGTACCTTCCACTATGAAGTGGTGCCTATGTAATGTAGCATGAGTCTACTGTTGGGTGTTAGGGGGTGCCTATGACGTGTACTTCCTTGTACAGTATGGGCATGAGCGATACAATTAAAGTAACCGAGACTGAGTGTCCAGGAGAGATGACCCTAACAGAACACGTGAAGTTCCTCATATAAGGGCGGTGTAACCCCATCTACCTCCCTGCATATATGTACCACTCGAGTGCTGAGACTTGTAATTTTAAATGAATTTATACAGTGCTTACGACCCCTGATGAGGACTTGAAGCACTTTTTGTGCCGAGTACCACTCTACTCCGGATCCCAAGATTAGTAATTAGCGGATTTGCACATTTTTTGTGTGCTTTTTCTTGTTTGTTAGTTGTGTTAGGAATGAGCTCTTAATTTCTTACCCATTTAAGTTATGCAGTGAGTGTTGTACAAACAAAATAAACACAACGCACAAATCTGCAGAGTCGAACTTTCGTATTGTCTTCACCCTGTCAATATCTGCACATCTTACTTACCACCCTAATGGTCCAGCATAAGTGGACGGAAAGTGCCAGAAAGAGCACATGCATTTTCATTGTTTACATGGTGTGCAAAGGAACAGGATGAGATGTAAGGGCAAACTTTTTTGGGGACTGAATATTAAGAAAAGTCAAAAGCAAAACATCAAATGTCTCATTAATACTAACCAGACATTACCCACAAACACTGACAAATAGGGCTAGAAAAGCCGGTGTGAACTTCAAATGTCTTATTTTTCCTCGTTAGGCAGTACGGCATGTGTAGTTTGTTCACGAGTGGATCGGACCATTTTGTGATTCTGGGAGGCGCTGTCCGACATACACCACACCTAAGTGAACATGACGCATTACAAAATGTGCACTTGTTTTCTGTGGCTGGCACGGCTCCTAACTGTTCACAGACAACCAATGTTGCCAGCGCCTTATGCAATTTATAGTTACAATTATTATAACAGCTGCCAGTGCCTGTTTCTAAAGAGGGGCGGCTGCCAACGCCGTTGGAGTGACATCTGCCGCGAGGAGAGCCCGGTGATAGTTCTCCATTAAACCAGGATCTTTTGAAATCAGAGAACCTCATCAGGAAATATTTACCAAATATTATAAAATGGGAAGTTTATGAATAAATGGAAATTACGATGGTTATTTAAAAGCAATAGATGTGTTTTGGTGATTTTCTCGGCTGTCTCCTTGCATTAGGTGTGTGTCTGTTCACTGTGAGCTCAGACTAATGTCTCACACATTGAACTTTGACAGCACAAAACTCGTGGTGAGACTCGACCAGAGAGAAAGCAAGACTTTTGTAACTGAAACAGGAGAAACAAATCAGCGCCCAGACTAGTGCGAGCAACCCAGCAAAATAGCATCTGTGGAGCTCGAGTGGTTCGAGCACCGGCTGCAGAGGTGTGCGGGTGCAGCCTGGAGGCAGACGGCTCCTAGCCTGGCAGGACCAAACCAATCTTCTATCCGCCTGAGCGCGATAAAACGACTACAACGCAATTGTTTTTTCGTGATGCCGGTTCTAGGGAGTGCTTAGAAGCCCCGAGGCTGAAACAGCTAGCGCTACATAAAAACAACTAATTATTGAAAGATAGTGTACCAGAGCACAGTAGTGACCTGGGAAGAGCTGGTAGGGAATGAGTAATGTTTAAGCCAAGGAGTATCAGGTACACCGTCTCCCATGATCTGAAATGTTATAGCGCTTCTGCCATTTGTAAGCGCTGTAAATAGTAAGTGTCGCGAGGACTCAAATTGATTCGACCTCATGACTTGTTTCAATGGCGAGTATTTAACCTATTGATCCTATTTTTACTAATAAACACATCTATGACTCCATTTATTAGGTGGATGGAGAGTAGCACAGTGACACACTCGGTGTTTCCTTTTGAAGTTCCACACCTACTAATAGTTAGTGCATATAATACTCTCAGGAGCACACAGGTACTCTATGGAGTGAAAACCTGCACTTCTGTATTTCCATTTAAAGCACTGTTCCTGGTGACGACGAGTTTGATTGGATCCCTCTGTCACACCAGCCTTTCATCTTTTTCAGAGTTCAGTAAAGTGAGTGAGTAACACAGACATCTGTTATCGACACTTTGAGACTTTGGCGAGCTGACGCTATGCAAACGACAATCCGTGCACTTATCAAAAGAGCTGGGAAATTACAAGATGATACAAGCATATGTAGCAACACGTGCCACGTGAGATAGTCAATAGCCACGAGTGGCAGAGGTGTGGCATGATGCCAGGCGGGTGCAAAAAAGACAAGTTTTTAAAAATGTCCTTGATAGAAGGCATTTATACAATCTGCTCTTGTTAGATAGTGTAAGCCCTTTCACGCTGCCATTCTTGTGTTGTGCTTGAGAATACAACATTTGCACTCGGTATTCAAGGATCTTGTGCAAATAAGGAGATGGTAGATGGTATATGCAGCAGCGTAATTGTTTAGGTTACCCATCTAGACTAATCTACACTAATGAACTAAACATTCTTACCTCATGAAATTAAATGTATTCGTCTCTTAGTTCCCTGGTAGAAACATGCAAGAGTAACAATGTCTTTACACAAAATAAAAAATATTGTGTGACTTTCATCTTGAAAGCTATTGACGTTGGCTGTTTAGAAAAAACGATCTCGCTACTGCAATAAATAAATACATAACACATACATTAACAAAAAAACTTGGTTAAACCAATGAGAACGTGTTGAAATGCGACCTTTACTGCACCCATCTTTATATTAATGAGGAGAGAGTGGCACTATATGGTTTGGAAAAGTAGATTTTTTGACGCCCACCACCAAGTGACCATATAGCAAAGTCATGACCTGTCATGCTTTTATTTTTCAACAACGACGCTCAGACAAGCTCAAAACGTTCACGTCTGGGACCCAACACCCGCCCCGCTAGTTTCCTATCGGAAGGAGGCGTTTAAAGTGTGGTGATGCGAAAACAACATTTGGGGACTTCAAAAACAAAAGAGAGAACAGGAACATAATTGTGTGCCAACTCGTTGCGACCAGAACTGCCACAGGAATTTGAATGGCGCCATCACACGCCCACTTTCACTGCCCTTGGTTCCGCTGCAGGTGAGTAACAGTGAGCACTGATACATTGGTGACCCCGGGAGTTGTGGTGTGAATTCACGGCTCATTTTAAAGTCAGAGGCAGGCACCCTGAAATGTCTCAGTCACGCAGATAACATAACAGTTTCGCTCAGACATTCATTGATTAGGGCTAAAATCAATGTATGATTTGTTTTCACAACATCGACCCTCGAACCGAATGGAGACAGTTAAGAGGTGTGAAACAAATGACGTTTAGGCTAAGTGAGTTTCCTTCTGAGCAGAATACTGGCACTGGCAGGTTATTTGCCTTTGGCAATGCTTGTTTTCGTATCCGTGTGAGGCAAAGAATCAAAGTCAAAAGGGAAAAATTGATGGCTCGATCGTTCTCAGGTAATGCGGTGAGAACCCGGAACTCGCTTCCTCCTTCGCTCCGTGCCATCACCTCCATCCAGATCTTCAAAGCGGAACTCAAATCTCTTGCATTCCAAAGACACTTTCAGAACTAATTCCCTCCTTCTCAGACCCCGCCAGGAAGTTCTTTAGCCATTGTAAATTTGTCATATATATTTATATTTTTGTTTGCGCATTCTGTGCTTGCTGTGTTTAATATTGTGTTCCTTTTGCCTGCGTTGTTTTGATTCTATGGCCTGCTATTTTGGTTTGTTTCCATTTTTGTAACATTTCTCCCATGTAATGTAACTGGCTCGATTGTACAGTGCTCTGACACCTTGGTAAAGTCCGCGCTCTATAAAAATGCATTAAATAAATAAAAAAAATCCCATTGGGATATCGAATATTGCCATCATTTACAATGTAGCTTCTCGACGCCCGATCAGTGATATGAGGCGCTATATAAGTGTAGTTGTGGAGGAGCCCGGTGCGGTGACAGTGCGGGGGTGGAAACGCAGCGTGTGCACGCGAAGGGTGCATCTCGCTGCAACAAAGACGCCTCTCTCCGCTCCTCGCGCCGGTGGGAGCTGAAAACGAGCTGGGACTGGCTAGCATACCTGAGGCAGCTGTTCCGCCGTGGCGCCGGGATTCTTCCCTCTCAGGCACCAGGCTGGCTCCCCGACGCCCGGTTCCCGCCCTCGCCCTTTCTCCTCCACACACCTTGGTCTGTGGTTTCATGGGAGAGTCGCTCCACGCGCGCCGTGCGGCTGGCCCGGTGCCCAGCCCTGGGCTGCCGTCTGGTATTCCTGCCCTGTCTGCTAAGCGATGATAGCACACTGTCCAGGGCCTAGAGGCAAGACAGGGTGGGGGAGGGGGACCGGCCTTCATCACACTTGTCTATCGCCCTCTTGATTTACTCTCGATGGAGGTTAGAAGCCCGTGCGTGGGCCTAGCGACTGGGGCAACTGCGAGGGGCATCTCCTCTCAGGAGCAATAACGCGTCATTGTTTCCAGAAGCTTCCTGTCAGCAGGTGGTTGTCAACTGAACTTCCCCGGAAGTACTGCACATCTGCCCCTCCCGGCTTCACGCAGACAAACGACTGCGCCTATGCCCTAGGGTGCTGAGTACCACACGCAAACTCTTGTGGATATCATTCATTCTGTATGACAGCTTAATAAACTCGACAAGATGCCGAGAGCGGTGGGACATAGGAGTCATTTGGGGGCCTTTGATAGTAGAGCAGAAGAGGTGTATTTCAACTCTGTACAAAGGGACAGTGCGCCTTTTCTCTGTCTCCCATGCGTCTAGCCCACTCTCTCCTCTTTCTTTGTCAGTGGGGCCCCTTAGGATGGCGTCGGGTTCAGGCCAGTACACTTTCTAACTTCCTTTTCATCCCGTTCCCCACAGGACATGTCTTCCGAGCGCTCGCATCTGTGGTGCGTCTTGTACCTCCTCTTCTCCCTACAACTTCTGTGATGAATTCTAGTCTTTATCTCTTTCTGATTCCTCTCCTTCACCTTGTTACTCACTCGGTGCCCGAGAAAACGACACACGGATTGGCGAATATTTCGCTCCTAGTTTCTAACAGCAGGAGGTTAAGTGTGTATATGGGGATTACATCTATATTTTAATTGTAAAATGCTTGTGTTTTGCAGCAATTTACATACACATACAGGTGTGGACGTTATCCTGAAAGCCGTTCTCGGGTCAGAAGACAACAGGGCACACTTACTTATTTTTCACACTTTCCAGGGCTTGTTCCAGGCTGCCCTTACTGCTTATTCATCTCATGCCCATATGACTATTGTGGGTCTTGTCTCCCGCGTCTTTTCAACAGTTACTATTCCAACACACTCTCCTTCGTGATTGTTCCACAACTTGTTGCTTTCTTCCTTTCCACAGTGATTGTTCCAACACGTCCTTCCCTTCCCTTCCCTTCCCTTCCCTTCCCTTCCCTTCCCTTCCCTTCCCTTCCCTTCCCTTCCCTTCCCTTCCCTCCCTTCCCTTTCCTTCCCTTCCCTTCCCTCCCTTCCCTTCCCTCCCTTCCCTTCCCTTCCCTTTCCTTTCCTTTCCTTTCCTTTCCCTTCCCTTCCCTTCCCTTCCCTTCCCTTTTCCTTGTCTCCTCCCCTCCCCTCACCCACCCAAGCTTGTGCCAGTCTGTCATTCTACCACCACCTCTCTAAAAACGTGTTCCGCTCTTCAATTTTTCTGCTCCTTTACTTTGTCCTAAGGTATTTAATATATTTAAAAAAGTTTTATTTTTTTAAAACATATTATTATTTGCATTTATAAAAGAAAACGTTCAGGTGCACACACAGTGATTTTATAGAAATCACACCATAATAGTATCAACAGAAGGCATGAATGAAACCTGACGTGCAAACAAATGAAGATCAAACAAACCGGTATATAACCCCTCAGGTAATTCAAACAAGAACATTACAATTTCGGTAGCCTACCAGTATATAAATAATATCAGGGGAGTGTATAATTATGATGTGTAGCCCAGCCGCAATGAGTCAAAAATAGTGAGAGTAATCAGTCTCTCAAGTAAAGGATACCTGGGGGAAGCCAATACTATAATACTCAACAATTCAGACCCATTGAACCGGTGCAGGGATCGCAGTAGGTTAATGTTCTGGGGATGACGGAAATGGGGCAGGTGTGGGAGAGGGAGAAAACTCTGAACCCAATTCTCAATTCAGATGTCGGAATATGTTGTCAGCGTCTGAGATATGTGGGGTACCCCCAAGAAAGTCAATTTCTTACCCGGGACACTCAACCATCCGTCATTCAGCCGTAGGCCCCTGTGGCTGCACACATCCCTCTTCAGGGGTATCATCCCAATCATCCAAGCTGTCCACCATTTCTCTCTCCAGACGTTCCCAAGCATCTAAGACCTCCGCCCACAACCCCGCTATGGGACGCCTCCACAGCCCTCAAGGCTCTCTATGTCGTACCCATTCCTCAGCTCCAGCCCACTGGGTAACATCCCTCACCCAGGTTCCTAATACAGGCCTGGTCCTGGATTTTCAGGCCATTGCTTTCCTCCTTTTAGCGAGTGCCAATGCCAGGTCAAGAAATGTAGTTCCCACCTTCATTTTGGATGGCAGAGGAAAGTGCCCCCGCGGGCAGACCTCCGCAGTGGGTGCAAGAGAGTGTCCCAATTTGGCTTCTAGGGCGTCCACAACCTCATTCCGGAAAGGACGCAGTGCAGAGCAACCCCAGGTCATATGAATGAAGTCTGCAACTAAGTAACTGCATCGAGGGCAACAGCTTGATTCCACGCCATAGACAACCTGGAGTCTATAAGGGGTCATGTAAGTTATGTACAAGTAATTGAATTGCGTATATTTCAATCTCCTATTCTTCGAGACTTTTTTGGGATAAGCAAGGATCTTACTCCAGTCCGAGTCTGAAATTTCCGGTTCAAGTATCACCTCCCACCTCTGACGTAACTTCAACAAAGGTTTACGGGACATCTCTGACAGTGATCTATCGGACCACTTCACCAGGTATCTCGCCGCATCCAAGGAGAGTAGGGGCTTTAATACTGTGTAGTTTTTGGGTTCATCACGGCTCCCTTACCAAAGTCCTCTGAAAGTGCAGGCCAGGGCCTCGTATAGGAGGAATTGACCAGCCGGTAAACTAAAATTAGACACCAGTTCCTCAAAGGGAAGGAGGACACCCTGCTGATAACAATCACCCACGGTCACCAATACAGCGCCGTCCAAGCTGAAAGCTGTCCAGCTTTAAAGAAAGTTAAGGGATCGCCGTGTGGGAGGCCCACCAAAGGCAATACTTGCTTGTACAGGAGAGAGCCTGCTGTCCAAGCGACACAGTGCTGACAAAACTGCAGGGCAGTCACCAACAATACATTCAGGTGTGGGATCATGGCCGCCAGGCTAAGCAACTTAGCTAACAGTGCTCCCGTATGGGCGTAGGACCCCACCTGCCACAGCTTTTCCTGCTGCATGCCATCAAGTCACTGTTTAATCCACTAAATCTGGGAAGCTACAAAATATGACTAGAATTTTGGAACTCCTAAACACCCCTCATGAATAGGTTGCAGAATGGTCTCTAGGGATACATTCTGGCGGCCTCCGTCCCATATCAGCTCTCGTAGCAGAGTACCCAGCTGGCGAAACTAAGGAGATGTTACCCAAACCAGAGGATTAATGAAAAAGTAAAGCAAGCGCAGCAGCATAACCATTTTGGACTGGGATATCCTACCAATAATCAGCAATTGAAGAGAATGCCGAAAAGGGACACAGGATCAGAGGGACCGGAGTATTTTCCCAAGATTACCCCCCACAAGTGCTCGAGAAGTGAAAAATCTTTATGCCGAGATATCAGGTTTGTGGTGAAGCTCAGGAGGGTCTAGAGCTTCTGGGGACATTAAAAACAAATGTGTTTTAGTCTCATTGACCCGAAGGCCAGAGATGTGTTCAAACTCTCGTAGGAGATTTAATACCATTGAAGAGCCTGCACTGGCATCAGCCAAGAAGAGTAAAATATCATCGACGTATAAGGAGATAATTAGTTCCTGGCCCCCAACCGTCAGACCTATGTCAGTTTCCTGTTGACAAAAAACTCAGCTAGCTAGTGGCTCAGTGGATTACACAAATAAAAGTGGGGACCAAGTGCACCCCTGTTTGGTGCCACAGGATATCTCATATTGCGGGGTCACTGTCCTTACAGTTTTGACCCGGGTAGTAGGGGCTGTACACAGGAGCTAAAACCATTTAACCCAGCAATCCCCAAAACCCATCTTCTTCATAACCAAATAGGAAGTCCCAGCGTACAGTATCGAAGGTCTTGTCTAGGTCCACCGACAATGGCGGAGTCCGCGCGAGGGAATTGTAGCTCCAGATGGTGCATTACATGATATAATCTCCGGAGATTGAATGAGGTGTTCCGTGCTGGGATGAAACCATTCTGATCATCATGTATAAGGTAGGAATATTGGGGAGCAAAAGAAGAGCTACAATTTTGCTAAGAATTTTGAAAACAATGTTAAGCATGGAGAGGGGATGGAAATCTGTGGTTTGAGCACTCTGGATGTTGGGTTTTGGGAGAGGAATTACAATAGCATCTCGAGTAGATGCAGGCAACCTCCCAGTCACAGGGACTCTGGATACAAAGTCTCTAGTCTAGGACCAAGGGGCAGATGTATCAAGATTTCGTTTTGCGATTCTGTAATTGCGTTAATTTACGATTCGCAGTTGCAGGTTTGCAAAATGGGATGAATGTAAAAAATTGCGATTTTTTAGCAATTTCTAAAAATCGCAAAAAATTCTCAGAATCCTTTGCGATTTCTTATTTTGCGAAATTTGCAAATTAAGAAATCGCAATAAACGGGAATCTGCAAAGCAGTAGCAGGTTGATGACATCACAACCAGGAAGAGGGAGTGATCACCTGCACCTGCTTGCCTGAGCCACACACAGTGGCAGTTAGGAGAGTGTTTGGAGGCTGAACAGACCTGCTTGCTGTGAAATGGAGTCTCAGAGCACACAGGAGGGAATGGCTGGTGAAAAGAGAAAAAGAAAACATACGTTTTCTGAAAAGGAGCAGGACATTTTAATAGAGGAGATGGTGTGCAGCCATGAACTGCTTTTTGGAAAAAAAGCATTGCAAGTACCTGAATCCAGAAAAAGGAAAATCTGTCTGGATATCCAACAAAAGGTGAATGCTTTGGGAGTCACCACCCGTACCATCGAAGTACTTAGAAAAAGACGGTATGACATGCGCCAGAGGTCCAAAGAAAGGGTGGCTGAAAGGATAAAGGACGCCCACAAGACAGGAGGTGGAACTTCAACAGCAGAGCAACCTACACCACATGAAGAACTTGTGGAGTGTCCCATATTGACACCTCTGACCCTACTGCAAGTGCTCAAGGTAAGAATCATGTGACATAGTTAAAGTTTACTAGGTGGTGCATGCTCTCAGTTTAGATACATGTATATAGGGTAAGAGAATTTGAAGTCCAGGTACACTGCATAACCAACATAAAGAAATGCATCATGGGAGTTGTAGTCTTACCAAGTATAGTTTTAATCTGGCAGCAATGAAACAGTGGCCCACATTGTGGTGTAGTTTGTAGACAAAATGAGAGTGTCAGGATTGTCAGAAGTGCAAAATAGAAATCTTTATTTGTTCCAAGATGCAGAAGAAAACCGAAACTCATATGTCTCACTCTACATCCACAGCACAATCAAGGTCACCAAGGGATTCCGTATAGGGAGATGATTCACCAGTTCATTTTGGCTCTGGGGCAGAAGCTGAAACAAGTGATGACAATGTGTCAACTCCAATTGCGCGCAGGAAGCGCAGACATGTGGCCCCTCTGCCTTCTTTGGATGATGACAATGACTTTCAAGGGGATACAAGAGACAGTGGCCAAGACACAGTGGTCCCTGTTGAGATCCAAGTCCAACATAAAACACAAAGATGAACACGAGCATACAGTGTTGATCGATCCAGGAGCAGCAGTGTTCATCCTGAGACACCCACGGTGTTTGCTGGTTTGGAGCAGGATATACTTGATGTGCAGTGCCTACAACACAAGGCACTACGGTCCATTAATAGGCAGCTTTCAAGACTCAATAGCAATCAACAAAACATGGGTGAGGGCATGAAGTCAATGGCAGCTGCAATTGAAAAATTATGCATGACACTTGAGTGCACAGAGACATCCAGAAACAGGGCTGCTCATTGTGCACATGGAAGAATGCATAGCTATACTAAGGTCATTAACCGCCTATGTACAGTCACATCAAACTTTACTTAGTGCAGCATAAACACGCAGAGGGAGATGAGCCAATGCACTCAAAATATAGCTGAAGGCCTGGATCAAGTTACAAGTGCTGTCGAAATACTACAAACTGCCAACTCTGGTGTCAGCACCCTATTGGCTTCTGCAGACAGTGAGGACACCTCTAGTAGGAGTAGCAACAATCCAACACCAACATTGCAAGTCATGCAGAGCAGAAGTGGCAGACATGGTGCTGCTACTACACCTGTGTTGGACAGCATAGAATCTGTACACCGCCCTGCACCTAGCCGCCACCGTAAAAAGTGAACATTTGCATTGCACTAATTTTCGTTACTTTCATTACACATATGGTTGTTCTTTCACTTAATGACACAGTACCATGACTGTGCTGTAACATGTCATGGGTTATAACATCAATAAGGTTTTTGAATTGTGATTAAACACAGCACCTGCAAAACACAGATATGTTGTAAGAGCACTTTTCTTACCTAGAAATTATTTTGTGTTATCTCAGACCGTCTCTGCCGGCCAGCCGTAGCTCCTACTCCTGCTGTTGCCCTTGCAGGGGGAGGTATGGCATCATCATCAGATGTGTCAGAGTCACTCACTTCAATGTCTGTGCCTTTTCTCATTGTCATGTTATGTAGCATTGCGCAGCTTGTTATAATCTTACAACCTGTTTCAGGACTGTACTGCAATGCACCTCCACTTTTGTGTATGCACCGGAAGCAGCTCTTTAAAATGCCAAATGTGCTTTCAATGATGCCGCGCATTGACCGGTGTGCCCTGTTGTATCTTCTCTCACTTGCATTTGAGGGATTCAAATATGGCGTTAGGATGAAGTCATGCACTGCGTAGACACTGTCACCTGCATGGAAGAAAAGTAAGAGTAAGTGTATGTTCCACTGTCAATTGACTAATGTTTGGAAGGATGGATGTGTGAGATATATTTACCAAGCAAGTATCCCTCTCCAAACTGTCCAGCACTCAGATGTCTATAAATCCCACTATGTCTGAAAATGAAGGAGTCATGTGAGATGCCTGGGTTTTTTGGCCACAATATCATTGATTATGTATTTGGCATTGTGCACAATGTGGATGTTCAGGGAATGGTAGCTTTTCCTATTCGTGAAGACATATTCTGTTGCTGCTGGTGGTGTTATGGCAATATGGGTGCCATCAATGCAGCCAATCACATGGGGAAAACGTGCAATTTGATAAAAATCCAGTTTTGTTTCTTGTAAGGCCTGTTGGGTGTTTGAAAAATAGATGTGATGTTGAAGCCTGTTCAGCATTGCATCCAAAAAGGCATGAAAGAAGCGCGAAAGAGCACTCTGGGACACCCCACCAACCTCTGCTATGACGCTTTGAAAAGACCCTGAAGCCAGTGAGCACAATACCTGTACATGGGTAGGAATTGATTTTGTCCTGCCTGTTGGGTGTTCCAAAAAAGGTTTCAATTCATGTATGAGGTCCAAGATGGTGTGTGGGTGAAGTCTGTACTTATCATAGATGTCCTCTTCAGTCTGTTGGAACAGCGTGATGCTCAGTTTGAAAATGTGCTCCTGGTCCTCTGTGCAAGGGCCTGGATACGCAGCCTCCTGGCTATTGGTTATAGTGCAGCCATTTTGGAACTTTCCATTGCATTTTGGGATCCTTTTTATACTTTCATCCTGGTTACCACCTGCATGCACTTGGTGTTAATTGCGATTTCTTAAAATGCAAATTTCTCATATTCGCAATTTGTGAATTTTTCATACATCTCTTTGTGATTTCTTAATTTGCGATTTTCGCAAAAAAAACAACTAGCAAAATAAGAAATCGCAAAAATATTCACAGAAAATGTATTTTCGCAACATAAAGAATCACAATGTTTGCAATTCCTTATATTGCTATGCAAATTCTTACATACATACCATTTCTCTATTTTTTGTCGCAAACGCTGTTTTTTTGTGATTCGCAGCGTTTGCGACTAAACAAATGGTTGATACATCTGCCCCTAAGTGTTGCAGTGTACACTGAGTAAAACTTCACAAGGAGGCCTTCCGGGCCCAGGTTTTTGCCTATAGCCATACTGTTAATGGCTATACAAGTCTTCTGAGCTGACACTGAACCCCCCATTTCCTCCCTAGCATTCAGGTCCATTTCTTGCAGTTTTAGTGTGTTAAAAAAGTTGCATGTGCTCCTTGTGTGATGCGTTCTGGCAAGCTGTACAGCTTTCCATAATATTCTCGATATAGGGCATTGATAGTTCCCGGTAAAAACAATGAGTCCCTTGGGCGGAGCTTGCCAGCGTCGATGTAAGACGTGTTCGTGCTGAGCTCCGCGCTATCTCCTACATAATCCTGCAAATAATCCTAAATCGACGGACTCTGAGGGTCACCCGGGTGAGACATCGTCACAAGAACCTGGCGGGCACGATCGGAGAGGCTGCTTGCGGAGATCGGGTGAAGTGCGGACGAGTCGGAGGCTGCGCGGGCTGCTAGCTGACCAGGCCCAGAGCATCGGACTCGCCTGAACATCGGGCCGCCTTGCGTGCTGCTGCGTGCGGCTAGAGGGGGAGAGGAGACCCGGGGACCCCCGGAGCACCTTTGCTAAGCGTGACACCGAAAGTGCACTGAAGTGCCTCCTGAGTGCCCGGAGGTGAAAGGCAGCGCTACACACCCCTTGTTGGAGCAGCCGCACACGGGGGCCGCAAGACTATTCTGGACTTGATCACTTGGACTGGACTTGGCGTGCGTTGTGCCGGTTCTCTGCACTTTTTCTGGGCCTCAGTGGCACGTCCATTGACTTGGGGTTGCCCCCCCCCCCCGAAGCTGGTGTACCCGGAAGGACCGATTTCGGAGGAATAGTGTTCCGATCCTCGGCAACGGGACCCCCACCCCTCCCCTGATCGGGCACCTGCTGCTGCCCGCTTGCGGGACCATCGGGAGGCCGAATTATAGGGTGCAAAGGCCTAGAGAGACTTGAGGGTGAGCAGAACGGTGTGGAGAGTGTCAGCCCCCCGGAGCTACTGCGACGGGCCCGAACATAGCAGCCACTCAGGATTTATATACCATCCTCATCTGTAACACGGCGTGACTGTGGCGTTGCGTGGACTGCCTAGCGCCCTGGCAGAGGTACGAGAGGGGAGCGCGCCATTTTGAAAGACTTTGCCGGCGGTGAGCTGCTTGGCTGGAAGCGGGAAGCGAGGGGTGCATGACCCTGCTGTGCCGGGAATAGCGACTGGCCGGGCAGCTTTGGGACACTGTGTGTGCCCTGGACCACGCTCCTACACCTTGCTGACTATACCCCTGCCGTGCCACGAGGAGTAAGGGAAGAACGAAATGGAGCCCTAGACCAAGGGATACTCAAGCACACCCGCCTTTGGTTTGGATCCAGGGAAGTGCTCTAGCCGACGACAGTGGGGTGGACACTACAGCGTGCTGGGCGAGGTGGCGGGGCCGCAATACTGGTAGCCCCTGTTGAACGCATCTGCTGGCTCTGGTACGACGCAGGTGCAGAGAAGGAAAAGCGTTGCAGTGACACGAGTGCCGACCACCGCAGAGGTCCTCGATCTGGAGCCACCACAGAGGTACGAGGCACAGGATTACCCGGCTACACACTATGGGTAAGAACGACAGGACCCAGACAAAACTTGCATTTGAACAGCGCAAAGCGAGGGCGCCAGAGAACCCAGCGCCTGACGCTTCGTCGGCGAGAAAAGGCCCGGAGGGCACGATGTACGCAGATATAAAGGACATGCTTGTGTCTATGGAAAAGGGATTGCAAGACAGTATGGCGTCCATAGGCTCGAAGATAGACGCACTCACCTACCTTATGGACCGCATGTCGGAAAGAGTGGATTAACACGCGGAGAGGCTCGACATGTCGGAGAGGCGTATCACGGAGGTCGAGGAAGCACAGACTGAGTGGGATAAGGACCGCAAGCAGTTCTCCAGACTACTACAGGTCATCCAGGATAAGTCCGAAGACTTAGAAGCCCGTTCGAGGCGCTCGAACATACGCATTACAGGGATTGCGGAGACGACACAAACAGGGAAGATGGAACTTTTTGTGGAGAAACTGTTGGTCACTCTGCTAGGAGAGGATGTATTCTCACCCATGTTCATCGTAGAGAGGGCTCACCGCACGCTTGGACCGCGACCGCGCCCAGGAGCAACACGAGGCCGATCATAGCGAAACTGCTGAACTATAGAGATCGTGATACGGCGGTGCGAGTAGCCAGGGACAAAGGGAAGCTTCAATTCGAAGGCATGGAGGTATCTCTGTACCCAGACTTTACGGCGAAAGTGCAGGAAGAGAGACGGCGTTTCGCACCGTATAAGAAACAAATGCGAGATCTGGGCCTTGACTATGCCATGCTGTATCCGGCAAAATTGCGTATTACCAAAGGGGGTCATTCACACTTTTTTACAGACCCTCGGGAACTACAGAAATCATTAAAGGAATGGTCCAGGGAGCAGAGGAGCAGCCCAAGCAAACGGACTGGAGATCTGGAAGAAAGCAGCCAACTAGATGAACAAGAATAACATCATTGTGATGTACAACCCGGACTGCATTAAGAATCACCTACCTCTGGGCAGTACCATACCCGCCGGACATTGCTTTGTTATGACACCCCGATATGATGTAGCACATCTGGAGAGAGTCTGCGGAGAGCTCAGATTTCACAGTGAATTGTGGATGGTGAGATCAATTCACTAAGTACGTTTAAATCCACAGCTTGCTGACACTGCTGGGTAAGTCAGAGGCGAAATATTAATACCACTGTTACTGCGCACCACTATAGTACTTTTTACATCACGTGTGTACAGAGACGGGGTGTGGAGAACTGACTGGGAGAAGCCCGGTTTCGAAGTCACTAGAACTCTGGTTCGGACTACCGTCGATGAACATTGACAATGGAGATGGCGTTTGGGGGCAATTTGGCACTGTACATTATTGATGCACGGTCTTGTGCTAGTGAAGGCGACCTCTGCCCCGGCGCTCATAACTCTAATCGCTCTTATGGGGGCACTTTTTGGGAACTCACAGGTTATCTGTACAGGTTGGGAGTTGGAGGGTGGGTTTGGGTCCTGCCAGGCCAGGTTGGGGGCAGTCGGCTGTGGGAGGGGGGAAGTATGGGATATGGGATGTTGTTGTTTTGGGTCACGGGTTCTACAAGTACAGCCAAGCAGTATGTTACCCGATTGTGTGAGTTGGAGGAAGTTTGGTGGTGATATAGCCGTGCAGAGACTGTTATGCGGCATTGGGAAAACGCTTACTGTTAAATCTTTAGTTGTGCACACGCAATGACAGACACGAACGAAGTGCCGGTTGACGGCAGTCCCAATACACTGAAGGCATTGACCTGGAACGTAAGGGGGCTGAATAACTATCGTAAGCTCAGAAAGGTGTTAAACTACCTCCATAGGCACCATGTCGACCTCACCCTTATCCAAGAAACACACCTCCTGCTTAAAAGTAAGATGCTCACTGCTAGGGGATTCGGGGGCAGCAGTTTAGCTGCGGGGTTCACCACACACTCCAGGGGGGTAGTCACATGGGTCAATCCTAGGTCCAATCTAAAGCTAACGTTGCTCGGGGCTGACCCGGAAGGTCGCTATCTGATAGCCAGATGTGTCGGTAAAGGTCACAATCTCATAGTAGTTAATGTATATGGGCCCATTTACGACAACCCTGAATTCTACGCAGCCCTAGCCTCATTGTGTAGGCCTTATGCCGCTTCCAAAATGCTATGGGGAGGGGATTTCAACTTTGTGTTCAACCCAGACCTGGACAGATCTGGGGGTGTGTCCCGCCGGCCGGCTGCAGCGGCCTTACTCATGCAGGCGGAATTGGTTAAGTTTGACCTTGCTGATGTCTGGCGATCCAATCATCCCACTCATGGAGGATACACACACTACTCTGCCTTTCACAACGTGCACACAAGGATTGATTACTTTCTTGCGTCACAGTCGATGCTTAGGGATGTTAGAAGTTGTGCAGTGCTTCCACGTACTCTTTCGGACCACTCCCCTCTGCTCTTGACGCTGGTAGCACCGGCGAAATGAATTCCCCCATTTACGTGGCGATTCCCCCCTTACTCCCTTCTAGATGGGGTGTTTAGAGGTGGGTTTGCGGAAGACATAGATGCTTTCTTCGAAACTAATCTGGGATCGGTTGACAATTTCCAGACCATCTGGGACACGTTCAAGGTTTATATTAGGGGAATGGCAATGGCCAAGCATATGGGCAAGTACGCTACTGCTAGGACGTACGGAGAGGGGGAGAGGCCCAGTTCTGTATTAGCCAGACTAATGCGTCAAGACAGGCGACCTCTGGTGGTTGATGAGCTGTTAACCGCTTCTGGGGAGGTACTCACAGATGAGACAGAGATTCTTTAAGAGTTCAGGGGTTACTATGCGGATCTGTATAAGTCCAAATCTTCCCAGATGGAAGAGGAAATCGAGGAATATCTCAGCTACATAGAGATGCCTTTCCTGCCTGATTCGCAAAGGGAATTTCTGATGATGCCAGTGAAAGAGGATGAAATCTCGGACGCACTGGAAGGGATGCGATCCGGCAGCGCACCATGGGTGGATGGCCTCACTGTGGGATTTTGTAAAGCGTTTAAAGATAAACTAATGCCACATCTGGTAACCCTGTTTGATGACATCTGTGCAGAGGGTAGTATGCCAGCCTCCGTGCGAGAGGCGTTGCTGGTTACAATTTTGAAACCCGGGAAACCACCCAATATTTGTGGCTCCTATAGACCACTCTCCCTGATAAACGTCGACGCAAAGCTGTATGCAAAGGTGTTGGCCACGCGGCTGGCTCTCCTGGTTCCGGAACTAGTGGCACCAGAGCAAGCTGGCTTCGTCCCAGACCGTAATCTCACGTATAATATTCATACAGTACTGGGGACCATGCAGCACGTACGGCAGGAAAATAAAGCGCTGGCCATTTTCCTTGACATGGAAAAGGCATTCGACTCTGTGGAATGGCCATTCATGCTGCAGGTTTTACGAAAACTAGGGCTTGGCGAACCCTTCCTGCAAATGCTGGGAGCACTGTACTACAAGCCCACGGCGAGACTACGAATAGGGGATTCTGTCACCGAAGCATTCGAAATAAGCAGGGGAACCAGGCAAGGATGCCCTCTCTCACCCCTATTGTATGCCCTGGTTGCTGAGCCCCTGGCGTGCGCGATCAGGGAATACCATGGTTTGGAGAGTATCAACTTCCCGACGTATAAAATTGGTATCTCCACATACGCGGATGACACGCTGTTGTATATCCGTGACCCGGAAACCAATCTCGCATCGGTACTTAGAGAAGTGGTACGGTTTGGGGTCCTCTCAGGACTGAAAGTTAATTGGACCAAATCAGTAGCGTTCCCATTAACTCCAGTGACTGCCCCCTTTGAGATGGATTATCCGCTGCAGTGGTCTACTGACCCGGTCAGGTACCTGGGGATACGTCTACATACTGACCCGGAAATATTGATTCGGGAGAATTACGGGGTTGCCTTTTCCAGACTGGTGGATGATGTTGAATTGTGGTGTAAGCTTCCTTTGTCATTAACCCCTTCGATGCTCATGACGAGCTTAGCTCGTCATGAGGCACAGTTGAGCTGTGCTGATGACGAGCTGAGCTCGTCATGAACAATGGGGATTCTGGGAATGCAGCGCAGAAGGAAAATATCGCTAGCAGCCAAGGTGTTAATGGGTAGAATAGCCATCATGAAAATGGTGGTCCTACCAAGGTTCTTGTGTTTGTTCACTAATATTGAATGAATGAATGAATGAAATCTAATTTGTATAGCGCTACTAAGCCCAATGGGCGTCAAGGCGCCTAACCAAAAAGAAGCTAGCTGGAGCAAATCTACTCTCTTACTGGTAGGCCTTGATAAAGCACCAAGTTTTGAGCGCTTTTTTAAAGAGGGACAGAGACGGTTGGGCCTTAATCTCCAGTGGGAGGGCATTCCACAACCAAGGGGCAACGGTGGAAAATGCTCTGCTGCCCCATCTGACCTTCCTTGCGCGGGGGACCACAAGTAGATTCATCTCCGACGATCTAAGGGTCCTGCTGGGAACATGGAGAGTTAGAAGAGAGCCCAAAGGGTCCAAAGGACCAGCTGCGAGAGCTCTATAGGCCAGGCACAAGATTTTAAATGAGATCCTCTGTTGGATAGGAAGCCAATGCAGGCTCTTCCTGGCCATTGTAACAGAGGATGCATTGGGTAGAGCCAGAACGAATCTCGCAGTCGCTTTCTGAACGACCTGGAGGCGCTGGATGAGGCCCTTGTTGGAGTCTGCATAAAGTGCATTGCAGTAGTCCAACCTGGAACCCACTAATGCAACCACAATCTGCTTACGTGCTTGGGGAGAGAGATAGTGCAGGATTCTTTTAAGAATCTTAATGACCCCCCAGCAAGTGGCCACCGTTCTGTTGACCTGAAGAGTCATGGACAGTGATGTGTCAAATATAACGCCGAGATTCCTGGCCGATTGGGAGGGAGCGGGGCAGGTTCCCAAAGATGGACGCCACCACTCGCTAGACCAGATGTCCTGGTCTTTGCCAAAGACCAGGATCTCTGTTTTGTCGCCGTTCAACTTTAGGGAGTTTTGGATCATCCACTCCGAGACTGTCTGCATACAAGTCCTAAAGTTGACAGCGGAAGTAGTAACAGAGTGAGCCAGGGACACCATGATTTGGGTGTCATCGGCGTATGACACAACCTCCATCCCCTGCGATTTTACTAACCTGGCAAGGGGAGACACATAGATGTTGAATAGGGTCGGACTCAAGGCCGACCCCTGTGGCACCCCATATTGCAAGGATTTAGCAGGGGAGAGGAACTCTCCGAGCATGACTCTCTGCTCTCTTAGATGTAAGAAAGAGTGCAGAAGGCTCAGGGCCGGACCCGCAATCCCTGCCTCCCTCAAACGAGATGTTAAAGTGGAGGGAGACAGGGTTTCAAACGCTGCTGTGAGGTCAAGTAAGACCAAAACAGTGGTTTGGCCCAGATCCACCTTCAGGCGGATGTTATTCACCACCATAGTAAGTGCCGATTCAGTACTATGGGATTTTCTGAATCCATGCTGGGAGCTATCTAAGAACCCCGAGGAATCCAGAAAAGTAGATAGATGTAAATTCAGGTGTGATTCGGGCATTTTTGCAGGGGCAGGTAGCAAGGAGATGGGTCTAAAGTTCTTAAGCTGTTCGGGGTCCAAGGTGGGTTTCTTCAAAAGGGGCTTCACTAGCGCCTTTTTCCAAACCAAAGGGAAGGTACCCTGAGCCATGGCACCATTCATCACTTCAAGAAGAGGCGGAAGAAGAGTGTCCCTACATTCCTTCAGAACCTTCAAAGGACATGGGTCCAAAGGGGAGGCCGACTTTGTCCTGTCTAACAGGAGATCAAGCCCGTCAAGGGAGAGCAGCGGAAAATGAGTGAGGGTCTTGGTGGGGTCTCTCGACCAAGACTCTAAATTAGCTAGAGTTTGGGAGGAAGAATCCCCTAAAGTGTTCCTCTGAGGTTCTAAAGCGAGATATATATCCTCGATTTTTTTATGGAAGAACTCTGAGATATTGTTACACAACTCCTGTGAGCCAACAACTGGATCAGGCACTTAAAGGGAACATAGAGAATCCACGATCTTAAAAAGTTCCCTGGACGAAGTAAGGGATGTAGTGAGATTTGAGAAAAACTCCTGTTTTTTCTTGATTACACATCGCAACAGGCGTTTGTGTGCCTCTCTTTCAGTGGGGTCCCAAGCCTTCCTCCATCTTCTCTCCTGTCTCCTGCAACTCTGTCTCAGAAGTCTTAACGGCTCCGTGAACCAGGGGGCAGAAGGTTTACACCGTGCCGAGTATCGAAGAGATACAGGGGCTAGATCATCAACAGCTTTGGTGATGGAGTTAGCAAGCTCTTGGGCCGCCTCATCAGCTTCACTCAAAGAAGAGTGCGCTCTAGCTTTTATATAAGGAGCAAGGGTTTCGTTGGTTATATTCCTATAGCTCCTTTTGGGACCTCTATTAATAGCAACCGGAAAAGACATCTCTGCCGGGGAAGATGCTAAATCGAGGGGCACTGCCAAGTGGTCTGACTAGACTAAAGGCACAGGAGGACCAGCTGAAAGTCTAGGGTCATTAGTGAACACACCATCTAAAATGTGACCCTCCCGATGGGTTGGGCTATGCATCAATTGAGTAAACTCACAAGCTCCAAGTGAGTCCACCAGCATGGCAGTGTCATTGGCCCCCAAATCATCCAAATGGAAATTCAGATCCCCTAGGATGGCAAGGTGGGGTTTGCCAAAATAGGGTTCCAGAAATCTCAGAAGTTCACCGCTAAAACAGGCTCTCGGGCCAGGCGGTCTATAAATGAGAATACCGGTAAAAGAGACAGAGGGAGCACATAGAATAGAAAAGTACAGTGCCTCAAAAGGGTCCGAGGCCTCAGACAGAGCTTTTATAGTACAGGACAGGGAGGCTTTACAAAGAACAGCCAGCCCCCCCCCCCTCTGCGTTTGAGTCTATCCTGTCTAAGTAGTTTAAAGCCATCAGGAATTGCCAACAATAAATCATGGCCTGACAAGTCAGAAGCCCACGTTTCCGTCACAAACACCCAGTCGGGTTGTCTATCAGTCACGAACTCGTGAAAGGCGATGTTATTTTTGACAAGAGACCTAGCATTGACCAGAAAGCCTTTTCTAGGTGGAATGGCCCACTGTGACGTCGACGAGGTCTGAGGACTACTCTTAGAGGTAACGGGGGGCAAAGGGGCCAACTTGCAGGTGTGGCAAAGGGAGGAGTGTAATATTCCCTCCGGAGAAAATCTATGATGACAGGGCAGACGGGACGGTTTAAGAGCCAATAACTCCTGAGAAGTGTAAACACCAGTTACCTGTGGGATAGGAAGAGGGTGTCCTGCGTCCAGCCCATCCTCAGCGCGGACGGGCGCAGACGGGCTGAACTCAGGCGTAACTCCGGCAGAAATCCGACGTCCCCGCTGCGTGTGACCGCTGCGCGTCAGCATGACCTCCTTTTCAAGACGTCTAGCATCCTTATGACGACTAGAGCGTCAGAGATTCCAGTGGTACTCTCAAAGGTATTTTTTAAACAACTGACCCAAGTCCTCATTAGACTCGCTTGGGGGGGTAAGCAGCCCAGGATCCAATGGAGGATCTTAACTCTGCCATATGAGATGGGGGGCCTGGGTGCCCCAGACATGGAATGGTACTATAGAGTGGCGCAAGCAGCTCATTTACATTCCTGGATACACGGTAACCAGCTCACTCCACATGTAATCCTAGAGCGACTGTTTGCCAAACCTTTTCCATTGCCTGCCACTGTCTGCTCCCCGAGTCGGCATCCTGGACTCAATAAAAACCACAAACCACGCTTGGCACGCGTTAGCACAAGCACAGAGCTGCGAATTG
Organism: Lissotriton vulgaris; assembly: GCF_964263255.1. NCBI lineage: Eukaryota > Metazoa > Chordata > Amphibia > Caudata > Salamandridae > Lissotriton > Lissotriton vulgaris. The sequence continues at coordinate 937,111,017 of NC_141698.1, read as the reverse complement.
CTATACTCCCCGCTAATGCAGATTGAATGGGCAATATGGCTTCCACTACTGAACGAGAAGGGGGTCACGAAGGCGCTGCACAAGCTGGGAGTCTCAAAGTTAGAAGACCTATTTGTAGATGGAGTGATGAAAACCTGGGAGCAGGTACTCCCCTTGCAGATGGAGGCTTCACTTCTGACGCGTTTCCAGTTTCACAGACTCCGGAGCGCGTTGCTGGACCTCTTGGGTCCGGACCTGGCGGAGCCTCCTGAGGTACCGGAACTTATTTATGTGATCAAAACTACGTCTTCTCGCAAGCTAATCACGAACCTCAACAAATTGGGTCTCCGACACAAACAATTTCAGCATTCCAAAGCTAGAGTGGAATGTCAGCAGGATCTCCAAACACAGATAGATGATGAGATGTGGAAATACTGCTGCACGAACACTAGAAGAATATCTCTGAACGGGAGGCACAGGTTGGTGCATTTATTATTTTATTATTATTTATTATTTAGAAGTTTTCTATAGCGCTAACAAGACCCGAAGGTATCAGAGCGCTTCACAGTAGTGGGCATGAAAAAGAGAACAACATGAAACAAACCCAATAAAAGCAATCGGCGACAGACAATTTGGAAAGAAGAAAAGTTCGGACAGCAGGGCTTCTCAGTACTGGATTCAACAATACCGCATGGATTCTGAGACGTTTGCAGCTCCAAGTTATCCATAACCAAGGGAGCGGATCAGGCACAAGGATTTAAGTTGGCTCTTGAATTCTGCATAGGACGGTAGAGTTCTGATGTGCGGGGGGATGGCGTTCCATATTTTGGGGGAATTTCCTGAGAAAGAGCAGTCCGCAGTTCTCTTCCTTCTGGTTTTGGTAGGATGAGCAGTAGGGAATTAGAGCTTCTCAAATTTCTGGCTTGGCCTGCTTTTTTGAGCTTGTTAGCCAGGTATTCCGGTTTGCCGGTGTGGAGGGCCTTGTGGGTTAGGCAGGCCGTTCTGAAGGTACTTCGCATTTCCACAGGGAGCCATTCGAGTTCTTTAAGAGCCGGGGAGATGCGATCATATTTTTTGCAGCCTGTGATCATTCTTGCTGCCGCGTGAAGTGTTGTTTTTAGTGGAGCCAGGTGGGATTTGGGGATGCCTGTTAGGATTGAGTTCCCATAGTCCAGTCTTGATAGAACTAGAGATTGCGTGGCTAGTTTGAGGTCCTTGTTGGGAATGTAAGGTTTAATTTTGTTCAAAAGTCTGAGGTTGAAGAATGCGCTTTTCGCCGAGTTCTTAATGTGATTTGTCAGGGTTAGTTTAGGGTCTAAGGTGAAGCCCAGGGATTTAACGGAGTCGGCTAGCGTGAGGTTACCCTTGAGAGCATCGATCGACTTTAGCCACTCGGTGATTTGAGGGTTATCTTCTTTGTTTGAGATGAGGAGTGTTTCTGTCTTATCGGGGTTGAGTTTCAGGTGATTCTTTGTCAGCCAGTCTTGAACTTCATTTAGGATATCGTTGAGTCTCTGGATATCTTTAAGAGAGGAGATTTCCAGGTAAATCTGCGTGTCGTCCGCGTAGAGGTGGAAGTTGATGTTGGCGTTCCTGAGTAACTTAGCGAGTGGCTCCATGTAGATGTTAAAGAGCTGGGGGGAGAGCACCGATCCTTGAGGGACACCCTTGTTGACTTGCTGGGTATCGGAGGTGAAGTTCTTGATTTTTATTAGTTGCGAACGGTTGTGTAAAAAGGAGGAAAACCACTTGAGAACTACCTCGCCAAGGCCGGCTCTTTCTTGGAGAGTCGTGATGAGGAGCTTGTGGTCCACCGTGTCGAACGCCGCTGAGAGATCAAGGAGTATGAGGAGGCAGCACTTGTCAGCGTCAAGAGATCCATGGATGTCATCTATGATGTTCAACATCGCGGTTTCAGTGCTGCGGCCTTGTCTGAAGCCAGATTGGAGGGGGTCCAGGAGATTGATGTTGTCCAGGTGTTGCGTCAGTTGCAGGAGTACACAGCGTTCAAGTGTTTTCGAGAGTAAAGGGAGGTTAGATATTGGTCTGAAATTGTTCAGGTCAGTTGAGTCGAGACCGGGATTTTTCAGGAGGGGAGTGACTTGTCCCATTTTTAGGCAATCGGGGACCACACCGCTTTGTAAGGAGCTGTTTATGATTCTTCCCCAGATAGGCGCTAAGGTAAGCTTCATTTGTTTGATTAAAGATGGGGGGATGGGGTCTGAGATGTGTGCTGAAGGTTTGGAGGTCGAGATCAGCGCGATTATCTCAGTTTCCTGGACGGGGCGAAAGCTTAGCCAGGGGGAGGGAAAGGAGTCGGATGGGAGTGCCACTGGGGAGGTCGAGTAGCTCTTCTGGAGGTGTGGGTTGTTGATGTCTAGAGATAGTTCGATTTTTTGGACTTTGACGTTGAAGAAGTTGGCAAAGTTGTCACAGAGTTCTTTGGAAGCCTGTAGGGTTGAGGGCAGGGGCTTTGTTGTTTGTTGTCTGATTATGTTGTAGAGTTCTTTGGGTCTGTTTTTGGATTTGACCAATGCCTCACGGAAGAAGCTGGATTTCTTGTTTTTGATATGGTTGTTGTACTTCCTACGGGCTGATTTTAGTTGAAGGCGGAGAATGGCGGTTGGGTTGTTTCTCCACTTTCTTTCTTTGGTTCTCAGGTTTCTTCTTTCTGCGTTGAGGTCCGCAGTGAACCAGGTTCTGGATGGAGTGGCTCGGCTTCTTTTGAGTTTAAGAGGAGCTAGATTGTCAAGTATGGCGACTACCCCCGAGTTATAGTGGTCGACGAGGTCGTTGGTCGAGAGGTGCATAGTGTTATTTGAAAGAAGAGCGCTTAGTTGACCTTCCAAGATGTCTTGGGGTACTTGGGAGAGGTTTCTCGACCATTTAGACGGGTCTTGTGGAGGTTTAAGCGAGAAGATGGGGTGATTGATGTGGAATAAGATCATGTGGTGATCTGACCAGTCAACTGGTAGTATGTGGTTGACCGTGATAGAATTCTTTTGGGCAATGATGGCGTCCAGTGTGGCTCCTTTGTAGTGAGTCTCCTCAGTACAATGTTGGGTGAGGTTGTTCTGATCAAGGAGGCTAGATAGCGATTTGATTAGAGGGTTGTGGGTCTCATTCCACCGGATGTTCAGGTCGCCAAGAATTAAGTTTTTGGAGTCGCCCAGTGTGTCTTGTGCAATCAGGTTTGATAATTGGTCTCCGAACTCGTTATTTCTGCCCGGGGGTGATAGAGTAGGTGGCACAGTAGAGAGTCATTGTCTTTTGTCTTGATGACAGTGGATAGGCATTCAAAGGAGTCATACTCGAAGGAGGCGGTTTCTGTGATGCTCCAGCTGTCCTTGTGGATGATAGCGACCCCACCTCCTCGTTGTTCAATCCTATCTTTGGAGATGAGGGAGAAGCCGGGTGGAACCAGCATGTCTAGGCAGGGAGGGGATGTCTTATTAAGCCAAGTCTCCGTGAGGAACGCAACGTCAATGTCATGGGTGAGGATGGCTTCGGCTAGGTCCGTTGCGTGTAGAGAAGCCGATCTGCAGTTGATTAGGAGGCAGTTGGTGAATTTCTCCTGATTACTGGTGGTTCCCTCTTTAGTCTCTCTAGGTATAGCGGTGAGGACTGGTAATCTCTGTGTATTGACGATGGGTCGGTCTTTCCGGTGACCTGTGATGACTTGAATTTTAGATTTGGGTGACTCCGTGGGGGAGGAGTCATAGGTGGCGGCAAGTAAGGCTGCTTCCCTGTCTGACATAGGAGCTTCTGATCTAAGGGACCTGACGGTCGGGTGATTTGAGCCCATTGGAGTGGGAGAGGAAATAGAGGACGTTTTTTTGACGTGGGGGGAGGTCCGGGGGGAGAGTTTGTAGGGATTACAGACTATTCCAAGGTTAGAGATGATTTCTGAGAGACCATGGGTGATAGTGTTGACCTGGTTTTCCAGGGCTGCGAGCCGTTTTGATATGGCCTCAAGGAAGGGGATGTGGGCATCCGCGGTGGGTCCGAGAGTGCTAGGGTTCGAGAGGGTGGGTTGGGGGATAGGGGTCAGGGAGAAGGACGGGGGGGTGTTCTGAATGGGTTGGGAGATAGGGGTCAGGGTGAAGGACGGGGGGGTGTTCGGGGTGGGTTGGGAGATAGGGTGAAGGACGGGGGAGGTGTTCAGGGGAGGGTCCGGCGGGGGTTTAGACAGGGGGGAGGAAGGGAGGAGGACAGGGGGGTGCTTGGACAGGGGTGGATTGAGGGATGTAGGGAGACTAGAGGGGAAGTGGCTCGTTATCTGAAGGCAGCCTGCTGGCGTGGGGGTGATTGCTGTAGGAGGCTGTCGTAGCGTGGTGTTAAGGGAGGTGAGGTGGTTGGAGGAGGGGGAGGAGGAGGGGGATTGAGTGTCCTGCGGATGTTGGGTGGCTGAGCATGGAGGGTGAGGTATTACTGGGGCTGGGTAGGGGTTGCGGAAGGGAGTATCACGGTCTTCACTGTAAGTTGTGGTCGTGGTCGGAGGCGGCGTAGAGGCGAGGATGGGAGGGGCTGACCTGAGTGCGGGAAATATGGAGTCGAAAGCTTCTAGGTTCTCATTGTTAGCTTGGATGAGGACCGTGCCATTGGTAAAGATGGTCACGGTTATGTAGCCTCTGCCAGCTGATCTGAACGGAAGAGTCGTGGTTAGTTTGCAGCTGTGGAGAGTGGAAGTTGTTTTGGCTATAAACATCCGCGATCTAATCGTGGAGACCCAGTATTCTGGTCTTTCAGTGTGGAATATTAGGTCCATCTTGGTCGGTCCAATGGAGGCCGAGTGGTAGATGTCCGTGATTAGGGTTTCTTTGTGATTGCGAATGAGTTTCTGCTTGAGGGTGCGTCGCTGCTTAGTAGAGAGGAGTGGGGGGAAAATGATGGTGAAGGAGTTTCGGCTGTGAGGTTTAAGGTGGGCAAGTGGGGCTGGTGGAGGAGGGGGGGGCTGGTCCCGGGCCATCGTGGGTGAGGTGGGAGGGGAGCCAGATTAGGTAGGGGTGTGGCGCTAGAGTGGCCCGGAGGGCAGGCGACAGATTGAGGGTGCAGTTCAGTAGGACCCGTGGTTAGAAGTCATGTGGGGCATTGCAAGCCCTCCTGGGTCACTATTCTGCGCAACGGATTGCAGGTGATGGTCGGGGGCAGGGCAGTTAGACTCAGGGCCTCTGCCTAGGTGGAAGGCACTCTTTCCCTTCCTTTACTGCTCTCTTCATTGGAATTTTTTTTTTTTTTTTTTTTTTCCTTGTAGTAGTCCTACTTTTGTTTTTCTGGGGTGTCCTGGTTATGAATTCACTGGAACTGATCACACTGGAGATATGGCAAGGGCCCCTGAAGCTCCCTTTGCATGATGAGGCAGGACATCCCAGTTGCCCCTCTGTTTGGCGCCCCCAGTATCTACCAGTATCTCTGTGTGGGTCAGGCGACGTCCTCTTTGGCCGCCATTTTAAAGTCAGGCACAGGCCGGCTGTGGTTGGAAACGTGGGGCTCAGACGAGGGGCTCAGACATTTCAAGTATTTGCATCGTGTCTATTATACCCCGGAGAGACTACACAGGTATGGGTTGCGACGCTCAGCGGAGTGTGAACGCTGTCATGCACACGTAGCCGATTTTATGCATATGGCCTTGTACTGTCCTGGAGTCAGTAAATTCTGGGTGGACATATTTTCGGAACTTAGCCGAATATTAGATGAAGAGATAGCTGTCAATCCGGCGCTCGCACTGCTCGGGTATTCAAAACCACTTCCGGTGGCGCTGCAGCGCCTAGCGGACATGGCGTTGCTGATGGCCAGGCGTGTAGTAGCGGTCTGTTCGATGAGGGGACCGCTGCCTATGAAGAAAAGATGGGCCAAAGATATGATGTATTGCTGTACTCAATCTGAAACATACAGTGAATTGCTTCCACCAAAGAGTCGCCCTAAGAACTTCTGGGGTTTGTATCAGACATATGTCCACGCAAATGAGGCAGAGGAGGAGGCAGAACAGGGCGGGGACACTGACGAGCAGGGCGAACCAGAGGAGCACACCGAGCGTGATTAGTGGGGACAACTGGTGGGAATGGGAATTCACAGAGAGGGGCTGGAGTCGAGAAGGAGAGGGGTCCTTAGCTAGCGTGGAGTGTAGGGGTAGAGTACGTAGCGTTTTCCAATGGTTATGATATGAGCACTTTCGGAGAGGTGTACTGGGAGGCCCTGCAGGTAGTGGGTAGATCTCCAGATTACGGACGGGGTGTTAGACTCCCCCTCCGATACCTAAGGAGAGATGACTCGCACACACTCCTTTAGGAAATACAGTTGGGTGAGTGTTCTGCTGGCGAATTGTGGGGGGGGGGCTGTTGGGGTAGGCTTTAAGGATCGGTTTTCAAGTGGAAGCTGTGTATGTGCTACGACTTATGGGGTTTGGCGTAATAACTGTTGGTAGATATGCGTATGCTTATTTACAGAAGACGTGAGCCGACATAAATGCTATGGGACTGTTGAAATACTTGGAGATTCTAGAATTACGTAATACTTTTACGCCGCCGGCCCTCCGGGATGCCGGCTAAATGGCTGTGTACGAAGTTCCTGGTATGTGTGGACAGATTTATTAAGAATTGGATGGCGGCCCCAGGGTTGTAGGCTGCACGCTCTGTTCAATACTCGACTTGATAATAAAGGTTTTTGAAAATTAAAAAAAAAACAACAAAAAAAAACAATGAGTCCCCTGTAGTCATCCTAACATGGGTAATTGGGGCACCTCAGTACTCTGGCCTAATAAGCCATGCCAGCACCCTATCTGAGTGCCCCTCCTCCAGCACCACTGGAGAGATAGCCTCTGTAATTGTGGCATCTGAGCCGTTCCTGTGCTGCGCTATATAGTCCGTGTGCCTCACAAAGGCTATCAGGGTCTGCAGCATCTGTGCCCTGGGCGTTATCAAGGCCATCATCCAACCCTCGAGCTCCCCGAGCTCCCGGTGTACCCTACGTTGTATAACTATTGAGTGCCCTACACAATGCACCGCACCACCACCTTAAATGCCTCCCATTCTACTATTCCATGGTTGCCGAATCCTTATTAATATCAAAATAGTTCGTTTTGCATCCCCTACGGATTCCCGGAAGCACAAGTCCTCTAGGGGTGACAGATTTAGCCTCCACAGGGGGCGCAATGGGCATTCCCCCATTGGTTTAAAATCCATCAACAAGGGGTTGTGGTCAGAAAGAGTGCGCCCCAATTATTCAGTATGGGTAATGGAGTGACTCAGTCTGTGGGAGCACACAAATGTGTCTATCTGTGTATGTAATTGATATATGGGGGGAGTAGAAGGAGTCATCTCTGGTGTCAGCATTTTGTGTCCACAAAATATCCGTTAGGGCCCAGTGCCTCAGCCACTTACGGAAGCCGGCAGCAACTCAGTGTGTAAGGGCCCCAGACGGGGGGGAATGGTCCAAAGTGGCATCTGCCACACAATTAAAGTCTCCACCAAGGAGGAGATCATCGTTAACCAATGGGGCCAGTAAGGTGGAAAGTGTATGTAGAAATGGTATCTGGTTTTGATTTGGAGCATAGATGCATCACAGAATATTATCTCTTCCCATAAATCTACCCTTAAGCCATACATAAGAGCCTTCTTTTTCTATAGATGAGTGTAAAGGCTCAAACAGGATTCCTGCTCTAATCCATAGAAGTACTCCACATGTAAAGGCTTAGTGTGAGGTGGCAAACAACTGTGCTTGTCATCTACAGAGCACCCTCTCTGGAGTTCTGGACTTTTGGGTTCCGTCCAGAGGTGTCAGGGAACAACACCCGAAGACCCCGGAGTTCCACCTGTCTTGGTGCACAAATAAACAGAAACACGGGCTTCTCGATGGTGGCGTCAAAGACCAAAGGTTTATTAATGCAGGGACACAGAAGTCACAGAAACTACGCATGGGCAGTGTCTAGGAGCCTGTTCGATTTGTACAAAGAGGGTTGCTCCTTATATACTAAAAATTGAGCTGCAGGCAAATTCTTCACATGTTAGTACATTCCCAAACCTTTGTGTCCTAAACAATAAATATTTGGCGTTGCACAGGAATCGTCGACAATATCTGATGTCAAAACATTACGAACGAGGGGTTCCCACTTTTCCATCATAATCTCATGTCAACTTTTCATTCAAGACCCGGACCGCCTCATCGTAAATTTCGTTACCTCCCCCTAATAAAGGCCCAGAAGGAAAGGAGCAGAGCCAGGTGCAGAAGATAGAAAAGCAGGATAAGGGATGTTTGTGGGTCGTAAATGGGCAAGGCTACCAGCTTCGGCCGCCTACTCATGATCAGGCCAACGACCACAAGAACCAGTATAGCAGGACTGGCCTCGGGCAGAGGAGGCAGCCATTGTCGAGTCATGCAGCTACAGCGTGTTCTGTTCCAAGGTGCACGTGTCACTAAAGAGGTAAATCACCGGCTAAGGCTACGTGTCCTTAATCGAAATGAAGTGCTCAAAGGTTATTGCGTATGTGAGGGCAAGAAACACAAAATGGCTGCCATGATCTAAGATGGATGCCATGGGTAGATCGGAGAAGTGTTTGTAACAGGAGTACTCTTGCTCGCAGCGTAGCGAAAACACCAGGATATGCTAAATGGACCATTTGCGGTTCGCTGATACCAATATTATGTATTTCCGACAATATTGAAAACACGGGTTCAAATCGTCACGGAACCTCAGACCCTCCTTTTGCCCTTACATAGGCAATGACTCAGTCTATGTCAGAGTCTAATTCTATGCTCATCAGGTCAATGACATGTTGTTGTATCATCATCCTTTCTCGCGCCTTTTCTCCAAACGCAGGTGGTTTCCTAAAACAGGTTGCAGCACAAAGACTACACAGAGCAGGACCACACGGGATAATCAGGCAGCATGAGAATAGGAATACTAAGATGACACCAATGACCATCAGAACCTTCCATCCCCACGCTGATATCAGAGTCCACAACCACTCCATGAAGGACCAGTTTCCCTTGTCTACGTGTATAGAGTCGGAAATCTTGTGTAGCTTAGAGATCGTCTCATAGACTGTTGGAGCATTATTGGGAATAAAGACACAGCAGCTCGATTGGATCATTCTGCATACCCCACCTCGATCTGCAAGTATTACGTCTAGAACCATACGGTTCTGCAACGTCATGAGTCTATCCGCCTGAAGCTCAGCTGTCAAATTGCTAAGGGCACCAGCAGTTTCGGTAATAGTAGATTCAACTACCCGTGTTAGCTGACGTATGTTTCTACTATTGGCCATAGGCCCCCAGAACGGAAGGAAGCCTTTGAAGAAGTCTCCAGCTTCCTGACCAGTGGTGTCTTCCTTGCTAAAAACACCTCTTGCTACTCTGGTCTTGTGGTAGTCAGATGAAGCAGTGTATGTTGGAGGCAATAATCGAGCAATATAACATGATCCTGAAAAGTCAGCAGGCAACCATGTATACGCTCTGTCTTGACAGATGAAGTAGGTACCCCTAGCAGTAAGGAAGGCAGGGGAAGAGTTAGACGGAAACACGTAAGTCTCTACGCACTCACTCCTCCCTAGCTGAGCTCTCGGATTTCTCCCATTACCTTGCAAACAGACCTGACCTCGGTGAGGTACGACCCAGATTGGAGTGGAGCTTTTCCGTTTGCTTTCTCCCAAACTAAGGCGATACTCTGAAGAATTCCAACTCAAATATACTCGTAATTCGTCTCTAGGGTAAGATGGAGTATTATTGACGTCCTTGATCATGTCAATAAATCCCTGGACTAAAGCTTTGTTGGCAGAGTTATATTTAGTGGAACGTGGTGGACGCGGAGGATAGGTTTCAAGGGCATAAGCAAAGATGGTTTGAAAGGCCTGAAATGATCCATTATAGCTAAAAGGCAAAACCAGATAGGGAATACCTTTATCCATAGTGTGGGGTATCAAGCCACACACTCAGCAGTCTGTAGTGTTAACTACCAGTTGGTGTTGGTGCAAGAGCTGTACAAAAGTGTTATTAATGAATTCTGAGCGTCGGGCTTGCTCCTGTTCAGGAAACGAGTGAAAAGAGTGCATAGAGGAAACGGTAGAAATAGCAGGATCAAGGGGAGGTACTGTAGTTACTGGCACAAAGATTAAATTTATACCAAAGACGATTCCACCCACCAACGTTATTAAAACAATTAAAAATGTAATAGCACATTGCATCAGAAAACATTTACTATGAAGGATTCTGTAAAGTCTGTTTCTGCGAACATAAATCATTTTTTCTCATTGCAGCGCAGGAAGCTCCATCTTCTACAATCCGCTCGCGACCACTGATGATGTGTACGTAGATGAAAATGCCTCTATCAGCCCTGGGAGTTCCCAGAACCAACAGAAAGATCGACCTTGTGTCTGACCCCCGCAGATTCAACTAGGCACACAGCCACGACCCTACGGCTACCCAGACGGCAAGGCAATTTTTAAAAACAGTAAAACAATAGCAAACTTCCTGGCTGAAGGCAAAAGTTCAAAATTTCAAATATCACAATAGGCAGTTTCCTGCTTTATTTGTCCATATTACGAGATCGTAAGTTGTATCTTAGTTTCGCAGGAACCGTTTGATCAGGAAACAGTGTGTTGTCAATAGAGTTTGCAATGTTCAAGTTCGCAGATGGCAAAGTTTCTTCTGATGCAGAGGGCAAATGTTCAGGAGTCAAAGAAGTAGTTTCAGGAGGAGAGTCAGTTATCAATTCGGCATCGCTGAAAGGGATAAACTTGGGTGTTTGCTCGAATTCAGAGGCACCAATTCCCTTCTTCACCCAGTTGTCGTAAGGAAGTGGCAGGGGCACACGTTTGACATGAGTTGCATGTATCCAGTGCTTGCGTCCAGCCACACGAACAGCAGTTCTCGTTGCAAGCAGCACTTGGAAGGGGCCGACAAACTTGGGCTGAAGGTTCTTTGTCCTCGTAAAATTTCGGACCACAACGTGGTCGCCGGGTTTCAGCTGATGACCTGGACTCTCTGGAGGCTTTGGCAATGCATCGAAAACCTGTTGGTGAATAAGACTCAATTTAGCAGTCAAGTCGTAAAGGTAATCAATCAACATTGGGTATTCTAGAGAACAAAATTCTTTCGGCCTAGGCACTCCCCAGACATTAGCGGGACGGCCGAAAACAATTTCGTAAGGACAAAGCCCTACTCTAGAATGCACAGTCGCTCTCGTGGATAACAAAGCCAAGGGTAGTGCGTCTGGCCAGGATAAACCCGTGGATGCCTGTATTTTGGCTAGTTTTAGTTTGAGGGTGCCATTGTAACCCTCAACTAAACCAGCAGACTGGGGATGGTTTGCACTGTGAAACTTCTGTTTAATGCCCAAACCGGCACACACACTCTGCATAACTTTCCCTATAATCTCACTTCCGTTATCTGACCATACAATCCGTGGCATTCCATACCTAGGGAAATATTCTTTGAGAAGAATTTTGGCAGTAGATAGAGCAGTATTGTCCTTTAGTGGATATGCTTCGATCCATCTGGAGAAAGCACAAACTACCACCAGGACGTATTTTAGATTATTACAACGATCCATGTGAATGAAGTCTAACTGAATCACTTCAAAGGGGCAAGAGGGTGGAGCGAAATGACCAGCAGGAGTAGGAGTTCCCTTGCCAGGATTATGCATCAGGCATACCATACAGTTTTTCACCACTCTCTCTGCACATATACTAATCCCATCATTCTTCCAAACTGGGGCCAACATTTTACAGATTCCTTTTGAACTTATGTGCGCTACTCCATGCGCCATTGTCACCACTGCAAGCACATACGCATCAGGCAACATCCAACGCTGCTGTTCCGACAAGTCAATCCAACACCCACTCGAATCCAACTTGCCCGTACTTTCTTTCCATGCACGTTTTTCCTCCTCAGTTGCCTCTTTCTGAATCTCTTTCACACTTTCCACTGTATCCTCACACATTCCAGACTCGGAAAACCATCTTGCAGATGTTGCAACATACATTCTACTCATCATATTTCTAGCTGTCTGTTTAGCAGTCTCATCAGCAAAAGCATTCCCACGACCAACATCATCCGTGATTGCTTTATGCGCACTGCATTTCACAATCGCAACTTCAGTCGGCAAGGTTAGAGATTCCAACAAGTCGTTAACTAGCTGACCATGTTGAATCTTAGTCCCATGGGACGTAATGAAACCTCTTTCTTTCCACAAACGGCCAAAATTATGGGCCACGCCAAACGCGTACTGACTATCTGTGAACACATTCACTCTCTTTCCCTTAGCTAAAACACACGCTCTTGTTAGAGCGATTAACTCTGCAGCTTGGGCAGAATTCTGACTCACTCTTGCAGTCTCCACAATCGTACTCAAAGTTGTTACTGCATAAGCAGCAGTCACATCACCATTCTCCAATTTAAAACATGACCCATCAACATACAACGTGCCATCGGGATCCGACAATGGAGTGTCTTTCAAATCAATTCGTCCTTTTGTCTCTTCTTCGGTTCTGAAACAACAATCATGGGGTTCGGAATCACTCGACTCTTGATTAGTCGGCAACAGTGTTGCTGGATTCAATACATTGCATCTTTTGATCTGGATATGACTTGCTAGCAATGTTAGCTCGTAGCCAGATAATCTCGCACTGGTAAGGTGTTGTGTCTTGGTTCTGTTCATGAGTGTATCCACAGCATGAGGAACCATGACCACTAGCATATTATTCATCACCAAACCAGCAGATTGTCGAATGGAAGCCGCAGCTGCCGCTGTAGCTCTCAAACAACTAGGTAACGCTCTAGCTACTGGATCTAATGTTGATGAAAAGTACGCACAAGGGCGTTGTTTATCACCAAATTTCTGTGTCAGAACACTCAACGCGCAACCTTCTCTTTCGTGAACATAGAGCGTGAATGACTTGCTGTAATCGGGTGTACCCAATACAGGAGCTGAACAAAGTGCATTTCGTAACTCAGAAAAACTCTCCTGGCATTCAGCAGACCATGGCACCGGACTCGGAACATTTTTCCCAGTCAAAGCTACCAACGGTTTTGCTAAAAGAGAAAAATTTGGGATCCACTGCCTACAGTAAGAGGTAATACCTAGAAAGGCACGTACTTCTCTCTGTGTGCGAGGAACACTCATCTGCGTAATTGCTTTTATTCTCTCTGGGGTCAACTTCCTTCCCTCCTTTGACAAGAGATGACCTAGGTAGGTCACTTCTTGGCAGCAATATTGCATTTTGGAAGGTGACACCTTGTGATTCAAATTAGACAAATGATGTAATAACGAAATCGTAGCTGCTTTGCAAGTTTCCTTGTCATCGGCAGCCACTAGAAGGTCATCTACATACTGCACTAGAGCAGAACCTGGAGGGAGTACAAAGGAATCTAACTGACTTTTTAATGCCTGACTGTAAATGGATGGGCTCTCACAATAGCCTTGTGGAGCGCGTTTAAATCTGAAGCTTCGACCTCCTAGACAGAAGCCGAAAATATCTCTGCTTTCCTCGGCTATCGGAATGCTGAAAAAGGCATTTTTCAAGTCGATGACTGAAAACCATGTAGCTGTAGCAGGAATTAATGTTAACAAGGCGGTAATGTCTGGTACCACAGGAAACTGCGGAACCACAATTTTATTATTATTTTATTATTATAAAGCGCTGGGACGCCCGAGGGTAGCTGCGCGCTATATAAGATTTAAAATAAAATAATAATTAATTTCTCTGAGATCTATAACAAACCTATATACTGGAGGCTTTGTAGGATCAGTTCGTTTCAAAATTGGTAATACAGGACTATTACAGACATTTCCTCTAGTTTCTTCAACCACACCTTTCTTAATCAAATCTTGTACAATCAATAAAAGTGCACGTTCACCTTCACTAGATATTTTGTATTGAGGAATTCGTGGAAATTTTACATTTGCTTTCAAAGTGACTACATATGGTGGTATTTCTAAAAGGCCTACATCATTAGGACCAGTCGCCCAAAGAGTATCAGGGAGTGAACGCAGCTCTGGCGGGAGTGCATCCATAGACAGGTACATCGGAGAGGTGATTCTTTTACCCAACGTCAGCTGTACTCCTTCCGGAGAACAGTACAATGTCGCATATAGGCGTTTTAACAAGTCTAAACCAAGCAGGTTTTCATTACAACCTGTCGTCAAAATCAGGGGTGCTTTTAATTGACATGGTCCAACAGAAATAGACAAAGGACCAGATACCGGGTTGTAAACAGGGGCGCCTGAAAAACCTACAGAAACATTTGTTAAGCCGGACAAAGGTGCGCCAGGGAGTTTCGCATGAATGATCGAACTTTTTGCGGCACCAGTATCCAACAGAAACGGTTCGACTACACCTGATGTTGCTACTGCGACATAAGGCCCACTCTGATCCACTGGAACTGATACTACTCCCTCTCTCTGTCCATGGCTGTCCTAGTACTCATTTTGTTGAAATCCCTCATCATTTTCACAATAGTCTTCAACATGATACTGTTGAGATCTATTTTGTTGGGCAGACTGTCCATTTCGTTGATCAAAGTGATTGGAAGGGCGATCATTTGTCTGTGGAGGCATAGCACCTCGTCCTCGACCTCTAGAATTCTGCACAAAACCACCACGACCTCTCTGAGCTGCTGCTGCATTATTTTGCGCTAGGACTGGACACTCATTTTTATAATGACCCTCTTTCTTACAATATGCACACTGATTCCACTGGTATTGTGGCCTAGGTGAACTATAATCTGTCCTTTGATATGATCCTTGCTGCGTGTTATTTTGATTCATGCGAGGCGGATATGCCTGTTGCAAAAGAACCTTAGTTTTTAAATCTTTCGTTTTCTTATCTGATTTTTCTTTCTCTTCTTTATCCCTGTTTTCATAATACTGTGCAGTTGCAAGTATTTGCGCAGTTGTAGAAACAGCCCACGCACTCTCGGAATCTTTTAATTTATTGCATAATTCAGGTAACAAATTGTGCACAAATTTATCGACAAACAATCTCTGTCCTCCTTCTGTGCTCATATCCTGACCACTATGATCTACAAAAGTCTCTTCGAACCTCGTGAAAAAGTCGGAGACACTTTCGTCTTTCTTTTGCCTGCATGCGGACAGCTTGTCCCAATTAACACGCAATGCGGGCATCAGAGTCTTCATTAAGTCGATTATTCTACCTGGAAGATTAGCAATTAGAGGTTCGGGTTTGGAACCACCTATTTGCTGACCATCCGCTGCAATGATAGCTGCCCAATCACCACCTAGGGCAACTGGATGATTCTCTTTACGTATCTTAGCCCAAATTGGTTGCGGAACTACATTGCCAAATAACATGTCAATGTCCGCCAGATTCATTACACAGGCCTCAACTGTTTGCGCTAATTCCTTATAGTATCCAGCAGGATTCTTACGCGGGTCTGGCAAGGCCTGTTTCACTGCTAACACTTCGGCTCGCTTCCACGGAATGTGTATCCATACTCTCTGGAATTGCGCCGGAGCGGCTGGAATACCATTAATGGCATCAGCTTGCACAGCTTCGCGCCAAATTGGAGGAACCTCCCTCATTGGATATTGGCGATTCTGCTTCGTACTACCTTTCTCTAAGTCTCTCGGTGAACGAAGTGATGGATCATTCCTATAACTTAAAATCAGTTCCATCGCTTCTTTTATATTTTGACCTACTATCATTCCTGCAGCAAACTCTTTCTGAACCTTAATTAAGTCTTCTAAATTCAATTCAGAGTCATCTTCTTCCAGTTCCTCACGTAAAAGAGAGCACATCTCGTCAAAGACATATCGTTGCGTTGGTTCATTCCACTGCATAAATGTATCTAGTACATCTCTCGTACTATGTCTCCTACTTTTTGAAATCCATCTGAGAGCCGTGGAATCTAATATTCCCCGTTCCTCAGTACTTGGGAGCTGACTACGTCTTTGTACAGAGTCAGAAGTAGGAGTCTTGATTAAAGATTTATAGAAAGGAGACAGAATGTTAGAGACAGAATCAGTGATTCTTCGACGAACAGAAAGCGGAGTCAACATACTGGCAGATGCAGAGAACACAGTAGCAGTTGGAACAGATAGCGGGACGGTAGAAGTATCGAGGAGAATAGCTTGTGAAACAGTAGGTGTAAGCGATACAGGTATAGGCAAAGAAGTCGGCAACCCAGCAAGAGGAGGTGCCGTAGGAACATTTACATTAACCACAGGAGGTATAGGAGCTTGATTCTGAGGGGCAGGAGCAGGAATACCAGGTTGTCCAGCAACCGGTAATTAAACATTTGGTACAGGTGGAGCCGTAGTACCCTGTGCATACGGTGGGGGTGACCGTAACAAGTAAGACAACAGAGGATCGTTTTCGGGATCCTCTACTATCTTAGTCGTACTCGATGGCAAGGCAGGATAGCACTTATCTATCGCTAAGTTACGCTCTCTAGTAGCTATCTCCATTGCCTTCTCAGACTCGTTATCTTGCAGCTGCTTAGCCGCTTGTTCTAAAGTTAACTCTTGCTCTTTCTGTTCTTTTTTCAACCTTTTAATCTCTCTCTGTTTAGACTCTTTTCGCCAGTAACGGAAAGAATCAAACATTGCCGGCCGGGCTTTCTTCTTAAACAATTTCACTTCTAAATTGTCAAGGATTTCGGGTTCAAAACTACCATGCAGTGGCCAACTAAGGACACCGTCTTTCTCAGTGTAGCGGACCCATACCTCATTATACGATATAGGACCCACACCATGCTTACAGTAAAGGTCATATAGAGGAGTCCCAATCGGAGGAACCAGACATGAGTCCTCCAATCGCGAATCGTTGTTGCAACCAAAACACGCCAACATACAATTTTTCCGACTTACCATTTTGTAATCCGGGACACAGAACAAACAATACAAACAGGGATGTGCACTCGAACCAAGAACTTAGGCCTACCAAAAGCGAACAAATGTATCGATACCCAAACTAAACCAAATAGATTATCGTAACCAGAACAACCAGTGATAATCTTACGAAACCAAACCAAACCAAGAACCAAAAAGGATTTTAACAACCCTCACGAAATAACCAGCTAGTCATCACTAAATACTTAACTGAGGCACTGAAGACGTCACCAAGGAGAAACCCGTCACGTTTCGCCGTACTAAGGACTGCACCTCGGGTCCAAGACAGGGCGACGGTCAAGGCAACGACCCACTGCAGCCGTCCTGAACGGGAACCCTCGTGGAAGAGAACGTCGGGCCACTTTTGCGATATGCCGGGATCAATGAAGTGGGGCGCCTCCCTCAGGAATCTTCACACGAAGCTTCTCGAACTCTTCAGGCTTTTGGACCGGTACCGAATGACGTCGCTCCACGTTGGGCGCCAATTGGAGTTCTGGACTTTTTGGTTCCGTCCAGAGGTGTCAGGGAACAACACCCGAAGACCCCGGAGTTCCACCTGTCTTGGTGCACAAATAAACAGAAACACGGGCTTCTCGATGGTGGCGTCAAAGACCAAAGGTTTATTACTGCAGGGACACAGAAGTCACAGAAACTACGCATGGGCAGTGTCTAGGAGCCTGTTCGATTTGTACAAAGAGGGTTGCTCCTTATATACTAAAAATTGAGCTGCAGGCAAATTCTTCACATGTTAGTACATTCCCAAACCTTTGTGTCCTAAACAATAAATATTTGGCGTTGCGCAGGAATCGTCGACAATATCTGATGTCAAAACATTACGAACGAGGGGTTCCCACTTTTCCATCATAATCTCATGTCAACTTTTCATTCAAGACCCGGACCGCCTCATCGTAAATTTCGTTACCTCCCCCTAATAAAGGCCCAGAAGGAAAGGAGCAGAGCCAGGTGCAGAAGATAGAAAAGCAGGATAAGGGATGTTTGTGGGTCGTAAATGGGCAAGGCTACCAGCTTCGGCCGCCTACTCATGATCAGGCCAACGACCACAAGAACCAGTATAGCAGGACTGGCCTCGGGCAGAGGAGGCAGCCTTTGTCGAGTCATGCAGCTACAGCGTGTTCTGTTCCAAGGTGCACGTGTCACTAAAGAGGTAAATCACCGGCTAAGGCTACGTGTCCTTAATCGAAATGAAGTGCTCAAAGGTTATTGCGTATGTGAGGGCAAGAAACACAAAATGGCTGCCATGATCTAAGATGGATGCCATGGGTAGATCGGAGAAGTGTTTGTAACAGGAGTACTCTTGCTCGCAGCGTAGCGAAAACACCAGGATATGCTAAATGGACCATTTGCGGTTCGCTGATACCAATATTATGTATTTCCGACAATATTGAAAACACGGGTTCAAATCGTCACGGAACCTCATCTCCACTTCAGTCTACATAAGATGTGTCTCCTGTAGCATGACCACCTGAAACCCTCCCCTCCAAAAGTATCTGGGTATGTTGTGGCGCTTAGTGTCTGATACCATTCCTTGGAAATTCTAGGACACAAATTTCAGTGTGTAGGGTGCAGCAGCCATGTAGAAATGAAGAATGTGTATCCTCCCGTTCCACCCCCTCCAACCTCGGGACTGGTACCCAAGAGTCCCAGAGCTATCACTGCAAATAGGAACAAAAACAAAAACAAATAACTCCCATAAACAGTAACTCTCCATCCCAAGAGCAGCCCAGCAACGGTCAGCCACCCAAACTGGGAGCTTGGAAACATTATCGGAAAGTCTCCACCAGCCGCCTGGAGCGAGACTTTCCGGGATGGGGTAGGTAATGACCAGAAAACAGTGAACCCCTACCAATTCCATGCTGGACCAACTTATTATTAGTGCCCAGGTGTGGAACATAACCCTGGTTTACTAGAAAAGTATCACAGATCCCCATCAACAAATCAGAAAAAAGCATGCACCAGATACATTTGTTGGCTGATCTCGGAGTCACCTTCGGCACATGCAAGCTACTCGCTCGTGAAGAGTCTGAATCGGACTGGCCTGACCCTTTTGCAGAAGGGGTGCTGATCTCTGAGGCAGCCCCCTGAGTGTTTGAATCTCAACCACTGCCTGAAGTGAGGCGGCCCGCTCTTGTTCAATCTGAGAAGGGGTTGGTTTATTTGACGGTCTGTGACGTGGTCCCATCTGGGATTGCTGCCTTACTCCTTTTCTTAACAAAACAGGTGATGGACCGAATGTGGATCAATGTCACACATTCACCCCAGTCCAAAGATCTGGGCCCAAATCCATCGTTTTTTTGCACTCCACCCCACCCTGGGTTAGACAATGGCGATATGCAAATCAGCTCTAACCCTGTGCCCCATGGGAACAGTCCAGTCCAAACTACAAAAGCCATGTCCTTCCCAGAACGGAATCAAGCATCCGAGGACCGGACCGGTTTCGAGGTAACACCTCTCATCAGCCCGGCTAGCTTGACTCCAGTGGTGTGGAGTGCCTGGGACCCACGTCTGAGCATCCCCAGCGCACTTATGGCGGAATTTGCAAACAAAACAGGTGATGGACCGAATGTAGATCAATGTCACACATTCACCCCAGTCCAAAGATCTGGGCCCAAATCCATCGTTTTTTTGCACTCCACACCACCCTGGGTTAGACAATGGCGATATGCAAATCAGCTCTGACCCTGTGCCCCATGGGAACAGTCCAGTCCGAACTACAAAAGCCATGTCCTTCCCAGAACGGAATCAAGCATCCGAGGACCGGACCGGTTTCGAGGTAACACCTCTCATCAGCCCGGCTAGCTTGACTCCAGTGGCGTGGAGTGCCTGGGACCCACGTCTGAGCATCCCCAGCGCACTTATGGCGGAATTTGCAAACAAAACAGGTGATGGACCGAATGTGGATCAATGTCACACATTCACCCCAGTCCAAAGATCTGGGCCCAAATCCATCGTTTTTTTGCACTCCACACCACCCTGGGTTAGACAATGGCGATATGCAAATCAGCTCTGACCCTGTGCCCCATGGGAACAGTCCAGTCCGAACTACAAAAGCCATGTCCTTCCCAGAACGGAATCAAGCATCCGAGGACCGGACCGGTTTCGAGGTAACACCTCTCATCAGCCCGGCTAGCTTGACTCCAGTGGTGTGGAGTGCCTGGGACCCACGTCTGAGCATCCCCAGCGCACTTATGGCGGAATTTGCAAACAAAACAGGTGATGGACCGAATGTGGATCAATGTCACACATTCACCCCAGTCCAAAGATCTGGGCCCAAATCCATTGTTTTTTTGCACTCCACACCACCCTGGGTTAGACAATGGCGATATGCAAATCAGCTCTGACCCTGTGCCCCATGGGAACAGTCCAGTCCGAACTACAAAAGCCATGTCCTTCCCAGAACGGAATCAAGCATCCGAGGACCGGACCGGTTTCGAGGTAACACCTCTCATCAGCCCGGCTAGCTTGACTCCAGTGGTGTGGAGTGCCTGGGACCCACGTCTGAGCATCCCCAGCGCACTTATGGCGGAATTTGCAAACAAAACAGGTGATGGACCGAATGTGGATCAATGTCACACATTCACCCCAGTCCAAAGATCTGGGCCCAAATCCATCGTTTTTTTGCACTCCACACCACCCTGGGTTAGACAATGGCGATATTCAAATCAGCTCTGACCCTGTGCCCCATGGGAACAGTCCAGTCCGAACTACAAAAGCCATGTCCTTCCCAGAACGGAATCAAGCATCCGAGGACCGGACCGGTTTCGAGGTAACACCTCTCATCAGCCCGGCTAGCTTGACTCCAGTGGTGTGGAGTGCCTGGGACCCACGTCTGAGCATCTCCAGCGCACTTATGGCAGAACTTGCAAACAAAACAGGTGATGGACCGAATGTGGATCAATGTCACACATTCACCCCAGTCCAAAGATCTGGGCCCAAATCCATCGTTTTTTTGCACTCCACACCACCCTGGGTTAGACAATGGCGATATTCAAATCAGCTCTGACCCTGTGCCCCATGGGAACAGTCCAGTCCGAACTACAAAAGCCATGTCCTTCCCAGAACGGAATCAAGCATCCGAGGACCGGACCGGTTTCGAGGTAACACCTCTCATCAGCCCGGCTAGCTTGACTCCAGTGGTGTGGAGTGCCTGGGACCCACGTCTGAGCATCCCCAGCGCACTTATGGCGGAACTTGCAAACAAAACAGGTGATGGACCGAATGTGGATCAATGTCACACATTCACCCCAGTCCAAAGCTCTGGGCCCAAATCCAAAACGGTGTTGGATCAAGCCCTGATCTCTTGACTGGGTGAGAGTATTCTGCTTAATTCAGAAACTCTGTCCATCACCACCCCCTGTTGTTTAATTATTTTGTCCACCATAAGCGTGGATGGGTATACTCAGACGTGAGTCCCTTGCTCATTGCACCATCAGGATTCAAGCAAGCCGGGCCGAAGAAGGCTGTAATGCCAGAAACAGGTCCCCGGAAGCTTGTTTCCTTCCCAGTGAAAGAATTGGCTTGGTAGTTTGGTCTGCCCTGTTCCCATGATGCACTGGGCCAGGGACAGACTAATTTGCATATAGCCAGGTTCTGAGCTGGGATGGTGCAGTGAGCTAAAAAACGGTGTTGGATCAAGCCCTGATCTCTTGACTGGGTGAGAGTATTCTGCTTAATTCAGAAACTCTGTCCATCACCACCCCCTGTTGTTTAATTATTTTGTCCACCATAAGCGTGGAAGGGTATACTCAGACGTGAGTCCCTTGCTCATTGCACCATCAGGATTCAAGCAAGCCGGGCCGAAGAAGGCTGTAATGCCAGAAACCGGTCCCCGGAAGCTTGTTTCCTTCCCAGTGAAAGAATTGGCTTGGTAGTTTGGTCTGCCCTGTTCCCATGATGCACTGGGCCAGGGACAGACTAATTTGCATATAGCCAGGTTCTGAGCTGGGATGGTGCAGTGAGCTAAAAAACAGTGTTGGATCAAGCCCTGATCTCTTGACTGGGTGAGAGTATTCTGCTTAATTCAGAAACTCTGTCCATCACCACCCCCTGTTGTTTAATTATTTTGTCCACCATAAGCGTGGAAGGGTATACTCAGACGTGAGTCCCTTGCTCATTGCACCATCAGGATTCAAGCAAGCCGGGCCGAAGAAGGCTGTAATGCCAGAAACCGGTCCCTGGAAGCTTGTTTCCTTCCCAGTGAAAGAATTGGCTTGGTAGTTTGGTCTGCCCTGTTCCCATGATGCACTGGGCCAGGGACAGACTAATTTGCATATAGCCAGGTTCTGAGCTGGGATGGTGCAGTGAGCTAAAAAACGGTGTTAGATCAAGCCCTGATCTCTTGACTGGGTGAGAGTATTCTGCTTAATTCAGAAACTCTGTCCATCACCACCCCCTGTTGTTTAATCATTTTGTCCACCATAAGCGTGGAAGGGTATACTCAGACGTGAGTACCTTGCTCATTGCACCATCAGGATTCAAGCAAGCCGGGCCGAAGAAGGCTGTAATGCCAGAAACCGGT
Organism: Lissotriton vulgaris; assembly: GCF_964263255.1. NCBI lineage: Eukaryota > Metazoa > Chordata > Amphibia > Caudata > Salamandridae > Lissotriton > Lissotriton vulgaris. The sequence continues at coordinate 937,088,659 of NC_141698.1, read as the reverse complement.
CCCCGGAAGCTTGTTTCCTTCCCAGTGAAAGAATTGGCTTGGTAGTTTGGTCTGCCCTGTTCCCATGATGCACTGGGCCAGGGACAGACTAATTTGCATATAGCCAGGTTCTGAGCTGGGATGGTGCAGTGAGCTAAAAAACAGTGTTGGATCAAGCCCTGATCTCTTGACTGGGTGAGAGTATTCTGCTTAATTCAGAAACTCTGTCCATCACCACCCCCTGTTGTTTAATTATTTTGTCCACCATAAGCGTGGAAGGGTATACTCAGACGTGAGTCCCTTGCTCATTGCACCATCAGGATTCAAGCAAGCCGGGCCGAAGAAGGCTGTAATGCCAGAAACCGGTCCCCGGAAGCTTGTTTCCTTGCCAGTGATGTGGAATTTTAGTTTACGAGCTGAACATCATCTGCGCCAGCTTTTTACCCACGTACAACGTGCACGACAGCCATTTTAGGTATCATGGTCTCCCTGTCCACGATCGATCGCCAGCGCGCTCCTCTGACCCTGCAAGCATCCTCCGCGCACCCTGGCTCCCCCTCCCTCCCTCACATGAGCATGACCCTTCTCCTCCTGCATGACCCTGTCCTTGGGAGTCACGCCCGCGCCTGACCAGCACCTCCTCTCCTTCCATGAATACCCCTCTGCTGATAAACCATCCCTCCGCGTTTGATTGTCCACGCGGCATGAATACCACTCCTTTGATGACCCCTTCCCCCGAGTCCGACTGTCCACACAGGTCCGAGGCCATCGCCTAAGCCGGGAGATACCATTTACTGCCCCTTATTGTATGGAGTCGCTCCTCTTCAAAGGACCCACTATTGATCATGGCCTCCCCACCCCATGGGATACGATCAGGCGCACACATCCTAAGAATCGGCGGAACACTCAGCCGCGTGATAGCCCCCTCCTGTTATCAGTAGGGTGAGGACCTCTATTGTGGATGTATGTGGGGGTGGGTTTGACACGAGGATTATGGGGACGTCATTTCATAAGTTTAAAGAGTCTTTTATGCAATAAAGAATGCACACATGTCATAAACCAGGGTATAAGAGGCCAGGCCTCAGAGAGGCTGTTAGAGCACCTCGAGACGATACCTTGTCTGATCTGATGTGTTCTGCTCCGTCGGAATAAAACTTCTGTTTCCTGCCTTCTGGTCTCCGGCGCCTGCCTCATTGCTTGGTAAATTGAATGGTACAAAGGCGGTTAGCGCCGGGCAAATCTTGAAAAAGGTCATAGCCCTACCCTTTTTCTACAATTGGCGCCCAACTGGGGCCCATCAGCGACACGTGGATCCAGTGGGAGAGGTCCCGACGACAGAGTGAACGACTGCAACGATCGGGAGAGCTCGTGTCCGATAGACCCTCGTCTGACAGCCGATCATCCGACCTTCACTAGTTCCGAACAGACCTCTCTCGAGTGATCTACGGTCCTGACTGGGAACCATCAGGAGTGCCACGAACATCACGAAGAATAGAGGACGATCGGGCGCTGGATTCGGAAGACAGGAAACCGTCCATGCGGTCCGGGTAAGGTCGTGTAAACACGACAAATTGAGAAATGATTGTTTAATTTGGATAATACTAGTATTACTTTTTATTGATCCCTCTGGAGATTCACCGTCTGCAAACGGAGAAACAACAGGCTCTCTCTTTGCAAGCAGTGAAGGATAGGTAACGCAGACTTTTGTCCCCATTGTAATCCGTCGTGCCTATCTTCCTCCCCCACTGTTTTGTTGTCTGGAGATTCTCTGTCTGCAAACAGGGAAGAACAAGGTCTCTCTTTGCAGGTAGAGAAAGAGTGGGTAACGCAAACCTTTAACACGTCGTACCCACTTATTCTCCCCACTGATTGTTTGATTGACCGAACATTGATTGTTCGATATTGGTTCTTTTGAGGTATTCACCGCCTGCAAACAACGGAGAATAGAAATATTCTGTCTAGTCTTTGCCCGCCGTGATAAGATAGGTAGTGCAGACCTTTGTCCCCGTTGTAACCCGTCATGCCTATCTTCTCCCCACTGATTGGTAGCCTGTTCAGCCCGGACCGCTTATTAGAGATGAACCATCCAGCTCCACTGGAAGGCACCCCTAATAAGGACATGTTCACCAAGCATGGACTAGTCGCTATTGCCTATACTAGGTTATGGCATAAATACACAAAAACGGACCTCAAAAGTCAGTGGCCACTGATAGGTTCCTTTGATGATCATAAAATAAAAACATTAGAAATAGCGCTCCAGAAAAATAAGACTACGCCCACTATGCTCGATAGTATCGGCATGTGGCGCAAAGAAACGGAACAACGAAGAAAAAGAGAAGAAGCAAAAATAGGGAAAGAATTACGAAAGGCAGCCCACCTAGCCGCTAAGCAACTAGAAGAAGAAATAAAAGAAAGAAAGGAAGCTACACAAAACCAAGAATCAGGATCGACAGGTCAATGTCCCGTTAGGACCCCCTCTGCGCTCTACCCTGAATTGCCCTCCAAACAACGGGCGAACGATGAGTTACTGCTAGGTCCCCCAATCATCTGCATGCCCCCTCCATATGCCCCCTGCCAACAACACCTGCAGGCCCTGAGTGCGAACGAGAACGACCTTAGCGCTAGTGCACCAGCCCTCACGGCCTCCGCACCAGCCACATTAGCAGCACCACCTGATGACCTCGAGACTAGCAAGCACCCACCAGCCAGACCAAATAGGTTGAGCAAAGATGAGCGGGATGGGATTGACAAAATAGCAAAGACACTAGTAGAACGAAGGGAGAGCGAAGAATACACAATGAACATGTATAACTCGCATGCCGACAGCCACAGACGGCATTTCATCTTGCGATTCAGCTACTACCACACCCTGAACGCATATGAGGATAGGTATCAAAGTAAGGGCCCCGCTAAACTGACAACGCTGTATAGGAAGGTTGATGTTGGAGATGGGACTGAATGTGAGGCAACGGAGCTCTTCATGCAGATGCTTGAGGTCTTCCGCCACCTCACGGAACAAAAACCAGAAACCAAGGTTACAGTCCCTGAAACAACCTCAGTAGAAGTAGCAAACACTATGATGCCCCTCAGAGAAGCGGCCCCTTACTGGATTCCGCCACATGGTCTGGGAACAAACGATGATATTAATCACGCAGATGCAAAAGGGAGGGTTGTGTACAATTGGGTTTACCAACCATGGGACCGACAAGATATCCTAACTTTTAGACAAACTCTGCCCGATTTAAGAAAGAACCCGACAGCATTCTATACCGAATTGGGCACAGCCTTGGGTTCGACGATAATGACTTTAGCAGACATTGACTTGTTTTTCGGGTTATGCCTGCCAGCTGACGTGTGGAAGCAAATCCGGAAGGCTGACCACACAGATCTGTTTGGACATACCTGGAACCAACTCAGTGAACTAGATAGACAGCGAGAGCCTGGAAAAAAACCAGTAAAGGACATATTAGTACTCCCAGACAAATTAATTCAGAAGTTAAAGACACTGATCCCAGAGAAAAAAGTAGATTGGTCGATAGTCACGGCCTGTCGTCAGAAACCCCAGGAAGATGTATCGGAATACTTCTCCCGATTTGAGACAGTGCTCTCCGACTACAGTGGCCAAGACATGACCACCGCAACCGGACAACACCTGTTTGTGCAGAATTATGTGAAGGGGCTATCACAAGAGGTCTCCCAAAAACTGCAGACGAGTGAGAGTAGTTGGGGGGCCTCCAAACCCGCAGCTATCCTTCAGATGGCTCAGTATTACGAGCACCAGAAGAATGAGAATGATAGGGTGTCCGAGAAAAAGAAGAAAGATTTGAAAGAAAGGGTGATGATAGCCCAGATACAAGGTATAGCGGTCGGACGGGAACCCCAAAGGGGGAACTACCAATCGACCAACCCTAGAAATCCACCTCCTAAAGATCACACCCCAACACCCCACACTGGACGTAGAGACATTAGCGATGACCAATGTGCCTTCTGCAAAGGATTCGGCCATTGGAAATCCCAGTGTCCGGTTCTGCTAGAGATGAACTGAAATAGGGACCCCAAGGATGTAGCGGGTGGACCGAGAAATAGGGGACAAGGGCGAGGGCACACAAACGACACCAACAATGACAGATCAGGGAGATCGAACACATTTGACCGCCCCCGACAGAACCAGTATCAACTATCCGACGGTGAGAATGCCCCCGATTTTGCATAGGACTGCCAGGGGCAAGGGAGGGATCCAGTCGAGATCTGTGTTGACCAGCAAGGTCCTTATGTCACTGCTAAGGTCCTGGGTACAGAGTCTCCATTTTTGGTAGACACTGGGGCGACACGTAGTGTGTTATCGAAACGACTGATTCCAAGGGCACCCTTGTCTGGCTCACACATTACATCGATAGGTTTCGATGGGACGCCCTCCACTAACCCCCTGTCCGTGCCTGTCACCTTTGACCTAGAAAGCAACACCACTGACACAACATTTCTGCTCTCCTCCAACTCCCCTGACGCCATTATGGGCATTGACTTACTGAAGCATTTTCGAGCTACCATTAGGTGTTCCCCGGATGGAGTCCGAGTCATCCTGTACGACAACCCAGACATACCCAAATCTTGCCCTGCACGACACATGTGCTCCATAACTGATGCTGACCTGTCCTTGCTTGATACCCTGCCCCCTGCTCCGTACCTATGGGCCAAAAATGACTCTGATGTGGGACGAATGATGATTGATCCTATTCATATAACTGTGAGACAGGACGCTATGCTCCCGAAACTCCCGCAGTATCGGATATCGCCCGAGGGTGAGAAGGCACTGGTAGCGATCATTCAGTCTCTGGTAGATGCAGGAGTGGTCGAAGAAGTGGTTAGCAATGTCTGCAACAGCCCTATCCTACCCATTGTCAAGAAGCAAGGCGAGGGAGATGAGAAAGCGTACCGCTTCATCATCGACCTGCGAGAGATCAACAAAGTGGTTGTACCCCAATACCCCGTAGTCTCAGATATCACCACCATTCTGACCCTCATCCCGTCCACTGCCACCACCTTCACTGTTATCGACCTCAAGAATGCGTTTTTCTCTATCCCCATCTATCCAGACAGCCGTTATCTCTTCGGCTTCACCCTGAAATCCCGCTTGTACCGATTTTGTAGAGCTCCCCAGGGGTACACTGAAAGTCCCAGCATTTACAGCCAGGCCCTCAAAAGACAGCTGGACGCCGTCCAGCTACCGGATGGAGCGGTGTTGATCCAATATGTCGATGATATCCTTTTGGCGGCCGACACCACCCCACTTGCAATCACAGCCACTGTTCAACTCCTACACTTTCTTGCAGAAAATGGCCACAAAGTTTCCAAAAAGAAATTACAGTTCTGCCAGCCACAAGTGACATACCTAGGCCATCTCCTGTCCAAAGAAGGGAGGAAACTCACACCCGACCGAATCCAAACCATCCTAGACACCCCCGTCCCAAAAACACAAAAGCAAGTCCGCTCTTTGGTTGGCCTAACCTCTTTTTGCAGACAATGGTTACCCAATTTCAGCCTCATTGTAAAACCCCTACTTGCCCTGTTGGCCAAAGATGCCCCTTCCCGCTCCCTTGGACCCCTGAGTGTCAAGCATCCTTTAAGGAATTACGAGATTCCCTCTGTTCAGCGCCCGTCCTGGGAACCCCGGATTACTCCAAACCCTTCTCCCTCTTCACCCACGAAAGGGAGGGGTGTGCATTGTCTGTCCTGACTCAGTCTATAGGTCCAAAGCAGCGCCCTTGTGCCTACTTCTCCGCCACTCTTGATCCTGTAGCCAGAGCTTTGCCTGCCTGCCTTCGAGCAGTAGCTGCCACTGCTGTCTCTATCCGTCAGAGCGAAGGAATTGTACTTTCAAACTCTCTCACCGTGTTGGTACCCCATGCTGTCGACACCCTTCTGAACCAAACCAAGACTCAACATTTAACTAGCGCACGACTGACTGGGTACGAATTGACGCTACTTGCACCCCACATCACACTAAAGAGATGCACAACTTTAAATCCTGCCACATTGTTGCCCCTGCCTGAAAATGACCCAGACGTGCCTCCCATACACGACTGTGTGACCCTCACGGACGAACAAACTAGGAGTAGAGTTGACCTCCGAGACACTGCTTTCACAGACCCCGATGGAGAGCTATGGGTAGACGGCTCATGCATCAAACTCCCAGATGGCACCACTTCAGCTGCCTATGCAGTAACGACAGCCCGAACAGTAGTTGAGACAGCCCGCATCACACAACAATCTGCCCAGGCAGCAGAGCTGATAGCCCTCACACGAGCATGCATCATAGCCACAGGAACCACTGCGAACGTATATACAGACAGCCAGTATGCCTTCGGGGTGGTTCACCATTTTGGGCTCCTGTGGAGGGAAAGGGGATTCCTGACGTCCCACGGCACCCCCATCCTTCACGGAGATCTGGTGTCTGCCCTGATTGAAGCGGTTCTCCTCCCCAAACGACTAGCAGTGATCAAATGCCAGGCACACAAGAAGGTGACAGACTTAGTCGGACAAGGGAATGCACTGGCCGACATCACTGCACGAACCACAGCTGAGAATAGGACGGTGACACGCATGTATGTGACCAGGTCACAAGCAGAAAAATGGACTGACGCAAGGGAAATGATCAGAGACATCCAGTCGGCCAGCACCCCTCACGAACTGACTAAGTGGGCAGGGGTGGGTTTGAAGGATGATGAGGGCTGCTGGCGAACAAAGGATGCAAACAAATGGTTGCTGCCTGACTCATACCTGATCCCCATACTGACGATGGCTCATTCCCCTGCACACATAGGATCTGCACCCATGATCGAACTCATTTCCAAAGTCTGGCACAACGACAAAATCCCCGACTCAGCCAGACGCCTAGTCCAGCAGTGCCTTATCTGTCTGCAACACAACCCCGGGAAAGGAACTGTGGTACCCCGGGGAGGGTTTGGGACCCCCAATCACCCCTTTGAGGTCCTCCAGATGGATTACATCCAGCTGGAGAGATGTCAGGGCTTGAAGTATGTACTAGTCATTGTATGTGCCTTCAGCAAATGGGTAGAGGCCTATCCAACCCGTGACAACACTGCCATGACTACTGCCAAAGTACTACTGAAAGAATTCTTTCCTCGCTATGGCCTTTGTCGAATTTTGTGGAGCGACAATGGCCCCCACTTCATAGCTGAGGTTATCCAACTAATCCTAAAAGGGTTGGGGGTGAAACAGAGATTTCATGCGGTCTTCCACCCCCAATCCGCCGGCCTGGTGGAGCGCCATAATGCCACACTGAAGTTGAAATTGTCAAAAATAGTGGCCACCACCGGACTTAAATGGCCGGATGCCCTCCCACTGGCTTTGCTATCGATGCGCTCCACTCCCACCAAACACCATTTGACTCCCTACGAGGTTGTATTCGGGCGACCGATGAACCTCTGGACTGCCCCCAAACCGACCTCCATTCATGACGTCCCGGACGTCCTACTGTCTGATTATTTGTGCAAGTTAACTAAAACGTTGTCTGTCATTCATCAACAGGTGCAGCAGGCCATCCCCGATGCTTCCAGGGGCCCAGGCCACGACATCCAACCGGGGGACTTCGTTCTAATCCGAAACTTCCAACGGACCAAGAGCCTGGAACCCCGGTGGACGGGCCCCTGGCAAGTGCTGATCACCACACGGACGGCGCTTCGAGTGGAGGGGAAGAGGCACTGGCTGCACGCACACCACTGCCGGAAGGTCTCCGCGATCCTGGCCACGACAGAGAACGTCAACACCCAAGAAGAGCTCCTGAACAAAGATCGACCAACATTGAACTGTTATCCCGATACTGAGGCACTTGAACTTGCAAAATTCTCTGATCCCACTGTGCCAACTAGAGAAGGGTATTTCCTGCGTCGAAAGGAGGGAGCTTCGGCTAAGTAGGCCACGGACTAAGTTGAATCTCAGAACGGTGACCTAAACACAACCAAGGGTCACCGGGAGAGAAGCTAAACGAAGTCTGTGGTTCTGCCCACCACCGAGCACCTTGAAGATGATGGAAGCGCCAGATAAGAAGATGATGGAAGCGCCAGTTGAGAAGATGATGGAAGCAACCGGAAATACCCACTACAGGAACCCAAAGGCTGACAACCTGCACAAATCAAAGACAATCGCCTTCTTCATTGTCTTCCTCTTTTGCCTCCTCCTCATGACCTCCTTCTGGATCCTGAAGGAAAGCACACCGGCTCATCAGGCATTGCTGCCCACTGCACAACCAACCCCCATGAAAGAGCACCACCTGATCTCCCTGTCACCTCAGCTCCGAGAAAGACGCAGGGAGTTCTGGAACAATTCCTTCGTGCAACTGTTGCACCAACACAACCTTGCTGCAAATGCCACGAACTGCTGGATCTGCGGGTTGCTCCCGCATGCCACTGGACACTCCATCCCCTTCATCCCTTCTCCTTTCTCAGTTCACGGCTCCTGCCTCGCCTGGTTGATCCTCATGCAAGAGAGCCACAAGGATAACGCCACTTCCGGTCAGACAGTGTCGCACTTCTACTCTGGGTTTTGGCTGAACAAAACCGGAAATACCTCTGCTCCCCTGTGTCCTGCGCTCATGGGCGCCACCTTCCTTAAAGACATTCCAGCCAAAGAACGTGTCGAAGTACAGGTGCTCCACAATCCAGCTAGATCCACCTTCTCTCATCTGCGAAAACAAACTACCGCCACTCTGACTGTGGCTCTGTCTGTTATCAATGTCACAGGTCTTGTGTGTCTCGAAGGCCAGGGAACACAGCTGGTGGGTCACAGTTCCTGCTGAATCATCAGAACATTGGACTCAGTTGATCCCCCTTCCTTTGTTGCTTCTCCAAATATGTACTTTGTGTGTGGCACCAAAGCTTACACCTGGCTCCCGAAAGGTTGGAAGGGTATCTGCTACATTGCCTTCGTTCTCCCCCCCACGTATGTAGCCCCTGCTAACCATCACCGGCAGAAGCGTGCAGATGACATTGGACAAGCCGACTCCACTGGAGCACAGTTCCTGGATGCAGCAAAGGGACTCGTTCCCCTGTGGGGCCCAATGGCAAACAGCCGCGCTATCCGACACCTGACCCAGGCAATAGAAACAACGATCAACATCACGGCTGGCATCCTCGCTAACAACACGGCTGAGCTTCAGGCGGTCCGCCTTGTGGCCCTTCAAAACGGCCTTGTTCTAGATGTGGTTCTGGCCGATCGAGGAGGAGCGTGCCGCATCATCGGATCTAGCTGCTGCACCTAAGTGCCAGATAACTCGCCTTCAGTCTACAAAGCAATTGAACACCTCCACAGACTTTCCTCAGAGGTTCACCAAGAACAAGGAGGATGGTCGCTTGGGAGCTGGTTTTGGGACACTTTGAAGGACTGGGGTTGGAGGTTGTTTTCCTTCGTACTGATACCTGTTGTGATATTATGTGGGTGTTGTTTAGGTATCCAATGTCTGCCATCTTTATTCAGCCTCGTTTCTAACTGCATGTGCCCAAAGACTTTGGACTTCCGAAATGAGCACATGAGTCCCCTCTATGAAGTAGAAATACGTGGCCTTATGGGGATAAATCCGAACTGACAAGTTGGCGAGACATGTTGAAAGGGAGGACTGTGGAATTTTAGTTTACGAGCTGAACATCATCTGCGCCAGCTTGTCACCCACGTACAACGTGCACGACAGCCATTTTAGGTATCATGGTCTCCCTGTCCACGATCGATCGCCAGCGCGCTCCTCTGACCCTGCAAGCATCCTCCGCGCACCCTGGCTCCCCCTCCCCCCTCACATGAGCATGACCCTTCTCCTCCTGCATGACCCTGTCCTTGGGAGTCACGCCCGCGCCTGAACAGCACCTCCTCTCCTTCCATGAATACCCCTCTGTTGATAAACCATCCCTCCGCGTTTGATTGTCCACGCGGCATGAATACCACTCCTTTGATGACCCCTTCCCCCGAGTCCGACTGTCCACACAGGTCCGAGGCCATCGCCTAAGCCGGGAGATACCATTTACTGCCCCTTATTGTATGGAGCGCTGAGAAGAAGGGGTCCCAGTAAAAAGGACGTATGAATAGAGAGAATTTAAGACAAAGTAAATAGAAATAAATGCATCTATAATGTTTTATTCACATTATAGGGAAAAGTTGTCAAAACCAAATGTACAATACAAAATTGTGTTTGTGCCCCTGGGGGGAAAGGGGGACGTGCAGTCGTGAGGGTAGTGTGGAGGGGGAATTAGTGACAATAAAAACACGTATTATTCAGACATTATCATAGGTTCAATGTCAATTAGACAGCATATAGATATTGAATCAGCTTGAAATTTCAGAGTACACATGCCCCAAAGTCCATACTGTACAAAATTTGGGGTAGGAGGAGGCTGTGTAGGAGCTGAGAAAGTCGACGTTTCGACCCAAGGGAGGCAGGAAACATTAAAATCCTTGCAGGTGGGTCTTCATCAGGACGGGAAGAGGGTGGCGGGGCAGGCAACCTAAATTTGAGTAAATTGAGGATCAGTAAATTATTTACAAAACTGGGTACTTGTTAAGTTACAAAAGGGTATACTTGTTTAGCCAGACTAACCTGTTTCAATCAGTGTTGCTGGGTTAAATTAATTTGCTGGGGTCGATATAAGCATTCAATCCTAAGTAAGGAAATTTAAAAATGCCCATTAACATTAGAAAAAAGGGCGTGCTCATGTCAAGAGCTAGAGAGGAGAGAATATCTCAGAACTTACTTGGAAAAGTAAAATACATATCCCACAGGGGTAATGAGGAACAAAGCGATCCGGGTGCTGGGCTGGGGACCACTCCAAATATCTGAATAAAGGAGGACATACTTCAGATTGGAAAGGGGGCCGTTATAAGAATCACTCAAAGTCAAATATACACGATGGTGGTGATCGGTAAGGCTTACCGATTTAAGGAAAGTCAGTCTTGTGTCCCCGTTGAAGGAAAGGATTAGTCAGAATCCGTCACCTAATAAACAGGAAACACGGGGAGAGCGTCAATTTTGGACTCATGACGAGGCAGGCAACCATAGATCAGGAATAATATCAGGAGCTGTGTGGGAGGAATGGCTTACCGGTATCTGGCGGTTTAATCAGAGCGCAGCGTCTACCTCGGCTGTCTCGAGGAGAACGCCAAACTTCCTGGTGCCTCGGTTGTCATGGCACCAGGGGGGTCACGTGATAATGGATAGCATAGAAAGACTAAAGAGTCGGTGGTAGTCATAGTAACCCGTTGAGGGGTGAGATTGCATCGGTATTTATAAAACCGAAATCGATTTGACATGAGCAGTGAGTTATACCCGGATTAAATATATCAAGGTCCAGAGTTAGTGTTATGGGCACATATGGGATATGGATAGTCAGGGACAATGTCAAGAAGACTAACCGTGTTGGAAAGGTACTGTCCTCACCACTTGAGGAAAGACTAAATAGTCAACTAGAGCAGGTGTACATTGCGCGTGGTCACACTACTGTAACACGGGATTTGAGATATTAAAAATAATGCTAGAATCATCAGGGGAATTTACAGTGAGACATATTTGTGAAATCAAAATATGGTGGCCCATGGATATTAGTGCGCTAAGATGTGGTCATGAGCATTAGTACTGCGAACCTATCACACGATGGTTAAGGCAGTATCGACAGTGCAGAAAATAGTCAGACTGTAGGAGTGATTGCCAGACAACAATTATGGTTCATTTACAGTTACAAAACAATGTAGCCAACCAAAAGGGGCTATATTTGGTCTCCATAGACGCCCGATTGTCTCGGGTTGTGGCTCTATATTAGAACCATTTGGACGATATATTGACTTTTTCCTAAAACCTCTGGCAGAATCCACACAAACATATTTGAGGGATACTCTACAAACCATCAATCTGGTTGAGAACCTACCATTTGATCCATTGACACAACTGCTGGCAACCTGCGACGTGGTATCCCTCTATACCTGCATTCCGCAGGAAGAGGCATTAGCAGTCACCACTAGGTACTTAGACACAAGACCGACACCCATGCGGGTTCCAACTGAATTTATTATAGCTCTTCTCCGCATTGCCATGACAATTTTTTTTTTCACATTTAAGAACGAATTCTTCTTACAAACTAAAGGGGTGGCAATGGGGGCTCCTTTTGCCCCGGATGTAGCCATTTTGTATATGGCAGCCTTTGAGGACAACAATGTATTGAATACTCGGAATCCTTTTCAACAACATCTAAATATATGGGTCCGGTATATAGATGATATCCTTATAATCTGGAATGGCGATGTGACCACGTTCACTGAATTTCATAATTGGCTCAACCAGCAATCTCCTCATCTACAATTTACTATCCAATCTGATCACAACAACATTGACTTCCTTGATATTACCATCTACCACCACGAAGGTCACCTACTAACTACCCTCTATAGAAAACCCTCCGAAAGGAACTCCTTACTTCAATATAGTAGCCACCACCCTCGGGCACTGAGAGACAACTTGCCCTTTGGGCAGTTCTTGCGAATTCGCAGGAATTGCTCCACGAAGGAGCATTATTTTGAACAATCAGAAGATCTATCAGACCGCCTGAAAACGCGGGGGTATCCCAAAAGATTGATCACTAAGGCCCGAAAGAGAGCCTGGTTCTACCCGCGTGAAGAACTCCTGAGAGTGAAGGATTTCACCATCAACTCATTGGACCGCATTGTATGCGTCACCACCTTCTCCACGAAGAGTAATCAAATCAAGAAAATTGTAAACAACCATTGGCAACTGATTGCAGACGACATTGAACATCCTGAAAAACCTCTCCATGCTTTCAAGAAATCGAGAAGTGTCAGAGACTATGTTGTACGTTCGCTCCTTCCCACCAAGGAGGAACCTACTATAAGGACACTGTGGAAAATCAGGGGTCCCTACCTCATCAGAAGGGCGGAATCGACAGGGGTCTCCCACCCCCACGCCGGCACAAACAGCATCCCTGGGTCATTGGACTTCCTCTCTTCACCCACAGGATCCGCAAACCATTGCCGACCCGGAACCCGGCAAACCGGAAACCGGAAGTGAAGTCCCGACCGGTGACCCGGAACCCGAACCATCCGGAAGCGGAAGTGCGGCAACTACGCTCCACCAGGAACATAGAAAAGACGGGAAAGCAGTCAAGACCTCGTTCAGCCCAGCGGACTCGTGGCAGGAGAAAGCGAACGGAGCGGAAACCCCGACGGAGAGTGGACGAGGAGAGGAGATCGTAGAGAAGGCGGAAAGCGGAGAGCAGGAGGAGGAAGAAGACCTGTGGTCGGAGGACTGGTGGCGACCTCCGGAGGTGGCTGGAGAGCGGCCGCAACTCGGATGAGAGTTGCGGCGGGGCACGTGAGTACTTTCTATCCTTTCTCCGTGTCCCTGTGTAAATATAGTGTAAATACCTATAGAGCCTGTACATAGAGCGTCACGAGCACCCTGCACTGTCCATATAGATAAACGAAGTATCACGAGCACCTTGTATATACATCACCCTCCTTGCACTGACCCGGGCACCCCAACCACCATACCCCTCCCGCTTGCAATTGACCCTATCCCTCTACCCTTCCCACCTCCCCTCCCACACGTATCCTTCCTGGCCAACGCACTCCCGGTGAAGGTGACAGTACTCGATAGTCCTCATCGGACTGGACTAACCCCAAACTGTTCTCTCTCTTACATATCTCTGAGGAGACCCATCACCCGACCGTCATCTGATGACCACAACCTACAGAGTACCCAGGACAAAGACATCAACCCTACAACAGAACCCTTCCGTCACGACGTTCTCTCCGGACTTCCTCCCTTATACCTCTGTGGAATACTACTGTGTGTCTTACCTCTGAATAAAACCCGAAACCATAGCTCATTATATCCGGCCTCCCAGCCTGTTATTCCGGTCCGCCCAACCCACAACTCCACAGGTGGTGTCAGAAGTGGGATATACCGGAAGCATGGAGGCCGCGGTTAAACAGCTAGCAGAGAGCCAGGAGGTGCTTGGAAAAATGATGGAGAGGTTCCTCAAGACCGCCGAGGATGACCGTGGCCAACTCCACGATGTCCTTAAAGGACAGGGAACAGCTCAGGACCAAGCCCTCGAGAAACTGACCACCGTCATGGGACAACAACGGCCCACCACCTCCTTACCCTCAGTGGTCCTCCAAAAATATGTGTCGGGTGAAGACCCCGACTATTTTTTTACCAATTTTGAGCGCTTGGCGCAGGCTGCTGCATGGCCTGCCGATCGCTGGAGCCACTATCTTGGTCCACTGTTAACAGGTGAACTACAGGCCGCCTATCAGCAGGCCAATATCCAGGGAGTGACCCCCTACCAAGACGTCAAAACCTGCATACTTGAGAGACTGGGTATCGACGACGAAACGTACAGGGTTCGTTTGCGTCAGGCCAGAGAGGGCCCCCAAGAAACACCGCGGGCTCTCTCATTTCGGATTCAGGATTTGGCAAACCGATGGCTAAAACCGGCCACCGCCACGAAGGAAGAGATCCTTTCCAAGATATATTTGGAACAATACCTGGCCTCTCTTCATCCAGCCACCCAGAAATGGGTGAGACAACACGCCCGCCTGACCTTGGACAGCGCGGTGGAGATAGCCAGTGCCTACAGTAGAGCCCAGGAGTCCCAACGGGTCAAAGAAGAACCACATCCACGCGTTCCTCATGGCAACCACTCACGGCCACAAAGACCACCAAACCCGGTCAGAAGACCGGATCCCGCTCCCCTGATGCCATACCCAATCCTGCCTCGACCTCCCCCACCCGGGCCACAGTGCTATCACTGTGGAGGATACGGGCACATAGCCCGGGTGTGTCCTCAAAAGGAGGAACCTATGGACATAGGGATGGCACGGAACTATGTGTGCCTCACTAACGAAGTCACCCCACCACCTTTTCGCTGTCCCGTGCGAATAGACGGACACCGTATGATGGCCTTGGCGGACACGGGGTGTAGACATAGCGTCCTCAGACCCCAGGAACTACCCCATCCTGTCGGACCCCTTACTGGGACTGTCGCTATAAAATGTGTTCACGGTGACACCAAGAGCTATCCAACGGCCCAAGTAAGGGTACAACAAAACACAGACATGGGGAGAATGTTAACAGTCGGGCTGGTTCCTACCCTCCCTGAACAAGCCATACTAGGCAGCGATTATAGCGGTCTTCCCCACCTCCTGAAAGACACTACAGACTCCCTAAGGAAATGGTGGGCGGAGGCCCCGTTTCCACATGGATCTCCGACCACGGACTCTCCCTCAAAACCCGGAAAAACTAAAAACCAAAAGAAAAGAGAAAAGAGAACATTTACAGGTGCATTCCCTGCTCATGTCGAAGATCATCCTTGGGAAACGGACCGCGAGTTCCGAGCTGCCCAGCAAGAGGATCCCGTATTACAGGAAGCTTGGAATCGTGCCCTGGACGATGAGGACCCACTGCACGTAGGTCCTTACTTCTTTCGCAAACATGGACTCCTCTATAGGAAAGGGGGGCCCCAGGACCCCACACAGTTAGTTATCCCCGGAGTGTTTCGGGAAAAAGTCCTATACCTGGCCCACAGTCATTTGCTGGGAGGACATTTCAGTGACCTAAAAACCGGCCAAACTATCCTTGAGAAGTTCTACTGGCCGGGTGTCCATGGACAAATAAAACAATACTGTAGGGAGTGTCCGGTCTGCCAGAGAAACAGCCGGTATCGACCCCCCCGTGTGCCTCTCCAACCCCTTCCTCTTATTGATGTCCCTTTTTCCCGAGTGGGTATGGACCTGATAGGACCCCTGTTACCCTCCAGGACGGGTTGTAGGTACGCCCTGGTGTTAGTAGATTACGCCACCAGGTTCCCGGAGGCCATCCCTTTGAAGCAGCCCACTACACAAAATATCGCTAAAGCCCTTATCTCCATTTTCAGTAGGGTAGGATTCCCTCGTGAGATCTTAACAGATCAGGGTACGCCTTTCGTGTCCTCCCTCATGCGTCAAGTATGCGCCAATTTGGGTATCAAACAGATAAGGACTTCGGCCTATCACCCCCAGACAGACGGGTTGGTGGAGAGATATAATGCCACCCTAAAGGCCACCCTGAAGAAGCTCCTGGGCCTGGAAAGTAAAAGGTGGGAGGAGATGCTTCCCCTAGCCCTCTTCGCCATTCGGTGCAAAGTGCAAAGTAGCACCGGGTATTCCCCATATGAGTTGTTATATGGACGTGACCCGAGGACCCTGTTAGACATGGCTCGCGAGGCGTGGGAAGCAGAGCCAGACCGGACCCGGCCTCTCCCCGAGTATGTCGATAACCTCCGAACCCACTTGACCCAAATCAGAGAAATAGTGCGGCAGAATCTGACAGCAGCGCAGGTCACTCAAAAACAGCAGTATAATAAAGGAACTAAGGCCCGTTCTTTCAAACCAGGAGACCTGGTGTTGTTACTCCTGCCATCATCCGACCATAAACTGTTGGGACATTGGCAGGGCCCCTTCCCTATCATGAGACAAGTGACTCCCGTCACCTATGAACTGGAGCTGGATGCCAACCGAAGTGTCACCCAGATCTACCACGTCAACCTGTTGAAGAAGTGGGAGGGACCCCTCCCTGTCCTGACAGGCACACTCTCTCTGCCCTTTGAGGGCTGTATAGACCCTGACCTTCCTGAAACCAACAAACAGGACCTTAAGCGGGCCTTGTCCTCGGTCCAAGCAGTGTTTTCCTCCCTACCCGGACGCTCCACCATAGTGGAACATGCCATCCACACAGAAGCAGGGAAAATCGTGCGACAAAGGCCCTACCGGATCCCTGAAGCACGCCGAACTGTTATAAAAGAAGAGACCGCCCAAATGTTGGAGATGGGTATAATTGAACCGTCTAACAGTAGTTGGAATTCCCCCATCGTGTTAGTACCCAAACCTGATGGCTCCACCCGTTTCTGCATAGATTTCAGGGAGGTGAATAAAATCTCGGCTTTCGACTCCTATCCCCTGCCTCGAGTGGACGAGATGGTGGAACGGATAGGCAAGGCTAAATATATCAGTACCCTTGACTTGTGTAAAGGGTACTGGCAGATCCCTTTAAAGCCGGAAGACAAACATAAAACTGCGTTTTCAACCCCTGAGGGTTTGTTTCACTTCAAAGTAATGCCCTTCGGGCTCCATGGGGCCCCAGCGACATTTCAAAGGGCCATGAACCTGGTCTTACGACCCCATACCGACTTTGCCGGGGCATACTTAGACGACATAGTCATATAAAGTGACAGCTGGGAAAAACACCTACTCCATTTACAGGCAGTGGTACACTCCCTGGGTAGTCATGGTTTTACCATTAACCCCGCCAAGACGACCTTGGCGGCCCAAAGTGTGAAGTATCTGGGGTATCTCTTAGGGGAGGGGGTCATTCGTCCCCAAAACAATAAAATACAAGCCATACACTCCATACCCTTCCCTCACACAAAGAGAGAACTCCGTGCCTTTCTCGGATTACTAGGGTATTACAGAAGGTTCATTCCCCGGTTCTCCCAGATAGCCGCTCCCTTGACAGATCTTTTGAAAAAGTCCGCTAGAACCGAAGAGAAGTTGCAACAACCCACTCCTGTCCTACTGCAGGCCTTCAATCACCTCAAGCAATCCCTGTTGTCAGAACCCGTGTTGATCAGTCCGGACTATTCCCGACCTTTTATCCTGCAGACGGATGCCTCCGATCAGGGTTTGGGGGCGGTCCTGTCCCAGAAAGACGAACAAGGGGTAGAAAAACCGGTTCTGTATATCAGTCGGAAGCTCTTCCAGCGAGAGCAAAACTATGCAGTCGTAGAGAAAGAGGCTCTGGCGATTAAGTGGGCAGTGGACAGTCTCAGGTATTATTTAGAGGGCCGGGAATTTGTCCTGTACACGGACCATGCACCACTTGAGTGGATGGCCCGCAATCGGGGCCACAACGACAGGGTCCTTAGGTGGTTCCTATCGTTACAGCCATTCCGTTTCAAAACGCTACATCGAAAGGGACTAGACCAGGGCAATGCTGATTACCTCTCACGTTATCCCGCTCCTTCCACCCCTACTAGTAAGACAGCTAGGGAAAGGGGATGTGGAAAATCAGGGGTCCCTACCTCATCAGAAGGGCGGAATCGACAGGGGTCTCCCACCCCCACGCCGGCACAAACAGCATCCCTGGGTCATTGGACTTCCTCTCTTCACCCACAGGATCCGCAAACCATTGCCGACCCGGAACCCGGCAAACCGGAAACCGGAAGTGAAGTCCCGACCGGTGACCCGGAACCCGAACCATCCGGAAGCGGAAGTGAGGCAACTACGCTCCACCAGGAACATAGAAAAGACGGGAAAGCAGTCAAGACCTCGTTCAGCCCAGCGGACTCGTGGCAGGAGAAAGCGAACGGAGCGGAAACCCCGACGGAGAGTGGACGAGGAGAGGAGATCGTAGAGAAGGCGGAAAGCGGAGAGCAGGAGGAGGAAGAAGACCTGTGGTCGGAGGACTGGTGGCGACCTCCGGAGGTGGCTGGAGAGCGGCCGCAACTCGGATGAGAGTTGCGGCGGGGCACGTGAGTACTTTCTATCCTTTCTCCGTGTCCCTGTGTAAATATAGTGTAAATACCTATAGAGCCTGTACATAGAGCGTCACGAGCACCCTGCACTGTCCATATAGATAAACGAAGTATCACGAGCACCTTGTATATACATCACCCTCCTTGCACTGACCCGGGCACCCCAACCACCATACCCCTCCCGCTTGCAATTGACCCTATCCCTCTACCCTTCCCACCTCCCCTCCCACACGTATCCTTCCTGGCCAACGCACTCCCGGTGAAGGTGACAGTACTCGATAGTCCTCATCGGACCGGACTAACCCCAAACTGTTCTCTCTCTTACATATCTCCGAGGAGACCCATCACCCGACCGTCATCTGATGCCCACAACCTACAGAGTACCCAGGACAAAGACATCAACCCTACAACAGAACCCTTCCGTCACGACGTTCTCTCCGGACTTCCTCCCTTATACCTCTGTGGAATACTACTGTGTGTCTTACCTCTGAATAAAACCCGAAACCATAGCTCATTATATCCGGCCTCCCAGCCTGTTATTCCGGTCCGCCCAACCCACAACTCCACAGACACTTTGGAACCTCCAACCTGCAGTAGGTCACTTCAAGTGCGGGCAGTGCAAAGCCTGCAGCAGTACGTTACAAACCAAGGAGTTCCATCATAACCAGAACAAGATCCAATTGAAATCTTTAACCAATTGCAATACATCAACAGTGATATATGCCATTACTTGTCCGTGCGACCTCATTTACATCGGTCAAACCCAACAGAAAATAAAACAGCGCATCTTACAACACATGAGCAGAATAAGGTGTGAAGTGGTAGGGGCTCCCCTTGTTGACCACTTCAGATCAGCTTCACACCCTCCGGAGAGCTTGAGATGGATTGTGATTGAGAAAGCCTCTTTGGGGCCCAGGGGAGGTGACATCACAACTATACTTAACATCAGAGAACTCAAATGGATGTTCTTTTTCAACTCTATCCAATGTGGTCTAAATGAACATGACAGCTCTTTCTCTCAGCTTGCTACCTTACCCTAATCTTCAAACCTCTAATTCGACCTGTCAAGGGTACTTATGGTAATGCACAACCATTTGCGAACTGATACTGCTTTACCATCATGTGATAGGTACGCAGTTTTGCAAATATTTATGGCTTTGAATCTTGATGCATATGGTTTATGGAGACTTGCTTTATATACCGCTATGGAGACCAAATACAGCCCCTTTTGGTTGGCTACATTGTTTTGTAACTGTAAATGAACCATAATTGTTGTTTGGCAATCACTCCTACAGTCTGACTATTTTCTGCACTGTCGATACTGCCTTAACCATCGTGTGATAGGTTCGCAGTACTAAGGCTCATGACCACATCTTAGCGCACTAATATCCATGGGCCACCATATTTTGATTTCACAAATATGTCTCACTGTAAATTCCCCTGATGATTTTAGCATTATTTTTAATATCTCAAATCCCGTGTTACAGTAGTGTGACCACGCGCAATGTACACCTGCTCTAATTGACTATTTAATCTTTCCTCAAGTGGTGAGGACAGTACCTTTCCAACACGGTTAGTCTTCTTGACATTGTCCCTGACTATCCATATCCCATATGTGCCCATAACACTAACTATGGACCTTGATATATTTAATCCGGGTATAACTCACTGCTCATGTCAAATCGATTTCGGTTTTATAAATACCGATGCAATCTCACCCCTCAACGGGTTACTATGACTACCACCGACTCTTTAGTCTTTCTATGCTATCCATTATCACGTGACCCCCCTGGTGCCATGACAACCGAGGCACCAGGAAGTTCGGCGTTCTCCTCGAGACAGCCGAGGTAGACGCTGCGCTCTGATTAAACCGCCAGATACCGGTAAGCCATTCCTCCCACACAGCTCCTGATATTATTCCTGATCTATGGTTGCCTGCCTCGTCATGAGTCCAAAATTGACGCTCTCCCCGTGTTTCCTGTTTATTAGGTGACGGATTCTGACTAATCCTTTCCTTCAACGGGGACACAAGACTGACTTTCCTTAAATCGGTAAGCCTTACCGATCACCACCATCGTGTATTTTTGACTTTGAGTGATTCTTATAACGGCCCCCTTTCCAATCTGAAGTATGTCCTCCTTTATTCAGATATTTGGAGTGGTCCCCAGCCCAGCACCCGGATCGCTTTGTTCCTCATTACCCCTGTGGGATATGTATTTTACTTTTCCAAGTAAGTTCTGAGATATTCTCTCCTCTCTAGCTCTTGACATGAGCACGCCCTTTTTTCTAATGTTAATGGGCATTTTTAAATTTCCTTACTTAGGATTGAATGCTTATATCGACCCCAGCAAATTAATTTAACCCAGCAACACTGATTGAAACAGGTTAGTCTGGCTAAACAAGTATACCCTTTTGTAACTTAACAAGTACCCAGTTTTGTAAATAATTTACTGATCCTCAATTTACTCAAATTTAGGTTGCCTGCCCCGCCACCCTCTTCCCGTCCTGATGAAGACCCACCTGCAAGGATTTTAATGTTTCCTGCCTCCCTTGGGTCGAAACGTCGACTTTCTCAGCTCCTACACAGCCTCCTCCTACCCCAAATTTTGTACAGTATGGACTTTGGGGCATGTGTACTCTGAAATTTCAAGCTGATTCAATATCTATATGCTGTCTAATTGACATTGAACCTATGATAATGTCTGAATAATACGTGTTTTTATTGTCACTAATTCCCCCTCCACACTACCCTCACGACTGCACGTCCCCCTTTCCCCCCAGGGGCACTAACACAATTTTGTATTGTACATTTGGTTTTGACAACTTTTCCCTATAATGTGAATAAAACATTATAGATGCATTTATTTCTATTTACTTTGTCTTAAATTCTCTCTATTCATACGTCCTTTTTACTGGGACCCCTTCTTCTCAACGCTAAATACCCAGGTCCCAGTGACTCCTTTGGGTTAACCCTTTTTCTGATACCTTATTGTATGGAGTCGCTCCTCTTCAAAGGACCCACTATTGATCATGGCCTCCCCACCCCATGGGATACGATCAGGCGCACACATCCTAAGAATCGGCGGAACACTCAGCCGCGTGATAGCCCCCTCCTGTTATCAGCAGGGTGAGGACCTCTATTGTGGATGTATGTGGGGGTGGGTTTGACACGAGGATTATGGGGACGTCATTTCATAAGTTTAAAGAGTCTTTTATGCAATAAAGAATGCACACATGTCATAAACCAGGGTATAAGAGGCCAGGCCTCAGAGAGGCTGTTAGAGCACCTCGAGACGATACCTTGTTGTCTGATCTGATGTGTTCTGCTCCGTCGGAATAAAACTTCTGTTTCCTGCCTTCTGGTCTCCGGCGCCTGCCTCATTGCTTGGTAAATTGAATGGTACAAAGGCGGTTAGCGCCGGGCAAATCTTGAAAAAGGTCATAGCCCTACCCTTTTTCTACAGTGAAAGAATTGGCATGGTAGTTTGGTCTGCCCTGTTCCCATGATGCACTGGGCCAGGGACAGACTAATTTGCATATAGCCAGGTTCTGAGCTGGGATGGTGCAGTGAGCTAAAAAAACGGTGTTGGATCAAGCCCTGATCTCTTGACTGGGTGAGAGTATTCTGCTTAATTCAGAAACTCTGTCCATCACCACCCCCTGTTGTTTAATTATTTTGTCCACCATAAACGTGGAAGGGTATACTCAGACGTGAGTCCCTTGCTCATTGCACCATCAGGATTCAAGCAAGCCGGGCCGAAGAAGGCTGTAATGCCAGAAACCGGTCCCCGGAAGCTTGTTTCCTTCCCAGTGAAAGAATTGGCTTGGTAGTTTGGTCTGCCCTGTTCCCATGATGCACTGGGCCAGGGACAGACTAATTTGCATATAGCCAGGTTCTGAGCTGGGATGGTGCAGTGAGCTAAAAAAAGGTGTTGGATCAAGCCCTGATCTCTTGACTGGGTGAGAGTATTCTGCTTAATTCAGAAACTCTGCCCATCACCACCCGCTGTTGTTTAATTATTTTGTCCACCATAAGCGTGGAAGGGTATACTCAGACGTGAGTCCCTTGCTCATTGCACCATCAGGATTCAAGCAAGCCGGGCCGAAGAAGGCTGTAATGCCAGAAACCGGTCCCTGGAAGCTTGTTTCCTTCCCAGTGAAAGAATTGGCTTGGTAGTTTGGTCTGCCCTGTTCCCATGATGCACTGGGCCAGGGACAGACTAATTTGCATATAGCCAGGTTCTGAGCTGGGATGGTGCAGTGAGCTAAAAAAGGGTGTTAGATCAAGCCCTGATCTCTTGACTGGGTGAGAGTATTCTGCTTAATTCAGAAACTCTGTCCATCACCACCCCCTGTTGTTTAATTATTTTGTCCACCATAAGCGTGGAAGGGTATACTCAGACGTGAGTCCCTTGCTCATTGCACCATCAGGATTCAAGCAAGCCCGGCCGAAGAAGGCTGTAATGCCAGAAACCGGTCCCCGGAAGCTTGTTTCCTTCCCAGTGAAAGAATTGGCTTGGTAGTTTGGTCTGCCCTGTTCCCATGATGCACTGGGCCAGGGACAGACTAATTTGCATATAGCCAGGTTCTGAGCTGGGATGGTGCAGTGAGCTAAAAAACGGTGTTGGATCAAACCCTGATCTCTTGACTGGGTGAGAGTATTCTGCTTAATTCAGAAACTCTGTCCATCACCACCCCCTGTTGTTTAATTATTTTGTCCACCATAAGCGTGGAAGGGTATACTCAGACGTGAGTCCCTTGCTCATTGCACCATCAGGATTCAAGTAAGCCGGGCCGAAGAAGGCTGTAATGCCAGAAATCGGTCCCCGGAAGCTTGTTTCCTTCCCAGTGAAAGAATTGGCTTGGTAGTTTGGTCTGCCCTGTTCCCATGATGCACTGGGCCAGGGACAGACTAATTTGCATATAGCAAGGTTCTGAGCTGGGATGGTGCAGTGAGCTAAAAAACGGTGTTGGATCAAGCCCTGATCTCTTGACTGGGTGAGAGTATTCTGCTTAATTCAGAAACTCTGTCCATCACCACCCCCTGTTGTTTAATTATTTTGTCCACCATAAGCGTGGAAGGGTATACTCAGACGTGAGTCCCTTGCTCATTGCACCATCAGGATTCAAGCAAGCCGGGCCGAAGAAGGCTGTAATGCCAGAAACCGGTCCCTGGAAGCTTGTTTCCTTCCCAGTGAAAGAATTGGCTTGGTAGTTTGGTCTGCCCTGTTCCCATGATGCACTGGGCCAGGGACAGACTAATTTGCATATAGCCAGGTTCTGAGCTGGGATGGTGCAGTGAGCTAAAAAACGGTGTTAGATCAAGCCCTGATCTCTTGACTGGGTGAGAGTATTCTGCTTAATTCAGAAACTCTGTCCATCACCACCCCCTGTTGTTTAATTATTTTGTCCACCATAAGCGTGGAAGGGTATACTCAGACGTGAGTCCCTTGCTCATTGCACCATCAGGATTCAAGCAAGCCGGGCCGAAGAAGGCTGTAATGCCAGAAACCGGTCCCCGGAAGCTTGTTTCCTTCCCAGTGAAAGAATTGGCTTGGTAGTTTGGTCTGCCCTGTTCCCATAATGCACTGGGCCAGGGACAGACTAATTTGCATATAGCCAGGTTCTGAGCTGGGATGGTGCAGTGAGCTAAAAAATGGTGTTGGATCAAGCCCTGATCTCTTGACTGGGTGAGAGTATTCTGCTTAATTCAGAAACTCTGTCCATCACCACCCCCTGTTGTTTAATTATTTTGTCCACCATAAGCGTGGAAGGGTATACTCAGACGTGAGTCCCTTGCTCATTGCACCATCAGGATTCAAGCAAGCCGGGCCGAAGAAGGCTGTAATGCCAGAAACCGGTCCCCGGAAGCTTGTTTCCTTCCCAGTGAAAGAATTGGCTTGGTAGTTTGGTCTGCCCTGTTCCCATGATGCACTGGGCCAGGGACAGACTAATTTGCATATAGCCAGGTTCTGAGCTGGGATGGTGCAGTGAGCTAAAAAACGGTGTTGGATCAAGCCCTGATCTCTTGACTGGGTGAGAGTATTCTGCTTAATTCAGAAACTCTGTCCATCACCACCCCCTGTTGTATAATTATTTTGTCCACCATAAGCGTGGAAGGGTATACTCAGACGTGAGTCCCTTGCTCATTGCACCATCAGGATTCAAGCAAGCCGGGCGGAAGAAGGCTGTAATGCCAGAAACCGGTCCCCGGAAGCTTGTTTCCTTCCCAGTGAAAGAATTGGCTTGGTAGTTTGGTCTGCTCTGTTCCTATGATGCACTGGGCCAGGGACAGACTAATTTGCATATAGCCAGGTTCTGAGCTGGGATGGTGCAGTGAGCTAAAAAACGGTGTTGGATCAAGCCCTGATCTCTTGACTGGGTGAGAGTATTCTGCTTAATTCAGAAACTCTGTCCATCACCACCCCCTGTTGTTTAATTACTCCTTTTCTTGGCACTCTGGTGGCAAGTCTTGTCCTCGGAATGGTCAGTCCAGACCTGTACACCTCCAACCACTCCCAGACATCTTTAGGATTATTGCACCAGTGTGTGGCTCCCTCCAGCCTTATTCAAAGTTTGGCAGTGAATATCAATGAATAGTGTAGCCCCTCAGTGCGAATGGCTCGCTTGACTTCCAGGAAGGAAGCCCGCTTCTGTTGTACCTCAGCTGTGAAATCTGGGACTATAGAAACCTTACTAATATCTGCAGCAAATGAGCCCTTGGAGTGTGCCCTCTGGAGTATAGTATCTCCGTCCTTGTAATGAAGGAGTCGTGCCACCACTGGTCAGGGAGAGTTACCCGGCGCGAGGGGGGGGGCAGTACCCAGTGGCCCCACTCCAGCATGAAGAAGGCAGACAGGTCCACTGGGGCAACCTCTGTCCAGAGTCATAGTTCAAGATTCAGGGCCCGATGTAGGTAAACGCGATTTTCCGATTTCAAAATACCGAGGCGGGCCGAATCGGTATTCTGAAATCGGAAAAAGAGATGTAGGGAAAAAAAAACGAATGAATACCGAATCGGTCGGCATCGGTAATGAGATTCGGTACGTTCCGATTCTGCTCGGTCCGAATCGGAAAGTACCGAATCGGCCAACAACGAATCGGAAATCACCGAATCGGCTACCACCGAATCGGATATTCCCGAATCGGCGAATACCGATTCGGTAAAAGCCGATTCGGTAAAATCCGAATCGGCAATCATAGATTCGTAGCCATGAAAACACACCCATGGCGAAAAAGCCCATAGGAATGCATTGATTGAACCGAATCGGCTTTTACCGAATCGGCTTTTACCGAATCGGATTTTACCGAATCGGATTTTACCGAATCGGATATTACCGAATCGGATATTACCGAATCGGTAAAAGCCGATTCGGGAATAGGCGATTCAGCCAATGAGGTGGCTCCCCCTCCCCCACCCAAACAGGGAGTGGCAACCCTGGCAAGTGCAGCTAATTAAGAAGTTTCTGGAAAGCCTGCCTGAGCCCAACACTCACAGTTAGCAGCAGTGGGAGAAGGAGGTTGCCAACTGAACTGGAAAACATGGCAGAGCAGTCTGAAAGCCAGAAGTCCTCACAGAAGAGGAAGCCCAAGTTCACCACCACCGAACTTCAGGTGCTGGTGGAGGAGGTGGTGAGGGTGCACCGCCAGCTGTTTGGCAAGCTGTCCCTCAACGTGCCAGACAGCACCAAGAGGAGAATCTGGGCCGACATCGCCCAGAAGGTGAATGCTGCGGGTGTCACCCCCAGGTCCATAGAGGAATTGAAAAAGAGGTTTTATGACATCCGCAGCCTCACGAAGAGGAAGCTGGCTGACATACAAAGGCAGGCTGGACTCACTGGAGGAGGCAACAACCCGGCGCCACCCCTCACCGAGCTGGAGGAACTGGTCTCCAGCACCATTGAGAGGGAGAGTGTCGTTGGAATCGGGACCCTGGACAGCTCTGCGAGAGCTACAGCTACAGGTAAGAAGCATGCGCATCATGACACACCCTACCAGACACCTCCCCATTAGACACAATGCATAGGCAAACCCCAGCACTGTACTGTCACCAACATACAAGAGACAAGCATCATGGTACATGTAGTCAGCAGAAGTTAGCCAAATATGTCAGTGCAGAATCACAAGACAGGAAACAGTGTGACACAGTGTAAGGAGATGCAAGGACATGTGGAATGCCATAATTGTACTGACTGTAATACATCGGCACTCAGTTTACAAATGCTTCTTTGTACCTAGGGGCCCCATCAGGCGGAACAACAGCGACAGCAGAGGGAGCAGCACCGTCCAACGCTGCAGTCGCAGGGCCGAGCACCAGCCAGGCTGGCCAGGAGGAGGAGGAGGAAGGAGACACCACAGGGCTAGGTATGGAGGGAGTCCTGGTTATTGACTTCCATGCAGTGCACTCCCCAGTACTGCCCAGCACACCCCCCTTGCAATTCTCCCCGGAAAACTCCCCTACAAGGCACACCATTCCGCCTACACCAGCTCCTGCCACAACCGTGGCCTTGCCACCTGTTCCACCTGTCCTGGGAGCAGGGGCTCAGGGACCGGCCAGCTTCACACCCCCACCAGTGGCACCCCAGCCCACTCAGCAGGCCGGAAGCAGCAGTGCCCGACGCCGTGCCAACACCACCACTGCTGCACCAGCACGGGAGGGCAGTGTGTTCCTGGGCCTGGAGGGACAGATGGTTAAAATCCAGAGGCAACAGGCACGATCCACCATGGCCTGCCAACGCCAGCTCCTGCAGCACAACATGCAGATGGGAGAGTTGGTGAAGGGATTCCAGGCTGTTGTGGAAACCAACAAGGAGGTGGCAGCAGGGTTAGGCAGGCTGACCACTGCCATCACCCACTCATCTGCCAGACAGGAGGAGCATGAGCTGTTGCGCAGGCGGGATGCCCGGGTGCTGAACCGGGCCATGGCCCGCCTTGCAGCGGCGACGGCACAACTGTGCCATCGCAGCTCCAACCAGGAATCGGTGCTTAGCCAGCATACGGCTGAGCTCACTAGGGGGATGGCCAGGATCACCACGGCTATGGAGGCCATGATAATTTCAAACACCGCCTCCAATCCTGCCCTGGACCTGGGTGATGCTGGAGACAGCAGCAGCCGCAGCAGCCCGGCCAGCGCTGCGTCTGAGCCACGGAGGAGCACCAGGCGATCCGCTGATGCTGCGGGGCATTCAGAGGGGGCTGAGGGACACCCCAGTGGGTCTGGCAAGCGGGCCAAAAAATAGCCTGGCAAGGGCGGATGAGGCAACCAGAACCCTGGACTTTATTTGATTTTACATACTCCATTTTTTGATGCACAACAGTGCTGTAACTGTGGTGCTACACTATTAAAATTTGTTTTTTCCAAGCAACATTTAGCTGTCTTTGCATCTGTACTCAGTCAGAAATAGTTCTCAGTGATCTCCTCACGTCTGTATCTGCCATCACTTGGCGTACACACCCCAGCTGGCTGTGTCAGTGGCACAGCTTCGTCGTCGTCATAGTCCTCGTAGTCAGACAACTCCACCTCAGTGCCCTTCTTGACCGCAAGGTTGTGTAACATTGCACATACAGCTATGATCTTGCAGCAGGTCATGGGGGTATACTGCCTTGCACCTCCACTCTTGTGCAGGCATCTGAATCTACTTTTCCAGATGCCAAAGGTCCGTTCAACAACATTCCTTGTGCGTATGTGGGCCCGGTTATACCTCCTTTGGCTGGGTGTGGAGGGGTTGAGGTAGGGGGTGAGTATGAATGAGCGGAGGGCATATGCACTGTCGCCTGGAAGAGAAAGGGGTCACATTAGACACATGCATACATGTATACCACCTACCTACTATGTGTTATGGGGGTCTGATGATGTGTCTCACCTAGGAGGTATCCTTCTCCAAATTCGCCAGCCATCAGCCGTGCATATATGCCGCTCTGTTGGAATATATAGGAGTCATGGGTACTCCCTGGAAATTTTGCAACCAGGTCTGTGATGGTGTACTTGGCATTGCAGATCACCTGCACGTTGATGGTGTGTGTAGATTTCCGATTGCGGTATATGTATTCGGTGTCCGCTGGTGGGCAAATCGGAATGTGCGTGCCATCTATGCAACCGATGATTTGGGGAAATTGTGCCATCTGGTAGAAGTCAGCTTTGGTTTGTAGCAGTTCTGCGTGGGTTGCAGGGAAAGAGATGTATTGGTCCATCCTGTCTATCATGGCGTCAAGGAATATGTGGAAGAACCTTGACAGGCTGCTCTGGCTCACCCCTCCTGCTGCTGCTACTCCACTTTGATAGCTGCCAGACACAAGCAGGTGTAGGCTGCATAGCACCTGGACATGCGCAGGGATGGCGTGTGCCCTTGGGGTGTGGTGGTCCAAGAATGGCTTAAGGTCCCTGATGAGCTCAAGTATGGTGTCAGAGTCCAGCCTGTATCTCTGTAGGATCTCAGCCTCAGTGAGCATGAACAGGGTTATCCTCTGTCTATAGACCTGTTCATTTCTTAGCCATTCCCTCTGTCCTTCCTGCTGTAGCCGTAGCCGCCTCGCAATGACATAGAAAGCTGCCATCCTGCAAGTTGCAATGCATTTTGGGACTGTTTATATGGGTTGGAGTTGGTTACCACCTGATTGCAATCCATGGTAAATACCGAGTGAATTCTACCGATTTTGAGCCGATTTCGGTGTTTCTGTGCCTCCCTACATCTCCCCAACTGTCGGAATCGGGGAATTTCCCGATCGGAGATTCATACGAATCGGCATGTTTTCCGAATCGGCTCATGTCCGAATCGGTATTTGTACCGATTCGGTAATTGGACCGAATCGGTGATTTTCCGAATCGGTGTCACTTACGATTCGGTACATGGACCGAATCGGTGATTTTCCGATTCGGTGTCACTAACGAATCGGTAATTGGACCGAATCAGTGATTTTCCGATTCGGTGTCACTAACGATTCGGTACATGGACCGAATCGGTGATTTTCCGATTCGGTGTCACTAACGAATCGGTAATTGGACCGAATCGGTCTTTGCATCCGATTCGGTGTTTTTCCGATTCGTTACATATCCGATTTTCGGTATGTACGTATCGGATTCTTTCCCATTCGGTACTCATTCCGAATCGGTTTTCTATCCGATTCTTTCTGTTTTCGGTTCCCTACATCTCGATGGCTGTTTACCGATCGGTAAGGGCCAAAAATCGGTATTTTCGGCCGTTACCGATCGGTAACGCCCTACCTACATCGGGCCCTTAGTGTTATGTAGTTGCCCTCCACAACTTCAGGCTTACCCACCACTTGAATATTATTTCTCCTATTGCATCCTTCAGTGTCCTCAACTCTATGTTCAAGTGTTTGGACTCTGTCAGAAAGGTTCATAACATGGCGAGATAATGTCAGTTGTCAGTCAGTTGTGCAGTTTGTAGTTCAGCAACTGGTCTCCATCTCCTTGATCTTTTCCACCAACTTGGGGTGGTCGGCTTTCAGTAGAATAAGTGCCAAAAACACAGCACTGATATCTTGTTTCAAGGTAGTTTGAGTTTCAATGATGGTCACAAGTATTTTAGTCAGTTGTATTTGTATGGGGTCTGCCGGGGGTCTGGGGCCAGGCCTCTCCATAACAGGTCCTGGGAAGTGTTGTCTACCTCAAGCGGCACCCCAGTGTGTCTGGCTCTTGTCTTGCCCATTATTCCAGAGTCAGTGGGTCCCTATGTGAAGGATAGATTTAGCTGTCACCCACCGATCTCCACAAGTCACTCTATCCGGGAACCCTAGGTCTTGTGCTGTGCCCTAGGACACTGTGCTTTTCACACAGACTGCCAAATCCCTCGGGGTGGGGGTTCACTATGAAGGCCTTCATCAACCAGCTATTCTCCCCAGTGCAGAACGCTAGTCCCCCACCTGTTCCCCGAGCTCCCCTCTGTTCTGGGAGGCTGTGAATTCTCAGTCCTAACACCCAGGCCCCTGGGTCCACTTACTGTACCAACTGCAGCCTCAGCGCCGGGGGTGAAGGACGATCCCGACCTTCCAGCTACCTGCAGCCAGCCAGCAATGCCAGCCACCCTCCGCAGATGTTCTCAATCAGTGTTGGGACGAGGGCCGGCTGCTCCTTCCTGGTGCCAACATTAAGAAGTCCGGGCGCAAGGGCACTGCCTGCCAATCAGTGCACCCAGTCTCTACAGCCCATCCAATCGCGGAGACACTCCCAGGGGGTCCGTACCGTGTCTTATCTAGCCTCCGGACTCAGTGCCCGCCCACTGCTGCTATTTTGAATATGAAGGCCGCAGTGGTTGCAATCAGCTAGCTCCTCCGTAGAGGGGAGGGTTTCGGCAATCTCAACCAGCTCAGGTGTCATGCATGGGGCGCTGCTCCCAGAAATGTACCCCAGGGTGTTTTTCTGTTACCCCACAGCTTGGGTGATGCAGGATAAAATGTGGCCAGCACGGAGCATCTGGCTCAAGCAACTGCGACCTTCGGCGTCCAAGCCGCACACATTTAGAAAGTGTTATATTAGTGCAAGCAAGCCCCTACAAGAATCACAGTATTTTCTGATACAAAAAATAGCATAAGCTACATAGAGTAATTGAAGCATAATTTACAGGAGTTGTAACAAAGAGAAAATACCAGGACTAATCAGTTCTGATACAACATATAATAATGTTTGGGAGTTGCACAGAATCATTTGGACTTGCTTAAAGTATTGTTTAAGCATTAACAAAGGGAAAGAGGCGAGATGTAGACATCACTTACTTCCAAAAACATATTCCAAACATTATCCTCAAATGTGCTCTACCAGTCTCCTCTCCATCACCCCTCCCAAAACTTGACCCACACTTCTCTGGTCCTCACATCCCTTCCAACACTTCTACTACTCTTCCAATAACCCTTCAACTCTTCCAAAATGTATCCACCCTCTTCTCTCACCTCTGGAACAACGGTTTACACCATCTCCTTCTCGCTTCATCGATTCCCACACTTCTCTTTTTACTTCACCCCTTCTAACACTTGTCCTACCATCCTTGCATATATGTATGATTTTCTTACTGTATTTTTTCTCTTTACTCCTCTACCTTACCTCTTTATTCCCTATGTTCTACCTATCTCTTTATTGTGCCCCCCCTACGTTTACATTACAGATTTTGCTCATTATAACTATACCCATTTTTAGGTTTTGACTAGCGATGCATGCGTACGAAGTACGCATGCGCTAGGAAAAAATCTTATGAGCTGTGTTTGGAGTCGGGTCTACGCCCCCTCCTCTCATTGGCTAGCTCCATAAATGGAGACTAGCCATTGGGAGGAGGGGGCGTCCGTCAATCTCGGACCAGATTCGGGGGCGTTCCCGAGAATTTTTGGCTTTTGGCTACGTCACGCGACGTCAGCCAAAAGCCAGGAACGCCCCCGAATCTGTTCCGGCATTGAGCCGGCACCCGCCTTCCTGCTCATGGGAGTGCTTTGTTTATCGCGGCTGCATTGGGCACCGGGGCAGGCAGGAGCCTACTCTGCGCCCCGGTGCACTCACTCGGAAGAAGAGAGGCGGCGGATGGTGCAGGCGGGGCTCCGTTGCGAGGAGGAGAACCCCGCCGCCCAGGAGAAAGGAGCCGTCCGCCTGTCCAGCCCCGCATCCTGTTCAAATCCCTCGATCAATCACAGCCGCTCCAAAAAGAGGTACTGGTGCTTTACGGGCATGACTTCGGAACACACTCTCTGTATGACTGAACGCAGCACTATGCAGCACGCATTCACTTTTTGCTGTAGGAAATGCTTTTCTATCGACTTTAAAACTTCTGTTTGCATTGGGAACCTGTTAACCCGCCCCCTTCCCCCGTTCCGCCGGCCCTCCTCTCGCTGTCCGTGCCTTGTTGGCCAGGGTAATCGTGAACCCTGGCTTTCAGTCGCTCCCTTTAAAACCTCCCAGTGCTCGTTTTAGCTTCCAATCCTCTGCCTTTTAGCACAGTAGGGTTGGGTGCCATCATCCGTGATTCAGGCGCGAGGTGGTGGCTCGAGGGTTCACAAACATTTGTTGATTGCGGTCACAGTAAGTGAATACCATATTTGTGAAGCAGGCCGCAGCAGCCCTTGGGGATTTCCTGTTCAAATCCCTTGATCAATCACAGCCTCTCCAAAAAGAGGTACCGGTGCTTTACGGGCATGACTTCGACTGCCAGGCATAAATAAGCAAGGCGCAGGGCCCTCGCTCTGGGTCATCAGAGCATTACCTCAGATACCTGCAGAGCCTGGGCGGTGCTGGGTGGGCTCACACAACTTGGAACACACTCTCTGTATGACTGAATGCAGCACTATGCAGCACGCATTCACTTTTTGCTGTAGGAAATGCTTTTCTATCTACTTTAAAACTTCTGTTCGCATTGGGAACCTAGAATGTGCAAGTGAAAGTGTTGGCTCTGTTCCAACCTTCGCCCTTGGTCTGATCGTTTTTTGCCGTACTGCAAACACCTCTGGCGTAGATCATGCTACCTTTTGGACGGCAATATGCACCTGAGTCATGCCCCAGAGTGATTGTGTTTGGTTGTCCGTATGGGATATCCCAAAATCCTGATACTAGTAGAAATAATGGAGCTGCCTCTTGTCGTGTGGACCAGAATGAACAGTGCGCATCCAGAATCCAAGTTGTTGCCATGGCCGGGAGTGTGCGGCACGTCCTTGTCAAATTCCTGCCTTGACCCCGAGGCTTGGCTGTCCTCGCGTACGCCCTTCTGTGGAGTGCGCGGACACAGTGCCATTGTTAGCGGCCTGGAGAGGGCCCTATGGGCGGCGCAGGGCTCTTGCTTCTGCTGCATTCCACTCAAGAGATCCTTATCACCTACTGAACGCAGCGCTTCAAAGACTCTCGCAGAATAGTTGGCGTTGTAGCTCCCACCTCCACCACTCCTATCATGTTTAATATGTTAAGGTGCCCATGAATTCAAGATAGTGTTAAATGAGTAACATCTCGCATTTTCTAAGAGGAAGATACATCGTTGCAGGTTCCATAAAGCACTGCCTGGATTAACTCGGATACGAGAGATACGCTCATTCTCCTCGTGTGATGTAGGTCAATGTCCTCTCTCTTTTGGTCTTCCTGTCTTTGAGATCACTGAACTAAAAATTCACTTGCTGTTCTCCACAATCTAAGGGAAGGCAGGGCACTCCGTTCTTATATTAGTATCATGGGCTTCCCAGGAGTTAACTAACTATACGAGCAGTTCTTTGTCCATCTTTCTGTATTTGCTGCTGTATGTGTATTCTGTTGCAGTGTCTCTATGTGCCTGTCCTTTTATTTGTATGACTGTCGGAATGTGTCTCTATGTGCCAGTTTGTGGATTGTGCCTGCTTGATTTTATATTTCTGTGTCCGTTTGTTGGCGTTTCTCTGTGCCTGTCTTTCCTTGACTTTGTGCCTTTCCCAGTGTGTGTCTGCCTCTTCGTGTTTTTGTGTGCCTGTCCGATCGCGTGTCTCTGTGCCGTTTTCTGTCGGTACCTGACATGAAGTATTTCCCTGAGCCCAAGGTTGTGCTTGGCGATGTGCGGGTTGGCCTGTTGTCCGTTTACCAGGATACTTATTTTACCTATCTTATAATGTGCGCAAGAATTTATGTATATATTGTGTGCGGCAATTTTGGGTCTATCGTGTGAACGAGTTGTGGTGTACTCGGGTCTACTGATCTTGTTTGTCGGTTTGTCGCTTCTTGTCTGGCTACATGTGTCATTTAATTTCTTCATATACTCTTGCGAGCATGTTGGGCTGCATTGTTCCTTATGCTGTGTGCACAAACCATGCTTCCAGGTGTTTGTGAGGTTGTCTTTCTGTCTGAGTGTAACGGACTCTGTTGTGGACTGTGGTATGCATGCGAGTCTGTCTCTGTATTAGTTGAAGCTTGTTGTTTTAGATTTTGATTCCTGATTGCGACACAAGTACACGGATCTCAGCGGGCTGAGTTCTGAGAGTTCCCAGTTGATAACTAGTGATTGTGGAACAGTGAAACCAGCTATTACCAGCGAGTTTGGGTGAACTGTTTGGTAAGTAGCGCTCAGGACTTCAGGGATACCCGGGGAAAATGAAATAATGATTACCCCTTTAGGGAACCTGGGTTTGCCATCCTGGCTTTGACGAATGTGCGGTTCTTATTCGAGGCACATGTTTGTTTTTATCTGTCCCTCTTACAGAATATTGTCCCCATGTGACTCTCCTTCATGAGTTTGACAACTCACCGTTGCCTTTGAGTCATGCCCTAAACCCAGGAAGCTGATACAGTGAGTGCAGATAGTGTTTTCTCTGTGAGAAGAGGTGCCGAGCCTCTGAATACTGTTTTTGAGAACCGAAGGGCTAGTTGGGGTTATGTGCCTTAGCTCCTGACATCTTCCTTAACCTGGTTCACGTTGTTGTATGTGATCCCCTGTCACATAATTCGTTGCTCCACTGTCACATAATTCTTTGCTCCCCTGTGATGCTGTGTGTGTGTGTGATGCTGTGTGTGTGTGTGTGTGTGATGCTGTGTGTGTGTGTGTGTGATGCTGTGTGTGTGTGTGTGATGCTGTGTGTGTGTGTGTGATGCTGTGTGTGTGTGTGTGTGATGCTGTGTGTGTGTGTGTGTGTGTGTGTGTGATGCTGTGTGTGTGTGATGCTGTGTGTGTGTGTGTGATGCTGTGTGTGTGTGTGTGATGCTGTGTGTGTGTGTGTGATGCTGTGTGTGTGTGTGTGATGCTGTTTGTGTGTAGGGCTGTGTGTGTGTAGGGCTGTGTGTGTGTGAGGGTGGGCTCTGTGTGTGGCTCTGTGTGCGTGTGGCTGTGTGTGTGTGTGGGGGTGTGGGTGCAAATGCAATAGGTCTCGCATTTGCAAAAGATTAAGCTATTGGCATTGTAAATGACCATGCCATTTATGTATCTGTTTTCAAAACTAACACATAAATAAACAATTTGTCATTTAAAGTGCCAATAGCTCTAACTTTGTCAAAGGCAAAACCGTTGCATTGTACTTGGTATCGAATCCAACAGCGGCCATGATGCTATGGAAAGAAAGGACAAAGCATATTGACCCACTGTTGACACTATGGAAAGAATGGAGGAAGTATCAAAGAAAGACAGGTGGAGCATAAGAACCGAGCTAGGGGATGCTCATCCATGAAAAAGTAGACTGCTGTTCTTTCCATGCCCTCAGAAAGTTCTCTTTAGGCCACAGCCCCCTAGATTTGAAATGGCTTGCTACCTACCATTTTCAGAACAAAGAAAGGGGTGTGGCAGTTATTTTGATGAGGAGAAAAGATAATGGAAAGGGAAAGTGCACACCGGGTTTTGTGTATTTGCTAATCTAAGAGTAATTTAGACATGTGTTTAACAATGAATCATTCTTCACTCATATGATTATAGTTGATACCATTTAGTTTATTTTATTTTTAGAGTATTTTTAGATCATATTTTTTTAAAGTCGTTTTTTAACTTATTATTCTTATACTTATATATATACTTTTTTTGTTTAACAAGAACATTGTCATGTACAAAAACATTAGAAATTGTCACATAAATATTCACTACTTTTTAAATAACCACATAATCATTATAAGAAACTTAATGCAAACGCAGAATTAATTCCTTCAACGCGTTTCGGCCGTCGCCTTCCTCAGGAAATCTGCTTTGTTCTTTACTATAGATAACGTGGCTTGTCTGAGGTTTAATTAGAGCTGTATATCTCCGCCTAACAGTCTCGATGGTGGTGCTGCAGGCTAGCAGTCTGTATGAGTGCCGGTTTCCATGGGGCCGGTATGTTTTGTCTTCTTAGAAATGCCTGTTAGATCCCCCACAATTGCTGCCTCATTCTCTTTTGATGGTCTGTATTTTGGCTATCGTTATTTTTGTGCCTATACTAGTGTTGTTCTAAGACTTGTAGCTGCTGCCTCATTCTCTTTTAAGGATCTGTATATCGGCTATCGTTACTTTTGCACCTGTGCTAGAAATGTTCTAAGACTTCTTCTCTGCGTTACTGGGTGGTCTGTTTTGATGATTAACAGCTTGGGAGTTGGGACCCTGGATTCTGTGTACTAGGTGATCTCCTGAAATGTACGGGTGCCGTCCTCAGTGTGTTCCGATAGTCGACCACCCAGTAACGCAGAGAAGAAGTCTTAGAACATTTCTAGCACAGGTGCAAAAGTAACGATAGCCGATATACAGATCCTTAAAAGAGAATGAGGCAGCAGCTACAAGTCTTAGAACAACACTAGTATAGGCACAAAAATAACGATAGCCAAAATACAGACCATCAAAAGAGAATGAGGCAGCAATTGTGGGGGATCTAACAGGCATTTCTAAGAAGACAAAACATACCGGCCCCATGGAAACCGGCACTCATACAGACTGCTAGCCTGCAGCACCACCATCGAGACTGTTAGGCGGAGATATACAGCTCTAATTAAACCTCAGACAAGCCACGTTATCTATAGTAAAGAACAAAGCAGATTTCCTGAGGAAGGCGACGGCCGAAACGCGTTGAAGGAATTAATTCTGCGTTTGCATTAAGTTTCTTATAATGATTATGTGGTTATTTTAAAAAGTAGTGAATATTTATGTGACAATTTCTAATGTTTTTGTACATGACAATGTTCTTGTTAAACAAAAAAAGTATATATATAAGTATAAGAATAATAAGTTAAAAAACGACTTTAAAAAAATATGATCTAAAAATACTCTAAAAATAAAATAAACTAAATGGTATCAACTATAATCATATGAGTGAAGAATGATTCATTGTTAAACACATGTCTAAATTACTCTTAGATTAGCAAATACACAAAACCCGGTGTGCACTTTCCCTTTCCAAAAAAATTTATTTTCCTTGCCAGGGTTCATCCTATTAGGCAGGGGCCCCATTTTTTCCAAAAAAGAGAAAAGATAATGGGCCAGAAGGTGTGTGTGTGAGGGGGCTCTGTGTGGGTGTGTGTGGGGGGCTTTGTGTGGCTGTGTGTGTGGGGGGGCTCTGTGTGGGTGTGTGTGTGTGGGGGGCTCTGTGTGTGTTGGGGGGGCTCTCTGTGGGTGTTGGTGTGTGTCATTTGCGAGAGATAAAGCTAGTGGCATTGTAAATGACAATGCCATTTATTTATGTTAAAAAAAAACATAAATAAAAATAATGTCAAGAGCAATGCCAATCGCTCTAACTTTAACAAAGGCAAAACCATTGCATTGTAAATGCTTGTTTCTTTTTTCTGTGATTGGCTTCACTGGTCCCTTATTTTACTGCCCGAATCATTTACTCTTTTTTTAACCCTCTTTATTTTTTCTCTCACAGTTGGCATATAATCTCAGTGACAAAATAACGCAGAAAAGGCATTGACGCTTACTCCACTGCGCTAGTGTGAAGCTCCTCCTTCTATTAGGAGCTAAATCCGAAGGCATTTGCTGTTACGTAATTCATGGCCCATAAGCGTATATTATGCTCCTAGTTCTTTTCCATTTGAAAGGGGAATATCTGTATGTGATTGATTATGTTCATGTTGCCACAAATCACTACCCATGTCTTAATTAACAGCTAATTCATCCAGTATGGCATTTCATATTAAATGCCGTTTTTTTTTACCATTCCTCATTTTCCACTTTTCATGTTTTTGCCCCAATTTGTTTTGGATATCAATGCTTGAGTTTGCTTATTTGTTACTGCAAATGTCTCACTTTTTTTGATTCATATTCTTTTTGCCCATTTCAATTCTTTCTCGTTTGCATTTCATCCCTCCTTGAAAGATCTACTACCATTCAATACACTATTGTGTATTCAGCTCCTGCTCTTCCACCTTTCAGAGCATAGGGCCTCTTGCTGTTCATTAAAACAATGTTTTTATTATTCTTACAATCTGTTTCAAAATGTTTTTGAACTGACTTGACCAGGTACAAAAGATAGAAGGGCAGGGGTCTCCAACCTTTTTAATAATAAGAGCTACTTATGTTCAATGAAAATCATCCAGAACTACTAATATTATTAGTCTACACACATCAGACAAAATTACATTAGTGGCCACCCTATGCAAGATTACCAGGCCTGGTCACCTCAGTGCAGGACTGCCAGCAGTAATCCAAAAAGTCTTAGTCAATTTGCAATACTTCTATAAGGGAAATACATAACAGCCACAGCTGTACTGCCCCCTGGCACCAAGGTAATCATATTAGAAATAAATCTCACAATGCTGCATGATTTATCACTCAAATATCAGCTGTAAATATATTTTAGTAACTATGTGCTCTGAAAATACATACATTTTCATATCAAATACACACTTTTGACCGTCAGTATAGGTATATTAATTCAGCCAAAAAACAGCTAATTTAGTAGGCTGCGCTGCACACAATAGAACTACTCACAGGTAGCTGGAGAGCTATTAGTAGCTCATAAGCTACTCCTTGGGGAAGGAAGCCTGCAGCAGTGCATGTTGCATGTGTGAGGATACATTAGGAGTGCTCAGATATTTGATGCTGTACAACTGTAAATGCTATATTTTAGGGTGCAGTATTTACAGAATGCAGTATTAGGTTACCATTTTTAGTTCTACATTTCGAAATAGGCATAAGTCGGTAATAGCATACATTTTTGCTGATTCTGATCCGTGAACGCGTAATACTGAATTTTTCACTACCCAAATGCAAGGTGCTATCACACGAAATTTGTGTGGGAACAAATGTGATATTTGCGCATTACTTTTAATCTTGAGTCATTTCTAACCCTGGGCGTAGTTCGCGAAGTAGTGCTGATTGCTCAGTGCCGGATGCTTGTCCGCACTGTGCAATCATTGAAAACGGCATCTTGCACAGTGCGAGATGTCTTTTACTGCCGCTCTAGTAGATTTTTTACTCGAGCGGCAGCTTTCTCAGCTCGGACTGGTATTTTCTCATTGCGAGCGGGCACGAGCAAACGCGACCACTCGCATTGAGAAACCTGACCTCCCCGCATTGAGAAGCTCGACGGGAGGTTTATTTTCCACGCTCGCGATCGGCATCTTGATGTTGCTGATCGCGAACAAGGAAAAAGTCTCGCCGGGATGTCATTTTGCTCGCTCGCGATCGCCAACTTGACGTTGAGGACTGCGAGCATGCAAAAAATGACCGCTGCACTACGTTACGCTACACGTGTTTGCACTGTGCTATGTGCAATGCGCATAGTGTGAGCGTAGCATAGTGTTTTGCCCAGGGTTAGTCATCTCCCACTCAGGATTAGGATGAGTCTCTGAGAGAGGCCAGCAGGAGACCTGAATGCTGAAAGCCCGAGAGCGTACCCTTTTTAAAAATCAAATATAGGTATGTAAAGTTAAACCATTCAGTATATTATACTATTATGTTATTAAAGAAGAGCTTGGAATTCTTGCCCAACTGTTAGCTACCTCTCTAACTGGCATATGCATCAAGGTAGGCTTTTGCGATTTCTTAATTGCGATTATTAAGGAATCGCAATTAAGGAATCGCATAAGCCTATGCATGTAGGAATCGCTATAAAAATAGCGATTCCTAAGCATTCCTTAATTGCGACTTGCAAATTGCG
The DNA here is from genome assembly GCF_964263255.1 of Lissotriton vulgaris. NCBI lineage: Eukaryota > Metazoa > Chordata > Amphibia > Caudata > Salamandridae > Lissotriton > Lissotriton vulgaris. Next base: position 937,048,607 of record NC_141698.1, on the reverse strand, counting down.
ACTCAAAATTACGGAATGCCTTCCCATTCATTCCTATGGGCCTACAGGCCATAGGAATGAATGAGAGATTGCATGCGCAAATGCAATTTCAAGGGTGCAAGGTGGTCAAAATGACACCCTGTTGCACCCCTGAAATCGTGGTGTGCACATATGTTGCACGCACACATGCCCTAAGGGCGTGTGTGTGCTCAACATGAAACTTTGAAAAATGCACAAAAGTGCATTTTTCAAAGTTTTTACGAATTGCCATGAAGGTCAACTTCATGGTAATTTGCTACCCCCATTAGCGAAATCGCTCATTTTTTTAACTTTAATGCATTGCATTTAAGGAATCTCAATTTGCGATTCCTTAAATGCAATTGCAATTTAAGTAATCGCAATTTAGAGATTACTTAAATTGCGATTTTTGCATTTGGGATGATGCATCCCAAATGCAAAAATAGCGGTTGCAAAGGGGCAGATTCTGAAAATCTGCCCGTTTGCGACCAATTTTTCTTTTGATGCATGTGCCTGTAAGATTTTGCAATGTGACCTACGTACTAATGGTCACATCACAAAACCCTCAGTTGCAGTGGGTTGCAGAATAACATGCCGAATAAATATTAATTTGGCAGGTCACTAGTTGCGACCCCTGTGATTTGATACAAATAGAAGAAAGGTAGCCTACAAAGAACAGCAGACATTCTGTGGTTGGATTCCCAAAGGTTAACTTCTTTTTTAAAGCAGCCCATGATCCTTAAAGGGAACAGTTTTGATTAGAAAAAAATGTTTCCCATTTGCGAAAACTTTGGTAGAAGCAGACAGTATTCCCCAGGACCACTGGATACTCTCTCTGAAATTGCCCAGAATGATTCACAAAAGCAAAGGTGTCCGAAGGGGACACCATCCTCTTCGTGACCAGTTACCACTTCTTTTGAGGTGCTGGAAATTGATCAATGGTTTGTGACTGCAATTGCGGCTGTAAGCCATTGACACCCACCATTACAACTCATGAGGGGATACACCCTTCACTCCCCATCCTTATTGTGAATCAGAATGGGTCCCAAAATCAATTTTTCAAATCAGAATGTTGTCACTGACTGGCAAAATGGTCTTAGTAAATAGAATAAAAGCTAATTTGGAGTTGCAAGACCTGCGATTTTGTGAATTTCAGGATCTGTGACTGCAAATTTGCTTTGCTAGTTCCAATGCAAGGTCTGCAGTCAAAAGGATGTGAATTCAAGTCAGTAGTGGTGTAACCCTATTAAATTCCAGGTGGCTCTAAGTTACAAAACCCAAAGGCAAAAAGGCTTTCAGCCTCTTTGCCCCCTGGGCATTAATACTCATGGAGGCTCTCTCCATCCAAAGCAAATATTGAACTTTAGGGTTCTCATTTCTCTATTTCGTAGCATTTTAGTTAGTTTGGTGATAAGGGAACTTGGAATCTTTTCTTATTTAGGAGATTGTGTTGTTACATTTTTTAGTTATCTCACTTTTATCCACTAGGTTTGCTGTCTTAAAAATTCCTAATTTAAGATTTCTGAAGATCAATAATTATAATTTATTTTCACTCAGGTTAGGTTTGGCAGGGGGCATGGGCTCATTCATTTGAATGTCTATGAAGCTGCTGTTTATGGGAGCTGTAGGGGGTGTTTGTGCCATGGTGCCTAGGGTGCAGTTACCTCTAAAGGTGTTTATTGGAGGGTGTTATGGGTATTCAAACATTAAAGTTTTTAGAAACTAGATTGTCTTTGGGAGTTCCCTGAGCAGTTTTGTTTGAAGATATTAACATTTTGTTTTTGCTGCAAGAAAGCATTAGCTGAATTGCCATTACCATCCTCATATTTAAAAAAAAACAAGCATTGCCTGAGCCAATAGGTGTTGAATTGGCTGCCAGCGTTTTAGCTTTATTAGTCCTTGTTTTGTCATGGTTTTCTAAACCTTTATTGTTGGAGGAGTTGCCGGGCCCTCGACAAAATAAACAAGGTGGCTAAAAGTAAATATATGTTTTGGTCTTTAACATCACACATTTCCATAGTATCCCTGGCATGGAAAGGAACTACTTTGAAATTGGAAGTGGTATTATTTAAAGGGCATAATTTTGTTATTCACAGTGAAATACCAAATAGCTGGACTGGGCTGACCCACTGCTCCATTCTGTATCCTGTAGTGGGAGGAAGAAAAATGTGAATGACACAACGACAGACCAATGGATGAAGAGGGTTGGCTGAAAGACCTTTTACGCAAGTATATTGTGTAAGCAATTTTACTCAACTCAAAAGGTCTTGGCTACCACCAGACTTAAAAATACACATGGATACATAAACAGGGCTTTCAGTCATCCATTTTCATCCATTGGTTTGTCCGTGTGTCCTTCTCATTTTACTTGTGACCACCTCAGCCTACAGGATAGGGCAGTGGGTCAGCCTGCGTCACCACTTTGCTCTCGTCAGTGATAGTGCTGCCATTTTGCATGTGCTAAAACAAGTCTGCCTCAGTATCAAGGCTGGAGGGTCAACCTCTGGTTTCATTTCACTGCTTTTTGTGTTGTTTTTGCTGAGATGATTTTCCAATTTTTCTTTATTCTTTTGCAACTATATGTATATATGTAGCATTTTCACTTTTTATTACTTTAAAAATGTGCTTTAACAATTTCGTAGGTTTAAAAAAAAAATGAATAAAAGAACATCACAAGCTTGCGAAGGCCCTACCTCCTGGCTTCACCAGTGCTTGTTGTAATTACACACTCCATGCTTAATGCTAACTTCTGAATTTTGTAAAATTTTATGTTAAAATTTTCGTAACTAGCATTTCTTGCTACAGTTGTGTAATTGTAATAAATACCATCCATTGTTCTTATTAATAAAGAATTAAAGCGTGGGTGTTGATTCACCAAAGTGCTAAGAGTAGAGGAAATGATTTCACACTCCATTTAACCCGGTCCATCATCACATCTCAGGTTTGACCCGAGTATAGATAAAGCAATGAGCAAAAACTACAGAACATTAACAGGGCTATTAAAAATGTGTGTTCGTTTCTGTAACTGCTTCTACACACTTTAATCTTGAGACCCTGGCAGCAAAGGCATCACCAGGAGTACTAAAGAGCAAGCCTGGGGTGGCAGCGGCTACCCCCACAACCCTTAATTAATATTGAGGATTAGTCTGACTTCCTCAGGCAGTAGAGGGGGTTTGCCTACTCAGCAAATCAAGAGCCGGAAAGATGTGCTCCAGGAAAGCGTACATTTATACAGGGCACGAGTCAGGTTTACACGTGGGTGGGCGAAGTCCACCCACTCTTTTCACAGGGTGAACGCTGTCCACCCTGCCAAGAAGTCGGCCCCTCTAAATAATGTGCTGAACTCATCTCGGTGTAATTTCCAAACACAAGGACACTTTCAGCAGCGCCTGCACATTGTCTTCTTTCCATCTGCACCAAGCCACAACCTGCAGGTGGGGACTGGGTTATCTTATTTTAGACTCCTGCTGGGCCCATAACAAAGGCTGAATTTGAGGAGTCACCAGGCCTCCTTTTGTTTGAGTCTCCCAGGAGCCTCACATCTAGAAGCAAATGCAGCAGAGGAGAAACAAAGGTTAGCACTTCACACATGCTCAAGAGAGGCAGCTTTTCACTTTGTTCAGGCCCTGTTTACTAGATATGCATGCACTGTAAGAATGTCAGATGTGTTGGTCTCTCCCGGTATTTAGATAACCCTAAATGCAATTTATATAGTGATTACTACCCCTGAGGAGGCGTCGAAATAATGTAAGTACCACAATTTCTTCTTGTATAGCGCAACTCAATCCAAAGCAGAGTGTCAGAGCGCTTTACACCACACCTATATATGAAATTCTTGGCTTGTGAGGCCACTTCATAGGATGTCAATTCCTGTGATGCCACATGTAATATCACACGCCGTGATGCCATGTGCTGTGATGTCACGTGTCATAATATCGCACACCGTGATGTCACTTGCGTACTTCTTAACTAGGTTAGTCCCCCACTTCTTTTTTTAAGACTTGTGCCCTGCATTTATACCTAGCTTTAAAGTCATCTTGACAGGAGAACCATTAGTAGAAACAAAGCCTGCATCATATTTTCGTGCCCTGAGACTCATCTGTATCAGGGTGGCAGACAGTGAGTTCAAATGGAGTCGGGTGGGGCTGGAGGCAGGGGGTCGAGTGGGGAGGGGAGTGGGGCCGTGGGGGGCGGGTTGGAGGGGGTCTGCGGTCCAGTTACTCGACCTGGTGACAGAAAGGAACAATTATTTGTAGTCGTACATTTTTAATTTCGAGAAAGACTGCAATCGCCAAAGGATTAGTTGCATTTAATAAGTCAATTAATACAGACGGCACAATGGGAACATGGCCGTTTGACTTCAAGGAACCTTCTGCTGGCGAGCTTCTTCCAGAAACCGTCTTTCACTTCTGCATATTAAATGTAATCTTGCATATTAAATGTAATCTTGCATATTAAATGTAATCTACCACAGAGTGTATACAGCCTTTGTGTTCATTTAAGAAAGGCGGTAGTCTTATTATTTTGCCATTGGTGATTTTGTGGTCTTCATAATAGCTGAGGGAATCGAGTTTACCATGTATTTTGTCTATTTACAAACTAGTAGATTTGAGGGAATTACTTTAATCCAGCATGCGTTTTTGTTTCACTGCCATTTTGTTGGTCTTCCTTTCATTCAACAGATTTATCTGTCAGGAAGAATTTAAGTTTCATATTTTCGTCTGTCAGCTCTGAAAAGGCCTGTCAGCCGGGGCTTACACTACGGTTAGCCAAGAGTCCTATAGCCCGCGATGACAAAGCAATCTTATATTTGTGCTACCAAACTCCAGTAATCCCCCACTTTCCTCCTTAGAGCCCAGTTATGATCCTGCTTAAGTTGCATATTTCAGTTTTTTTCCATGAAGATTTCGCTGATTAATGCTATCACCAAGTATGAAATGAAACCCAGCGGGGTTAGCTCTCGTTACAAGTGGAGTCTTGTGGGTGACACGGAGGAAGTATTCACATTCGACTTTTTAATGCCATAGCGCCAAGAAACCAAATACGGGAATGTCAGCGACAAAGAGACTGCACTTGTTTCACGGTTACCATGTTTTTCCACGTACAGGTTGCATGACCTTTCTGAAACGTCCTGCATGTATTTAAAGCTTTAATGGCATGTTTTGGTGTCTATGCCTCAACCAATTAGGGAAACAGTTATCATCTGCATCCCTGTACGAGTGATAGAATTTGTTTTCATCGTTTGTTGTGTAAATAGCAAATTAAATGGACTCTGGATGGCGCCGTGTGGAGTAAAAGATGCTTTCAGCATCTGAGGAAACCGCCGAGCCTTGCCTAAAAGCGACAGGTTATCTTTCGCAAGGATCTGGAAAACGCACTTAAAATGACTCAATTTTGATGGATGGCATTACCAGGGTATAATGCTTTTAGAATTCGAAGTTTAGAATATAGCTGTCACATAACAGCAGTAGGCACTGGAAACACAGAGGCACGACGTTTCCGAGGCTGGCTTTCTTATAACTGTGAAACCGAGCAATTGATGTGATTTTTGACACTAAGTAACAATATAATGAAATGCAAAATTGGTTCCCAGGCTACGCTTGTGGAAATAAAAATTGTTCGGAAATGCAACACTGTACTGTAACTAAAACTCAAGCAATTTTGTTGTTAGGGCGGCTCAATTGATGAGTTAAAATACGTCTTAAATATGGGTTAGTTTTTCTGGAAATTCATTGTGTTTTTACTGCGGACATTTTCAGGTCATAAAGTGTCAGTTTTTTTCAACGGTAGAATGCTTCCCTACTAATAGGCAATGTAAGTTACAGTTTCACTTCCTTATATATTTGTAATGGGGAGCTTGAATTTCAAACATTGGTTCTTTCAAGCGATGAATTTCCAAACTGAGTTTTTCCACTTTGATAAAATGTTCATATAGATTGTGACCCGTACCGTTTTAAGTATGGCACTTTCTTTTGCACTTTGATAAAGTACACTGTAATTTTTAGGTTTGAATATAGACAGCTAGCTATACATGTATGGAAATCCTCATATAATCTATTCTTTAAAAACCACAAGTACAGAGAGAGAGAGAGAGAGAGAGAGAAAGAGAGGGAGGGTGGGGGGGGGGGCTGTGTAGGCTCCAATTGTGTCCTTGACTTTTATGTGCTTTTCATGTTTTTTCTTTGCTTCGCGGGGCTTTCCTTCAAGGCCGTGGCATTTCATGGAGGGTTACATTTGTGTTCCCATTTTGGGCGTCGTAGGCCTTTAGCTAGACTAGACTGCTGATGTAATATGACATGTAGCTTCTATTTCAGAGTCAGTGTATGTGTTCTTGAATGTAACTTGCTGATTTATGGATTTTTTGTTGAGGAAGAATGCTCTGTTTAGGTGCCTTGGCTTGTTATAAAGATGCTGTGCCACTCACTAATGTCCCTTCTATTTATTTGACTTTGTTGTCTTGATAATGTTGTTGTGTTTGTACCTTTTTTGTTCACAAATTAAATACGTGTGCACATAGACTTTCTTAAAAATTCAAGAAAATTGCTGGTTCTTTGTTCAAACGATATTCAAATCTATGTTTAGCTGCTCATGACTTTCAAATACCCCTTACAGAACAAACGTGATATTCGGACTCCTCTTGATAATACTTTTGTGAGGGGGCAGTTTGCCCCTGCTGATGCAGTCTGTTTAACAAAGGGGCCCTACTCCCATCTTCCATATTTATTTCACCCAAGATGAGTCGTGCAGTAACTGGATATCAATCTAGACATGTCTAAGGCTCACCATTTCATCCAGGCCCATCTGCATCTTTTCAACTCTCCAACGTCTGTAAGGATAAAAGTCCAAGTCAACGCATGCAGCAGTGCCATCCCCAACATTTTTCTTTTGACCATAACAGTTCCCCTGGAGGGACCCCTCAAACTGCAAATTGGTATAGCTCTGGGCCAACCTTCTGGCATCCCCTGAGAGGGGACACAGTTACTTGCTCTTCCCATACTGTAGTCTTGTTATCTTTGCACACGCCCTGGCTGGTGGTAGCTCCTTCAAAAATTTGAAGTGCATAGAAGTACCGCAGGAGCTGTCTAGTATCATGTTCTTGTAAATTTAGCCAAAAGGCTTAAGGCAGACAGAGGCCCCTTTTGCCCATTATTTTGTATGTTTGGAGATGCTCAAAAGTATGAAGAATATACATTTTGCAATATTGATCATGATAATCCGAACATCTGTTGCTTGATGAACCATACCAGTGCATCTGTCTTTAGGATTGCCTCTAGCTGGTCGCAAATATTTATTTTGTAAGAATGTAATTTGCAAAATGGAGAATGTATGCTGCCCAATAAGGACAACTCCAACCCTCTTGTCTCATCCTCTGCTGTTCATTGCTTTCTTGAGCTGTCTGAAGGAAATACAAAAGGCTTACTGCCAGAGCAGCCCAGAGGAAGGTATGCATAGTCATCTGAGCCTAGACAGTGACCCGGCATTGATTTCTGGGGAGAAAACTGCTAGACACCTTTCCGATGATGGAAAGTTTGTTTCTGCCTCATTGGCTAGACCCTGTGAATTTGGAGAAGCATTGACTCTGCTTGACAGGAGGTTTCAACTAACTGTTGGATTTTTCAAATGTAGCCTGGTATTTCCCGCCAATGTTTTGAATATATTTAGGACCTGTTTTTGCATGGACCTTTTGCTTTCAGAATGGGGAGCTAAGTGCTGCACATTCCTTCCAAACTGGGAACAAGTTTGAAGCCCCCTGCAGAAGCTACGCTGACTTGTTTGCTGTTAACCTTGCTGTGTGAAAGTCTCAAATCCAGTACTATGAATCCACATACACAGAACCTTGAAGCACCCTCTATCCCTCACCAGAGACCAGAGGAAGGCAAACAAAGAAACATACTATTTGAGGTGCAGGAAAGCTGATTTCCCTTTCTGCACCAACCTTCCTTTGTTCTTAATTTGACCACGCTCTTCTTGTGATTGTCCAGCACCCTTCGGGCTTATCAATATGCCCGATGAAGTGGGGCCAGTTTCTTCTGAGAGAAACCTGTTTTGCCTTTGGCTCCATTCCTGTTCTGAGTGTGAACAAGATGTCTGCCCCATGATCATCATGATATCACCTTTGAATATGGAGCCACTGACCCAGAATGAATAGGCCAACACCTAATTTTGGGTAATCAATATCACTAACCTAAAACCACAGAATGTCTATTTACCTTACTTTACAAGAGGCACTAAAAACACGTTTTGAACTTCAAGACACCGTCCTTTTCCTTTGCAGGCTATTATATATACTTTCAAGTATATATTATATTTGCTTTCCTATTCCCTTGTTTAGGTGTCTAAAAAACACAATTTTAGTAGAGTTATTAGAAATTCTATACAGTGAACTGTATTGATCGTAATCAGCTAGCAATCACAATCATCCATTATCTGCAAACATTTATTTATTTTATTTATTTGTAGAGCGCCTGAATCAGCCCAGAAGGCGTATCACTGCTCTATGTACGTGCTACAGTAAGCCAAGAAAGGGGGCAAATTAAAATAATACAGTTTAAGGAGCCTTCTGAATTGAAGGTGGTCAGGGCATTGCCACAGGTAGGTAGGGAGCTGGTTCTAATAGAGGGGGCTAGGTGAGAGAAAGCTTCCCCAGCATCCTCGATTTTTTGAACCGAGGAACAAGGAGAAGAGATTTAGTTCCTGAGCGAAGTGACCTAGTGGGTGTATAGTGGATGACTTCTTTGGAAGATAGCTGGGGCCCTTGCCATTCATGGTCTTGTAAATGATGCAACACATTTTAAACTTGATTCCCTTGCATACCGGGAGCCAGGGAAGCTGTTGTAGGAGGAGCAGAGAGGCCATTCTGGGTGGATCATTCGAGACAAGCCGTGTTTTACACTACTTGCAGTCTGCTCAGCGAGGACTCATTAGCCGAGACCAGGAGTGTGTTGCAGTAGTCTAGGCGGCTTAGTACCAATGCTTGAATAAGACTTTTCCGTGTAGACAAGGGGAGAAAAGGGAAGACTCGCTGTAATATTCCAAGCACATGAAAACAGAAGCCAGCAGTGTTGGCTGCATGTTCTTTCTAAGCATGGGCGGAAAATCCGTTTCGCTCGCAGATTTTGCGGATTTTCGGTAAATTCGCAATCCGCGAATCTCCCGCAAAATCCTCAAATCCGCGAGCAGCGGATTTTATGGCTTGCTCGCACTGTTCGCGTGAATTCGCGGCTTCCCAGTACAACTTCGCGCCCCGCGAATAAGCGCTAAATTGCAGAATACGATCTTAGCAAAACTGAAACTACTTACCAGGTTCAAAAGTTCAGGCTCATCATTAGTAGCCATTTCCTGTAGTGCTTCCTGAGGGGCCCCTCCAGAGTTCAGTTGCCTACTTGCAACTATTATGTGACCCTGCTCTGAACCTCAGAATAGTTACACATATGCCACAAAGGTCCTGAATTACAGCTAAGGGAGACAAGCAGGAGCCAGGCTGGAAGTTCAAATCCATTAATCAGCCCCTAATTCATTATTGTCAGTTGGGGCAGGGCAGGTGTTGTAACTAATTTTGCAACAATGAAAGCACTTAGCAAGTGCAAAAGATCACTAATCAGGAAGCACTAAGGAAGCAGGTGCCAGCTAAAAAAATATTCTGTGACACATTAATCAGCCCCAAATTAATTCAGGTCACTTGAGGCAGGGAAGGTGTGCTTTGCTTTGCCACAATAATGTACACTGACTGGACAACCAGAGGGTGCTGTGATGAAACAGAGGGTGGCATGGGTGGGCCAGAGGGTGGCATGAGTAGTCAGAGAGTGGCAGTGGTGACAGAGAGTGGCAGTGAGGAAGAAGAGTGTCCCAAACAGGCTGGACACGTAGAAACAACAAGTTTGCAAAACTTGCGACCCGACAGGTAAGTTCGCGTTTGCGAAATTGTACAAAACCCTCGCGAACTGGCAGAAACCCGCGCGAACACAAAAAAAAAAATCCGCAAATTCGCGAGAATTCGCGGATTTTGCGAATTGCGAGTTCGCAAATCCGCAAAATTCGCGAACGCGAGATTCGCAAAATTCGCCCATGCTTAGTTCTTTCATGGTCAGTACCTGGTCTAGGCGTATGCCAAGGTTCTTAACAGCATTGGTTACCTTCTCTATGGTTCTGTAACTGAATTGCTGTGGTATTGAGACTTTTGTTGCAGGATTGTGCCTTCATTCATGATGATCTAAGCCAGTGGTTCTTAATCAGTGGTGAAGGGACCCCTGGGGGTCTGCCACAGCTACTCAGGTGGTCCATGACTGCTTAGAAAATTAAATTATATCAACAGATTAATAAAGTGTATGTAAATAATAAAAGCATAATATGAAATATAACATTTTAAAATGTTAAGTAAATGAGAATTTGCAGTTGGAAAGTATTTAATCATTTTTGTCTTTGTTTGATAAATCCTTGTTTTTGTATTCTCAGAAGTGTTTGATGAGTTTGTGAACATATTTCCAGAGAGGAAAATGGTTAAAGAAGAGTTTGTACAAACATCCATATTTTCAGGCAGCCACAAACTTTCAAAGTAGAACACGTGTGGTTTAATCCCATTCTCTATGGAAGTTAGAGGATTCATGAATGCTAGGTCACCCTAGCTGCATAGCAGTGTTAAAACCTACTGTTTTTGCTTAAAAAACTAAATGTATGAGAACCAGTGACTTTGTGACTCAGGTCCTTAAAACCTTTCCTCCAATTAAAAAAGTGAATTTACTAAATAGGAAAAGAGTTCCTAATTCCCCAAAAATATTCATAAAAAAAGGAAGTCAGATGACCTTCCCCAGATGTATGCCTAGAAACCTTTGACTTTGAGCAAATCTGCTACTCCAAATATGTGACTTGACATTTTCTTTTTATTGAAAATTCCCGTAGATATCATCTATTGTATAATGAACATGTACAAACGTTCTGCATTTGTAGCATATGTGTAAATATATATACACTTGTCCTTACGGTTATAAAAGGAATTTTGGCACTCCGGTAACGGGTACGGTGTTTGTATTAAAGTATCTTGGCTGCAGCAATGGTCTTTTTCGGATGCGTTTCGCTCACTGCCTTTGTCAACAATACTCCGCCATTTTTTTAGCATATTTATAGTCGAATATACCAGCATGTAATAGTAGTCATGGAAAAAATACACATGGTTTCTCTACTTCAGACTACAGGGTTGTCTGTTGCATTAAATCTCCAATAAAATTTCAAATTTCATTTCAACATTGTTGAATGAAAATTTAAATGGAAAAGTATCTCAATGTGGAGATTTGTGGGGGCAAGATGGCAGCTGCGTGAGCGTTGTGGGAAGCCGCTCTTTCCTTTCACTGTAATATTTCTAACTATCTGAGAAGAGGAAGAATGCTGTAATATACGGTTCACGGTTCATAAACTCACCCAACTAAAGTTGCAGCTTTGGGCGCAAGGCTGATGAGGCTGCTTACGGCGGTCGCTACCCTGGCAATATGGGTTTTAAGAGTGTTTCCTTCAGCGGCGATCGCTGCCAGACGCAAGGTGTTTCAGAAGGCCAGAGGCCTCACCGATACATTGTTTCAAAAGGATCGCTTGTACTCACTGAGGGGAAGTGCTACACTGTTTCTGCAGCCGCTGACATGCTACTGAAAGCAAAACCGCTGGGGAAAGACACCAGCACGACCGGAGGAGCCAAAGGATCATCCTTGACCCGACGTTCTGCAACAAAGGGGAAAAGCCTGAATCCCAGCCTGGACACTCAACATGCCAGCCTGAGCAAGGATGGTCTACCCAAGGAGAAACCGGGGGAGAATGAAGCCAGAGCACAGAGAGGGTTACAATACCCAAAGCGCCAATAGTACCTGGGATGTTTTGCGGGCGGGGGTTCTCAATCTCTTGGGGGGAGAATAATATAACCAAAGGTAAAAGCAAAGGTACTCTAAAAATGAATATGGGCAGTTCTAAAATTAAGACTGTGATGGTCAGCAAGGATGGACAGAAGAAGACCTCACTGAGGAGGACAGTGGCAGCCCTTCCACGAAGCCTGACTCTCAGAAACGCATCCCAATTCGTACAAAGAAGAAGAGTAAAAGGAGATCAGATAAGGATATGGTCTTCACTTCGGACTACAGCCAGTCAAGCCAGCTTAAATGGGACTACTCAGCTTTTCAGTTTGAGAGACTAATGAGAACGAGCTCAGAGCCCAAACCAAGATTCCAGAAGCTGTGGTTGAAACTTGCAATACCACTGGGACTCAGGCTTTACATCTTTCAATGGAACTAATATATGCAACACTGAAACAAATGCAGGCGGAGACCCGTCAGGAACACAAGAGGGCCCATCTGGCAACTAAAAAAATTACAGGGGGTGGTGCGGAAAGTTAACAAGGCCTGCACAGAAATTTCAGAATGCACTACGGCGCTGGAAGGGCGCATCGTTCAATTAGAGGCCAGTGTGGTAACCTCAGACAAACAGTCCCCATCTAAGGAGAATAGAATGACCGATGTCCTTTGGAAGCTGGAGGACTTTGAAAATAGGCAGCGACTGAATAATCTTCACCTACTTGGGATTGCAGAAAAGGCAGAGGGTGATGACATTCATGCTTTACACCGAGGCTTCTCAAGAAGGCTTTCCCCGAACTGCCTCATTGGAAATTTCGACATTGTTCATGATCTCATTAGAGCTAATAAATCATATTGAATATTGGTGGACTCTGTTGCACAATCCATGCTGTCCATCGTGCCCTATCAACTTGATTCCTAAGATAGACATTCTAGATAATTTGTAGTTGGCAGTCCTAGTAGAAATACGTAATCTGTATAAAGCATAAATAGTAAAGTGTAGAAGAAAGAAGCATAGAAAAAATGTATATACTTAAAGTTAAACATTTTAATCACATTCAAAAAGCTTTTATATTCAATAAAGTCCTGAGGACTAGCATAAAAAAATGTTAAGGACGCATTGAATAGCTTATAAATTCCCATAAACTCACAAACAAAATAAAAATAAACTGCAAATGGGCCAGATTGGCCCCAAGTGGACCGTTCACCTCTAATCAGTGTCCCCATAAAGTACTGGTACTATGACTTTCTTTATTTTTTAACGCTGTAAGCAGCCTTTATATCTTCTGTTCACTTCCATATGACTACCTTGTAGAGAAACACATATAGAATAAAAAAGGTTATATTTCTATTAAAGAAATAGCAAACCTTTACTACAAGCAACTCCAGGCCCAGCTAAATACAGAGCAATATATACTACAACCACATAGGGATCAGGATCAGTGATACATTCTCTCTCTATAAGTGCCCATACATCTCATTGTCATGGCTCAATCCCCTTTGTTCCTTACTGGCTAATGCTAAGATATATTTCGATTCCAAAATCCTCAATATTCTCTCTCTGTTCCCTCCTCTTTCATCCTGTTTCACCCCATCAATCATACTGCACTTTAGGTCCTTATCAACCCATCCATGGACTTCATGGTGATGCCTTGCTACAGGGTAGCTTGTATGACAGTTCTTTATAGCTAATAAATGTTGCAGTATTCTCTTGTGTACTTGGAAGTTAGCACTATCCATGTAGATTTCTGGCAGCTACATTTGAGAATATACACAACAGATTCACTTTTACATGTGTAGTGTCCCTTAATTTTATGTATTTCATTGCCCAAATGCATTTCCTTCAAATGTTCTCCATTTCAACAGGCCTTGCACTTGTTGAACTGTGTAAAACCATCCTTCAGTTCTACCAAGTGCTTCTTTCAACTCTTACATCACATCTGACCATTCTATCCCTCATGGAGTTGGCTTTCTTGAATGTCATCATGGGACTCCTAGGTATTGCTTTGCCAAAGACTGGATCACTTCTTAAGAAATGCCAATGTTCATGCAGTATGCTTCTGAGTTTCTGGTATGAGTTATGGTACATGGTGTTAAACATCTGCCTTGTCTTGGCCTTGTCAATCTTCCCTTTGTTTCTGAACAGTATATTTTCTCTTTTAACCTCTTCCAATCTATTGCCCGCTTGAGTAAGGATTCTAGTCTTATATCCCCGTTCTTTAAATCTCATTATTATTTAATCTTTCACTCTTTTGTAACTCTTCTCTGTGCTACATATTCTCAGAGCTCTTAAAAATCCACCATAAGGAATGCTGTCAATGAATGGTCTGGGTAGAAGCTTTTGGCATGCAATGTGCTATTCCATGCACTCGATTTTCTGAACAAAGTAGTGACCAATTGATGTTCTTTCACCTCTACCTTCGCATCCAGAAATTCTGCTTCATTAGCTCTGATATGGCCAGTGAACTTAAGGTTCAGTAGGTTGGAATTGATTTCAGTTACAAACATCTCTCCTGTGTTTTTTTGCCTCTCCATATTACAAAAATGTCATGTATGAAACACAGCCATAAATATATGTGGCTGTTCCATTAATCTAGGGGATGGTTGTTCAATACTTGGTCTTCCCACCAGCCTCTATGAAGATTGTCAAAACTGGAGTAAACATGAACCCATTGTCACGGTTAAAATAGAATATGTTATGTTTGAGGCACCAGCCCATCATCTCCAAAAGCATCAAGCTGAGCTTGTAGAATCTTATGAGTCTTTCTTTTAGAACTTGTTCAGTGGCCCTAAACCCATCTTCATGGTGGATGCTGGAATAGAGGCACAATACTTCCGGTGTCAGAATATCATGTTATGTTCACACTGTATTTCATGTATGTGTTTCAGAAATTCAGTAGTATCTTTGATATACGAAGGTAATACCTCCACAAAAGGTCTCAGGATTTTGTCTATGTTTTTAGATACATTCTCAAATAACCCTACTTGTGCTGCTATGATTGGCCTGCCTGGGGTGCTTTTTTGGGGTCTTCATGTATTTTCAGTATTAGATAAAATACCAGTAGTTTGTGTGTCTTCAGTTTTGAGCAAACTATACTCATCACTGCTTATGAGCCTTTCTGTTCTCCATCTCAGGAGGGCTGTGTTGAAACCCTGTTGTACTTCTCTGTAGTGTACTTTGTCCACTGTAGCAAGTGGTATCTCTCATTTGACTGTAGGCTTCAATCATATAGGATTTTCTAGACCAGAGGACAATGTTGCCTCCTTTATCAGAGCTCCTAACTATCACTTCTGGGTTCTTAGCTAGCAATTCAAGCGTGGTCTTAGAACTACGATCTGTATTATAATTAGGGCTCCCGGTTTTATGGTATTTATTTTTTTGCCATTTCCGTCTGTATTTATCCATATTTATTTTTTGGGCATTTTTTCTGTATTTATCCACATTTATTTTTGCCATGAGCAAAAGACGACGCTACAGTTAGTATTTTTCCACATTTATTTAAAGTGACGCTGCACACATGCGCTCGGCTGTTATTGGTTAACACTCTACATTCATCTGAGAACTTTGCCATTTGCAGAATGTCCCAAATATGCTTAAAAGTGCTATCACAAGCCATTTGCCTCAGAGCCTTGCAGTTTCTGTCATCGGCAGAGTGCCACATCACCCTCTGCCACTGAACACCATCCTGCCCCACTAAGAGAAATACCACTGCCTTCAACTGCAACCCAATTGTGCCCCGCTATAAACACCTGGAAGCAATTCAATTCAAATTATGCACTTGACTACAGTAATATGCTGCATTTATGTGAGTTTAAGCTATTGGCATTGTAAATGACAATGTGTTTTATTTATGTTTCAAAAACCAAAACATAAATAAAAAGGCATGGTCATTTACATTGCCAAGAGCACAAGCTCTCATAAATGGGAGACCTGGTTGCATTACCAATGCTTTTTATTTCAAGTAATGCAGTGTGCCTCTACCATTCCAAGCAGATGACCAGGAAAGCACCACCTTTGCTATTCTACACACAGCGCTGTGTGTGTGTGCATGTGTGTGTGTGTGTGTGTGTGTGCGCTAGGAAGATTAATGCAAGCAATTAGCCCCTTCATTCTTGGGGGACCCTCTGAAATAACTTTCCTACTCAACTAAGTAACTTTTTGATATTGGGTTTGAATCCGACCATTTCTGTCTCCTCCTTTCATCATTCTAAGGTTGATAACTGGGTTAGGTGATCCTAAGAACACTAATTATGAACGCACTGAAGGCAATTCACTTTCACACTTCACACTTTCACAATTCACACTCCATGTGCTGTATAATTTATCGATATAGCGGTGTGAATGTTTAGCTGTCCTCCATGCCACAGTTTTCCACCAATGAGTGTCCAATGACTTCCTAGTTTTGTCAATGGCCTATCTGTGGCATTGCTCGGAAAAAATACCCTCTTGGACAGCTTCCCATCTTTAATGTCTGTTATATTTGGGACCCTTACACTGTTTTTGTTTGCTGCAAGGAAGCAGTCCTTCTTCCCCACGGAGAAAGATGTGCAAAGCGCCACTGGAGGGCACCCAGTTATCCTGAAAATAAATATGTACACACGGCCACGACAGTCCCTGTCTATCATTTGAAAATGACATGTTGCTTATATGTCGACAGCCGTACGCTGCAGTGGGCACAAATTGCCCCTCACTGGTTGAAAATCTCCTCTGTCCCCAACAGAGGCCTGGCACTGAGGGGCACCGTGCGAGCCAGTGCCTGTATGTTCAGCTGCAGCCTGGTAAGAGCCCGGGTAATTGTGGCAGGGGAGGGGGAATTCCGCTCCTCTTTCCCCCCTCTGTCTTCTGCAGAAAAACAGGAGGACAAATAGAACAATAACTTGACGTAAAGGCTGCTGCCACAGAGAAATCAAATCTGGCAGCTATCAGTGCGATCTTAGGTGGTAAAGAGCTTCTCGGTGTTCAACAGTAAATGGAGCATTAGCAATTATGGGAACTGATAAAAGTATGCGGGTTTTCAAACAACAGGTTAACAAGCAGTACCCCTCCAGCCCCCACCCCGAGTATTTTCCATAACATGCTGCAGATGTTTTGGACAGCGCGGGCAAGGAGGGCTCCCCGGGGAGTAGACACCTAAGGAGGGTGATCGGTTGGGGAAAAGGACAAAAGAGTGAGAAATGTTCAGACTGGGAAGAATAGAAACAAGCACTGCTGAAGCAGTTCGAAGCGTGTGCAATCGGCAGAGTGAAGAGGCAGGGGCTAAGGGGTGAAAGACAAACAAAGCCTCATTAACAAGTAAAAGGTCTTTCAATGACCTGTGAAGTACTCGGTGCGGCTGTGCACGCCAAAGCTGTCTCAGCCAGGCTGACACATCTTAACCCTCGAAGGAGGGGGGAGACACCAGATGGTATTGATGTAAATGACAAAGTATACTAGTATTTTCCCGTTTTTAAATATAAATACAGATAAAGGAAAACTTGTTTTCCATCTGTATTTATATGTAAAAATCCGTTTAAACG
Source organism: Lissotriton vulgaris (assembly GCF_964263255.1). Classification (NCBI taxonomy): domain Eukaryota; kingdom Metazoa; phylum Chordata; class Amphibia; order Caudata; family Salamandridae; genus Lissotriton; species Lissotriton vulgaris. Next base: position 937,031,265 of record NC_141698.1, on the reverse strand, counting down.
GAAAACCGGGAGCCCTAATTATAATCACTTTTTATGTTAGTAGTTCACATGTTTATAAGTTCTGTTGTGACTATGGCAGAGAATTGATCTATACCTTCATTCATTGTGGGTGGCATTGCTATGGACTTGGGTTTCAAAGAGGAACCTCCTTCCTCAGAGACCCACATTCCTTTTCTTTCTAATCTTTCAACCACATTTTCCTGTTCTACACAGCTGATGTTGTTTCCTTCTACTTTTAGTTGTCCCTGCATTATTGATATGTCTCCTTCTACTAGATTCCCACCAGTCTCAGCAATAGTGGGGTTAGCAAGTCTAGGACATCTGTGTTGTTTCATTTTATGTAATTTTAAAAAAAATCTTCTTGTAAACTTCAACAGATCTATTTTGCTCTCAGTATAGTCTAAGTTCTTGGTTTGGCAGCATGAAAGTCCTAAACTAAGATTTCTGTCATCTTCTTGTGTGAGTTCCTCATCAGTCAATTTGATTACTGTCTTACCGTTTTCTTTCATTATCTCTTGTTGCTCCTGGTAATTTTCTTGTTGTTCTCTTCTACGTTTCCTTTTTCCTTGGCTGCCTCTTCTTTGCATCCTATGCCACTTTTTCTTTGCCTTGTACCTTCTCTCTAAGGGCCGTGGTTTGATCTTCCGCAATTTCAACAATGCAGCAAAGATAGGAATAATACAGTAGCCAAACACCTGGAAAGCCCTCATCAAAGTGACTGGTCCAAATTGAGATTTTATGCAGTTGACAAAATAGAAATATTGAAAGAGGTGGTGACAGGGAATGCTGCCTACGTCAAACAGAATCTTGCTATATTTTATCATTACTCACTTTAACCCCACACAGTCTTAATTAGGAGTAAGAACTGTATGCCCACCTATTAAAATCCGATCTCAAATGAAAACATCTACAAAAAACAGAATAAAAATTATGATACATCAATGAATGCACATGGTTAACTAATCATGAAATTACCATCTAAAACTCCATATATGTTTTAAGGGAACTAAGGAGAAACAAGGAAGAAGATAAATAGTCTTAATAGAAATGAAAGGATATGACCAACAGCAATGGGCTTTAATTGAATTTTAACAAGGGAAACTCATAATTGGAATAAGAAGAAGAATTCACTTTGATAAGCAGTAGATATTAGAATTTGGGGCACGGACAAAACCCACTGGAGAGTAGCATGTATAACCTAAACTGAATATGGCCCCTATTGATATTGGAATAAGGTAAATGCAAAATTTTGGAACCACACTGCCTATCAAATAATTGAACTGTAATGAGTTTAACCAATGGAGATGCAGCCATAATAACTGGTTTTAACATTCACTAGCATGACTTCAGCGCACAACAACTCCGCACTCAACTTCACGTTAAAGCACATTGTTACGGAAGTGACAATGGCTTATATCAGGATGTATAAATTGAAATAAATACAAGAAAACATATCAACATCCTGTTAGAGGCGCTCCTTTTAACAGATAAATTCAACCCACCATACAGAACCAGAATGTCTCCACACCAGTTAAAATGTCTGTGGGTTCAATATAGGTGTGGGGTTCTGCCCCTGAGATCACACACCTCTAAATTGGCTAACGCAACTTGCCAGATCGATTCCTGTCCAAATTCCCCAAATGTAGTGGAAACGGAGTCCCACTTCATGCTATTCTTTTCCCTATACAGTAAGGCCCGTAAAAATGGCTGTTGCCTGCATGTAACCACATGGGTGTGAGACATTACTGGGAAGCAGAGACACTCTTCAAGAGTAATACTAGAGAACACTTGCGGTCTCTAAGTATCTGTATGTTGCTTGGGCATTAAGGAAGAAGTCCATTCTTAAGCCCGAACCTTGACAGAGAACTTGAGCTATTGAAGCCTAATCAGGAAACCTTGCATTTTTTTCCGGTCTTCTTTTATATTCCCACGCATCGCCTCATTTTCCTACTCATCTAATGTGCAATTATGAAATGATGTATATATTCATTCTGGTAACCTTTTCCTTCTGCATAGCCCCATGATAGCTATTTTGCACATCTCCCCCGTTTTGAATATGTCGTACAAAGCCAGGAACACAGGTAAGTTGAAGAGGCTTTTTTTAACATCAACGGCTGAACCACCAAGCAGAGCAGCTAACAGGATCCAGGAGAACAGCCAACTGTCAGTATAGAAATTCCAGATACAGAGCTCTCACGCAGTAAGAATCTGTATCCGAGACATTCCACAAACAAGCATAGGCATAGAATACTACATTGGTCTTCCCTAAAATAAGACAGACAACCAATAAAGAAGTCAGAAGGCTAGAAGGTCAATAAAGAGGAAAAGGAAAGAAACAGAGAGAAAGTAAATAAGAGAAAAGTTCTAAAAGAACATAAACAAGGAAAGGAAAAAGATAATAACAAGAAACGCAAACAGAAACGCAAACAGACATGAAGTGCATAGAATATAAATCAGCTACCTATTTCCCATACCGTAAAGGTACAATCTTAGCTCGAGCACTGCGCCTCAAAAGAGACTGGCCCGCTCAATCTCCAACACCTTCATGGGCTTCAACCTTATTATTATTATTACTGTGATTCTTCCTTGCAGCATTGTCAAGAGCACAATATTTCACGAGAAGGCACTTGTTCCGATAGCTAGCTTAAGAGAATCCCCATTCACACAAATAACTCTCATAGGAGAACTAAATTTGGAAGACCCCCTCCTCACATGAACGGGTTTCTTAATACGGACAAGATCACCCAAACGTATCTCCACATCTTTGACCTTCTTGGTGAAATCAAAATAAGTTTTTTATTTATTCTCAATCAACTCGACTCGATTTCTAACACTGTTGTCAGACCAATGTTTCCCTTTGATCCATTTGCTCATCCAACCAGGACAAAAAGCAGTAGCTGCACTTCGACCACGTAATAATTCAAATGGTGACACACCGGTTGTTGAGTGTGGAGTGGTGCGGTAAAACCAGAGCATGCTTCTTACTGAATTACTAACAACACATTTGTTAGCAAGAGAGCACTGTATACACTCCCCCAACATCCGGTTCATGCGTTCAACTAGATCGTTTGTCTGAGGGTGATAGAGTGAACTCTTAAGGTGCTTGATCCCACAATTATGTAAAAAGTCTTCCACTTCTCTGGCAATAAATTGGGTGCCGTTGTCGGTCACTAAAACTCCGGAAAACCTTCCTTAAGAAACACCTCATCAAGAAACTCAACCACAGTTCTAGATGACACTTCTCTGACAAATGTAACCTCTGGCCACTTTAAATAGTAGTTAAAAAACACACACAAGAACCTCTCCTAGAACATTAAATAACTGTAGGTAATATATCCATTAATTTTCATATACCATCATTGTCCCACACCGCAAACGTTATTGGAAAAACATATGGTTTTATTATTTAAAGTCAATCCGTTATTGTTTCATAGAAAACACTCTCTCTCTCTCTCTCTCTCTCTCTCTCTCTCTCTCTCTCTCTCTCTCTCTCTCTCTCTCTCTCTCGCTCTCTCTCTCTCTATATATATATATATATATATATATACATTTTTTTTGGGGGAGCGGCGGTGGGTGGAACCTGTGTGCCATAAAATTGGATTACCGACTGGCCCCGCCGGGAAGATGTGCAAGGAGCACAACTTGGGAAACTGAGCGTTACACTGTGACACAAACCTGGGAAGGACGACCGATCGCGAGGGAACCCGCTGATTGGGAGAATCCGGAACGGGTGAGTGGACGACGCTGACATTTCTTTCTTGTTAAATAACCCGGCAGACCATGTACAGCCTCAGCGAGAGGATAAGCCAAGTACGGAAATAATTAGATCTTCTGCAGCAGGAAATGTTCACGGATAGTGAAAGGGAAAAAGCGGCAGACACACTGATTATTGCCGAAACTGGGGCAAGAAAAAAAGACATTCCCTCACAGAGAGCGGAGGCACCCGACACCCTTACAAAACTTTTCTCAACGTTAGAGAAAACATATGAGCGAGAAATTCGCAAGTGGTGGGAGGCCACCAGCTTGCAAAAATACTTGGAAGTTGGGAGAGTCCCAAGGGGACTAAGGATTCTTCTAGTCCCATCATGTGAAAAACCCAACAATGACTTATTGCGAGAATGGTCAGAATTTATCACTGATGTCATGCAAGGGATGCTAAAACTCTTAGTGAAGCACGCATGGAATGATAGGACGAGATTACAAGAGGAAATTAAGGACATTGAGGCAAAGATTAGCGGCGATAAAGACACAAAGAAGTGCGAGGAGCTGCGCGACGTAATGAAAAAACGGCTGATTGATTATGAAAACACAATCAAATTGAAAAAGCAATCCAAATTCATCCGTGATGAAAAAGATTATGCGAATGGGAGGATTTTAACATTTGCGCGGAAATATGATGCCCCTAGAAAAACGCTTCAACAAGAGAAATCAAGAAACAGAACTCCAGCAAGTACTGAAGAGTCTGAAATCTCAGAGGACGAATCAGCAAGGGCCAAGAGCACAGGAGCATCCAGAGGTGCAGGGGGTGGTGACGATCATACTGTAGCCGAAACAACGACCCCAGAGTCCGATCCTTTTTTCGAGGAATACGAGGTGATAAGAGGACTCAGACAGCGACCCGCGGCAACCACACACCCACCAAGAACCCCAAGAGGAAAACGAGGAGGGGTAAGCGGGGGCGCACAAGGAAGATCCACCCCTGTAGTGACGAGGAGCACCCGAGGGAAAAATTGGAAATAAATACAACAATGCCCAAAGAAAATTCCATAATAAACTTATCAGATCGAGAATTAACATCAAAGGAGGAAGAATTATTACAACTTGGATTAACTTTCTGCCCAACTCCGGCATTTGATTATACGCAGACAAGGATAGATCTGTTTAGATTTATCAGGAAAATGAAGCTACAGAAGATACATACTCTGAACCCAAAGGTGGATGGGAGAACAACAATGGAAGAGACTGATCCATTGGTGACGATAACCGGGAAAAATTTACAAGCCGTTGCTGTGGCACAGACTATGATTGGAGTAAGTCACTCTCAGGATTGGGAGATGCAACCCACACAAACATTAGAGGATTGTGGAATAACACAGCAGGGCTGCAAAAGTGAAATGACAATCAAATCTAAAATTAATCCGAGGACACCACATGATGGAATTGACACATTTCAAGAGATAGTCATTGAAGAACTGAAAGGCTTACAGGCCGAAAGATTCAATTGGAAAAAAAAGAATCTAACCAAGGAAGAATGGGCTGTAATACAAAATCTCAAAGAGGATGAAAACATTATAATTAAACCAAGTGACAAAGGTGGGAATATTGTTATTTTGAAACGCAGCCAGTATGAGGATGAGGCACTTTCCCAACTGAACAATAAAGAACACTACACTGAGATCAAAAGAGAAAAACACACAGAAAGCATCAAGGCGTTCAATGACTTAATTGGTAAATGGAAGGACAATGGAATACTGGACTTCAAAGATTGGAATAATCTAAAATGTGAATTCCCTCAAATCGACACATTCTATCACCTGCCTAAGGTGCATAAGAGTAAAATATGGCCTCCTGGCAGACCTATCGTGTCTGCAAAAGACAGTTTATTGGAAAAAACTTCGAGCTATATCGACAGCTTCATTGCCCCATTCGTCAAAGACCTCAGTTCGTGTCTGAAAGATACGAAGGACTTTTTAAGGATCATACAGGATGTCAAATGGGAAGAGGACATGGTCTTAATAACGTTGGACATTGCCAGCTTGTATACTTCCATTCGACATGAAGATGGTCTGTTGGCAATGAAGAGCTTCCTGGACAATAGACCGATTAAATTTCGAAGCCACAACAATATGCTGTTAGAGCTAACAGACTTCTGTTTACGAAATAACATTTTTTGTTTGCAGGGAAACTGTACCTACAACTCCAGGGGACCGCGATGGGCACGTGCTTCGCCCCCAGCTACGCGAACCTTTTCGTGGGCTGGTGGGAGAAGCACGTGGCCTGGGCGGGGGGCAATGACAGGTGGATGAACAATATCATCCTGTGGACTCGCTACATTGATGACCTCTTTTTGGTGTGGCGGGGACCACAGAGTGAAGCTGAGGAATATATTGCTGAACTAAACAGAAACAGTTTGAAACTGAGTTTCACAAGCAACATCAGCAAAAGTGAGGTGTTCTACTTGGACCTTCGGGTCTATGTGGAAAATGACTCAATACAAACCGCGGTTTATAGAAAACCAACCGCGGGTAATACCATATTGCACTCACGCAGCTATCATCCCCGTAATGTCATAAATAACATTCCCCTGGGAGAGTTTTTGCAAATAAAACGCAACTGCTCAACTGTACAGGAGTTTGTAAAAGCGAAGGAACAGTCGAAAGAAAGATTCTCACAGAGAGGATATGGGAGGGGGATCTTGGACCGAGCAGAAATGAGAAGTGAATTAGTGGGGAGGAAAGACCTGTTAACTGACAAACCCAGATCCCTTGATTCAAAGATCAGATTAATTACTGATTATTCAGAAAAATCTCCTGAAATCTTCAACATAATGCGAAAAAATTGGAAAATTTTGAAATCAGATCCTGTGATCGGGAAGTCCCTATCCGACTATCCTCTCATCACATATAGAAAGGGGAATTCCTTCAAAGATCATTTAGTGAACAGTCACTATGACAAGAAGAAAAAGAGAAAAATCACTGTTTCAGGCTTCTTTCCTTGTATGAAGTGCAAGGCCTGTAGGAACTCGACAAAAGTCAAAGAATATTCAATTCCAGGCAAGAAAACAAAGAGCAAGATAACGAAACTGTTGAACTGCAATTCTGACTACACAGTGTACTGCTTGATGTGTCCCTGTGGACAAAAATACATAGGGAGCACAATAAAACCGACCAAACTAAGGGTCCTTGAACATATGAGGGCGATTACCTCAAAGGATCCAAGCTACCCTGTAGTTCGCCATTTCGAGCAGAAACATAATAGCAACAGTAACCTGTTGACATATTTTATTCTGGATCAACTAGTCAGAACCGAGAGAGGGGGTAACTGGGTAAAAAAACTGAGAACCCTAGAATCGAGATTCATCATCCAGTTACAGACTAAGACCCCGGGTGGGATGAATAATGAGGAAGAAATGTGGACTCATATCTAGTAAACCACATCCGAAACCTAATCCCATTTCATTGTGCTCTGTTTTCTTAGAAACCTGGAAAAATTAACCAGTACATACTCAGTAATGTCTGCCCCCCTACCCCACATATTTTTAAGGAAAACTGTACTTTGCATATGGTGAATCAAAAGGACAACTCCATGAAGATGTTTGTTAAAATACATAATATGAAGAACCTTATGCCCATTCAGGGCTTGATTGTATCTGATTGTAAATAATGTTGATTGTTCGTTTGTGAACCATACAAACTGTGAACCCTCCATGAGAACTCATGAAAAAATGGTAATGAGCCTCATGTTCTAAGGCACTATTGACATAGGCGCCACCACACGATAATATGCATTTCAAGATACCGGTTAATTAGAATGACTTAATTCTGTGTAATAATGGTAGTATGATTCACACCGAAAACTACACATTTTGAACCACATATCGGTACACAATGCATTGTGAATGATGATTAGTATTTAGTTTTAACCATTATAAGATGGCCGCCGTGAAAGCAATCATGAAATTACTATTTTTGTGCCTTTCATTATGTTGTTGTACATTTTGTTGGTAACATGTGACACATGGTCACCTAGGTTACATTCAAATAATGGAAAAAACAAACGTCAGTTTACACTGACGAAGGCGGCAACGCCGAAACGCGTCTGTAAACTGACTCGATCTGCAGAAAAGTTCTGAAATAAAATACTTGGCGAACCTACGCTATACTGGCTCTGAGTGCTCTTAATTCTTGAAAATCCCGAGGACTGGGGGATTTCCGCGTTGTCAATATATATATATATATATATATATATATATATATATATATATATATATATATATCAGTCTCTGCTATCTCTCGCCCGGAGCCCAATTCGTATACCTTCAGCGCAGATGAAGAGAGGCGACCCAAAGTGCAGGTGAGCAGTGTTTTTATTCAAAAGCGGCACACCTCAGCATAACGTTTCGGCCTGCACAGAGGCCTTGGTATATATACAATGCAATTTAATCAAAAGAAACACATCAAATAGCCCCCAACCAAACTCATACATTCAAGCATCCTCTCAGTCAACCACACCGTCATACAACAAATCACAAAAACAATACAATATTAACAAAACCAAAATTTACAAGAAAAGAACAAGAACAAGAATAATACAAGCAAAAACATGGCGCCTAGTAGTCCATGAGGACCAAAGCAAGTTTCGAAGACCCATCAAGGGCATGGAAAGGACCAACAATGTCGAGCCCTAATTTCACCCATGGTGCAGATGGCAACTCAATAGAAGAAAAATGAGGGGTACATAATTTGTCCGCTTTGTCACAACTAGCACAGATTACACAAGACTGAACAATATCATCAACCTCTCTGTCCATAGATGACCATCAAAAGGAAAGACGCACCCTTTTCTTTGTCATAGTGGCACCTAAATGGCCTTCATGAGCATGTTTAACTAAAGGACTTCTCAAAGAAAGAGGAGGAACCAGTTTGTCTCCCCTTAATAATAATCCATCTTCAATGGTGAGTTCATCAGCCACTTGGTGAAATGTTTTGAATTCAAAACTAAGGTTTCTTTCTTTAGGCCATCCAATCTCAACATAACTCATGACCTTAGGTAAAGAAACATCATTCCTGAGAGCTTTACGCCACTCAATCTCAGAAACTGCACATAACTGTGGAAGGTCAACAGCCGTCACAATGAACTCTTCCTTGTCCTTTTCACCTACACCCAACTCATTCTCAATGATGTCTGATGAACGAGAAAGGAAATCTGCACACCCATTCTTATTACCAGGTAGGTATTAAGCAGAAAAATCAAACTGGAGGAGCTTGGAGGAGAAACAAGCAATTCTTGGAGTAAAGCTCCTGACATTTTTCCCACTGAGAATAAAGACAAGAGGTTTGTGATCAGTTTGTAAACAAAACCTTTTTCCCCAAAATGTAATTCCTGAACTTTATTACAGCCATCCAGCATGCCAGCAACTCCTTCTCTATGACCGAATACTTCTTTTCAGCAGGAGACAAAACTCTGGAAGCACAGCCAATAGTTCTAATCTCTCCCTCTTTCTTTTGTGAAAGAACGGCACCTAATCCCACATTACTGGCATCTACTGTGAGAGTGCAGGTAAGAGAAGGATAATAGTTTTTTAAAATGTTAGGAGAAATTAGTTGTTCTTTCAAGCACTCAAAAACCTTCTGGCATTCATTATTCCACTATAAAACAACCCCTTCCATCAACATACATGATAACGGTCTTAATTTACTTGCAGAATCTTGAATGAAACACAAATAAAATTCACACAAACCAAGAAAGGACTTTAGGCCTGCTTTATCAGAAGGAGGTTTAGATTTTACAATGGAGTTAACTAAACTATTTTTAGGTAAAATCCCATGTTCATTTACAACATGACCTAAATACTCAACTTCTTTCGTCCTAAAGACACATTTATCCCTGTGTAACACCACCCCACTCGCCAGGAACCTTGACAAAACGTCTTTGAGAATGGAATCATGAGTAACAGAGGCCGCTGAAGATAGTCCAAACGGCATGCGGACATACTGGTATGTTCCAAAAGGGGAAATAAAAGCTGTGAGATACTTGGGTTAACTCTACCTGCTGGTAGGCAGACGCTAGGTCAAGTTTTGTGAATACCTTAGCATCTTTCAAACCAGCAAGCAGCTCATTAATATTTGGGAGGGGATGGGAGTCCACCCAGATTTCATTATTGAGGCAGCGAAGGTCAACACAAACCCTAAGCTCACCATTCTGTTTTCGTGCTACTACCAGTGGAGACAACCAAACAGACGACTCCACTGGTTCAATGATACCTTTAGCACATAATGAGTCCAGCTCTTTCTCAAGGTATTGTCTAACACTAAATGGAACGTTTCTTATTTTGTGCTTGACAGGCTTGGCATTATCTTTCAAAATGAAATCTTTTATCCTGCCAAGCTCCCCAGAGAAAACATGAGGGAATTGGTTAACCAAACTTTCAATGTCGGGGCAATCTCTTATTGCCAGAACTTGTTCAGCTTTTCCGGGTCTGAGCACCATCCCAAACAACCCCTGGTGAAACCACCCCAAAATATTTAACCCTTTGTGAGCTACGTACAATTTCCCTGCAATCCTCCTCCCTTTGAATTCCATTACATATGCAATATACCCTGAAAGGTTTATTTCACGACCTTCATACGAAACAGCCTTGCGATCTGGTGGAAGAAGGGGTCTATCGGGCCACATTACATTATATAACTCTGAAGTGATCATGGAAATGCGTGCTCCTGAGTCCACCAAAAGCTTAAGTACCTGATCTCTTACAAGAATTTTAACATAAGGATCTTTACACATTTCTGGGTTTCCGACAATAACCCCATCAGCATGTACTACCACAACCATCTCAATAAGATCTTTAAGAACAGATCCGTCATCAACACAGGTCATTCCTTCATCCACCACATATTTTACAGAATTAGACATTCTTCCTCGATTAGTCTGACAAACTTTTGCGAAATGACCAGTCTTGTTGCACAGTCTGCAAGTAACAAATCTTGCTGGACACTTATTCCGTTTCATGTGATCCCTGTACCCACATTTGTTGCAGACATTCCCTTGACGAAAAAAAAATTGTATTTATCCACAAAATTCGTACGAGATTTCTCAGTAGACTTGACAACTTTATCTTTGTTTTCTTTTGCTTTAATAGCGGCAACAGCTTTAATGCTTTTACCTTTTAGTTCTTTAGCTGACAATACGGAAATCCCAATGCTTTTTGCCACCCTAATAGTTTCCTCAAGGCTGGGATTCCTGGTAGACAGAAGTTTTTGTTTAATGTTTTGTTTGGAGCAATGGCAAATTAATTGATTGTGCAGCAGTTGATCAGCACAATTTTCTAATTGGCATTCAGCTATTAACCTTCTCAAGGCAGTGATGTAACTGTCAACATTCTCTCCTGTATTTTGTGTGTGCAAAAAAAATTGTGACTAAGAACAACAATACTAAGTTGCACATCAACCCTTGTTTGCAGCCTTTTGACTGTATCTTGATATTCATCAAGAATATTTTCACCATCAGCGGCATGTGCGGGTAGATGTTTGAGAATTTCTCTACCCTCAAACCCCAATGAGTGTAAGAGTAAATACTTTCTGCGTTCAGCTCTGAACCTGATAGCACCAATTGCTGCCAAGTAAGTCTCAAAACCATCAAACCATTGCTTTCACTTGATGGGCGGATCACCAGGTGTTTCAAGGAACGGAGGAGGAGGACTAACAGCTTGCATGTTAAAACACAAGGAAAAATAAAACTGCAGCAGAAATGACAAGAAAAAAATGTGTATGGTATGTAATCTCAGGTACACAAGAACAAGTGCTGAGTTTGCACATATTATAGAAATATTGGTTCAGTTTTCCTTGAGAAAATTGAACGAGAACCACAGAAGTAACCAAATCTTATGGTCTGATAAAGATATTCTTATAAAGTGGATCTCAGTATTCCTCTAATAATTCCTTGTTAAATAAAAAAATATTTTTAATTTTTTGTTTAAATGTTCCTAGTCACTTTTGTTCCAATTCCCAAGTATTACAATAAAAACAAAGTTGACTGTCACTGCATAAACACTGTTGTGATGTAATACTCAGGCAGAAAATAAACTTCTTCAAGCTTGACTTTTCAGAAAAAACAATCCCCACTGTGATGGTATGCGTTTCACCTTGGAACGCTAATACTTTCGAAAATTGGAACGTCAAGTACAAACAACACAGGTTGCTATGGCAACACTCTTCACTGTGATGTTGGGAGCAGAAGTGCTCCTTGCGTTTCGCTCTGGAACGCAAACACTGTAGAAAGGAAATGATTTTTGTGTTCCAACTTGTTGACTTCACAGCGTGATTAGTGTAAAACACGCACTGATGCAATCCGGCTGGAACGCAAATCGCCGACTGTGCGTTCCACCCACTACTGACCTTATTTCTGCGCTGCTCCGCTCACTGTTTGCCTCATAGGCTAAATTTCGCCTTCGGAAGCTCCTTCATCATCGGAAGACACATTCTGGGATTCCATGCAAAGGAAGCCATCTTTGTCATCAAAACAGCCGATCGTGAAAAAATCCGCAATAATACAAATTGCTTGTGGGTCCGACTAGGTGGGTCAGTCTTCGTCGCCAAAAAGATGACGTACAAAGCCAGGAACACAGGTAAGTTGAAGAGGTTTTATTTAACATCAACGGCTGAACCACCAAGCAGAGCAGGTAACAGGATCCAGGAGAACAGCAAACTGTCAGTATTGGAATGCCAGATACAGAGCTCTCACGCAGTAAGAATCTGTATCCTAGACATTCCACAAACAAGCATAGGCATAGAATACTACAGAATACATGACCATCTCTTGATTGGCGGTAAGTGTAGCCTCCAAATTGTGTAATTAGTAGCCTCGCCAGGCCTACAATTCATTTATTTAGATGATGCTCTCTCTCTTTTTTCTTTCTTTTTATGTTGACGTAATGATTTTTAATTGCTTCTTATATAGTAAGGAAACTGCACCTTGATGTCTTATGTTTTTACATTGCACAATCTTTTAATGTATTTAAAAGTATTTTCACTGTATTAATCTGATGTGTTTTATGTGCTGTAACTGAAATAAATGATTTACTACTACAAATTCAACCCACCATTGAGTTGCAATGAATCAGCAATAATGAATAAAGAGTTTAAATTACGACTACAATGCCCAGAAGTCAGTGTGACCGTCCACTGGAGGGCACAACATTATTATTATTATTATTATTATTATTATTATTATTATTATTATTATTATATAAAACTTATACCGCGCTCAGTCACCCAGGGGCATCCCGGCGCTATAGAAACAAAAAGGAAAGCTCAACTCATGGAAACTAAAAGTGTATCTAAACACTGAGAAAGGATTATTGCAAACTATTGGAGATTGCTGGTTCACGTTTGAGACTTGAAAGCTTACTACTTGAATGAACTTGCAATAGTACAAAAGACTAATGAGGCTGCAAATTTGCCAAAATTGACTTTTCTTGATTATTGTAACCCATTCATTCATTCCTTCATTCAAATAATTCCTTCTGGGGATGTTTGTGGAAAAGACAGTGGGTATGAGGGGGAGAGAGGACTGCGAGAGAGAAGAGGGAGAAATACATATGTATAAAACATATTTAAACTCTTCAGAAACACTCAGTCACTGGATGATGCCATGAGTGATGTAATCAGTGATGTCATTTGCGATTACATCAGTGATGTCACTGACTATGTCATGAGTGATGTAATATGTGACGTCATCAGCAGTGCATTGCGTGGGTGAGAGTTATAGTTAGCTCAACTAACTGAAGCGGCCAAAGTTCTCTGGTTTGTACAATTAAAATGTCCAACTAACTATATTGTCCCTGAAACCTATGTTTTTTTGTGAATTTCGAAGGTTTTTTAACTGCTAATCTCTAATTATAACGTCCCTGAAACCTATGTTTTTTTTCAGTGAATATATATATATATTACCTACTGGCGGTCGCCAGTAGGTAGATATAGTTAGGACCTATTACCCATAGGAAATCCACAACATTCTATTTGGAATAACTTTGGCGTCGGTTGATGAATGTGGGTGATTGGTCAAGCGGGGGCCGAGAAAAAAGGGGGGTCCCAAAACATGTTTTCCCCATGTAATTTCTCATAGGACCTTTAGACACGGCTACAGCCTGAACGGCTGAACGGAATTACACCAAATTTGGCAGAGAGGTAGTCCTCAGTTCCGACTTGTGCCTTTTGCTTATATGGTGTCAATATGTTCAGTAGTTCCTGAGAAAATGATGGTTAAAGTCATTTATATATCTAAGGGCGCGGTGGATCCCCGTATCTATCCGTGTACTCAAAGTGCAGCCTGCACGCACCCTGCCATGCATGAGCTGTATGCTGATTGGCTGTCAGCAGTCAAAATCAGAAAAAGTTGGCAGCCATCTTGTGCCTCGGTAGAACCGAGGCTCAAAAAACCCAAAACAAACACCGCAAAATGCGAAAAGGGGGCTGGGTAGACACACCGTGACCCCTAGGCCTACTCAGGTGGTCCCACAAGGACCCCCAGGGCCAAATGTAAAAATTTCTTTTTTTTAAAAGACGCAATCGTCCCTAGGCCCCGCCCCCTCCTTGCACCACTCTGCAAACGCGCCCCCCTGGCGCGTTTGTAGAGGGGGAGCAAACTCCCCTTGAATACTGGGGGTCAACTAGCCCACCAGGCACCTCCATATGTGCCAGGGGGCTGTGTTGCAGAGAGGTGTTCTGAGGCCATGCCCCTTTTTACACCTCTCTGCAATGCAGCTCTGTGGTGCTTACTGGAGGTACCTGGTGGGCTAGTTGGCTGCCGGGGGACCTCAGGATTCAAGAGGACTTTATCCCCCAACTTAAAACGCGCCACGGGTGTGTTTGCACAGTGGTAAAGGTAGGGGGCAGGGCCTGAGGTGATATGTGTGCAAACACACCCTGTGGCGCGCTTTAAGTTGCTACTGTCTCGCTTAGAGTACGTCAGCTCTCTGCTTTTAGGGGCCAATACAGCAGAGTTATGGCGACTACAGCGAGTTAAAAACTCTGCAGCCAGAACTCTGATAGGTGTCCCTCGCCACTGCCTGGTTGGGCTACAATTCAAGGGCTGCATTGGCTTCCGATTGATAAACAGATCCAGTTTAAAGCTCTTTGCTTATCTTTTAAGATCTTAAAATCAAAACCATAAACGTTAACCAGCTGGAGGTGGCTGACACACGAGACGCTGATATCCTGACAATTCCGGTAAACATAGGTGCGGGTTTTCTATGGGCTTGATCTAGTGGGAACCGCATTTTGTGGCTAACGTAAGTTCGTATTTTGTTTTTTTTAGGTGGTATCCAAGGTAAATTGATGAAGGAACAAACCTGTCTTAGCAGTATACCGCTGTTAACGAATTTGACTGAGGATAATGCGGTCCTGTAAAGCTTCTCACATCACCGTGTGTCATTGAAGGTTCTATAAAAATATATAGATGTGAGTATATGGCCAGACATTTCTACTACTACAGTGTCTTTTGAGGCATTGTGTAAACCCTGGATTTATGGGCCACTGTGTTTTTGTTTTTATGTTTTTCAGTTTAACCTTGCATCCGCATCAGCGCATTGCTGTAGTGCCATTGAGACTGTTCCGGTACATTAATTATACTGTGGTATTAAGCACCGAGTAAGGTGGGTCTGTCATTAGGTGCACATAGGGTCTGGTTAACGTTTATGGTTTCGATACGGTTAAGCGGCGAATGCACACCTTATGTTTCCATATATTTCTCCACTAATATGTAGATTGCCGGTGCGAAGAAGTTTTCATCTCGCTGGACGAGAGAGGCTTTTAAAGGCATAGGAGGTATTTACCTCAAGACGTTATGCCTAGTAATTAGTTCATGAGGTATGAACTCATTGTCACCTAAATGTTATCTCTGGGTCAATTTGTGGGAGGTAGTTTTGCCCCTACAATGAGCCGTTATTCTTAGACCCATAAGACTACACCCTTAGGTGTATGCTCTCAATTATAATAGTGCATCATGTAAATAAGCTGATGAATGTAAAAATGTAACTAAAAATATTTGTGCTAATTAGGAATGTCTTTTGCATTTTTTTGCAGATATTCATTATGTTTTGTTTTACGGCTAATATTTGGATATTTTCATCAGGTCTGCTAAATGTTATGAATTGTGTCTTTAAATACTGTTGAATAATTCAGGTCTGTTAATTGTGATAAATGATGTATTTTGTCTTTTTTAATAGTTCAACAGTTCAACAGCAGTGGTAATTTGGCCAAGTGCTTTGGACACATCCCCACAACAATGGCCCATATCAATCTGCATTTCCACCGACCGACGTGACAGCTGTGCTATGCTGTTGCAAATCTTGTTGTTGGACCTGGCAAAGCCAGCCATGCAGGTCACAAACTGGTGATGCCTCCTCCTCTGTGTGGTGTGCCCCTCCTGCGTCGCACGCGCCACCTCCTGCAGTGTGTTGTTTGATTGTCTGTTTGCTTCCACAAGTGCAGTAGTTAGTTCCCTCACACTCTTGGCTATGACTGATATGTTTTTGTTCATTTTCGTCATCTGCAGGTTGATGGCTCCCATATGCCTCGCTTGCAGGCGCTGCACCCGCAACATTTGTGACTCCACGCCACCCCACTCATTGAGAGTTCCTGCCTCATGTGCCCAGATATGGGTCCTTGCCCTGCGTCTTGTTCCTGGACGGACATGTGCCTGGGGTGCAGTTGTGTGTCTCGCACTTGGACGGCTTGTCCCATGAGCAGTTTCTGTTCTGTCTCCATTGGCTGCAGTGATGTAACTGTGGCCCTGCGTTTTGCTGGTGCCTTGGATTTGGGTGGTGGTGTTACAGGTTTTAACACGGCAGCCTCTTCAATGACCTGTGTGCTGTCTCCACATTCACTGTCATCAGTGTGTACTTCTGCTTCATCTGTGATGTGAAACAGTGCAATGTTATTTTATGTTGTTGCAAAAGTCGAGTAACATTGAAATTCTTTCCATTTATGCTTTCACTGTCTCTCATCAATGACTGTACTGCATTTTGGTAGCATTTGGGCTTACAATGTTGGATTGTGACAGCCAATTGGGTTCTACAGCCTACAGGTCCCATAATGCATTAGTGCCCCTATGTAATATTTGGACTGGACTATTTCTACTGTGATTTTACTGGCTGATTACAGTTTGGCCACAATCAGTATGTACATTGATATGTTGATTATCATGCATCTTACCTTGTGTGCTACTGGCCGCCCCGGATGTATTTTCCCACCACTTCTTCAGGCTGGATTGTGCCCTCAACCATGTCTTCCAGGGCTGTGTTGTCTGGGACTGTTGAGCTTCCTCCTCCAGTCCCCTTTGCCTTCTTCAGCCTTTCCGCTATCCGCTCCTTGGCACGGTTACGCAGGTTGTACCATCATTTCTTTAAGTCATCTATGCTGCGGTGGGTGACCCCCACAGCATTCACTTTGTTTTTATCCGGTTCCAGATCCTTCGTTTTTCAGCCTCTGGTACTTTAAGGGAGAGCTTCCTAAACAGCTTCTCATGGTTGTTTGCCACCTCCTCAATGAGGTTCTCAAGTTCACTCTCACTGAACTTGATTTTTGTCTCCCTGGCCACTGCACCCTCCTCTGTAGCTGTTTGGGACATTTTGGCTGTCTCCACCTGTCAGCAAACAACAGTTTGTGTTTTCTGCTCTCTCCCCAAGCACTCTGCTTCTGCCTCTCTGTTCCTCTGTGCACAGGTGGCAGCATGGACTGATTGACTTCCTGATTGTGATGTCATCAGCCTGCTCCCAATGCGACTCTGTAGTTTTCACGATATTGCAATTTGCGATATGGCAATTTGCGAATAGAGGTTTTTCACAATAGCGATTCCTTAACATGGAATCGCTATTGCATTTAGCGATTTTTAGCGAATCTTTAATTTTTCGATATCCTCATCATGCATAGCTAACAGCGAGTCCTTATTTGCGATTCCTTAATAATCGCTAATAAGGAATCGCTATTTCTTTGCTTGATGCATCTGGCCCAAAATGACTTATGAAACTGTTCTTATGTAAACTGCCTCGGTGTAAGGCGCTCCCATTGGGGTCTTGTTTGCACTATATAAAACTGAAAAAATGACTACATTATTAATAGAGGAAAGGTACACCTGGCAGATGTTTGAAATGAGATCCTTTTTTGTCCAGCAACTCATACAACATTTTCAGGGTTATTTCTCTACAAAATGCGTGACCTTATCATATGCATTTAGATAGTTTTCATTTTAAGCCTCCTTTCACTGTTTTAGTATTCTTATCCAGATTACGGTTTAAGAAAGATAAAATGCATAGGTTTTTATTGATCAGAAGTGAAACTGGCTTTAGAACCCGTCTCAGCTAGAATACTACAGCAAGATTGCCTAGCTTTCTAGTTTTACAAGCATTGTGTCTAGGCCTGGGCAAACTATAAATTACATGGCGTGATTCGAGTAAATTTGGGAATTATTTGTTTTGCTTGCTACCTGAATTTCACTAAACACTCCATGTTATAATTACCCAGCTGTTCTTTGCAAAATTATATTGCAAGAACAATGCCAACAACCAGAACGTGAGCGAATGTAGTTTACAGCCGTTGTGCTTTTCACACCATTTTTTAGCACAGAATTTGTTCTCTCCTCGACGCAAGGACTAATTTGGCACTACAATGTAGTCCTAAATAACAGATTTGCATTTTGCATATTTACGTGTACATTTCCTACAATTTCCTGTATTTACACAAAAGCAAATTACGCCAATTTCACACACCCCTAGTTTTGCCCTCTATTGAATATGACACACTTGTTTAGTCAATTTGAAATCTTTGTCTTTGAGCTGATTCCTTAGAATAAACTGTTACGTTGATAAAACATTACAGAAGTGGTTGAATGGTAGCATATTTTACATTCTGCGTTTTGTGTGTGTCATTTGCAGATTAAGGGGCATGTGAATGCTTTCATCCATATTAACGATTTTGGTCCTCATTATTAGAAGTGCAGGAGGAACCACATTGGTAATTCTGCATCTTGAATTGCTGATATTGTAGGGATCGATAATTCTTCTGAGACCAATTAGAGAGCTACTGCTTGTTTTAAAACCGTGAATGGAGAATCAGGGGATCCAGTTTTTAACCGACAGTCTTTACAACACAATGTCTTTACCGTGCAGTATATAAGGTGAGTGTATCACGCTCTCTCTCTCTCTCTCTCTCTCTCTCTCTCTCTCTCTCTCTCTCTCTCTCTCTATATATATATATATATATATATATATATATATATATATATATATATATATATATATATATATATATATATATATATATATATATATATATATATATATATCCCACTCCCAACATTCCCTCACCACCTCCGGTTATGGCAAAATGAGGTAGACGGGCCACAAGGTTCTTTGCAGAAAGGTATTTATTTCTATATATATGTGTGTGATCAAGCACGCGCAGGCGAGCAAAACGCGTCAGTGGTGGGCACTTAGCCCGAGCATTTCTGGATTTATATGCTGGAATAAATCTGCACTGCACACTGTAATCCTGGTATGTTTTCATTTCTATCCTTGACGGAATTTGTTAAGAGGTCCGTGCCAGAAGACCCCCACTTGATTTGTAAGCGGGGCCGAAACTGTGTTTGAATACATATATATATATCTATATATATCTATGTTCACTGAAAAAAAAATAGGTTTCACACCAGTTATAGTTAGGAATTAGAATTTAAAAACCCAATTAACTTCACTGAAAAAACCATAGGTTTCACACCAGTTATAGTTACCTGTACATTTTAGTGACATAAAACCATTGAAATTCCACGTTATAGTTAGTTGGACTCACTATAACTTGCGCGCCTGCAATGCACTGCTGATGACGTCACATATTACATCACTCATGACATGGTCAGTGACATCACTCATGACATCACTGATGACACCATCCAGTGAATGTGTGTCTTTCTGAAAAATAAATATGTTTTATATATGTATATGTAAAGGTCGATGGAAGAATAAATGTTTAAATAAGTGTCTTAATGGATGTTTTAAAAAAAATAAATTGATTGGTTAACTGGCTTATTAAGTGTATCTTAGTGAATACATATAATAGCGAGTATTGTTTAAATATTTAAATGTTTGTATCAGTGTTTCACTTTGTGTATAAGTGGCTGCATGGGTTGGTGAGTAGCTACATGTGTGTGTATATGTGTTTTTAGATTTTTTTTTAGTATCAGTATGAGCGTCTGTATGGTTTGGTGGGGGTGTTACTTAGCACATAGATGCATCAATGACTTACTCACTGTTTGTATGTGTTTTGAAGACAGCATATGTGCAGGACTGTATGGATGGAAGAGTGTGTATATGTGTGTGTTAGTGAGTGAATGACTGTCTCACTAGTGTCTTTATGAGTTACTACATATGTTTTAATCTAGTATATGTGAGTATTGATGTATATAAGTGAGTATATGTGAGAGTGAGAGATTGAAAGAGTTCCTGTTTAAATAAGTATGTGTTTCTATAAGTGATTGTTTAAGAGAGTAAGTATGTGTAAGTTTCCTTAGAAGTAAGGTGCTAGTGTGTATATAGCTGTATATGCAAATAAAGAGATGTTCAATAGTTTATTTGCATTTGTGAGTATGTGTGTGAGTAACTTTGGAAGACTGTCGGTGTGTTAACGGATGTAAAGGTGTCTCACTACATATCATAAGTGAGTATATGCATGAATGACTATATAGAACTGTTGGTGAATGAGTGGATGAGTATATAAATGGTGGAATTACTGAATTGGTTGTTGTAACTGGTATAGGTATCTCCACTTTTTTGTAAATGTTAGTTTCTTTTTTGAATATGTGTTTCAAGGGTTACATTACACTGAAAGGAGGTCTGTCACTCTGTCACAAGGATGGAGTCATCAGTGACGTCATGAGTGATGTCACTGACCATGTCATGAGTGATGTAATATGTGACGTCATCAGCAGTGCATTGCAGGCGCGCAAGTTATAGTGAGTCCAACTAACTATAACGTGGAATTTCAATGGTTTTATGTCACTAAAATTTACAGGTAACTATAACTGGTGTGAAACCTATGGCTTTTTCAGTAAATTTAATAGGTTTTTTAAATGCTAATTCCTAACTATAACTGGTGTGAAACCTATGGTTTTTTCAGTGAATTTCATAGGTTTTTTAAATGCTAATTCCTAACTATAAGTCTCACTTTATAAGTAAGACTGTTAATGCTCTAGTTGTTCTTTAGAACACTCTGGTACATTCTATCATTGGGCTATAGTTGGGCTACATATGGCTGATATTTGGGCTACATTTGTTTTTTTTGTCTCTGGTGGCCATCTTTGGGCTACATTGGGCTACATTGGGCTACATTTGGGCTCTAACATATATATAGCCCAATGTAGCACAATATATATATTTTTTTAAAGTTAATTTTCGTAAAAACCACTTGAGTATAGCAAAGGCACATCGGGCTACCAGTCCCTACAATTTTTCCCATTTTTTTTAAAAAATGTATTTTTTTTGCCTTGGAGCGCTCCCGGTGCGCGCCCCGGTGAGCCCCCGGAGAGCGTACTCGTTTGAAGCGCCCCGGTGTGCGAACCGGGAAGCGTCCCGTTAGCGCCAATGTCGCGAACGAAAACATGATTGTGACGTATCGCGTAGCCGCGTCCGCGTGATACGCACGGCGTAAACGCACCCGGAAGCATTCGACGCGCTTACACAACGCGCCCCTGGCCGCGCCCCGGGGCGCGTAGCGTAAGCGCGTCGGGTCATGTGACCTGAAAATAACACTTTTGATTGGTTCACAACAGTTTTGTTTTCCAATTGATAAAAGACCCCACTTTTTTTCCTCATTTTCACTTTGTTGTTTGAGTGAAGAGGACTGTGAAAAATGGCTTCAGTAGTAGTAGCTGCAGGTGCATCTGGACCACCACCACCTCCACCACCACCACAAAGACCACCAAAAGACCACATTAGTGGTCATGAAGAAGAGGGGGACGAAGAGGAGCAGGAGGAGATGCAATATCTGCCTGAGGACACTCCCCCATACAAACCCAAAGAACATTTTATTTGGGAGTTTTTCAAAATGCCAAGGGGTGCCAAAAAAAGTAAATGCAGCAAAGGTGACTTGCCTGATCTGTGACCAAGAACTGTCAAGAGGGAACCCAAACAGGAAATATTTGTTTGGGAACCACACGATGATAAGGCACATGCAGAGGAAGCACCCAAACAATTACTCAAGAGCAGAAGTCAGGCAACTGAGCAAGAACCCTCCCCAACCTTCAACTTCAGGCACCTCCAACCAACCCACTCCATCGGGTGCAGAGGCTAGGGAGATGGTCCCTAATGTTCAAACTAAGTTTTCATAATTTAAATGTGTTTGCATATATTGCAACAAAACTATATCTTATGGTGAGCAGAGCATCACTTTACTTAATCGAGCTGCAGACAACCATCACTGCAGCAAGCAACCTTAATTTTTTTCTATTTTTTTGCTCTAGTTGAGCTGTTTGCAATTCCCTGTCTTTTGTTTCACCCCAGTAAAACTACAAAAAAATATAAAATTGTTCTGAAAATCCCCCCCAAAAAAATGTCCAGAAAAAAAAAAAAAATATATAAAACAAAAAAAAAAAAAAAAACAGTTCTTTTCAGAACTACCTCCCATTTATATAAAAATGACTTAAATTTCTAAACTCTGCCATTCTCTTTTTTCCCTGGTGCGCTCCCCGGTCCGCTCCCTGGTGCGCGTACCGGGCGTTTCCCCCCCCCCCCGCGCAAATCGAATTTTTTTTTTTTTTTTTTTGCTCAGCGGGACCCTTTTATAGCCCCCACATCAAACCTAGGGGGTCAGGGGGGGGTCTACCCTGCCCCTTATGGTCAATTCCCCCTTTGTTTTGGCCACCTCTTGTGTCTCGATCCTACCGAGACACAAGATGGCGGCCGCTCCGGACTGTTTCGAATGTTTACAGTCACCCAAGAACCAATCAGCTTTCTGCGCACAAGTCGCGTTTCGCGCCCGGAGCGCTCCCCGGAGCGCGTACCGGGGCGCGCTTATAGATATATATATTTTTTTGAACCTAAATTACTCAAAATCCACTGGAGCACATATCTTGAGACATAGCAAAGGCACATCGGGCTACCAGTCCCTATAATTTTGCCAAATTTGGTGTAAATCCATTCAGCCGTTCGGGCTAAAAGTGAGGTCGACCGCCCTATGGAAATTAACAACGGGAAAACGCGTTTTGGGACCCCCCTTTTATCTCGGCCCCCGCTTGACGCATCCCCCCCAAATTTTCAGGGAAGGACCGGAGCTCGACGAGGCCATTTTAAGGAAATTTTCAGGCAGATTCGTCAACCGGCGCCAAAGTTATTCCAAATAGAATTTTGAGATTTAACATTGAAAAAAATTCTAACTATAACTACCTACTGGCGACCGCCAGTAGGTAATATATATATATATATATGTATATATTCTTTCATCATTGGAGGAGTTTCTGCATTTGTTCACGCTAGCCAGAAGCGTGTCAAGAGGCCCCATTCCGCAAGTTGGCTGGAGCGTTACTGGCATCTGCGTTTGCAGCGCTTCTTTCTCTCCAAGGTATTGGAACTGCTCCAGCCATCCTCAAACGGGTAGGAAAAGCGTGGGCTGCTGCCAGGCGCAGCTTGTGACTTCACGAGGGGTTTTGTTCACTGTAACTAAAACCTGCAGCCCAGTGACACCTATTTTTCGAGGATGGAATGGTAGGGGACTCGAGGAGGCCCTTTGAACTTTCACGGCAACCAGGACATTTCCATTCAGTCACCCGTGTTTGTCCTGCATAGCACCAGTTTACAGGGATTGTTTTCAACTTACCCAGCTCTGCGCATCTTCCACCCAGATACAAAGAATTCTAGGAGATGTAGTATTCACAATGGTACATCGGGAAGGACAATCACATGACCAAGAGCCCTGAGTGCCCCCACCAATAGGAGGGATGCAGGACTGATTTGAACATGGGTGGGGCAACATCCTGGTACAACAGCGGCCCATGAGGAAGGCGGACAGAGCCGAAATGCATCGTGCCTGACAGCTGTTTGATTAAAGGACCTCCAAAGATATTTCCCCGTGTGGCCTCTTTTCTTTCATCATTGGAGGAGTTTCTGCATTTGTTCACGCTAGCCAGAAGCGTGTCAAGAGGCCCCATTCCGCAAGTTGGCTGGAGCGTTACTGGCAT